>NC_044406.1:66266413-66895766 GCF_006542625.1 Nomascus leucogenys | reverse complement strand
ACAGTGGGGTGTTAAAATCTCCCACTATTATTGTGTGGGAGTTTAAGTCCCTTTGTAGGTCACTGAGGACTTGCTTTATGAATCTGGGTGCTCCTGTGTTGGGTGCATATATATTTAGGATAGTTAGCTCTTCTTGTTGAATTGATCCCTTTACCATTATGTAATGGCCTTCTTTGTCTCTTTTGATCTTTGTTGGTTTAAAGTCTATTTTATCAGAGACTAGGATTGCAACCCCTGCCTTTTTTTGATTTCCAGTTGCTTGATAGATCTTCCTCCATCCCTTTATTTTGAGTCTATGTGTGTCTCTGCACGTGAGATGGGTTTCCTGAATACAGCACACTGATGGGTCCTGACTCCTTATCCAGTTTGCCAGTCTGTGTCTTTTGGTTGGAGCATTTAGACCATTTACATTTAATGTTAATATTGTTATGTGTGAATCTGATCCTGTCATTATGATGTTAGTTGGTTATTTTGCTCGTTAGTTGCTATAGTTTCTTCCTAGTCTCGATGGTCTTTACAGTTTGGCATGTTTTTGCAGTGGCTGGTACCGGTTGTTCCTTTCCATGTTTAGTGCTTCCTTCAGGAGCTCTTTTAGGGCAGGCCTGGTGGTGACAAAATCACTCAGCGTTTGCTTATCTGTAAAGTATTTTATTTCTCCTTCACTTATGAAGCTTAGTTTGGCGGGATAGGAAATTCTAGGTTGAAAATTCTTTTCTTTAAGAATGTTGCATATTGGCCCCCACTCTCTTCTGGCTTGTAGAGTTTCTGCTGAGAGATCAGCTGTTAGTCTGATGGGCTTCCCTTTGTGGGTAAACCGACCTTTCTCTCTGGCTGCCCTTAACATTTTTTCCTTCATTTCAACTTTGGTGAATCTGACAATTATGTGTCTTGGAGTTGCCCTTCTCGAGGAGTATCTTTGTGGCGTTCTCTGTATTTCCTGAATCTGAATGCTGGCCTGCCTTGCTAGATTGGGGAAGTTCTCCTGGATAATATCTTGCAGAGTGTTTTCCAACTTGGTTCCATTCTCCCCATCATTTTCAGGTACACCAATCAGACGTAGGTTTGGTCTTTTCACATAGTCCCAAATTTCTTGGAGGCTTTGTTCATTTCTTTTTATTCTTTTTTCTCTAAACTTCCCTTCTCTCTTCATTTCATTCATTTCATCTTCCATCAGCGATACCCTTTCTTCCAGTTGATCGCATCTGCTACTGAGGCTTCTGCAATCTTCGCGTAGTTCTCGAAACTTGGCTTTCAGCTCCATCAGCTCCTTTAAGCCCTTCTCTCCATTGGTTATTCTAGTTATCCATTCTTCTAATTTTTTTTCAAAGTTTTTAACTTCTTTGCTATTGTTTTGAATTTCCTCTCGTAGCTCAGAGTAGTTTGATCGTCTGAAGCCTTCTTCTCTCAACTCATCAAAGTCATCCTCCATCCAGCTTTGTTCCGTTGCTGGTGAGGAACTGCGTTCCTTTGGAGGAGGAGAGGTGCTCTGTTTTTTAGAGTTTCCAGTTTTTGTGCTCTGTTTTTTCCCCATCTTTGTGGTTTTATCTACTTTTTGTCTTTGATGATGGTGATGTACAGATGGGTTTTTGGTGTGGATGTCCTTTCTGTTTGTTAGTTTTCCTTCTACCAGACAGGACCCTCAGCTGCAGGTCTGTTGGAGTTTACTAGAGGTCCACTCCAGACCCTGTTTGGCTGGGTGTCAGCAGCGGTGGCTGCAGAACAGCAGATTTTCATGAGACCACAAATTCAGCTGTCTGATAGTTCCTCTGAAAGTTTTGTCTCAGAGGAGTACCGGTTGAATGAGGTGTCAGTCTGTCCCTACTGGGGGGGTGCCTCCCAGTTAGGCTGCTCAGGGGTGAGGGACCCACTTTAGGAGGCAGTCTGTCCGTTCTCAGATCTCCAGCTGCGTGCTGGGAGAACCACTACTCTCTTCAAAGCTGTCAGTCAGACAGGGACAATTAAGTCTGTGGAGGTTCTTGCTGAGTTTTTGTTTGTCTGTGCCCTGTCCCCAGAGGTGGAGCCTACAGAGGCAGGCAGGCCTCCTTGAGCTGTGGTGGGCTCCACCCAGTTCGAGCTTCCTGGCTGCTTTGTTTACCTAAGCAAGCCTGGGCAATGGCGGGCGCCCCTCCCCCAGCCTTGCTGCCGCCTTGCAGCTTGATCTCAGACTGCTGTGCTAGCAATCAGCGAGACTCCGTGGGCATAGGACCCTCCGAGCCAGGTGCGGGACACAATCTCCTAGTGTGCCGTTTTCCAGGCCCGTTGGAAAAGCGCAGTATTAGGATGGGACTGACCCGATATTCCAGGTGCCGTCTGCTTCCCCTTTCTTTGATTAGGAAAGGGAACTCCCTGACCCCTTGCGCTTCCCGAGTGAGGCAATGCCTCGCCCTGCTTCGGCTCGCGCACAGTGCGCTTCACCGACTGTCCTGCACCCACTGTTAGGCACTCCCTAGTGAGATGAAACCGGTACCTCAAGCAGAAATGCAGAAATCACCTGTCTTCTGTGTCGCTGGGGCTGGGAGCCGGAGACCGGAGCTGTTCCTATTCGGCCATCTTGGCTCCACCCCGTGACTACAGATCTGGGCTGCTGCCTGCTCCAGTAGGCTGGTTCTCCCACCACTCGTCTCCGAGATCGTCTGCCATTTCAGCTCAGCACTCAACGTGGGCGGAGGAGGCGGCCAGCTGCGGAGAATCACGCTGTCTCAAAGCGAGGCGGCCGGCGTCGCTACACGCGGAGCCCCTGCTAGACACTCTTATCTTTCATTTAAAATGTCTGGGATTCACTTCCAAGATGGCTGAATAGGAACAGCTCTGGTCTGTAGCTCCCAGTGAGATCAATGTAGAAGATGAGTGATTTCTGCATTTCCAACTGAGGTACCTGGTTCATATCATTGGGACTGGTTGGACAGTGGATGCAGCCCACAGAGCATGAGCCGAAGCAGGGAGGAGAATCGCCTAACCTGGGAAGCACAAGGGGTAGGGGATTTCCCTTTCCTAGGCAAGGGAAGCTGTGACAGACTGTACCTGAAGGAACGGTAAACTCTCGCCCAAATACTGCATTTATCCCACAGTCTTAGCAACCGGCAGACCAGGGGATGCCTTCCCATGCCTGGCTTGGCAGGTCCCATGCCCACAGAGCCTTGATCACTGCTAGCACAGCAGTCTGAGATTGACCTGGAAGGCTGCAGCCTGGCAGGGGGGAAAGGCGTCCACCATTGCTGAGGCTTGAATATGTAAATAAAGTGGCTGGGAAGCTCAAACTGGGCAGAGCCCACTGCAGCTCAGCAAGGCCTACTGCCTCTCTAGAGTCCACCTCTTTGGGCAGGGCATCGCTGAACAAAAGGCAGCAGACAACTTCTGCAGACTTAAATGTCCCTGTCTGAAAGCTCTGAAAAGAGCAGTGGTTCTCCCAGCAAGGTGTTTGAGCTTTGAGAACAGACAGACTGACTCCTCAAGTGGGTCCCTGACCCCCGAGTTGCCTGACTGGGAGAAACCTCCCAGTAGGGGCCGAGAGACACCACATACAGGGAGGTTCCCCTCTGGGATGAAGCTTCCAGAGGAAGGATCTGGCAGCAATATTTACTGTTCTGCACTATCCACTGGTGATACCCAAGAAAACAGGGTCTTGAGAGGACATACAGCAAACTCCAATAGACCTGCATTTGAGGGGCCTGACTGTCAAAGGAAAATGAACAAACAGAAAGGAATAGCATCAACATCAGCAAAAAGGACATCCACACCAAAACCCCATCTGTAGGTCACCAACATTAAACAACAAAGGTAGATAAAACCACAAAAGTGGGGAGAAATCAGAGCACGAAAGCTGAAAATTCCAAAAACCAGAGCACTCTTCTCTAAAGAATCACAGCTCCTCGCCAGCAAGGGAACAAAACTGGAGGGAGAATGAGTTTGACAAGTTGACAGAAGTAGGCTTAAGAAGGTCCATAATAACAAACTTCTCTGAGCTAAAGGAGGATGTTCTAACCCATCGCAAGGAAGCTAAAAACCTTGAAAAAAGGTTAGACTAATGGCTAACTAGAATAAACAGTTTAGAGAAGAACTTAAATGACCTGATGAAGCTGAAAACCACAGCAGGAGAACTCTGTGTCACATGCACAAGGTTCAATAGCCGATTCAATCAAGTGGAAGAAAGGATATCAGTGACTGATGATCGAATTAATGAAATAAAGCAAGAAGACAAGATTAGAGAAAAAGAGTGAAAAGAAACAAACAAAGCCTCCAAGAAATATGGGACTATGTGAAAAGACCAAATCTACGTTTGACTGGTGTACCTGAAAGTGATGGGGAGAATGGAACCAACTTAGAAAACACCCTTCAAGATATAAGCCAGGAGAACTTCCCCAACCGAGCAAGGCAGGCCAACATTCAAATTCAGGAAATAGAGAACACCACAAAGATACTGCTTGAGAAAAGCAACCCCAAGACACATAATTGTCAGATTCACCAAGGTTGAAATGAAGGAAAAAAATGTTAAGGGCAGCCAGAGAGAAAGGCCAGGTTACCCACAAAGGGAAGCCCATCAGACTAATAGCTGATCTCTCAGCAGAAACCCTACAAGCGAGGAGTGGGGGCCAGTATTCAACATTCTTAAAGAAAACATTTTCTTTTTTTTTTTTTTTTTTTTTTTTTTTTTTTTTTTTTTTTGAGACAGAGTCTCGCTCTGTCACCCAGGCTGGAGTGCAGTGGCGCAATCTCGGCTCACTGCAAGCTCCACCTCCCAGGTTCACGCCATTCTCCTGCCTCAGCCTCTCTGAGTAGCTGGGACTACAGGCGCCCGCCACCGCGCCCGGCTAATTTTTTGTATTTTTTAGTAGAGACGGGGTTTCACCGTGGTCTCGATCTCCTGACCTCGTGATCCGCCCGCCTCGGCCTCCCAAAGTGCTGGGATTACAAGCGTGAGCCACCGCGCCCGGCCAGAAAAACATTTTCAACCCAGAATTTCATGTCCAGCCAAACTAAGCTTTATAAGTGAAGGAGAAATACAATCCTTTACAGACAAGCAAATGCTGAGAGATTTTGTCACCACCAGGCCTGCCTTAAAAGAGCTTCTGAAGGAAGCACTAAACATGGAAAGGAACAACTGGTATCAGCCACTGCAAAAACATGCCAAATTGTAAAGACCATCGATGGTATGAAGAAACTGCATCAATTAACGGGAAAAATAACCAGCTAACATCATAATGACAGGATCTAAATCACACACAACAATATTAACTTTACATGTGAATGGGCTAAATGCCCCAATTAAAAGACACAGCCTGGCAAATTGGATAAAGAGTCAAGACCCATCAGTGTGCTGTATTCAGGAAACCCATCTCATGTGCAGAGACACACATAGGCTCAAAATAAAGGGATGGAGGAAGATCTACCAAGCAAATGGAAAGCAAAAAATAGCAGGGGTTGCAATCCTAGTCTGTGATAAAACAGACTTTAAACCAACAAGATCAAAAGAGACAAAGAAGGCCATTACATAATGGTAAAGGGATCAATTCAACAAGAAGAGCTAACTATCTTAAATATATATGCACCAAATACAGGAGCACCCAGATTCATAAAGCAAGTCCTTAGAGACCTACAAAGAGACATAGACTCTCACACAATAATAATGGGAGATGTTAGCACCCCATTATCAATATTAGACAGATCAACAAGACAGAATGTTAACAAGGATATTCAGGACTTGAACTCAGGTCTGCACCAAGTGGGCCTAATAGACATCTACAGAACTCTCCATCCCAAATCAACAGAATATACATTTTCTCAGCACCACATTGCCCTTATGCTAAAATTGACCACATAATTGGAAGTAAAACACTCCTCAGCAAATGTAAAAGAAGAGAAATCACAACAAACTGTCTCTCAGAACACAGTGTAATCAAATCAGAACTCAGAATTAAGAAACTCACTCAAAACTGCACAACTACATGGAAACTGAACAACCTTCTCCTGAAGGACTAAATAACGAAATGAAGGCAGAAATAAAGATGTTCTTTGAAACCGATGAGAACAAAGACACAACGTAGCAGAATCTCTGGGACACATTTAAAGCAGTGTGTAGAGGGAAATTTATAGCACTAAATGCCTACAAGAGAAAGCAGGAAAGATCTAAAATCAACACCCTAACATCATCATTAAAAGAACCAGAAAAGCAAGAGCAAACAAATTCAAAAGCTAGCAGAAGGCAAGAAATAAATAAAATCAGAGCAGAACTGAAGGAAATAGACACAAAAAAACCCTTCAAAAAAATCAAAGACTTCAGGAGCTGATTTTTTGAGAAGATCAACAAAATAGACCAGTAGCCAGACTAATAAAAAAGAAAAGACAGAAGAATCAAATGGATGCAATAAAAAATGACAAAGGGGATATCACCACTGATCCCACAGAAATACAAACTACCACCAGAGAATACTATAAACACCTCTACCCAAATAAACCAGAAAGTCTAGAAGAAACGGATAAATTCCTGGATTCACACACCCTACCAAGACTAAACCAGGAAGAAGTTGAATCTCTGAATAGACCAATAACAGGCTCTGAAATTGAGGCAATAATTAAAAGCCTACAACCAAAAAACTAGTCCAGGACCAGATGGATTCACAGCCGAATTCTACCAGAGGAACAAAGAGGAGCTGATACCATTCCTTCTGAAACTATTCCAATCAATAGAAAAAGAGGGAATCCTCCCTAATTCATTTTATGAGGCCAGCATCATCCTGATACCAAACGCTGGCAGAGACAAAACAAAAAAAGAGAATTTTAGACCAATATCCTTGATGAACATCAATGTGAAACTCCTCAATAAAATACTGGCAAACCGAATCCAGCAGCATATCAAAAAGTTTGTCCACCATGATCAAGTTGGCTTCATCTCTGGGATGCAAGGCAGGTTCAACATATGCAAATCAATAAATGTAATCCATCACATAAATAGAACCAATGACAAAAACCACATGACTATCTCAATAGATGCTGAAAAGGCCTTCCACAAAATTCAACACCCCTTCATGCTAAAAGCTTTCAGTAAACTAGGTATTGATGGAATGTATCTCAAAATAGTAATAGCTATTTATGATAAACCCACAGCCAATATCATACTAGATGGGCAAAAACTGAAAGCATTCCCTTCAAAAAATGGCACAAGACAATGATGCCCTCTCTCACCACTCCTATTCAACATAGTGTTGGAAGTTCTGGCCATGGCAGTCAGGCAACAGAAAGAAACAAAGGGTATTCAATTAGGAAAAGAGGAAGTCAAATTGTCCCTGTTTGCAGATGACATGATTGTATATCTAGAAAACCCCATTGTCTCAGCCCCAAATGTCCTTAAGCTAATAAGCAACTTCAGCAAAGTATCAGGATACAAAATCAATGTGCAAAAATCACAAGCATTGCTATGCACCAATAACAGACAAACAGAGAACCAAACCATGAGTGAACTCCCATTCACAATTGCTACAAAGAGAATAAAATACCTATGAATACAACTAAAAAGGGATGTGAAGGACCTCTTCAAGAAGAACTACAAACCACTGCTCAATTAAATAAAAGAGGACACAAACAAATGGAAGAACAGTCCATGCTCATGGATTGGAAGAATCAATATCATGAAATTGCCATACTGCCCAAGGTAATTTATAGACTCAATGCGATTCCCATCAAGGTCCAACGACTTTCTTCACAGAATTGGAAAAAACTACTTTAAAGTTCATATGGAACCAAAAAAGAGCTCATATTGCCACGACAATCCTATGCAAAAAGAACAAGGCTGGAGGCATCATGCTATCTGACTTCAAACTATACTACAGGACTACAGTAACCAAAACAGTATGGTACTGGTACCAAAACAGATATATATACATATATATACATATATCAATGGAACAAAAGAGGCCTCAGAAATAACACCACACATCTACAACCATCTGATCTTTGACAAACCTGACAAAAACAAAGAATGGGGAAACGATTCCCTATTTAATAAACGGTGCTGGGAAAACTGGCTAGCCATATGTAGAAAGCTGAAACTGGATCCCTTCCTTACAACTTATACAAAAATTAATTCAAGATGTATTGAAGACTTAAATGTTAGACCTAAAACCATAAAAACTTTAGAAGAAAAGCTAGGCAATGCCATTCAGGACATAGGTATGTCTAAGTGCTTATTGACTAAAACACCAAAAGCAATGACAACAAAGGCCAAAACAGACAAACTGGATCTAAAGAAACAACCATCAGAGTGAACAGGCAACCTACAGAATGGGAGAAAATTTTTGCAATCTACCCATCTGACAAAAGGCTAATATCCAGAATCTACAAAAAACTTAAACAAATTTACAAGAAAAAAACAAACAACCCCACCAGCAATTCCATTACTGGGTATATACCCAAAGGATTATAAATCATGCTGCTTTAAAGACACATGCACACATATATTTATTGTGGCACTATTCACAATAGCAAAGACTTGGAACCAACCCAAATGTCCAACAATGATAGACTGGATTAAGAAAATGTGGCCCATATACACCATGGAATACTATGCAGCCATAAAAAAGGATGAGTTCATGTCCTTCGTAGGGACATGGATGAAGCTCAAACCATCATTCTCAGCAAACTATCGCAAGGACAAAAAACCAAACACTGCATGTTCTCACTCATAGGTGGGAATTGAACAATAAGAACACATGGACACAAGAAGGGGAACATCACACACCGGGGCCTGTCGTGGGGTGGGGGGAGGGGGGAGGGATAGTATTAGGAGATATACCTAATGTTAAATGATGAGTTAATGGGTGCAGCACACCAACATGGCACATGGATACATATGTAACTAGCCTTCACGTTGTGCACATGTACCCTAAAACTTAAAGTATAATAAAAAAAGTGAGCAAAGTATTTGAACAGACACTTCTCAAAAGAAGACATTTATGCAGCCAACAGACACATGAAAAAATGCTCATCATCACTGGCCATCAGAGAAATGCAAATCAAAACCACAAGGAGATACCATCTCACACCAATTAGAATGGCAATCATTAAAAAGTCAGGAAACAACAGGTGCTGGAGAGGATGTGGAGAGATAGGAACACTTTTACACTGTTGGTGGGACTGTAAATTAGTTCAATCATTGTGGAAGACAGTGTGGCGATTCCTCAAGGATCTAGAACTAGAAATACCATTTGACCTAGTGATCCCATTGCTGGGTATATAACCAAAGGATTATAAATCATGCTACTATAAAGACACATACACACGTATGTTTATTGCAGCACTATTCACAATAGCAAAGACTTGGAACCACCCCAAATGTCCATCAATGATAGAATGGATAAAGAAAATGTGGCACATATAAACCATGGAATACTATGCAGCCATAAAAAAGGATGAGTTCATGTTCTTTGCAGGGAAATGGATGAAGCTGGAAACCATCACTCTGAGCAGACTATCACAAGGACAGAAAACCAAACACTGCATGTTCTCACTCTTAGGTGGGAATTGAACAATGAGAACACTTGGATACAGTGCAGGGAACATCACACACTGGGGCCTGTCGGGGGTGGGGGGCTTGGGAAAGGATAGCATTAGGAGAAATACCTTATGTAAATGACAACTTGATGTGTGCAGCAAACCAACATGGCACATGTATACTTATGTAACAAACCTTCACGCTGTGCACATGTACCCTAGAACTTAAAGTATAGTATAAAAAAAAATCCTATGGCATAGTCCTGGTCACAAAAACATCACCAAACTCCTAAATAAAGACCAAAATGTTTCTAATGGCAAATATGAAAATAAATGTGAGCTATAGATACATTTCAGAAAGATTAAGAAAAACAATTGAGAGAATATTTTCCCCAAAAAGATGAATTAATGCCAATCATTTTCAAATTCTTTGAACAAATGGAAGAAAAGAGAACACTTTAATACTGCTTTTATGACTCTAGCATTACCTTGATACCAAAGCCAGACAAGGATATTATGAGAAAAGACAATAACAGGCTAATATTGCTGAAGAACATAGATGTGAAGCTCCTCAACAAAATACTAACAGACTGAATCTAGCAACACCTTTATAAGGTCATACACCATGGCCAAGTGGGATTTGTCCCTGGAATTAAAGGATAATTCAATATAAAAAAATCTATCAATATGATATACCATATTAACAGAATAAACGAATAAAAAACACACAATCACACAATCATTTCAGTAGATGCCTAAATACATTTGAAATAATTCTAAACACATTCATGATAAAAACTCTAAACAAACTGAGACAAAAAGGAAATTACCTCAACATAACAAAGTCTGTATACAGAAAGCCCACAGGTAACAGCATACTCAATGGTGAAAAACCGAAAGCTTTTCCTCTAAGTTTAGAAACAAGGCAAGAATGCCTACATTGTGCACATGTACCCTAAAACTTAAAGTATAATAATAAAAAAAAGAATGCTTACTTTCACCATTTCTATTCAACATAGTGCTGGAAATCCTAGTCAGAGCAATTAGGCAAGAAAAAAGATATTCAAATCAGAATAGGTGAATTGTCCCTGTTTGCAGATGATGTGATTTTATATATAGAAAATGCTAAAGACTCCTAAAAACTGTTAAAGCTAATAAATAAATTCAGTAAGGCTGCAGGTAACAATATCAACATATAAAAATAAGTTGCATTTATGCACATGAACAACAACTCCTCTGAAAAAAAATTAGGAAAAAAATCCCATTTAAAATAGCACCGAAAAAATTTTTTAAGAATAAATGTAACCAAGAAGATGAAAGACTCATATACTGAAAGCTATAAAACATTAATAAAGGAAATTAAATAAGGCACAAACAAGTGGAAAATCATCTTGTGTTTGTGGCTTGTAAGATCTAATATTGTTAATATGTTTATATTACTCAAAAAGATCTACAAATTGAATGCAGCCCATATCAAAATCTCAATGGCATTTTTTACAGAAACAGAACAATATTAAAATTTATATAGAACCACAAAAGACTATAAATAGCCAAATCAATCGTGAGAAAGAACAAAGCTAGAATCATCACCCTTTCTGATTTAAAAATATAATACAAACACACGATAAACAAAAGAGTATGGTTCTGAAATAAAAACAGACACAAAGAACAATGGAACAGAATACAGAGCCCAGAAATAAATGCACACATATACAGTGAAGTGATCTTCAACAGGGGCACAAAGAATATACAATGAGGAAAAGCAATTGGTGTCGGGAAAACAGGATATTCACATGCAAAGAATGAAACTGAATTTTTATCTTCAACAATTCACAAAAAATGAACTCAAAATGGATTAAAGACTTAAACAGAAGACTGAAAACTATAAAATTCTTAGAAGTAAACAGGAAAAAACTATAAGACATTGGTCTTGGCAATGATTTCGTGGATATGACACCAAAAGCAAAGGCAAAAAAAAACCAATAAATTAAAGAATGGGACTATATTAAACTAAAAATCTTCTGCACTACAAAGGAAACAATCAACAGTGAATAGACAACGTGTGACATTAGAGAAAATATTTGTAAACCATATATCTGACAAGAGGTTTATCTCCAAAATGTATAAGAAAATCCTACAACTCAGTAGTAAAAAAATTAAAAATCTCATTAAAAACTGATTAAGAACTTGAATAGACATTTTCCCAAAGAAGTCAGAGAAGGCCAACAGGTATATTTTAAAAATGCACCAGGGGAATGCAAATCAAAACCACAGTAAGATATTACCTACCACTTCTCAAGATTACTATTATTAAAAAAAAAACACAAGTGTTGGTGAGGATGTGATGAAATTGGAACCATTGTACAAAGCTTGTGAGAATGCAAAAATGGTGCAGTCACTACGGAATACAATATGGAGGTTCCTAAAAACTTAAAAATAGAACTACCATATATTTCAGCAATCCCACTTCTGAGTATTTATTCAAAAAAATTGAAATCAGGAGCTTGAAGGTATAGCAACACTCCTATACTCACTGCAGCACTATTCACAATAGCCAAGATGTGGGAAACAACCTAAATGTCCATCAACAGATGAATGGATACATAAAATGTTGTATGCACAGAAACGGAATAGTATTCAACCTTTGAAAATAAGGAACACCGGAAATACGTGACAACATTTATGAACCTTGAGGATATTATACGAAGTGAAATAAGTCAGTCACAGACAAATACTTCATAATTCCACTTAAATGAGATGTCTAAACTAGTCAAGCTCATGGTATCAGAGAGTGAAATGGAGGTTTCTGGGAGGTGGAGGGAGAGGAAGTTATAAATCAATGGTCATAAGGTTTTAGTCAAGTAGTACAAATGGGCTTTAAAGATCTGCTGTACAACATGGTACCTATAGTCAACAATAATGCATTGTACCCTCCCTGAGTCAATGTGTTTTCATTGTTCAACTCCTATTTATGAGTGATAACATGCGGTGTTTGGTTTTCTGTTCCTGTGTCGTCTTGCTGATAATGATGGTTTCCAGCTTCATTCATGTCCCTGCAATGGACATGATCTCATTCTTTTTTCTATGGCTGCATAGTATTCCATGGTGTATATGTGCCACATTTACTTTATCCAGTCTAACATCGATAAGCATTTGGGTTAGTTCCAACTCTTTGCTATTGTAAATAATGCTGCAATAAACATACATGTGCATGTGTCTTTACAGTAGAATAATTTATAAACCTTTGGTTATATACCCAGTAATGGGATTGCTGGGTCAAATGCTATTTCTGGTTCTAGATACTTGAGGAATAACCATACAGTCTTCTACAATGGTTGAACTAATTTAAACTCCTGCCAATAGTGTAAAAGAACACCTATTTCTCCACAGCCTCCCCAGCATCTATTGTTTCCTGACTTTTTAATCATCACCATTCTGACTGGTGAGAGATGGTATCTCATTGTGGTTTTGATTTGCATTTCTCTAATAATCAGTGATGGTGAGTTTTTTTTCATATGTTTCTTAGCTGCATAAAAGCTGTAGTCATCTTGCTACCTGACATCAAACTATACTACAAGGCTACAGTAACTAAAACAGGATGGTACTGGTACCAAAACATATATTGACCAATGGAACAGAAGAGAGGCCTCAGAAAAAACACCACACATCTACAACCATCTGTTTTTTGACAAACCTGACACAAACAAGCAATGGGGAAAAGATTTCTTATTTAATAAATGTTGAGAAAACTGGCTAGCCATATGCAGAAAACCAAAACTGGACCCCTTCCTTACACATACAAAAATCAACTCAAGATGGATAAAAACTTAAACGTAAGACCTAGGACCATAAAAATCCTAGAAGAAAACCTGGAAAATACCATTCAGGACTTAGGCATGGGTAAAGACTTCATGTCTGAAACACCAAAAGCGATGGCAAAAAAAGCCAAACTTGACAAATGGGATCTAATTAAACTAAAGAGTTTCTGCAGAGCAAAAGAAACTATCATCACAGTGAACAGGCAACCTACAGAATGGGAGAAAATTTTTGCAATCTACCAATCTGACAAAGTTCTAATATCCAGAATCTACAGGGATCTTAAGCAAATGTACAAGAAAAAAACAAACAACCCCATCAAAAAGTGGGCAAGGATATGAACACCCACTTCCCAAAAGAGAGGGTAAATTTTATGTTGGGCCTTCTTACCACAATAAAATGTTTTTTTTTTTTGAATGAACAACACAAAAAGCCAACAAACAATACATGAATTCATGGCAAGATTATTAATATTGACAGTCTCTTAGCAAGACTGATGATGAAAAAAGCCAGGAAACATGAGTTATCAATGTGAATTATAAAACGTGAGTCAACTGTGCAGATATTATAGACATTTAAAAGACAGTAAGGGATATCGCCATTAACTATGAGGTGAGCTAAAGGTTTTTGTAGGTATTCTTTATGAAATTGATAAAGTTCTCATTTATTCCCAGTTTTTGTTTTTTACTAATTTTTATTTTGGTTCATAGGATACATGTACCTGTTTGTTACATGGGTAAATTGTGTGTCACAGGTGTTTGGTGTACAGGTGATTACATCATGCAGATAATAAACACAGTACCCGAAGGTATCATCCTTATTAAAAGTAATGGCAAAACCGCAATTACCTTTGAACCAACCTAATAGTTTTTTTTAATCCTCACTCTCCTTCCACTTTCCACTCTCAAGTAGGCCCCAGCGTTTATTGTTCCCTTCTTTGTGTCAATGTGTGCTCAATGTTTAGGTCCCACATATGTTATGAGAACATGTGATATGTGTCTTTCTGTGTCTGGCTTATTTCTCTTAACATAATGACCACCAGTTTCATCCATGTCACTACAAATGACAGCATTTCGCCTCTTTTTATGGATAAATAATATCTCAGTGTTTTTACATAACACAGTTTCTTTATCAATTCATCCACTGAAGGATACTTAGGTTGATTCCATATTTTGGCTATTGTGAATAGTGCTATAGTAAACATGAACGTGTGGATATCTCTTCAATATATTGATTTCCTTTCTTTTGGATATATACCTGGAGTGGAAGTGCTGAATCATATCGTAGTTCTGTTTTTTAGTGTTTTTGAGGACCCTCCATACTCTTTTTCATAGCGGGTATACTAACTTACATTCTCACCAACAGTGTACAAGGTCCCCTTTCTCCTTACCCTCACCAGCATCCATTATTCCCTCTTTTTGATAAAAGCCATTTTAACTGGGGTGAGATGACACATTATTGTGGTTTGGTTTGCATTTCCCTGATAATTAGTGATGTTGAGCATTATTTCATATGCCTTTTGGTCATTCGTAGGTCTTCTTTTGATAAATGTCTATTCAGACAATTTGCCCACATTTATTTATTTTTTAGTTTTATGTTTATATTTATTTTATTTTTTCCATAAGTTATTAGGGTACAGGTAGCACTTGGTTACATGAGTAAGTTCTTTAGTGGTGATTTGTGAGATATTGGTGCACTCAAGCAGCATACACTGCACCATATTCGTAGTCTTTTATCCCTCGACCCCTCCCACTCTTTCCCCAAGTCCCCACAGTCCACTGAATCATTATTATGCCTTCGCGTCCTCGTAGCTTAGCTCCCACATATCAGTGAGAACACACGATGTTTGGTTTTCCATTCCTGATTTACTTCACTTAGAATAAGAGTCTCCAATCTCATCCAGGTCGCTGCAAATGCTGTTAATTCATTCCTTTTTATGGCTGAGTAGTGTTCCATCTTATGTATACATACCACAGTTTCTTTATCTACTCGTTGATTGATAGACATTTGGGTTGGTTCCACGATTTTGCAATTGTGAATCGTGATGCTATAAGCATGCATGTGCAAGTATCTTTTTTTGTATAATGTCTTCTTTTCCTCTGGGTAGATACCTAGTAGTGCATTTGCCCATTTTAAAATTAGATTATTTGGGTTTTTTTTTTTTTTTGCTATTTATTTGTTTGAGCTCCTAGTATATTCTGGTTATTATTCCCTTGTCAGATGGATAGTTTGTAAATATTTTCTCCCATTCGATGCATTGTTTCTCTACTTCATCGATTGTTTCCTTTGCTGTGCAGAAGCTTTTTACCTTGATGTAACACTGTTTGCGTATTTTTACTTTGGTTGCCTGTGATTTTGCAGTCTTACTCAAAAAATCTTTACTCAGACCAATGTTCCAGAGCATTTTCCCAAAGTTCTCTTGTAGCAGTTTCATAGTTTCATGTCTTATATTTAATTCTTTAGTCCATTTTGATTTAATTTTTGTATATGGTGAGACATAGGATTCTGGTTTTATTTTTCTGCATATGGTTTTCTGAGCCCTATTTATTGAAGAGATTGTCCTTTTCCCATTGAATGCTCTTGGTACCTCTGTCTAAAGTAAGTGGACTGTAAATGTGTGGATTTATATTTGGTTTTTCTTTTCTGTTTCATTGGTCTATGTGTCAATTTTTAGGGCAATACCATGCTGATTTTATTACTACAGCTTTGTAATTTATTTTGGAGTCAGATCATGTGACGCTTCCGGCTTTGTTTGTTTATTTATTTATTTGCTCAAGAGTACATTGTCTGTTTGGGGTCTTTTGTGGTTCCATATAAATTTTAGGATTACTTTCTTCTTCATCTGTGAAAAATGTTATTGGCATTTTGATAGGGAATACATTGGATCTGTAAATTGCTTTGGGTATTACTGACATTTTAAAAATATTAGATTTTTAAAATCCATGAACATGGAATATCTTTCTTTTTTTGTGTGTTTTCTTCAATTTCTTTCATCAATGTTTTATACTTTTTTGTAAAAACATTTCACTTCTTTGATTAAATTCATTCCTAGTTATTATATGTTTTTGTAGGTATTACAAATGTGATTACATTCTTGATTTCTTCTTCAGATTGTTTGCTACTGACATATACAAGTGCTGCTGAATTTTGTATGCTGATTTTGTAACCTGCAACTTTACTGAATTCATCTCAGTAGTATCAGGTTTTTGGTGAATTGTTTAGGGTTTTCTAAATGTACTATGTCTGTGAATAAGGCTAATTTAACTTATTCCTTTCCAATATGGATGCTCTTTATTTCTTTATCCTGCCCAATTGCTCTGGCCAGGACCTCCATATAATAATTAATAAATGTGGTAAAAGTGAGCATTCTTTTCTTGTTCCAGATCTTAGAGAAAAGGATGCCAACTTTTCCTCATTCAGTGTGATGTGGGCTCGATTTGTCTTAGTGACCTTTATTATTTTGAGGTGTGTTTCTTTTATACCCAGTTTATTGATGGCTTTATTTCATAAAGCGATGTTAAATTTTATCAAATGCTTTTTCAGCATCTATTGAAATGATCACGTGGCTTCTGTTCTTGGTTCTGTAAATGTATTGTATCATTTTTATTCATTTGCATGTGTTGAATCATCCTTGAATCCCTGAGATGAATCCCACCCGATTGTGGTGAATGATCTTTTAAATGTCTTTTTTTTGTTGTTGTGTCTTTGTCTGATTTTGGTATCAGGTTAATGCTGGCTTTGTAGAATGAGTTTGGATTTGTTCTCTCCTCTTCAAATTTTTGAAAAATTTGATGAGAGTTGGTATTAGTTATTTAAATATCTGATAGAATTTAGCAGTGAAGCCATCAGATCCCAGGCTTTTCTTTGATGAAAGAATTTTAATTATGACTTTGATTTCATTACTCATTATTGGTTCTTTGAAGCTTTCTATTTCTTCATGGTTCAATCTTGGTAAATTACATGTGTCTAGGAATTTACTCATTTCTTTTAGGTTTTCCATTTGTTGGTATATGGTTATTTTTAATAGTCTATAATGATTCTTTGTATTTCTGGGGTCTCAAGTGTTGTGTCTGCTTTTTCATTTATCATTTTATTTATCTGAGTCTTCTGTTTTTCTTAGTCTAGCTAAAGGTTTGTCAATTTTGTCTATCTTTTTAAAAAAATGACTTTGTTGATTTTCTGTATTGTTTTTAGTTTCAATTTCATTTATTGCTGTTCTGTTCTTTACCGTTTCTTTCCCTCTACTACTAATTTTGAATTGGTTTGTTTTTGCTTTTGTACTTCCCTGAGGTGCATGGTTAGGTTATATTTTTGAAGTATTTTTTTTTTTGGTGTAGGCATTTATTGTTGTAAACGTCTCTCTTAGTACTGCTTTTGTTGTGTCCCATGGATTTTGAGATGTTATATTTTCCTTTTCATTGGATTAAAGAAATTTTAAAATTTTCTTCTTAATTTTTTTTCATGAACCCATTGGTCATTCAGGAGCATGTTTCAAAATTCTCGTGTTTTTGTATAATTTCTGAGGTCTCTCTTGTAAATAATTTCTAGTTTGTTTTCATTGTGGTCAGAAATGATATAATGATATAATTTCTAATTTGTTGGATTTCTTGAGACTTTTCTATCTTAAGCCACATGGGGAATGTTTCATGTGATGATAAAAAGAAAATGTATTCTGCACCAGTGGTGTGAAATATTCTGCAAATGTCACTTAGGTCTATAATGTCTATTGTGTAGTTTAACACTGATGTTTCCTTGTTGATTTTCTGTCTGGACAATCTATGCATTAATGAGTGGGGTGTGAAAGTATCATACTATCATTGTATTGTAGTCTGTCTCTCCTTTTAGAGTTATTAATGTTGGCTTTGTATACGTGGGTGCTCTGCTGTCAGGTGCATGAACATTTATACTTGTCATATTCTCTTGCTGAATTGACTTTATATAGTGACTTTCCTCATCTCTTTTTAGAGTCTTTGACTTGCAGTATGTTGTATTTGATAAGAATATAGATACATTTCCTCTTTTTTAGCTTCCACTTGCATGGAGTATCTTTTCCAATCCCTTCACATTCCAACTATGTGTGTCTTTACATGTAATATGAGCATCTTATAGGCAGCAGATAATTGGATCTTGTTTCTTTATCCATTCAAGGCACTTCATGTCTTTTAATTGGAGAATTGAGTTTGTTTACATTTATTGTTACCTTGATAAGTAAGGACTTACTACTGTCATTTTGTTGCTTGTCTTCTGGTTGTTTTGTAACTCATGTCTTTCTTTCTTTCTTTACTGTATTTCTTTGTGGTTATTTTCTGAGGTAGTATGTTTTAACTTGTTTCCTTTTATTTTTAGAGTATCTATTACAGTTTTTCGCATTTAGTTACCATGAGGTTTACAAAACACATCATACAGATATAATAAGTTATTTTTAAAAGGTGGCAACTTACCTTAGATCACAAAAATAGAATAAAAACAATGAAAAAACTAAAAATTAAAACTCTACAGTTTAACTTCATCTAACCCATTTTGATATTTGTCTCAATTTATGTATTTTAATATTGCCCACCTCTTAGTAGGTTACTGTAGCAATTATTAGCTTTGATAAACTTGTCTTTTAACCTTTATACTAGAGTTTTGAGTGAAATATACAGCACAGTTAGAGAATTAGAGTGTTTTACAGTTGTATACTTAATTTTACCAGTGGGATTTATACCTTCAAATGTTTTCTTTCTGTACATTGGCATTTCTTCTTTTTAGACAGAAAAATTCCTTTTAGCCTTTCTTGTAAGACAGGTCTGGTGGTGCTTAATTCTCTCAACTTGAAGGATAGCTCTGCAGCATACAGGATTCTTGGATGGCAGCTTTTCTTTCTTTCAGTACTTTGAAAATATGCTCCTGCTTTCTAATGATGTCTGTGGTTTCCATTGAGAAGTCTATTGCTGGATGAATTGAAGAACTTTTACATGTTATTTACTTCTTTTGTTGCTTTTAGGATCCTCTTTTTGTGCTTGACTATTGAGAGTTTGATTATTATATTCCTTGGAGTAATCTTATTTGGGTCAATCTGTTTGGTGTTCTCTTACATTCCTATAGTTGGAAATTTACATATTTCTCTAACTTTGGAAAGTTTTCTGTTATTATTTCTTTGAATAAGGTTTCTTCCCCTTCCTCTAGCTCAATTCTTTCATGAACACCAATAATTCTTAGATTTGGACTTTTGAAGTAATTTTCTTTATTTCATAGGTGATCTTTATTTCTTTATTTTTTGTCCTCAAGACTGTATTTTCAAATAGGTTGTTTGAGCTCACTGATTCTTTCCTCTGCTTGATCCATTCTGCAGTTAAGAGCTTCTAATGAATTTTTCAATTCAGCAAATGTATTCCTTACTTCCATGATTTATTTAATTTTAAAAAATTATTTCAATCTCTTTGTCAAATTTCTCTCATAAGTTTCTGAATTGCTTTTCTGTGTTACCTTGGAGATCAAGTTTCCTTCAAACTGCTATTTTGAATTTTTGGTCAGAGAGCTCAGTATTAACATGTCATTAAGGTCCGTCACTGGACACTTTCTTTGACCATTTGGGGAGGTCATGGTATCTTGTTTTCTATTGTTCCTAGTGAATGTATGTTTATTTATTCACATTGACAGATTAGTTTTTTATGCCAGTCTTCTCTGTCTGGCTTGTTTTGTTTTCTATTGCATTTTTTTTTTTTGCTAGAGTTTTTTATAATTTTTGAATTTCTTCCTCCCAGTCCCCTGCCCCACTGGCTTGCTGCCTTTTTGTTTGGCACTAGAGGGCACCTTAAGCCATGGTTTGCTTAAGGTTTGGTAACAGATCCTAGCACTATTTATCCCCAAAGGTGGAGATCTTAAATGGGATGCAAGATAGTGTGGGAAAGCTGGCTGAGGGGTTGTGCCCAGGGGCCCTGTGGAATGAACAACTAACAGCATGGTGCTGCTGAACAGCTACTCTGAATGATGTCCTTTTTGGCTGAGTTACAGAGCAGAGTTCTTGGGGCTGTGGGTGATAAAGTCCCACTTCCGCCCTTGTGCCTGGCTGTCCTCAGGGATATTTCTCCCTGTGGGCATTTGTGATGCTTCCTGTGGTTTAAGACAGGATCAGTTCTCCTGCCAAGGAACTCAAGATGGTGGAGAAGCTGTTTGTCCACATTGATCTCAGATATTCCAGTGCAGAACACATTAAGTTTGGGGAAAATTTTCTGCATTCTTGGTGCAGGGCAAATTGAGGTTTGTGTGTTTCAGATGCAGAAATCTAATTCTCTTATCTGTTCGGATTTTTTTCACTTCTCTCTGCCCCTGGAACTGCCTAATCTTCGTATTTGAGTTCTGGGATATTGCTGGCAACAATCTCAGCACTGTATGTTTGATTTTGGTTTACTCAGGGAGGGTAGGTGAGTTAAGCCAGGTTGCTTTTATACTGCCATTTTGGAACTGGAAGATCATCTTTTTGTGTTCTGTTGATCTGGTAACCAAGAAGGCTGCTAAGTGACTAAGGGGCAAGTAGCTTGTCAGATGTTATGGGGCTGATTACCTTAGAGCCATATAGTTCATTTTTTCTTTAAATGTGCTGAATGCTACTCCTGTGCTAATTTGCTTTCTGCCTGTCTCTGTCCCTAAATCATGTGAAACTGCTTTTCCTGGATTATCTATCTTGCATTATCATTGCTCTCTGTTACAGGATGCTGCAAGAGTTTTTGCTAACAAATTGCTTCTTGTGTTCTATACAGAAATAGTCCTGGAGTCATGAGCACCACTCACACATTCACCTTCTCTGTAACAATGCCCGCTGATGCCCTATTAATCCACATTTGCAATGTGATGGCAAAGATGTCAAATTGATTTGCAAAAGTTCCTCCAGGTGACAAGAGAGGGGTTTGTTTTCTTTCAAGATGATCTCCTGGCCCTGTGTGGTCCCCCAGCTCTACACCCTGCATGAGAGAAAACCTTCCATGGGCCTCACTCTTGCAAGAGATAGATCAGATACACCCACTGGTGAGGTCTGCAGGACGGTTTCCTCCATGCCTTCCTAGGGACCAGAATCAGGAGATTAAAGTCCAGATTGTGAGGGCAAACTGCCCTTCATGAATGAACACTCAGTGTACCAAAACCTCATTGATGATTCTAAGGGTAGCCAATGTTCTCCTGAGCTCTGATTTACAGACAACTGAAGGCCTTTCGGAGAAAGGTAGGCTATCACAGATGACAAAAATGTTGAAACACAGAGGCCTATGGGAGAACTTTGGGTGAGAATTTTAAAGGTACCGTGGGACTCTCCCTCATAAGTTCTCCCTTAAACACATTGTCACTGCCTCATACTGACCATGTCTAGCTCTTCCCTATTTGCAAGTTAGAGAGAAAGACGATCTCCTGCCACCATGGTCTTGGCAATTGTCATATCATGACCTCCCAAGAGAAATGACTGAAATCGATAGCTTGTTTCTGGTTTTGAAGAGGCTGTTTTGCTGTGCTGAAGTAAGAGGGGAAAGCACCGCCCGCCTGTAGACCGGTGGACATTCCCTGCTTATCTCCCTATGCACACTTGCACCATCCTCTAGCTGTCTGCTCCTTCCAGGTCTGTCTGCCCCTGGTTTGCATGCCTGTTCATGGGGGTCTCCAGGACCACCTTTCCCAGAATGGCTCTGCTTTGTGTTCAAAAGGAACAGTACTGCCCATCAGGAGTAGGACAGGCCAGAAACCTAGAAAGATTTCTAGAAAGAGGCTCTAACTGGAGCAGAAGTGGGGATCAAGGGATGGAGGGAAAGGGCTTTTCTCAAGGACAGAAGTAACAGCCAGGGTATCAACCACTTTTCTATAAATGTGTGCATATATGTGTGCACACACATATATACACCTATAGATCACCTCTAGCTGCTGTAGGAGTAGGCCATGCTGTGTGTCTTGTATTTTTTCAAGCAAATATCACAGTGAGGGACAAGGTTCTGTCTTTTTTCCTTCTTTTCACTTCTCTTCTTTCTTTCTTCACCTCTACCTCCTTCTTCCTCCTCCTTATCCCTCATTACTTTTTTCTTCTTCATCATCATCTTTTTGTCTTCATCATTTTTCTCTCCTTCTTCCTATCTTCTTCCTCCTCTTTCCTTTGCTCTTCTCATTTTCTGTTAACAGCCCCAATACTCTTCCAGTTATCCACATAGGATCTATTTCCAGCTGTCCCCACCCCTCCATATATCAATATTCAGCTAATCCTTGCAGAGGTCCTCCTGCATCATATCTCCTCTTTCCTGTGGTTATCATTTCCCTGGTGGACTCTAAGTTTCCTAAATTTGATCCAGTTTCCACAATTTCACCAACGTCATGTGTTCCTAATATTTTTATTAAAGTAATCCTTGTAAACCTTCTGGTTCTTTGCATACATCAGCCAAGTTTTTCACAAGGCCCCAGTGGTAACTTATCACCTTTTGCTTTGAACTTCTTCTATGTCAATTCTGATCACAGTTATCATTTTCTCCTGCTATACATCAGAGTATTCCTGGTTGGAACCATGTATCCTTAGCCCACAGGCCAGAGGAAGGGGAACCAGGTCCCTTCAGGAAAGTGCATGGGGTATGCCTCTCTACCACCATGTTTCCTGACACCCAGGTGTAATCATACTTTCCCTATGGAAGTGCCTGGTACATAGAGAGTGCTCTTTCTGCTGCCTACACTCCTGCTAGACAGAACCCTGGCAAGGTCATCATGAGGGCTGGGATCCACTTACAGCTTTGGCCCTAACCAGAGTCTGATATTGGGATGCCATTTCCTCACTCTGGTATACTCGTTTTTCCATCTATATACTGATGGGGGTGGGAGGTGCTCTCAGACACCTGCAAATTAGCATCATACTCCCCTAGGCTCTCTAGCAAGATATTCTGGGAGAAAAACCTCTGAATCTTATTTCTAGCTACTGCTCAAGGAAGGGACTCTTTCCAAAGAAAATCACAGTCATAAATAGGGGAGTTTTTTTGTGTGTGTCTTTTTTTCTTCTTTGTTCCTTTCCCTTTCTTTCTGTTAATGGCAGCCGTCCCTTCACATCACTTAGAATCACTGAGAATCTTTCCTACCCTGGCTTACAAATTGTGCAGAATCCCTGTAGAGTAAGGTGCTCCTTTGTCTGTTTCCACTGTCTCTGACCTAATTCTTGACTGACTGGTCATTTACCTGATCTACATTAAAAGCAAGGAGAACTGTGTTCTCATCCCAGAAAAAAACGTATGACCCGGGCAGTTTGATTCCCCTCTCTGAGATTCATATCTTCATCTGTAAAACGAGGCACTTGATCATCCTTGGCTCCACCTGGAGGCAAGTTGGGGTCATAGAGAGAGCTCTGGCATGGTGATCCAGGGCCATGAACTCCAGTCACAGCTCTTCTACTAACCTAGCATTTGATTTAGTTCTAGTCCCTTTCCACTTCTGAGCCTCAGTTCCCCATCTAAACAGCCATGACTGACAATGGATGAGTCCTAGACTCTTGCAAATGAGGAACTTGATCCCCCAATATGCCTGTGTGTTGACAAGGCCCATATCCTCCGATCTTGAGCAAACAGAGCCTTTTCTTTTCCTCTGGATTGCTTCTTGAAAGTGGATGTAGTAAAAGCCCTTTCCTTTATGCTTGATACTTTATTTTCTCAGGTAAGCTCTCCATACCTTTGCCCTGGAGCTTGTATTTATGGATTTTTCATCAGCAAAGCCTATCAGTTAGTGTAATTAGCTTATTGTCAACTTCAATCTTGGCCCTCTCCATGCACTGTCCCCCACCTACATCAGGTTCTCTCTTATCTTAACTTAGTGAGCAGAGCTCCTGGCTGCATCACCATAGCAACCAGCAGCTAGGGCAAATTAAGCCATGACTGAGTCATTAGACTCCTAAGCTGATTATAGAGTCCAGAATATTAGCTGGAGGAGAGAGGCTGAAAGAAAGAATCCAAGGCAGAACTTAGCAGCAAAAAGGTGGGCAGCAGAGAAGCTGAATGCTTCAAACCACCCCTGACCTGGACATCATAGGAGCCATGGGCAGGGTGTCAACACTTTGGCATGTGCACTCAGCCATCAGGCCAGTGGGAGGGGCAGCAAGCCCATTCTCTTCCCAAGAAAATAATTCTGGACACCTTCCTGCCAACATGCTTCAAATGAAAGGATTTGTGTCTAGATTTTTAAATAGTGCCAATTACTGAACTCACCCTGAATCCTACTCCTAATCTGGTGACACATTTTTTTATCATTCAGCTTTACTCTACAGAAGTTTCTTGAATGAAACAAAGGCCATTTTCTACTTGTTTGAAGCTCTCTTTTCCCAGTCAAGTCCCCTGCTGCCTTGGCCCATGAGTTTGGCCTGTTAATCTCAAAAGTCTATTAATTACTGTAATTAGGAAATTCAAATTACAATCTCCCCCTCCTCCACATGGACAGCCACCCGCCGTTCTTTTATGCTCTTTTCATTTCATTCAGGAAGAAAAGCTCTTGGTAGGATTGCTGTAGCAACCTGCCACCAGGCAAATTAGCCCATTGTGCATCTGGACACTGACACTCAAAGCTGATTATGGGTCTGGAAACCTGGATAGCTGAGCAAGACTGATGGAATTGGGACAAAGAGGCTCTCAGCTAGAGAGAAGGGGTATATGAGCAACTCAGAACTTCAGACAAAACCCCAACCCTAACTTTATCTTTGTCTCCATGTGCTTCATGGAAGGAAAACAAGAGAGCTAGAATAAGGAGGGTTGTCCCCTATTAAAGATGAATGTCTGAATTGGACATTGGAGGGGCTTATGCCCTTAGGCTAACTCTGCCCTAGCCACAAGCCCATACCTGGGAGCATTTCCTTTTCATTGAGTATCCACAGTTCCTATTAAGTTACCTAGTTTATACTTAAGGTTCTCATAGTGCTTGGTGCTAAGCAATCCTGCAAGATAGAGCACTACTAGTGAAAGCACAGTGATACCACTTTGGAACATAAGCAAGTGAAATCTTCCTAACAAACTGGATTTTTTTCTGGGAAATGACACTAATAAAAGGCTCTGCTATCTGCTTTAAGGCTCCCTGTTTGCAATCTACCTTGCATAGCTTCCGGGAATGGTGCTGTAAATGCTTAATGGAGGAGCTGTGGGAGGTGTTAATCACTAAAGGACCTAAGTATATTAGGCTATTCTTGCCTTCGAGAATTTTCTCCTGTCCCCACAATATAACCCTGTCTACATTCACAGGCTTCCACTCATTTACACTGGGAGAGCAGTGCTCCTGGCCACATTGCCATAGCAACCAGAAGCCAGAGCGAGTAGGAGGGTGAGCCAGACATTCGACAGCAAAGGTTACTGGAGTATCTATTGGAGAGTGGCTGGCTCTTAGGAGGAAAATACCTTAACTCTCAGCTGCAAAAAAATAGGCCACTAGTACCCTCAGTGTTTCAACACAGTCCCCTCCCCATCCTCCATTCCTGTGCCTCCAGGTGAGGGGTAGTCAGAATGAATTTTGTTTTATGTGGAGGCCAAGGTCTGTGTTTTGCCCAGAATATGTGTCCTTTGTCTTGAAGCTGGGCACAAGACCAGATACCAGATACCTCTTCCTGCCCCATCTTGTTACCAAACTAACACCCATGAGTGGACATATGCTCCAAATGTGCATTCCCATGGCTGCATCTCTTGTGCCTAGAATAGTGTCAAGAATATGGTAGTGCAACCTCATGCACATCCGCTGTCTACTCACTCCATGTTAGACATTGCAGTTTACATCTTATCCTCTACAAATCTCCATCTACTACTGGAATACCCACAGTCTCAACTGATAACATTGAGAACATGAAAGTAAAGAAAAGCCTTACAAAACTTCTCACCTCCCTGCATCTGTAACTAGATACTCTTCTTTGCCTCTTGCCACAATGGATAAACTCTCTACTATCCTATCAAAACCCATTCCTACAGTTGGCCACTAGATTATATCCCTTCTTGACTATTCAGTGCATGATCACAGCAATGCTTCCTGTGCTCTTTCCTACATCACCAATTTACCCTTCTCTACTGGGTGATTCCCATCAGTACATAAGCATTCCACAAAGTCTCCTATGCAAAAAATAAAAAAAACAAAAAACAAAAAAAAACAACAACGAGAAAGAGAAAAAACACCCCACCTTAACTGTACAACCCACTCCATCTACTGCATCATCTCTCTATTTGCCCTCAAAAATCATTGTCTGTTCTTGATTTCTTCACTTTCTCTACTCTCATGTTTTTTCTTGAACCCACCCCACTCAAGCTTTTGTCTCCACCACTCCATGGAAATAGCTCTTCTCAAGGTCCCCAAATAACCTGCATATTGTTAAACCTAGTGATCATTTCTCAGTATTGGTCTTACTTGATTGAAAAGTAGAATTTGACAGTTGATCACTTCCTCCTGCTTGTAATACTTTCCTCACTTAGTTTACAGGACATTTCTGACTGTTGGTTGTGCTTCTGGTTCAGTGTCTGCTACTTTTCAGAGTCATGGGTAGTTACTCCTCACTGCTTTGACTTCTTTGCATTGCAGTGCTCTAGGGTTGGCCTCTCAGACATGTTCTTGTCACCTATGCTCACTTGCTAAGAATCATACACAGTTCTATCCATGTCTTTGATTGTACCCACACATAATGGAATCACACACTAATGTTTCAAGCTCAGTCCTCTCTCTGGACTCTAGGCTCATGTTTCATTGTCTATTCAACATCACCACTTGGATCTCTAAATGTCATTTTAAATTCAAATTCATGATACACATAGCTAAGTCCCTGATTCCCTTTCCATTATATCCACTCCTCCCATAAATTTCCCCATCCTGGGAAATATTAACTCCATCCTTCCCCTTGTTCAGTCCAAAACCTTTGGAGACATTTTTGGATTCCTCTCGCCCTCATCCCACATTCATGTACATTGTCATTTCTACCTTCAAAAGAGACGTGGAATTCCTTCACTTCTCATTCCCCTTCATATGTATCACTCTAGTAACAATGCACTACCATCTTTTACCTCTGTTATCATCATAGCTTCTAAATGGACCCTCTGTTATTGCCTTTCCCTCCTTACAGTCGCTGTTTGATGTACCAGACTGAGATTTTTCTGTAAGATTGTGCCACTTCTCTGCTCAGAATTCTCCCATGGTTTCTTGTTGCACACATCCTATCACTTACCAAACACAATATTTAATTAACTCTTTAATCTCACTTCCTGTAATGGTGTCTGTCCTGCAACAGCCTCCACGTACACTAACAATCTTTCTGTTTCTGAAACACAACAAGCAGAGAAGTAAAAGGAACTGCCATGGCCCTGGTGCTGACAGGTGTGCTCTCCTGAAACCCAGAGGCAGGGCAGGGCTTCTTGTACCCATGGTCTAAAGTGGGTCATATGGTAAGGAAAGATCACACTGGTTGAGACCCTCTGCCTAACGGCCTGGCCTTCAGAGGCTGGGACAGCCATGCCTTACAGAGTCCTACCTTGAACACTTATTTGTATGAACAACCTCAGTGGTGTCATGCCAATGGTCTCACAAAAACCAAGCCAGCAGATAACTTCCACACTTACAGATGCTTACAGACTTATTTCTTTCCCATAACTTTGCACACAGGTAATTGTATGATTATGTATGTCAGAAGACATATTCTCTCCAAAAACTATATGCAAGCATGTGGGAGCTCATTTTGCTCCAATGCCCTGGAATGTCGATTACAGAGACTAATATGGTGTTAGACGGCAGGTTTTATTCACACATGTGAGGATTTGTATGTACATACATGAAAGCACAAGCACACACATAGCAGATCTATGCCAACACATTTGCACTCTTTGCTCTTTGAGTTGACCTGGTATAAGACATTAGGAGTGGTGAGGACTGTGGTCAACTGCACAGGCATTCATTTTCAAAATCATTAGAACTATTTATAGAACAAATGAAACTTGTCTTCAAGATAAATCCGGCTATGATGTGAGTTTTTCCACCACCTATTCAGTTAAAGGAACCTGGGGTCAGACGAGAGATGGCAGCGGCACAAAGGTCTTTTTACAGCAAAGGCTGCAGCCAGCCCATGCATCTCATCTTATATTCTTAGCACCACTTTCCCATTGCTTTCAAGGCAGGGGTCCTAATCCCCCCTCTGTTCTCACTATACTGTAAAAACTGACCAGTAGACCTAGACTGTTAGCTTCAGAGGCTGTGGCTTGGAAAAACAATAGAATAGAGATGAGGAGTCTCAGTTTGAGTCCTGAGGCTTCCACTTTCATACCTTTTCACCTCAGGCATTTCATTTTACTCCCCGAAGTCTTGGCTTCCCCACTTGTAAATGAGAGAACTAGGATTGTGGGAAGACAGTATTATACTATATGTTCTCCAAAGGTCTCATGCAAATCTAACATTCTCAGTACCAGTAAAGCATTGTTTGATAGGAAACTCCCTATCAGGCCTGCAGAGCCTTGGACATTCACCCTGCTAGAAGGTATTAGTCAATACATTAGTTCTTATTTAGCCAGTTGATGGTGAGTAACCTAGAATTGTGGTTTTCAGAATGCAAACCACTTGGGCCTTGACATAGATGGCTGAAGAAATTTACCCAAGCAAGAGATAGCATTAGGTCCTGGGCTAACCTCTTCCTGGTTGGGAGACACCCCAACACCTGCCTTTGGTCAGTGAGACCGTTACATGACTCACCTGCAGCAGTGTGCAGGTTAAAGGTAATGAGTTGAACTTGTAGCTTGCCCCTCTTTCACTACTCAAAATCCTTTCTTCTCTCTGGAGGACGCTCAGTTTTCAGCAGAGGTGATGACAGAGAAACAGATTCCAGTTTGGGAAGTGCTAAAACCCTGAAGGGGGCAGGGTATGTTGGTGGATAGGATAGACAGGATATGGTAGGGTAGATCTCTGATAAATCCCACAAATTCTTCCCGGGAAATTTATCTACTGAGAATTTTTAACTCTCAAGTGTTTAGTTTGGTGACTTGTATTTTCCTAGATAATCATTTCTTTAATCCAGGTTTTCAAAGGCCTTTACTTCACTCTTCCCTTTATTCTATTAATTTTTTCTCTAATGCTGTTTTAAAACAAACAAAAATACTCAGTTAAAAATAGTATTGGTGAGAGGAGAAAGCACAGTTTCAAAGAGTTACTAATTAAGAATCTGAATTGAGATCTGAATGGTAAGACTCCATTTGCTTCAACTCTTTAAGCACTAATGAAGTTTGGACCCCCAAGTGAGGTTCCAAAGTAACCATTATTCCCAGTGGGTAAAATTCCTCTGGCCTCTTGTCCTGTTGAACCCCAAGGCCTGGTCATAAAATTGCTTCAAATTGCAATAAATGAGCATGGGATGCTTCCCTCCTCCTGGCCAGGGCCTGTTTCTGTCACAACAAATCACCAAAAAAGCCCAGTGTTTCTCTCATAGTCCCAACCTTCTCATCCACTCTTATTGCCTCATTGAGGGCTTTGGAATTTTCAGGATACAGTGTAAGAGTCTTACCAAAATCCCAGATGAGCACCTTTCAGTCATAACTTAGGAAGATGCTCTCAGGCCTTGAGTTCCAGACTCAGCCCAGACTCACTATGATCTCAAAGTTCCTTGTGAACTTTAACCAATGGCTCATCCAGTCCCCAATCCCTGGTGAATAAACTGTTTTCCATATCAAATACCAGCACAGAGTCTACACCATCCAACACTGCATTATTCCTTGAAATTCATTTATTATTTTTGTTCACTCAACACCTCAACACATAATTGATGAGGCAATTTCTACATGGCAGGCGCTGTGCAAGAGACTGAGGGTGAACTGATGAATGGCTTGCCCTTTTGGTGGCCTGTTGAGATATAATAATAATGGTCATGCTGAGCTCTGAGAGTAAAATGGAAGCAGCAGTACACTCAGGAGGGACCAAAATATCCCACCCCTCCTTCCTCATCAACTTTTAATTTGTGGATCCTCAAGGCTGAATGGACCTGGAAGCCCCCTCTCTGTATAAAGACATTCATTTGTGGCATCTCATTTCAAGTAATTGAGTTTGCATATCTATATCAAACAAAGGGTCCTCCAGACTCCCTTCACATTCTAGCTCCCTCTAAGTTTCAAATTGGGACAACAGAAAGTGTTTGCTTTTCATCAATTCTTTAGGTAATTTTGAGTTACCTCTTGAAGCTGAAGAGTCTCATCAGAACCTATTGGGAATAGCCACCATTAACCTAGAAAGAGATCACATCATCGCATCAGGAAATTTATCATTGGTTTCTCTCCACCAAGTATTCCTACATGTTTCCTATATTTTTCTCTCTTTACCTTCCAGGGGTAATATTGACATATTGAAAAAATAGTGAGTTTGTAATTTACTTATTTGCTGTCTTTCTTAAAAATATTTTTCCAAGGTGGCAGACAAGAGGCTTTGTTGGAACACCTCAGCCAGTTGGAATGAGCAAAAAAACTGTGTAGAGATTCACACTGTGAATTTTTATCCAAGATCAAAAACAGGAACTCAATAGAAAGAGTGAAATAATCTTCAAATACTTTTTTTTATTATTTTTTATTATACTTTAAGTTCTGGGATACATGTGCAGAAGCTCTTTAGTTTAATTAGATCCCATTTGTCAATTTTGGCTTTTGTTGCCATTGCTTTTGGTGTTTTAGACATGAAGTCCTTGCCCATGCCTATGTCCTGAATGATATTGCCTAGCTTTTCTTCCAGGATTTTTATGGTTTTACATCTAACATTTAAGTCTTTAATCCATCTTGAATTGATTTTTATATAAGGCATAAGGAAGGGATCCAGTTTCAGCTTTCTACATATGGCTAGCCAGTTTTCCCAGCACCATTTGTTAAATAGGGAATCCCTTCCCCATTTCTTATTTTTGTCAGGTTTGTCAAAGATCACATAGTTGTAGATGTGCGGTATTATTTCTGAGGGCTCTGTCCTGTTCCATTGGTCTATATTTCTGTTTTGGTACCAGCACCATGCTGTTTTGGTTATTGTAGCCTTGTAGTATAGTTTGGAGTCAGGTAGCATGATGCCTCAAGCTCTGTTCTTTTGTCTTAGGATTGACTTGGCAATGTGGGCTCTTTTTTGGTTCCATATGAACTTTAAAGTACAGTTTTCCAATTCTGTGAAGAAAGTCATTGGTTGCTTGATGTGGATGGCATTGAATCTATAAATTACCTTGGGCAGTATGGCCATTTTCTCGAAATTGATTCTTCCTATCCATGAGCATGGAATGTTCTTCCATTTGTTTGTATCCTCTTTTATTTCATTGAACAGTGGTTTGTAGTTCTCCTTGAAGAGGTCCTTCACATCCCTTGTAAATTGGATTCCTAGGTATTTTATTCTCTTTGAAGCAATTGTGAATGGGAGTTCACTCATGATTTGGCTCTCTGTTTGTCTGTTATTCGTGTATAAGAATGCTTGTGATTTTTGCACATTGATTTTGTATCCTGAGACTTTGCTGAAGTTGCCTATCAGCTTAAGGAGATTTTGGGCTGAGATGATGGGGTTTTCTAAATATACAATCATGTCATCTGCAAACGGACAATTTGACATCCTCCTTTCCTAATTGAATACCCTTTATTTCCTTCTCCTGCCTGATTGCCCTGGCCAGAACTTCCAGCACTATGTTGAATAGGAGTGGTGAGGGAGGGCATTCCTGTCTTGTGCCAGTTTTCAAAGGGAATGTTTCCAGTTTTTGCCCATTCAGTATGATATTGGCTGTGGGTTTGTCATAGATAGCTCTTATTATCTTGAGATACATCCCATCAATACCTAATTCATTGAGAATTTTTAGCATGAAGGGGTATTGAATTTTGTCAAAGGCCTTTTCTGCATCTATCGAGATAATCATGTGGTTTTTGTCATTGGTTCTGTTTATATGCTGGATTACATTTATTGATTTGTGTATGTTGAACCAGCCTTGCATCCCAGGGATGAAGCCCACTTGATCATGGTGGATAGACCAATGGAATAGAACAGAGCCCTCAGAAATAATGCCATATATCTACAAATATCTGACCTTTGACAAATTTGACAAAAACAAGAAATGGGGAAAGGATTCCCTATTTAATAAATGGTGCTGGGAAAACTGGCTAGCCATATGTAGAAAGCTGAAACTGGATCCCTTCCTTACACCTTATACAAAAATTAATTCAAGATGGATTAAAGACTTACATGTTAGACCTAAAACCATAAAACCCTAGAAGAAAACCTAGGCAATACCATTCAGGACATAGGCGTGGGCAAGAACTTCATGTCTAAAACACCAAAAGCAATGGCAACAAAAGCCAAAATTGACAAATGGGATCTCATTAAACTAAAGAGCTTCTGCACAGCAAAAGAAACTACCATCAGCGTGAACAAGCAACCTGCAGAATGGGAGAAAATTTTTGTAATCTACTCATCTGACAAAGGGCTAATATCCAGAATCTACAATGAACTCAAACAAATTTACAAGAAAAAAACAAACAATCCCATCAAAAAGTGGGCAAAGGATAAGAACAGACACTTCTCAAAAGAAGACATTTATGCAGCCAAAAGACACATGAAAAAATGCTCATCATCACTGGCCATCAGAGAAATGCAAATCAAAACCACAATGACATACCATCTCACACCAGTTAGAATGGTGATCATTAAAAAGTCAGGAAACAACAGGTGCTGGAGAGGATGTGGAGAAATAGGAACACTTTTACACTGTTGGTGGGACTGTAAACTAGTTCAACCATTGTGGAAGTCAGTGTGGCGATTCTTCAGGGATCTAGAACTAGAATTACCATTTGACCCAGCCATCCCATTACTGGGTATATACCCAAATGATTATAAAACGTTCTGCTATAAAGACACATGCACACGTATGTTTATTGTGGCACTATTCACACAATAGCAAAGACTTGGAACCAACCCAAATGTCCAACAATGATAGACTGGATTAAGAAAATGTGGCACATATACACCATGGAGTACTATGAAGCCATAAAAAAGGATGAGTTCATGTCCTTTGTAGGGACATGGATAAAGCTGGAAACCATCATTCTCAGCAAACTATTGCAAGGACAAAAAACCAAACACCAGATGTTCTCACTCATAGGTGGGAATTGAACAATGAGAACACATGGACACAGGAAGGGGAACATAACACACCAGAGCATGTTGAGGAGTAGGGGGGAGGGGTAGGGATAGCATTAGGAGATATACCTAATGCTAAATGATGAGTTAATGGGTGCAGCACACCAACCTGGCGAATGTATACATATGTAACAAACCTGCACGTTTTGCACATGTACCCTAAAACTTAAAGTATAAAAAAAAAACACTTTCTAGTGTTTTGGAAAGTCTCTCATTAAAGAGATCTTTCACCTGCATGGTTGGCTGTATTTCTAAGTATTTTATTCCTTATGTGGCTATTGAGAATGGGATTGTTTCTTTATTTTGCTCTCTGCTTGGATGTTATTCGTGTAAAGAAGTGCCACTTATTTATGTACATTGATTTTGCATTCTGAAACTTTGCTGAAATTGTTTATCAGATCTAGGAGCCTTTGGGCAGAGGGTCTTTCACTTGTCTCTTAGGGCTCCACTCCAGATAAATGCAGAGCCGCTGCCAATCAAAATGATCAGCCCAGGGTGGTGAAGCGGCATCGTGGGCCCAAGCCCTAGGGCCCTGCCTGGCGATAAGCAGGGGAATCAGTGGGTTCAGAGGAAAACAGACTGGCCTCTTCTTTATAAGGCAGCTGAAGCATATTGGAAGTGCAAGTAAGGCACTCAGGGTCCTTTTTCCTTTCCCAGTCTGAATGCAGCAAGGGCAATAGCATTGCAGTGGCAATGTCAGAGGGACTTCCAGTTGCTTCTGGGAAACTGGAAGTTTCCTAGGCACATTTTTTTATTCCCCAGCCCAAGGGCAGTAAGAACGGTTCCACTGCAGCTGCTATAGCCAAGGGTCTGTGGGTTTACTCTGGGATTACTTTCCCAGACAAATACAGAGCCACTATTAACTGAAATGTTCAAGTGGGGAGAGTGCATTTGTGCTAAGGGCCCAGGTTGAGAGACACTGTCCAGTGAGGAGCAACAGTGGCAAGTAACTGCACTGAAAACAGTCTGGCCACTTTTCTCAAGACAGTTGTGCTGGAGACCTGTGATAGTTTTTAAGTTCTTCACTCCCTCCAGAGCCTGAGGGCATTAGGAGTGGAGGCTGCAGAGCAGCAAAAATGGTAGGCCTTCTACCTCTGAATTCTCTGTTTCAGGGAAATGCAGAGCTGCTACGTGTCCAAGAAGTCAAGTGCTGTGGTGGCTGTGCTTGGGTCCCATGTTTAGAGGTCCTGCACAGTGAGGAGTAGGAGGATCAGGGACCTGGGTGGAAAATAGTCTGGCCACTTTTCTGCAAAGTACGGTGGCATTGTGCTGGAGGCCTGCAATAGTTCTTAAGCGTTTTGCTCTCTCTTGAGCCTGAGATCAGTAGAAGCAGGGGCTGTGGCAGTCACAAAAATAGGGAGTTGTCTTTTCCTTTGGGAGCTTCATACCAGGAAAAGCTGGAACTGCCACTGGCTTGAGAGTTCAGAGGGGTTGGTTGGGTGGCTGCCTTGGGGCCCTAGGCCTGTGGACTTTGTCTGGCAAGGTGTAGCAGCGGCAAGGCCTGCAATCTGTTCAATCCTGAGCATTGTGGATGCAGCTTTTATCCTGGTGGCATGCAAAAGCGCCTGGCTTCCCTTGTTAGTGGAGCTACTGCTGCGATGGTGCTCAAGAATCCAAGGCCCCTGGGACTCCATGTGTGTCTGAGGGGCATCTCTACTCAGACTTCAGGCAGCTCTCAATGTCATTCTGTATGCCCTGTAGAGAAGGGATCGGGCAGGGGAATCTTCTGTTTCTGGGATTGCAAAGGTCCATGACCAAAGTAAAGGTCACTGGGGACTCACTTACTCAACATTTCCCCACAGTGGGGAGCCTCCCTTGGCTCCATGCCAATCCCCGGTAGGCAGCTGTCCTGTCTCACTCTTCTCTCTTCCATGCAACTTTCTCATAATCTGTGGGTTGTCTTTTTCCTCTGTTCACTTTGTCCTTTGTTGCACAGATGTTTACAATTTTGATGTAGTAATCCAATTTATTTATTTTTGTCTGTGGCGTCATATCCAATAAATCATTGCCAAATCAAATGTTACAGAGCTTTCTGCCTATGTTTTATGCTAAGAGTTTTACAGTTCTAGCTCTTATGTTTAAGTCCTAGGTCAATTCTGAGTTAACATTTGTACGTAGTGAAAGGTAAGTTTCAAATTTTATTCTTTTGAATGTGGATATTTAGTTTTCCAAAAACTTTGTTGAAAAGACTGACCCACAATTTAATGGTCTTTGCATCCTTGTGGAAAATCACACATATATGTGAGAGTTTAATTCTTGGTTCCTTACCCTACTCCCTTGGTCTGTATGTCTGTCTTTATGCCAACACTACATTGTTTAGATTTCTGTAACTTTGTAGTAAGTTTTGAAATCAGGAAGTGTGATATCTCCAACTTTGTTCTCTTTCAAGATTGTTTTGGCTGTTCAAAGTATCTTGAGATTCTATATGAATTGTAAGATGAATTTTTCTACTTATGAAAAAAATGTTGCTCACACTGGCATAGAAATTACATTGAATCTGTAAATTACTTTGGGTATTCTTCACATCTTAATAATATTAAGTCTTCCAATCTATGAATATGAAATGTCTATTTATTGGTGTCTTCTTCAATTTGTTTTAGCACAGCTTTGTAGTTTGCAATATAGAAGTTGCTCAACTCTGTCTTATCCTGTTTGGGCTGCTATAAGAAAATACTATAAAGCTGGTGGCTTATAAGCAATGTAACTTAATTTTTTTACAGCTCTGGAGGTTGGGAAGTCCAGGCACCAGCAGGGTAAGTGTCTGGTGAGGCTAGGTTTTTCTCGTTCATAGATGATAACTTCTGCCTGTGTTCTTACATGGTGGAAGAGACAAGGCAGCTTTCTAGGGCTTCTTTTATAAGGACACTAATCCCATCTATAAGAGCTAAACTCTCTTGATCTAATTACCTAAAAAGGTTCCCCCAACTCCTTGTTTAATCACATCAGTGATTAGGTTTTGACATATGAATTTGGGGCGTTCAAAAATTCAGAACATAGCAGCCTCCTTGCTTAAGTTTAAATACTTTATATGTTTTTTGCTCTTGTAAATGGAATTGTTTTCTAAATTTCCTTTTCAGATAGCTCATTGTTAGTTTATTGAAATGAAAGTGATTTTCACATGTTTGCAAGCATCCTAGTCTTGTTCCTGATCTTAAAGGAAAAGCTTTCAGTCTTTCACCATTAAGTATGAAGATAGTTGTGATCTTTTCACATATGACTTTTATTATGCTGAAGTAGTTTTCTTCTATTTCTGGTTTGTTCAGTGGGTTTTTTTTATTATGAAAGGGTGTTGAATTTTGTCAAGTATTTTTCTGCATCAATTGAGATAATTATGTGGTCTTTTTCCTTAATTCTATTAATGTGATATATTACATTAATCAATTTTCTTATGTTGCCCCATCCTAGCATTTCAGGAATACATTTTACTTAGTTATAGCCTATAATACTTTTAATACACTGTTGAATTTCGCTTGCTACTATTTTGTTCAGGACGTTTACATCAATAGTCATCATTGATGATTGTCTGCATTTTTTGTTTCTTGTAGTGTCTTTGGCCTTTTGATCATAGTAATGACTGCCTTACGGAGTGATTTGAGAGTGTTACTTCCTCTTCAACTTTTTGTAAGGCATTCAGATTGGGAAAAAAGTAGAACTATATCTGTTTGCATATAACATGGGCCCATATATTAATAAATCTCAATGATTAACAAAACTACTAGAAAAAAGAAAGTCATCAAATATTAGAATACAAGATCAATATGCAAGAATCAATTTTATTTTATACACTAGCAATAAGCAATCTTAAAATAACATTGAGGAAACAATCCTATGTATAACATAAAAAATCACATGATAGTAAATTTAAAGTAAGTGCAAGATTTTTTATATTAAAAACTATGCAAGTTTGTTAAAAAAAACTTAAGAGCTAAATAAATGAAAAGACATCCCATGTTCATGGATCAGAAGACTTATTATTGTTAAGTTGGTGATACTCCCCAAATGATCTATAGATCCAAGGTACACCATATACAAAAATTCACTCAAGATGTATCAGAAACCTAAATGTAAGCACTTGTAATGCTTTTAGTATTTGAAGAAATACTATTAGAAGAAAACAAACATATAAATGTTTATAACCTTGGATTTGGAAATTGTTTCTTAGATATGAAATCAAAATCACAAGATAAAATTGTTTGAAGTGCACAAAAATCAATAAAATGAAAGACTAAGGAAATATAAACCCTTTCTATGGGAAATTACCCTTAATTAAAACCCACAAGATTCCCACAGATTGAAGGAAAGCTCTCCTTCTCCTGAAAACAAAGTGAAAGACAACCCATAGAATAGGAGAAAAGCTTTGCAAACAATAGATCTAATCAGAGAATTAAATATAGAATATATAAAAAATATTAAGACTCAATAATAAAAAGACAAATAACCCAATAAAAGTAGACAACAATCTGAGTAAACATTTTTTCCAAAGAAGGTATTCAAATTGCAAATAAGCACATGGAAAGATGTGCATTAGGAAATTTCAAATTAGGGAACTGGAAATCAAAGCTACAGTGAGGTACCCCTTTGAACACACTGGAATGGCTATAATTTAAAATTAGGATAATAACAAATGCTAGTGAAGACATTAAGAATTGGGATCATCATACATTGCTGGTGGAAATGTAAAATGATGTATATCCCCTTTGCAGACAGTTTGTCAATTCCTCAAAGGTGAAACATAAGTTTCCTATAATCTAGCAATTTCACTCTTACTTACATACTCAAGAGGAATAAAGAATATGCTCACAGAAAAACTTGTTCATGAATATCCATAGTAGCACCATTCACAAAAGCTAAAAACTGGAAACAAGTCAATATTTGCCAATTGATAAGTGGATAAGTAATACATGGTATGTCCTCATAATGGGATATTATTAATCAACAAAAACTAACACAGTGACACATCGAACATGAATAAACCTTGAAAATATTATGTTAAGTAGAATCAGTCACAAAATAATTCACATTGTATAATTCCATTTATATAAAATTAAAGAGTAGGCAAATCAAAAAAGAAAGAAAGTAGATTACTTGTTACTAGGACTGGGTGGTTATGGGAGCAAGAATGAGTAACTGCTATGAGATAAAGACTTTATGTTCAGGATGATAAAAGAATGATTTCTAAAATCAATTATGGTGTATGTTGCACAATTTGTGAATATACTAAAACATTGAATTGTATAGTGCACATGGGTGAATTGTGTGGTATGTGAATTGCATTTTGATAAAGATTTTATAAAAATTTTTATAATGTATATAATATTTACTCCAGTAAATATGGTGTAAGAGGCATTAAATATGCCTTATCATGTAGAAAAAATTGAAAATAGCATATGTGAATTAACTTTTTTCAAACATTAGATATGGGTCAACAAATGACAATAACCCCTTGGAGATGGAAAAAAACTGAATGTACTCTACAATATTCTCCACTTAATTCACAAAGTTACATGGAAGAAGATTCCAGGCAAAACCTGGATGTCTATATGAGTTGAGGTAATGGATTGGGGGTCTAGAGAGGCCAAGGAAAATAGAATTTACAGAACAGAATATCATAATGAAGAGATTTCCTACATAGGGAGAACTCTGAAGTTTTGCAATGAGTTTCCCTTGACTCTTCAGTTGTGTACTGCTCAGTGAGTGAATGTGTGAAATCTAGTTAAGGAGGGGAAAGAATCACTTGAAGCAATACTCAGAGATTGCATACGGCAGATAAAACTACCTATTATTAACACCCAAAGCGGAGTACCTCATATTTCAAAGTGCATGGGTTAGAGTAACAAAAAGGTTCTTATTTCAGTAGTGGGAAAAAAATAGCCACAGACTAAATTTTAGCTGTGGTAATTCCAAAGAAAGCTTTAAGAAAGCACAAAGAGATGTGTTTCCAAGCATTTAAACTGCACTGCCGAATAAATGTGAAGAACATTTATGAGAAAAAGAAAATCCAGAATGCAAAATGTAAAAATTTACATCTGGCATTAAGTTATAAATAACAGTAGAAAAAGACATGGGAAAATAAGGAGAAAATAAACGAATCACAATTCACTCCAAAAATGATAACGTTAGTAGACAAGGATATTAAAACCATCATTATAACTATATTTCATATGCTGATATTAGAGAAAATATTGATCATGTTACATAGAGACATGTAAGATTAAAAATAAAAAACCAAAAGACCCATACTGAACTTCTAGAAATAAACTACAAAACCTGAGATAAAAATTTTCTAGATGAAATTAATTCAGTGATATAGTTTGGATGTTGTCTCTGCTGAAATCTCATATCAAAATGTAATCCCCAATGTTGGAGGTGGGGTCTGGTGGAAGGTGACTTGATCATGGAAGCAAATTTCACATAAGTGATTTAGTACCATCCCTTTGGTACTGTCCTCAAGACAGTGAGTGAGCTCTCGTGAGATCTGGTTATTTAAAAGTGTGTGCTGCCTCCCCCTTCTCTATTTTGCTCCTGCTTTTGCCATATGATGTGCCTACTTCCCCTTCACCTTCTGCAATAATTGTAAGTCTCTGGAGGCCTCCCCAGAAGCCAAGCAAATGTTTGCTATAAAGCCTGCTGAACCTTGAGCCAATTAAACCTCTTTTCTTTATAAATTACCGAATCTCATTTATTTCTTTATAGCAATGCAAGAACAACCTAATACATGCAGATTAGCCATTTTGGAAGAAACAACTAATGAATTTGGTAAAATAATAATAAAACATGTCCAGACTAGTTGGTACATGATGGCCAAATAGGAGCCCACCCATCATCCTCCCTGCACAAACACCAAATTAACAACTATCAACACAAAAAGCACATTCATAAGAACCAAAAATCAGGTGAATGATCACAGTATCTAGTTTTAACTTCACAGCTTAGAAAGAGGTAGCGAAGAGAATAAAAAAGACATTCTTGAATTGCAGACACCACCTCTCCTTCACTTTCCAGTAGTGGCTACATGGCATGAAGAATCTCTGTGCTTGGTAGAGAAAGATTACAGTGATGTGGGACATTGCATGGGAAGTCAGTTCTGCCGGGTCATAGTGGAAAGAAACATTGGACAGAACTCAGTTGAAGCCCATGGAGGAAACATTTAGAACATCCCTAGCCAGAGAGGAATCACGCATCACAGTGGTTGGAACATGAGTTTCAGCAAACCTCACCACTGCAAGCTAATGTGCTCTAGGGTTCTCAATAAACTGGAATGACAGATGAAGCCACAAAAACTGCAGCTCCTAGGGAAGTCCTAATGCTGTGCTGGGCTTGGAGCCTGTGGAACTGGGGGGCATGTGACCTACTGAGATGGCAACCAGGGGATCCAAGGAAGTACTTGAGCCACTACTCTCCCAACCCCAGGCAGCACAGCTCACAGCTCTGAAAGAGACTTTCTTCCACTTGAGAAGAGGAGAGAGAAGATCACGAAGGACTTTGTCTTGCAACATATATACCAGCTTAGCCACAAAAGAATCGGGCACCAGAACAGAGGCATGAGGCCCTCATTCCAAGCACTAGATCCAAGATTACATTTCTAGACATAAATTAGGCAATAAGGAAACTCACTGCCCTGAAAAAAGAAGCCTTGTCCTGGAAGAATTTATTACCTAATGACTAAAGAGCCCTTGGGCCCTGAATATTTAGCAGTGGTAGCCAGGTAGCACTCGCCATGTCTGGTTATTACTCAGACATACTGGCTTCAGGATTGACAGAACAAATTCCCAGCTGGAGGCTATAGAGTAAGTCTTCTGCTTGAGAAAAGCAGAGAAAAGAGTAAAGAGGACTTTGTCTTGCAGCTTAGGTATCATTTAAGGCATGATTGGGTAGAGTACCAAGTGGGTACTTGGGGTCCTTGATTCTAGGCCTTGGCTATTTGGTGGCCTTTCTGGACAGGGCAAGAGGGGAGCCCAGTTCCATGAAGGGTGAGCAAACACTGGCAGCATTCACCACAACCTGACTGAAGACTCCTTCAGCCTTGACTGAACATTGGTGGTGGCCTGGCGCTGCTCCCAACAAACCTGTGGTGGTAGTGTTCATGGCAAGAGATTCCTCTGCTTGTAGAAATGGAAGGGAAGAGGGGAATGGACTGTCATATGGCTTCTATGTCATCTCAGGCACAGTAGAATACAGCACCAGATAGATTCCTAAGATTTCCAACTCCAGGCCCTGGCTTGTGGACAGAATCTCGATCCCTGCCTAGGTTCAGGAAGAACTCACAGCCTTGAAGGAAAGGGGATAAGCTTGGCTGGCTTTGCCACCTGCTGACTGTAGAGCCCAAGGGCCTTGAACAAACAAAGGAAGTAGCCAGGTTGTTGTTACAGTGGGCCCTGAGAGAGACCCAGTGCAATGCAGTGCTGGCATCAGGTTTGACCCAATGCAGTCCCAGTTATGGTGGCCACAGGGGTGCGTGGCTACACCTCCCCAAACTCCAGGCAGCTCAGCACAGAGAAAGAGACACCATTTGTTTGGATGAAAGCAGGGGAACAGAACAAAACTCTCTGCATGGTAATCCAGATAATTCTTCTGAATCATACCCAAAACAAACTAGGCATCAAGTACATCTATGAATCTGCAAGAGCCACAGTGTTACTTGGCTTTGGATTCCCACTAATGCAGACATGACATGGCTGCATAGCTGCAGTGACCAAAGACTTAGATCATAACACCCAAGTCCCTTCAAACATGTGTAAAGCCTTCCTCCCTCCAAAACAAATCCCAGGTACAAATAGGCTCATACTGTGAAGACTATATTAAATAATTAACTCTACAATGCCCAGCAACCAGTGAATGTCCGCAAGCATCAAGATGATCCAGGAAACTGTGATCTCATGAAATGAAGTAAATAAGTGACCAGAGACAGAGGTATGTAAATTTTCAGGCAGAGAATTCAAAATAGCTGTTTTGTAGAAACTCAATTAAACAAAAGATAATACACAGAAAAAAATTCAGAATGATATTAGATAAATTTAAGAAAAAAAGATTGAAATAATTAAAAAGAATCAAGGAGAAACTCTTGAGTTGAAAAATGTAATTCACATGATGAAGAATGAGTTACAGACTCTTAATAGCAGAATAGATTAGATCAAGCAGAAAAAAATTAGTGAGCTCAAAGACAGGCTATTTGAAAATACACAGAGAAGACAAAAGAATAAATGATAAAAAAGTAGCATGCCTACAAGATCTAGAAAACAGTTTCAAAAAAGCAAATCTAAGAGTTATTGGCCTTAAGGAGAAGGTAGAGAGAGAGAAAAGGGCATAACATTTATTCAAAGGGATAATAACATAGTACTTTCCAAACCTAGAGAGAGATATATCAATATTTAAGGGCAGAGGTGGAACAAGATAGGAGAATAGAAAGCTCCATCAATCATAGCCCGCCCACAAGGACATCCAGTTAACAACTTTCTACAAAATTACTACTTAATTTTCTACTAAAAATCAAGTGATTATAAGAATCCCAAATCAGGTAAGCACTCATAGTACCTGGTTTTTACATCATATCGCTGAAAGAAGCACTAAAGAGATAGAAAAAACAGTCGTGAACTGCTGATGCCACTCCTCTCCCACCCCTGGCAGTAGTGGCCTGGTGCAGAGAGCTTCTCTGAGTGCTGAGGGACAGAGAAGACAGTAATTGTGAGGCATTAAACTCAGCCTCATTCTGTTAGAGCAGAAAAAAGAACCAGACTAAACTCAACTAATGCCCATGCACAGAGGGAGCATTTAAACCAGTCCTAAACAGAGATAAATCACCTACCCAAGCAGTCTAAACTCAAGTGCCCATAAACCTCCTCGTAGAGGACCAAAGTACTCTTGGTCTCTAAGTGAACTCAAAAGGAAGTCTAGGCCATAAGGACTGCAAATTTTAGTTGAATCCTAGGGCTAAGCTAGATCCAGAGACAGTGGACTGGTAGGGCATATGACATGCTGAGACACAGCTGGGGCAGCCAAGAGGGTGCTGGCATCAACCCTCCGTTAACCCCAGGCTGCACAGCTCACAGCTCCAAAAGAGACCCATTTATTCTGCTAGAGGAGAGGAAAGGACAGAGTGGGGAGGACTTTGACTTGCATCTTGGATACCAGCTCAGCCACAGCAGGATATGGCACTGGTCAAGGTCATGAGGCCCCCTGTATTAGTCAGGGTTCAGGGTTCTCTATAGAAACAGAATATATATGTATATTCTGTTTCAGGCTGAGGATCAAAGAGAGCCAGTTCAAGTTCCAAAACTAAAGAACTTGGAGTCTGATGTTGAAGGGCAGAAGCATCCAGCACAGGAGAAAGATGTAGGCTGGGGGGATAGGCCAATCTCTCCTTCTACATTTTTTTGCCTGCTTATGTTCTAGCCAAGCTGGCAGCTGATTAGATTGTGCCTACCCAGATTAAGGGTGGGTCTGCCTTTCTCAGCTCACTGACTAAACCTCAATTCTCAATCTGACCTCTAGGAGCCCATCAGGACTTTAGTCTAGTTACAGGTCTAGAAGCAAACAGAGGTGTTGGGGGTAGCTCCTGAGGAGGATCAACATTATCTTGCCTGGCAACTACCTCAGGGGAGGCCATCATTGTTGCCTCAGGCAGTGCAGGGTTTATCTCCTCAGACAAAGGTGGAAAGGCTGATGGCAGCAGGGATTGGGGAGGGGATGTTGCCACTACTGGGGATGGGTAAGCTGTTTCCTCTGGCAAAAAAGGTTTATCAGAGTATATAAACTCAGTGCCCCAACTTCATCAGGGTCCTCCCACATGTCTCCATTCCAAGTGGCAGCATCTCATTATTTTCCAACCAATGCCCTCACTTTAACAGTAAACACCTGGCAAGGCTGTGCATGCACCTTTCATTAAAGGTCAGCTACTTGCATGATAAGAGCTTGTGTCTGTTTTTCCACAATTTTAGTTCTTTTTCTACAGGAGATAAGACTCTCACTCAGGTCAATCTTAGCAGATTTGAGACTCAGTATTTGCTTCTGAAGCTGGCAGTAGAATCCCTGAGTTCATCATTTTTTTCACAACTTTGTTCACTGAACTTAGGAGCAACCAACCAGCTTCATTATGTTCCTTGGTTCTTTACATATGGTCAAAGGTATTATGTGTAGTCACTAAACTCCTTGCCTCTCATGAGCAATGAATCAGGAGTGTCAAATGCATTTATTTTGCTAAGCCTCTAAACAGTTCACACCAAGGACCATTAGTGTTCTCCATACTATTAGAAGTAGAATCCTTAACATTTTTGTGTCTAATTATATTAAGCAGCCAACTCCAGAAACCCTCATACCAACAAAAGAAATCCATCTTTAATATTCTGTTCTTCTAGGACCACTCCTGGTAACAAAATCTGTATTAGTCAGGGTTCTGTAGAGAAACAGAACTAAGGGGATATATATATATATATATATATATATATATATATATATATATCTCACCACAAGGTCCTACAATAGGCTGTCTGCAGGCTGAGGGGAAAGGAGAACCAATCCGAGTTCCAAAACTGAAGAATTTGGTGTCTGATGTTCGAGGGTGGGAAGAATCCAGCATGGGAGAAAGATGTAGGCTGGGAGGCTAGGACAGTCTCTGTTTTCACAATTTTTTTGCCTGCTTATGTTCTAGCCAAGCTGGCAGCAGATTACATTGTGCCCACCCAGATTAGGGGTGGGTCTGCCTTTCCCAGCCCACTAACTCAATTGCTAATCTCCTTTGGCAACACCCTCACAGACACACCCAGGATCAATACTTTGTATCTTTCAGTCCAATAGAGTTGACACCCAGTATTAACCATCACACCTCTATTCCAGGCCCTAGCTCCCAGACAACTTTTCTAGGCAAACCCTGGTCCAAAAGGGAAACTACTGCCTTGAAGGAAATAACTCAGTACTAGCAGCATTCATCGTCTGCTACCTGAAGAGCCCCTGGCCTCAAATAACCAGCAGTGATACCCAGGTAATACATTGAAGGCCTTGGGTGAGCCTCTGAAACTTGCTGGCTTGAGGTACAAATCCCATCATAGGAAGGGAGGGCACCAAGCAAGCTCTTAGCGTCCCTGATTTTAGGATTTGACCCTTGAATGGCATTTCTGGACCAGGTCTGGACCAGACGAGAGGCCACTACCCTGAAGGATGAGTCCCAGGCCAGGCAGCATTCACCTCAAGCTGCTTTAAGAGACCTTGGGCCTTAATGGAACATCAGTGGTAGACTGGAAGTACTCCTCGTGGACAGGGGTCCATGAGGCTACTGGTTAAGGGGTCAGTGGCTACTGGTTAAGGCCACCCTTAACCTGTGCACAGAGGAGACAAAATACACAGTCAGATGAGAAAAAAGAAAAAAAAAAGAAAAAAGCACACCAACAGGATCTAGAAAATTGCCTCAAAAGGGCCAATCTAAGAGTTACTGGCATTAAAGAGAAGGTAGAAAAAAAGAAAGGAGTAGAAAGTGTATTTAAAAAAGATAATAACAGAGAACTTTCCCAACCTAGATAAAGATATCAATACTCAAGTACAAGAAGTAAAACACCAAGCATATTTAACCCAAACAAAACTACTTCAAAGCATTTAATAATTAAACTCCCAAAGGTCAAGAATAAAGAAGGGATCCAAAAGCAGAAAGAGGAAATAAATAAATAACATACAATGGAGCTTTAATACATCTGGCAGCAGACTTTTCAATGGAAACCTTACAGATCAGAAAAGAGAGGCATGACATATTTAAAGTGCTAAAGGAAAAAAAAAACCTTTTACCCTACAACAGCACATCCAGCAAAAATATACTTCAAACATGAATGAGAAATGAAGACTTTTCTAGACAAACAAAAGATGAGGAAATTCATCACAAGAGACATGTCCTACAACAAAAGCTAAAGGGAGTACTTCAATCAGAAAAGAAAAAAAAAGAACATTAATGAGCAACAAATAATCACCTGAAAGTACAAAACTCACTGGTAAAAGTTAGTACAGACAAAAACAAAACAATATTATAACACTGTAGCTGTGGTGTGTATCTACTCTTATCCTAACCAGAAAGACTAAACAATCAACCAATAAAAATAATAACCACAACAACTTTTCAAGATGTAGTCAGAACAGTAAGACATAAATAGAAACAATAAAAACTTTATAAGTTGGGGATAAAGTTAAGGCAAGTTTTTATTAGTTTTCTTTTTGCTTTTTTATTTGTTTCTACAAAGAGCATGAGGTTGTCATCAGGTTAAAATAATGGATTATGAGATATGATTTGCAAGCCTCATGGTAATCTCAAACCAAAAAGCATACAATGGACACACAAAAACTAAAAGGCAAAAGAAAAAAGAAACTAAATCATCTCACCAGATAAAATTATCTTCACTAGAGGAAGACAGCACGGAAAGAAAGGAGGATGAGAAGGCCACAAAACAAACAGAAAACAAATAACAAAATGGCAGGAGTAATTCTTTACTTATCAATAATAACATTGAATGTAAATGAACTAAATGCTTCAATCAAAGGCACAGGCTAGCTGAATGAATAAAATAAAGACAAGACCCATTAATCTGTTACCTACAAGAAATATATATTACCTATAAAAACACTCAAACTAAAAATTAAGTGATGGAAAAAGATATTCCATGCCAATGCAAACAAACAAACAAAAACAGGAGTTGCTGTACTTACATCAGACAAATTATATTTCAAGACAAAAAACTATTGTAAGAGTAAAACAAGGTCACTATATAATGAAAAAGGAGTCAATTAAGCAAGAGAATATAACAATTTTAAATACATATGTACCCAACACTGGAGCACCAAGATATAGAAAAATATATTTTTAGAGTTAAAGGGAGAGATAGGCCCTGATCCAAAATAGCTAGAGACATCATCCTCTCACTTTCAGCACTAAACACATCTTCCAGACAAAATACCAACAAAGAAACATTGGAGTTAATCTGCACTATAGGCAAACTTAACCTGCACTATAGATCTAATAGATGTTTACAGAACATTTCATCTAAGAGCTGCAGAATACACATTCTTTTCCTCAGCACATGGATTATTCTCAGAAACTGATCATATATTAGGTCACAAGTCAAGTCTTAAACATTAAAAAAAATTGAAGTAATATTGAGCATCTACTCTGACCACAAAGGAATAAAACTGGAAATTAATAACAGAAGTATTTTGGAAATAATACAAACATGTGAAAATTAAACAATATGATCCTGAATGACTAGTGGGTCAATAAAGAAATTAAAAAGAAAATTGAAAAATTTCTTGAAAAAATGAAAGCACAACATACCAAAACTGATGGGATACAGTGAATCAGTACTAAAAGGGCAGATTACAGCTATAAGTGCCTACATCAAAAAAAGTTAAAATACTTAAAAAAAAATCCATGGTCGGGCATGGTGGCTCATGCCTATAATCCCAGCACTTTGGGAGATTGAGGAAGGCAGATCACTTCAGCCCAGGAGTTTGAGATCAGCCTGGGTACCATGGCAAAAGCCAGTCCCTAAAAAAATTAGATAGGTTGGTGGTGTGCACCTGTAGTCCCAGCTACTTGGGAGGCTGAGGTGGGAGAATCACCTGAGCCTGAGAAGTCGAGGCTATAGTAAGCCGTGATTCCACCACTGCACTCCAGGCTGGGTGACAGAGTAAGACCCTGTCAAATAAACAAAGAAATAATATTCAGAGAGTAAAAGAAGAAGTAAAACTCTCTTTACTCACAAAGGCCATAACCATTTGTGTAGAAAATCATATGAAATCTACAAAAAGGAAACAAGAAGTAACAACTAAATTTTATAAGTTTGAAGGATATCAGATCAATGTAGATACAACTGAATATCAATATATCAGCAAGGAATAATTGAACATACTGACATTTACAATAGTATAAAAATATAAAATACTGAGGGGTTTAATCTGACTAAAGATGTGTAATCCTGTACATTGATTTCTAGAATACAAAAATTTACTGAGAGAAAATTTAAAAGACCAAAAATAAATGGAGAGATATATCAAATTCCTGAGTTAGAAGACTGAATATTGTTAAGCTATAGAAAATGAAAAGCTGACTCAATAATTATTTGCAAATACATAAGATCTAGAATAGCCAAACAGGTTTAAAGTAGAAGAACAAAGTTAAAAGACTAAAATTGGACAACCCCCTTTGGGTCCCCTCGCATTTTATGGGAGCTCTGTTTTCACTCTATTAAATCTTGCAACTGCACACTCTTCTGGTCCATGTTTGTTATGGCTTGAGCTGAGCTTTTGCTTGCCATCCACCACTGCTGTTTGTCACCATCACAGACCCACCACTGACTTCCACCCCTCCAGATCCAGCAGGTTGTCCACTGCACTTCTGATCCAGCAAGGTGCCCATTGCCACTCCCAATAGGGCTAAAGGCTCACCATTGTTCCTGCTTGGCTAAGTGCCTGGGTTCATCCTAATTGAGCTGAACACTAGTCGCTGGGTTCCATGGTTCTCTTCCATGACCCACAGCTTCTAGGAGAGCTACAACATTCACCACATGGCCCAACATTCCATTCCTTGGAATCTGTGAGGCCAAGAACCCCAGGTCAGAGAACAAGAAGCTTGCCACCATCTTGGAAGTGGTCTGCACCATCTTGGGAGCTCTAAGAACAAGGAATCCCCTCCCCGCCAGTAACATTTTGGCAACCACAAAGGGACCTCCAAAGCAGTGAGTAATATTGGACCACTTTCACTTGCTATTCTGTCCTATCCTTCCTTAGAATTGGAGGAAAATACCAGGCACCTGTCAGCCAGTTAAAAATGATTAGCATGGCCCCCAGACTTAAGACTCAGGTGTGAGGCTGTCTGGGAAAGGGCTTTCTAACAAACCCCAACCCTTCTGGGTTGGGAGCGTTGGTCTGCCTGGAACCAGCTTCCACTTTCAATTTTCCTGGGGAAGCTGAGGGCCAACTAGAGGCAGAAATCTGTCATCCTGAACTCCTGGCATTAGCCAGTTGAGATCATGGCACAGCCAGAAGTCTCTGCTCAACAGTCGCCCATGCATGCACCCCTACCTCTCCCTCTGACCCATACCTCCTGGGTCCTTGCCATGACTTTCTTGAAAGTGTAGCCCCAAAATTCTCCTTACCTCTGAATCTACTTCCTCTGATCCCTGCCTCCTAGATACTAATGCTTCAGACTTTCACTTCCTCTCCCAAGTATTAGAGCAGGTTGTATCTCCAAAGGGATCTAAGGAAGCTCTATGCTGCATCCTCAGGCCCCTAGGCTATAAACCCAGGGAGTCTTGTCCCTGGTGTCCCACCCAATTTAGGCATACAGCTCTTGACATGGGCAGTTATGTGGGACCCGTTCCCCACCACACTTGCCAGGGCCTTAGAACTGATAACCCAGTAATCCAGTACTTTAACAACTGGAACTTGGTCTACAACAACATAATAGATCAGGATGAAAGCAAATTGAGTGAATTAAAGGGAGGTGCATATTCCTATAGTGGCAAATGGGGGCAACAAGCGAACGTCCTTCTGCTGTGTTTCCAAAAATCCATCTACCAAGACAGAAAGGAGAAAGAAAGAGAGAGAAAGATAGAAGTAGTAAAGAAAAAACAGTGTACCCTATTTCTTTAAAAGCCAGGGTAAATTTAAAACCTATAATTGATAGCTGAAGGTTTTCTCTGTGATCCTATAACACTCCAATTCCACTTTGTTGTCAGTGTAAACAAGGGCATAGCCCAAAAGCACTGAGGCCACTGACAACCAGTAGCCTTCCTATCAAAAATCCTTAACCCAGGAACCTGTGGGTGGCCCAAATGCATTCCATCCAGAGTGGAAACTGCTTTGCTAACAGAAGAAAGTAGAAAATTAGCCTTTAGAGGAAATCTCATTGTGAGCACACCTCACTAGTTCAGAGTTATCCTAAGTGAAAAAAAGCAAAAATGGTAGCTTACTAACTCAAAAATCTTAAAGTATAAGGCTATTCTGTTTGAAAAAGATAATTTAACATTAACCACTGAAAATTCCCTTAACCCAGCAGATTTCCTAATGGGGAATTTAAATCTTAATTACCATACAAAGGTCCAACCAGACCTAGGAGGAACTCCCTTCAGGACAGGACAATAGATGGTTCCTCCCAGGTGACTGAGAAAAAAACACAATGCATATTCAATAATTGAGGGAAACTCTTGTAGAAGCAGAGTTAAGTAAATTGCCTAATAATTGGTCTGTTCAAATGTGTGAGCTGTTTGCAGTCAGCCAAGCCTTAAAGTACTTACAGAATCAAAAAACTCCATCTCAATCCTGACTCAAAATGTTACCCACACCCTCTCTGAAGTGAATTTGCATAAGAATTGTTGTTTGTAGGAATGTATCTTGATGGGGCAACTGGGTTATTATGAAATACTCAGGAACCCAGCCCAGCTCTAGAACTCACCCCGAGCCCAAAGGCAATGTCGGGCACGCTGGTAAAGGACCACTAGAATCCAGCAGCCTGGACCCCTTTCTTGGTGGTCAAAAAAGGTCAGAAAAGAGGTGCAGGACTGCTACATTGGTAAGTGTAACTAATCCGATAAGCAGATGTCCATGGGTGGTTACGCACCCTGGAAAGGAATAAGCATTAGGACCATAGAATACACTCTAGGACTAATGCTAATTGGAAAATGACTAGGGGTGCTGGCATCCCTATGTTCTTTTTTCAGATGAGAAACGTTCCCCCCAAGGCAAAAACACCCCTAAGATGTATTCTGGAGAATTCGGCCCAGCCAGGGTGTATGTACCTTTTTCCCTTTCAGACTTGAAGCAAATTAAAATAGACTTAGGTAAATTCTCAGATAACCCTGATGGCTGTATTGATGTTTTGCAAAGGTTAGGACAATCCTTTGATCTGACATGGAGAGATATAATGTGACTGCTAGATCAGACACTAACCCCAAATGAGAGAAGTGCTGCCATAACTGCAGCTTGAGAGTTTGGCAATCTCTGGTATCCCAGTCAGGTCAATGATAGGATGACAACAGAGGAAAGAACAATTCTCCACAGGCCAGCAGGCAGTTCCCAATGTAGACCCTCATTGGGACACAGAATCAGAACACGGAGATTGGTGCTGCAGACATTAGCTAACTTGCGTGCTAGAAGGACTAAGGAAAACTAGGAAGAAGCCTATGAATTATTCAATGATGTCCATTATAACACAGGGAAAGGAAGAAAATCCCACTGCCTTTCTGGAGAGACTAAGGGAGGCATTGAGAAAGCATACCTCTATGTCACCTGACTCTATTGAAGGCCAACTAATCTTAAAGGATAAGTTTATCACTCAGTCAGCTGCAGACATTAGAAAGAAACTTCAAAAGTCCATCTTAGGCCCAGAGCAAAACTTAGAAACCCTATTGAACTTGGCAACCTCAGGTTTTTATAATAGAGATCAGGAGGAGCAGGTGGAACAGGACAAACGAGATAAGAAAAAGGCTACTGCTTTAGTCATGGCCCTCAGGCAAGTGGACTTTGGAGGATCTGGAACACGGAAAGGCTGGGCAAATTGAATGCCTAATAGGGCTTGCTTCCAGTGCGATCTACAAGGACGCTTTAAAAAAGATTGCATAGAAATAAGCCAACCCCTCGTCCATGCCCCTTATGTCAAGGGAATCACTGGAAGGCCCACTGCCCCAGGGGATGAAGGACCTCTGACTTAGAAGCCACTAACCAGATGATCCAGCAGCAGGACTGAGGTTGCCTGGGGCAAGTGCCAGCCCATGCCATCACCCTCACAGAGCCCCGGGTATGTTTGACCATTGAGGGCCAGGAGGTTAACTGTCTCCTGGACCCTGGTGCAGCCTTCTCAGTCTTACTATCCTGTCCTGGAAAACTGTCCTCCAGATCTGTCACTATCCGAGGGGTCCTAGGACAGCCAGTCACTAGATACTTCTCCCAGCCCCTAAGTTGTGACTGGGGAACTTTACTCTTTTCACATGCTTTTCTAATTATGCCTGAAAGCCCCACTCCCTTGTTAGGGAGAGACATTCTAGCAAAAGCAGGGGCCATTATACACCTGAACATAGGAGAAGGAACACCTGTTTGTTGTCCCCTGCTTGAGGAAGGAATTAATCCTAAAGGCTAGGCAACAGAAGGACAATATGGATGAGCAAAGAATGCCCATCCTGTTCAAGTTAAAGTAAAGGATTCCACCTCCTTTCCCTACCAAAGGCAGTACCCCCTTAGACCCAAGGCCCAACAAGGACTCCAAAAGATTGTTAAGGACCTAAAAGCCCAAGGCCTAGTAAAACCATGCAATAGCCCCTGCAATACTCCAATTTTAGGAGTACGGAAACCCAATGGACAGTGGAGGTTAGTGCAAGATCTCAGGATTATCAGTGAGGCCGTTGTCCTCTATACCCAGCTGTACCTAACCCTTATACTCTGCTTTCCCAAATACCAGAGGAAGCAGAGTGGTTTACAGTCCTGGACCTTAAGGATGCCTTTTTCTGCATCCCTGTACACCCTGACTCTCAATTCTTGTTTGCCTTTGAAGATCCTTTGAACCCAATGTCTCAACTCACCTGGACTGTTTTACCCCAAGGGTTCAGGGATAGTCCCCCTCTATTTGGCCAGGCATTAGCCCAAGACTTGAGCCAGTTCTCATACCTGGACACTCTTGTCCTTCAGTACATGGATGATTTACTTTTAGCCACCCGTTCAGAAACCTTGTGCCATCAAGCCACCCAAGCACTCTTAAATCTTGCCACCTGTGGCTACAAGGTTTCCAAACTGAAGGCTCAGCTCTGCTCACAGCAGGTTAAATGCTTATGGCTAAAATTATCCAAAGGCATCAGAGTCCTCAGTGAGGAAAGTATCCAGCCTATACTGGCTTATCCTCATCCCAAAACCCTAAAGCAACTAAGAGGGTTCCTTGGCATAACAGGCTTCTGCTGAATATGGATTCCCAGGTACAGCAAAATAGCCAGACCATTATATACACCAATTAAGAAAACTCAGAAAGCCAATAACCATTTATTAAGATGGACACCTGAAGCAGAAGCGGCTTTCCAGGCCCTAAAGAAGGCCCTACCCCAAGCCCCAGTGTTAAGCTTGCCAATGGGGCAAGACTTTTCTTTATATGTCACAGAAAAAACGGGAATAGCTCTAGGAGTCCTTACGCAAGTCCGAGGGACCAGCTTGCAACCCGTGGCATACTTGAGTAAGGAAAGTGATGTAGTGACAAAGGGTTGGCCTCATTGTTTATGGGTAATGGCAGCAGTAGCAGTCTTAGTATCTGAAACAGTTAAAATGATACAGGGAAGAGATCTTACCATGTGGACATCTCATGATGTGAATGGCATACTCACTGCTAAAGGAGACTTGTGGCTGTCAGACAACCATTTGCTTAAATATCAGGCTCTATTACTTGAAGGGCCAGTGCTGTGACTGTGCACTTGTGCAACTCTTAACCCAGCCACATTTCTTCCAGACGATGAAGAAAAAATAGAACATAACTGTCAACAAGTAACTGCTCAAATCTACGCCACTTGAGGGGACCTTCTAGAGGTTCCCTTGACTGATCCTGACCTCAACTTGTACACTGATGGAAGTTCCTTTTTAGGAAAAGGACTTCAAAAAGTGGGGTATTCAGTGGTCAGTGATAATGGAATACTTGAAAGTAATCCCCTCACTCCAGGAACTAGCACTCAGCTGGAAAAACTAATAGCCCTCACTTGGGCACTAGAATTAGGAGAAGGAAAAAGGGTAAATATATATACAGACTGTAAGTACACTTACCTAGTCCTCCATGCCCACACAGCAATATGTAGAAAAAGGGAATTCCTAACTTCTGAGGGAACACCTATCAAACATCAGGAAGCCATTAGGAGATTATTATTGGCTGTACAGAAACCTAAAAAGGTGGCAGTCTTACATGCTGGGTCACCAGAAAGGAAAGAAAAGGAAAGGGAAATAGAAGGGAACTGCCAAGCGGATATTGAAGACAAAAGAGCTGCAAGGCAGGACCCTCCATTAGAAATGCTTGTAGAAGGACCCCTAGTATGGGGTAATCACATCCGGGAAACCAAGCCCCAGTACTCAGCAGGAGAAATAGAATAGGGAACCTCACGAGGACATAATTTCCTCCCCTCAGGATGGCTAGCCACCGAAGAAGAAAAAATACTTTTGCCTGCAGCTAACCAAAGGAAATTACTTAAAACACTTCACCAAACCTTTCACTTAGGCATTGATAGCACCCTTCAGATGGCCAAATTATTATTTACTGGACCAGGCCTTTTCAAAACTATCAAGCAGATAGTCAGGGCCTGTGAAGTGTGCCAAAGAAATAATCCCCTGCATTGCAGATTTCAATCCCTGTATCTTTAACCTCCTTGTTAAGTTTGTCTCTTCCAGAATAGAAGCTGTAAAACTACAAATCATTCTTCAAATGGAGCCCCGTATGCAGTCCATGACTAAGATCTACCACGGACCCATGGACCAGCCTGCTAGCCCATGCTCCAATGTTGATAACATCGAAGGCAACCCTCCTGAGGAAATCTCAACTGCATGACCCCTACTATGCCCCAATTCAGCAGGAAGCCATTAGAGCAGTTGTTGGCCAACCTCCCCAACAGCACTTGGATTTTCCTGTTGAGAGGGGGCACTGAGAGACAGGACTAGCTGGATTTCCTAGGCCAACTAAGAATCCCTAAGCCTAGCTGGGAAGGTGACTACATCCACCTTTAAACACGGGGCTTGCAACTTAACTCACACCTGACCAATCAGGTAGTAAAGAGAGCTCACTAAAATGCTAATTAGGCTAAAACAGGAGGTAAAGAAATAGCCAATCATCTATCACCTGAGAGCACAGGGGGAGGGACAATGATTGGGATATAAACCCAGGCATTCAAGCCGGCAATGGCTACCCCCTTTGGGTCCCCTCCCTTTGTATGGGAGCTCTGTTTTCACTCTATTAATTATTATAAAACTGTAGTAATAAACACATTGTGGTATTGGCATAAAGATAAACAAATAGAAAAATAGTGCATAAATAGACCCGTATATACAAATAGACAATTTATTTTTGACAAAATTGCAAGGGCAATTCAGTGGAGACAGACTTGTGTTTTCATAAAATTGTGTCAGAACAATTGTATATCCATAAACAAAAATCTAAATTTCAATTCATACCTCACGGCATGAATACCTCATCCCAAAAAAATCAACTCAAAATGGATTATAGACTAAATGTATACTGTAAAATCATAAAATAATCTAGCAGAAAATATTTTAAAAATTCTAATTTCAATTGGGCAAATATTTCCTAAGTATGACATCAAAAGCACAATTCACAAAAGAAAAAACAATAAATTGGGCATCTGATTTTTGAACTGCACTGTGACCATTAGTTAAACACTGAGAAAATATTTGCAACACAATAAGAAATTGGAAAAATATTTGAACAGATAACTAACTGGAAAAATCCCCATATGCATGGCAAATAACAAGATGCATGGTATTGTCATTAAATAAATGCAAATTAAAACCACAAATCAGATGTCAACCCACACAAATTAGAATGTATAAAATTTGTAAAACTGGCCATATCAAATGTTGATTGCAATCTGCAAAAATAGAAAATCTCATGCATTGCTAGTGGGAATGTAAAATGGGACCACCTCTTTGAAAATTTTTGTGTGAGTTTCTTAAAAATTAAATATACATCTTCAGTATGATCTAGCCTTTCCACCCCTAGATACTAATCCAATAAAAATAAAAGTATATACCAATAAAGACTTTTACAAAAATGCCACGACAGTTTTATTTGTAATAGCTCCAAACTTTAAATATCCAGAATGTCCATCAAGAGATAAATAAAGAAATTTTGGTATATGCATACAATAGAAGTTATGGTTTGAATGTGTCCCCTTCAAAATTCTGGTATTTAAACGTAATGGCCAATATGATAATATTAAGAGGTGAGACTTATAAAAAGTGATTAGATTATGTGGGATCCTCTTTTGTGCCTAGAATTAAGGCCCTTATAAAAGATATTTCATGTGGCATTTGGGTCTCTTGTCCTTCTACCCTCCACCACATTAGGACATAATGTTCCTTCCCTCTAAATAATACCGTCATCTCCAGACAATTGAACCTTCCAGTGCCTTGGCCTTGGCCTTTCCAACCTCCCAAACTGTGAAAAAATAATTATTTATTTTCTTTATAAACTAGCCCGTCAGTGGTATTTTTTTGTAGCAGCACAAATTGCACTAAGATAATGGCATATTACTTAATAACAAAAAGAATGAACAGTTGATACATGCAATAACACTGATAAATATAAAAAATGATTATGCTGAGTAAAAGAAGCCAGGCAAAAGGAATACCTTTTCTTCAGTTGCATTTTTATGAATAACTTTTAAATATCAACAAATCTATAGAGACAGAAAGTTGATCAATGGTTCCCTGGGGGTGGTAAGAGAAGATAAGAAGAGATTGCAAAGAAGCATAAAAAACTATGAGGATAATAAATTTGTTTATGATCTTGATTGTAGTAATGTCTCCACAGGTAGTTACATATGCAAAAACTTATCAGTCAGTACACCCTAAATATATGTTGTTTATTGCAGTAAATAAATCAATACCATATATGTGGAAAATAACCTATATATGATCATCCATTTTCAGTTCTAAGTGCCTCAATTTTAAGCAGGCTACTTGGAAATAAAGAGAGAAAGAAGCAGAGTGTACTGAGTCACCACCCTCCCTCCTTCCTGCCTTCCTTTTCACCCAGCAGCCAGGCACCTATTGGTTGGGGCCCCCTCAACTACCCCTTCCCAACCCCACCAAAAAATTTAGTATAGGCTAGCTTGCAACATAGACAATTGTACCTTTTCTTACCAGCTAAGTGTAGCCACTAGAGCCATAAGTCAAATGTTTGAAGTGTCCTGAGACAGTTGTAATGCATTGTGGGCTGTGATAAAATGCAACAGAAAGACCTTAAAGAATGTACTTGAAGCCCCTGCCTAACAATCAATAGGTGACACCGGGAAAGATTGTCACACCATAGTACTCAGCCAATGAGAAACTGGGGGAAGGACCTATGCACTACGGGATAAATTGCTGGTTAAAACTGTGCTGGGTCAAGACAAGTATGCCCTCTCTAACCACTCCTATTCAACACAGTATTGGGAGTTCTGGCCAGGGCAATCAGGCAAGATATAGAAATAAAGTGTATTCAGATAAGAAGAGAGAACATCAAATAGTCTCTGTTTGCAGATGACATGATTGTATATTTAGAAAACCCCATCATCTCAGCCCAAAATCTCCTTAAGCTGATAAGCAACTTCAGCAAAGCCTCAAGATGTTAAATGCTGAGTTACTGGATGCAGCACACCAACATGGCACATGTATACATATGTAACTAACCTGCACGTTGTGCACATGTCCCCTAAAACTTAAAGTATAATTAAAAAACAAAGATACAGAATCAATGTGCAAAAATCACAAGCATTCCTATACACCAACAATAAACAAACAGAGAGCCAAATTATGAGTGAACTCCCATTCACAATTGCTACAAACAGAATAAAATACCTAAGATTTCAACTTACAAGGGATGTGAAGGACCTCTTCAAGGAGAACTAAAAACCACTGCTCAATGAAATAAGAGAGGGCACAAACAAATGGAAGAACATTCCATGCTCACGGACAGGAAGAATCAATATTGTGAAAATGTCCATAGAGCCCAAAGTAATTTATAGATTCAGTGCTATCCCCATCAAGCTACCATTGACTTTCTTCACAGAATTAGAAAAAAAACTACTTTAAATTTCATATGGAACCAAAAAGGAGCCCACATAACCAAGACAATCCTAAGCAAAAAGAACAAAGCTGGAGGCACCATGCTACCTGACTTCAAATTATACTACAAGGCTACAGTAACCAAAACAGCATGGTACTGGTACCAAAACAGATATATAGACAAATTAAACAGAATAGAGATCTCAGAAATAATGACACACATCTACAACTATCTGATCTTTCACAAACCTAACAAACACAAGCAATGCAGAAAGGATTCCCTATTTAATAAATGGTGTTGGGAAAACCGGCTAGTTATATACAGAAAACTGAAACTGGACCCCTTCCTTACACCTTATACAAAAATTAACTCAAGATGGATTAAAGACTTAAATGTAAGACATAAAACCATAAAAGCCCTAGAAGAAAACCGAGGCAATACCATTCAGGGCATAGGCATGGGCAAAGACTTCATGACTAAAACACCAAAATGAACAGTAACAAAGGCCAAAATTGTCAAGTGGGATCTAATTAAACTAAAGAGCTTTTGCATAGCAAAAGGCACTATCATCACAGTGAACAGGCAACCTACAGCATGGGAGAAAATTTTTGCAATCCATCCATCTGACAAAGGGCTAATATCCAGAATCTACAAGGAGCTTTAACAAATTTACAAGAAAAAAAACCCATCAAAAAGTGGGCGAAGGATGTAAACAGACACTTCTCAAAAGAAGACACTTATGCAGCCAAAAAACATGAAAAAAAGCCCATCATCACTGGTCATTAGAGAAATGCACATCAAAATCACAGTGAGATACTGTCTCATGCCAGTTAGAATGGTGATCACTAAAAAGTCCAGAAAAAATAGATGCTGGAGAGGATGCGGAAAAATAGGAACACTTTTACACTGTTGGTTGGAGAGTAAAGTAGTTCGACCATTGTGGGAGACAGTGTGGTGATTCCTCAAGGATCTAGAACCAGAAATACCGTTTGACCCAGCGATCCCATTACTGGGCATATACCCAAAGGATTATAAATCATTCTACTATAAAGACACATACACATGTATGTTTATTGCAGCACTATTCACAATAGCAAAGACTTGGAACCAACCCAAATGCCCATCAATGATAGACTGGATAAAGAAAATGTGGGACATATACACCATCCAATACTATGCAGCCAAAAAAGAATGAGTTTATGTCCTTTGCAGGGACATGGATAAAGCTGGAAATCATCATTCTCAGCAAACTAACACAGTAACAGAAGACCTAACGTTGCATGTTCTCACTCATAAGTGGGAGTTGAGCAACAAGAACACATGGACACAGGGAGGGGAACATCACACACCAGGGCATGTTGGGGAGTGGGGGGCTAGGGGAGGGATAGCATTAGGAGAAATACTTTATATGTGTATATATATAATCTGCTGGGTGTGGCTGCATTCCGGACACCCGATCTTGCAAGACCATCATTAAAAGTCTCACTTTTGCTGTTCTCTGGGTCTCTGAGTCCATTCTTGGGTTTGGGTGGGTGAGTTTGTTTTTCACAACTTGGTGGCCCATATGGAGATCTCTGTGCCTCCATGGAGTGAGACTCCGGCTGAGAGGAGAGACACATCCCACTCAACTTATGTGGCCTGCTCTGTCTGGATGTCCCAGCTCCCTGCAGAAGCCAAAGACAAACCCGAGACCATTACTCAGAAGACAATGGAAGTGACACTGGGAGAAAAGCAGGCACTGTGGCAACCAGGCAACTTCTTGCACAAACCAAGGTAAAAAAAATTGGACCATAAGTACTGCCTTGGTGGTTGGGCATTTTTTCAGGTCGAGTGTGTGTATGTCTGAGATGTATCCTAGATACGAAGGGAGTGCGGATGTCCAATCTGCACTTTTAGTCTCCCTCAAGGGAAATGGCTGGAGATGGACAAAGCAGTTGATTCGCTGGGTGTGCCAAAAACCTCCAGTAGGGAGGGTTGAGTACACAGGGAAACTCAGAAACAGGGACCAGCAGAAAATGGGAAGCAAAAATTCTAGGCCTAGGGAACAAAGGAAGGAGGGAGCCAAGGAGGTCCCCTCCAACATCCCCCCAGATAGTCCATTGGGCAGGATGTTACAGGTTTCGGGGAATAATCCCCGAACCAGGGATAAGGAAAAACAAAAGATTAGATAAAGTATTGCTGTTTTATGTGGCCTAAAGACCCCATTCATCAGCATTCTGTCTTTTGGCCTAAGTTTGGCTGGGATGAAGATTGAGTATGCCAAGCTTTAATTATGTATGTTAATGATAGAACCCCACCTTCACAAGAGGAAGTAAATTATGCTCCTTGCTAGATTAAGGAATTATCTTCCATGTTACCCCTCAAAGAAAAATAAATGAACAACAGTGAGAAATCCTGGGACCCCCTTTCTTGCCTGCCCACCCCCCATATCTCAGGCAAAATAGGAAACAGGAAAATCAGGGAACAATAGAAAAGTCAGAAGGGGAGAGGCTGGAGGCCATGAGGAAACTAGACCATCTGCTCCTTTAAACCCTTATCCGAGTTTAAGAAAAGAGAACAATGCAAGAACGATACTAAAAGCTTCCCTGTCCCCTCTAAAGAGCAGATGTCTAATATGTTCCCTCTCAGGGAAGTCCCTATGCGACAGGGAGAAATTGGATTTGTTAATGCAAGTTTAACAAGTACTGAAGTCAGAAATTTAAAAAGGGAAATGAAGCCACTCCTAGAAGATCCCCTTGGGTTAGCAGAACAGTTGGATCAATTCTTGGGACCCAGTTTCTACACCTAGACCAAAATGTCTATCATGAATATTCTGTTTACCGGAGAAGAAAGGGGAATGATTAGGAGGGCAGCTATGACCATTTGGGAAAGGCAGCACCCTCTCAGACAGGAGTTCTGTCAGCTGAATAAAAATTTGCAAATGTTGATCCTGAATGGGATAATAATGATCTTAGATGTCATGCCCAAATGCAGGACCTCAGAGAGCTAATAATTAAAGGGATCAAATAATCCACTTCTAGGACACAGAATTTATCAGACATTTGAAATTCAACAAGAAAAGGGGGAAACTCCCTTTGCATTCTTGCAGAGGCTTAAAGATCTGATGAGAAAATACTCTATATTACATCTGGAGGACCCAGTAGGACAGGGTCTTCTAAAGGTCAACTTTATGACCAAAAGCTGGACAGATATCAACAAAAAGTTACAAAAGATTTATGGCTGGAATAAAAAGTTGATTAAAGAGTTACTAAGGGAAGCTCAAAAGTTTTTTGTAAGAAGAAAGAAAAGAGAAACTGGGAAAGGGAGAAAGAGAAAAAGTAAGAAGGGGAATCTGAAAAATAAAGGGGAAGAAACAGCAAACGTAGTGGGCCAGAGAGAGAGAGATAAAGAATTAAGCTGCTAGGTAATAGGGATACTCATAATCTCAAAAGCATATTTCCTTTATGTTGGGAAAATTTCTGTTCTTCTCTCTTAGGTATTTTTGAACTATACATCAGTCAATATACTGGGAGAACCAGTGGAAACCCTCACCATAATCTTGCCTCTTGAGCGCACTGCACACAAACACTTCTATGGGGCAAGCATTCAACTTCTTCAGGGTCACATTGCCTTTTCCTGTGGCCTGTCCATAAAGCCCAGATATCTCACAGAGTTTTTCTTCCTTGAGTTCATCTGTTCTGTCAATTTTGTTTCCCAAAATATGAATTGGCACATTGTATACTGTTTCATCAGTCATTAAAGCTTTAAGCTCAAATTTGAATTCCACGAGGCAAGAATGATCCACACAATCCACCAGAAAGAAAATCCCATTAATTGCTGGGAGATAATTTTTCCAAACCGACGTGCTTGCTCGTGCCCACCAAGATTAAAAGTTGTAAAAGTCATTCCAGCAATTGTTAGCTCTTGTGATGTCAGATGTAGTGTTGGAATGCGTTGGCCCAATCTGTCACCTTTGAGCATGTGAAGAAGAGTGGTTTTGCCTGCATTGTCCAAACCCATGAATACAAGTTTTCTATATTTCTTGTAGAGCCCTAGGAACTAGATCACAATGCTGAAGCCATTGTAGATTCACTCAAAGATGAAAGACATTATTAATGCTTACACTGGCCTGAGGGGCTCCTCTGGCAGCAGCATGTGGCTCAGACTCTCCCTCAGAGCACACAAACCAGCAGCACCTGGGACCACTAGCTACTCGCTGGATGTACATCACAACCCTCCCCCAAGACTTTCCTATTGTGATTTTTATTTCTGGCATTGCCATATTATTCTTTCTTTTTTATTGTATAAATTTAGGGTGTTGTTTTCATATACATATACATCATGAAATGATTACTACAGTCTTATTAACATATCCCTTTTATTTTTACAACAGAATTAACTGCCTGAAAATATCAATTATGCCAAAGTTGGGAACTCCTTTGTTAAATGCTCTAACAGTAAAAGCAGATGACAAGCAAGATTATATCTGTACTTTCAGCAAAAAATGAAAACTGTAAGAATGAATAAATAAAATGCTGCCCTGCACCTTGCAGGACATTTAGCCTCATCCTTGGCCCCTACCCACTAGATGCTAGCAACACATCTCCCATTAAGGAATGATAAATGTGTCCAGATATTGCCAAATATTTTCTGTGGGCAAAATTACCTGCTTTTGAGAACCAGTGATTACACATGTTAATTGCAGTTGTTTAAAATGTTTTAATGATAGTTCCAACAGCCATGTGATATCTGAGTCTGCTTTAGAAAGATTCTTGCTCTTCAGATTGTGTTTATTTCATGTTTTTTGCATGCCACATAATTTTGTTGTTGTTGAAAGATGACCATTTATAAGATAGTACATATAATTTCATTTTAAAAATACACTTCAAAATTAGCATGATTTTCCTTCTGCGGGGCCTTTTGCGTGGGGGTTTGTGTTGATCTAATCAGGAATTGGGCTAGGATTGAAATTTGCCTAGTTGCTATGGTTGCTATGGTTACCAGAGTTGGAATTTGTTGCTATGGTTATCAGAGTTTGATTTTGTTGTTGTAATGCGTATGAGATAATTCGAAATCCTCTAGTAATACCTTGTTTTTGTTTCTCTGCTTGGCTTTGGATTTTTCTTTTGTTTTGCTTCCCATAGAGAGCTAGTCTCTTGCCATTTGTCCAGCTGTATTCCACTATAATATTTATTCAAGGTTTGTCAGCCTGATTAGGTAGAGGAAGAAAGGTGATCATTCTCTGATGTTCTTTTAGAACCTCAGTCTTAAGCAAGTATTTTGAACTTTGGTTTTAAGGTATGTTCTTCACAAGTATTACTATCCCTCCTCCAAATGGAGAGGCTTCTAGGGAGATGAGTATGGGTGCAGTTTTAGTGACGATCTCCATTCTTATTTCTATTTTTATTTTATTTATTTATCTTTTATAAGACAGAGTTTCACTCTTGTTGCCCGGGCTGGAGTGCAATGGCGCAATCTCAGCTCACTGCAACCTCCGCTTCCTGGGTTCAAGCAGTTCTCCTACCTGAGCCTCCTGAGTAGCTGGGATTACAGGCATGCGCCACCGCATCCAGCTAATTTTGTATTTTTAGTAGAGATGGGGTTTCTCCATGTTGGTCAGGCTGGTCTCGAACTCCCGACCTCAAGTGATCCATCTGCCTTGGCCTCCCAAAGTGCTGGGATTACAGGCATGAGCCAACAAACCTGGCCCAATGATTTCCATTCTTCTTACATGGGTGCAATGAAATTCTCCCAGTGCACTCCTGTGCAGATAAGGTATTTTCTTTAGTACAGATAGTAAAGATATATTAGTCTGGGTGGATTTTTGCAGTGGCTATTGTTCTTTTCCTCCAGCAAGAAATGAAAGAGTTTTCTTAGTATCTTCCTCAGTCTTCTGAATGGGATTCCTGGAGAAGTGGCCTAAAAAGTGATGGAAAACCACTTATGCCTGAAAACAGGCTTTATTTTCTGATGCTACCCCACAATCAGCGTTTAGCAGTTGGCTAAATATTTCTAACAAAATATTTAACCTTCCTATATCTTATATGGTATTCCGTGATATCTATTTTTAGTAGAAGATTATCCAGTTATGTTCCCTGCAGACACCTCTCTGCAGGTTTTAGGTTAGATGTCTGCATTTTGACATAAGTTCTCCAATAGGTTCAAGAAAAGTTGCTAATTTCTATATCGTCTAGCATTTTTCTTACACAGATAAAAGTAATGCTCATTCTTCATCTCTATATCTTCTGGAAGAGATCAGAAACTACAGTTAATAAATATTTAAATTGATTTAATTAAAAGTATCTTATATGTCTACCTAATCAGCTCATTTATGAGATCCATCATTCCTTGGTGTAGATATATTTTTCCCTGGTATCAGTTTCCTTCTGCTTAAAAAAGTTCATTTAACATTTTTGTAATGTACACCTGCTGATGATGAATTCTTTTACCTTTTAAGATCTAAAAAAAAATTCACCTTCATTTTTTGAAGGAAATGTTTTTGGTAAGTATACAATCTAGACTGAGTTTCTCTCTTTCAGTATTTGTATCAGTCAGGTTCTCCAGAAAAACAGAACCAAGAGACTGACAGAGAGAGAGAGAAAGAGAGAGAGAGTGCAGGGGGGTAGAGAGAAAAAGAAAAGGAGCAATGGTGGGAGAGAAGAAAAAAGGGAGGTAAAGAGGGAAAGGAAGAGAGAGAGATTGATTTAATATTAAGAAGTTGGCTCACCAAAGCAGGATGGGGCTTTGCCTCACCCAGGAAGCACAAGGGGTCAGGAAACTCCTTCCCCTAGTCAAGGGAATGTGTGAGAGACTGTGCTGTGAGGAACTGTACATTATAGCACAAATACTACACTTTTCCCACATACTTCACAACCCAAAGTCCAGGAGATTACCTTGGGTGCCTACACCACCAGGTCCCTGGGTTTCAAGCACAAAACTGGGTGGCCAACTTGCCAGACACTGAGCTAGCAGCAGGGTTTTTCTTCATACCCCAGTGGCACCTGGAATGCCATAGAGACAGAACCGTTCACTCTCCTGGAAAGGGGGCTAAAGCCAGAGAACCATTTGGTCTAGGTCAGTGGATCCCACCCCCACAGAGACCAGCAAGCTAATATCCACAGGCATGAAATTCTCGTTGCCAGCAGAGCAGTATGAAGCCAACCTGGGACACTCAAGTTTGCTGGGGGGGGAGGGGCGTCTGCCATTACTGAGGCTTGAGTAGGTGGTTTTCCCCTCACAGTGTAAACACAGCTTCTGGGAAGTTGAAACTGGGCAGAGCCCACCGCAGTTTGGCAAAGCTGCTGAAGCCACACTGCCTCTCAAGATCCCTCCTTTCAGGCAGGGCATCTCTGAAAGAAAGGCAGCAGCTCGAGTCAGGGACTTATTGCTAAAACTCCCAACTCCCAGAGACAGAGCACCTGGGGGAAGGGGCAGCTGTGGGCACAGCTTCAGCATCCTTAAACATTCCTGCCTGCCAGCTCTGAGGAAAGCAGCAGATCCCTCAGCAGAGCACTCAAGCTCTGCTAAGGGACAGACTGCCTCCTCAAGTGGGTCCTGACTGGGAGAAAACTCCCAGCAAGGGTTGACAGACACCTCATACAGGACAGCTCTAGCTGGCATCTGGCAGGTGACCCTCTGGGACGAAGCTTCCAGAGAAAAGAATAGGTAGTGATCTTTGCCAATATGCAGCCTCCTGTGGTGATACCCAGGCAAAGAGAGTCTGGAGTGGACCTCCAGCAAATTCCAGCAGACCTGCAGCAGAGAGGTCTGACTGTTAGAAGAAAAACTAACAAACAGGAAGGAAAAGTATCAACATCAACAAAAAGGACGCCCACAGAAAAACCCCATCTGAAGGTCACCAATATCAAAAACCATAGGTAGACAAATCCACAAAGATGAGATAAAAAATAGTGCAAAAAGGCTGAAAATTCCAAAAACCAGAAAGGCTCTTCTCCTCCAAAGGATCACAACTCCTTGCCAGCAAGGGAACAAAACTGGACGGAGAATGAGTTTGATGAATTGGCAGAAGTAGGCTTCAGAAGGTGGGTAATAACAAACTACTCTGAGCTCAAGGAGCATCTTCTAACCTACCGCAAGAAAGCTAAGAACCTTGAAAGAAGGTTAGAAAAATTGCTAACTAAAACAACCAGTTTAGAGAACATAAATGACCTGATGTAGCTGAAAACACAGCATGAGAACTTCATCAAGTATACACAAGTATCAATAGCCGAATCAATCAGGTGGAAAAAAGGACATCAGATATTGAAGATCAACTTAATGAAATATAGCACGAAGACACGATCAGAGAAAAAAAGAATGAAAATGAACAAACAAAGCCTCCAAGAAATATGGGACTATGTGAAAAGACCAAACCTACATTTGACTGGTGTACCTGAAAGTGACGGGAAGAATAAAATCAAGTTGGAAAACACTCTTGAGGATATTATCCAGAAGAATATCCCAAACCTAGCCAGACCTGTCAACATTCAAATTCAGGAAATACAGAGAACACCACAAATATATTCCTCGAGAAGAGTAACCCCAAGACACATAATCATCAGACTCACCAAGGTTGAAATGAAGGAAAAAAGAGCAGGCAGAGAGAAAGGTCGGGTTACCCAAAAAAGGAAGCCCATCAGGTGAAAAGCAGATCTCTCTGCAGAAGCCCTACAAGCCAGAAGAGAGTGGGGGTAAAAATTCAACATTCTCAAAGAAAAGAATTTTCAACCCAGAAATTCCTATTCAGCCAAACTGAGCTTCATAATTGAAGGAGAAAGAAAATCCCTTACAGAGAAGCAAGTGCAAAGAGATTTTGTAACCTCCAGGCCTGCCTGCAGGAGCTCCTGAAGAAAGCACTAAATATGAAAAGGAAAAACTGGTACCAGCCACTGCAAAAACATACCAAATTATAAATATCATCAAAACTATGAAGAAACTGCATCAACTAACAAGCAAAATAACCAGCTAGCATCATAACAAAAGGATCAAATACACACATAACAATATTAACCTTAAATATAAACGGACTAAATGCCCCAACTAAAAGACACAGACTGGCAAATTGGATAGAGTCAAGACCCATCCATGTGCTGTATTCAGGAGACCAATCCCATGTGCAGAGACACACATAGGCTCAAAATAAAGGAATGGAGGAATACTTACCAAGCAGTTAGAAAGCAAAAAAAAGCAGGGGTTGCAATCCCAGTCTCTGATAAAAAAGACTTTAAACAACAAAGATCAAAAAAGACAAAGAAGGGCATTACATAATGGTAAAGGGATCAACGCAACAAGAAAAGCTAACTATCCTAAATATACATGCACCCAATACAGGACCATCCAGATTCATAAAGCATGTTCCTAGAGACTTACAAAGAGACTCAGACTGCCACCCAATAATAGTGGGATATTTTAACACCACATTGTCAATATTAGACAGATGAACAAGACAGAATATTATCAAGGATATTCAGGACCTGAAATCAACTTTCGACCAAGCAAACCTAATAGACATCTACAAAATTCTCCACCCCAAATCAACAGAATATACATTCTTCTCAGCACCACATCACACTTATTCTAAAATTGACCATATAATTGTAGGTAAAACACTCCTCAGCCAATGGAAAAGAATGGAAATAATAACAAATAGTCTCTCGGACCACTTTGCAATTAAATTAGAACTCAGGATTAACAAAGTCATGCAAAACCACACAACTACATGGAAACTGAACAATCTGCTCTTGCATGACAACTGGGTAAATAACGAAATGAAGGCAGAAATAAATAAGTTCTTTGAAACCAATGAGAACAAAGACGCAATGTATCAGAATTTTTGGGACACAGCTAAAGCAGTGTCTAGAGGGTAATTTATAGCACTAAATACCCACAGAAAAAAAGTGGGAAATATCTAAAATCGACACCCTACATCACAATTAAAAGAACTAGAGAAGCAAGAGCAAATAAATTCAAAAGCTTGCAGAAGACAAGAAATAACTAAGATCAGAACAGAATTGAAGGAGATAGAGACACGAAAAACTCTTAAAAAAATCAATGAATCCAGGAGCTCATTTTTTGAAAAGGTTAACAAAATAGATAGACAGTGAGCCAGACTAATAAAGAAGATAAGAGGGAGAATCAAATAGAAACAATAAACAATGATAAAAAGGATATTACCACTGATCCCACAGAAATGCAAACTACCATCAGAGAATATTATAAACACCTCTATGCAAAGAAACTAGAAAATCTAGAAGAAATGGATAAATTCCTGGACACATACACCCTCCAAAGACTAAACCAGGAAGAAGTCAAATCACTGAATAGACCAATAACAAGTTCTGAAATTGAGGAAGTAATTAATAGCCTACCAAACAAAAAAAGCCCAGGACCAGACAGATTCACAGCTGAATTCTACCAAAGGTACAGAGGAGCTGGTACCGCTCTTCTGAAACTATTTTAAACAATGGTAAAAGAGGGACTCCTCCCTAACTCATTTTATGAGGCCAGCATAATCCTGATATCAAAACTTGGCAGACACACAACAAAAAAAAGAAAATTTCAGGCCAATATCCTTGATGAACATTGATGCAAAAATCTTTGATAAAATACTGACAAACCGAATCCAGCAGCACATCAAAAAGCTTGTCCACCACTATCAAGTTGGCATCATCCCTGGCATGCAAGGCTGATGCAACATACGCAAATCAATACATGTAATCCATCACATAAACAGAACCACTAACAAAAACCATATGATTATCTCAATATACACAGAGAAGGCCTTCAGTACAATTCAACAGGCCTTCTAAAGACTCTTGATAAACTAGGTATTGATGGAACATATCTCAAAATAATAAGAGCCATTTATGATGAACCCACAGCCAAAATAATACTGAAAGGGCAAAAGATAGAAGCATTCCTTTTAAAAAGTGACACAAGACAAGGATGCCCTCTCTCACCACTCCTATTCAACATAGTATTGGAAGTTCTGGCCAGGGCAATCAGGCAAGAAAAAGAAATAAAGGATATTCAAATAGGAAGAGTGGAAGTCAAATTGTCTCTGTTTGCAAATGATATGACTGTATGTTTAGAAAACCCCATCATCTCAGTCCCCAAACTCCTTAAGGTGCTAAGCAACTTCAGCAAAGTCTCAAGATACAAAATCAATGTGCAAAAATACAAGCATTCCTATACACAAATAACAGACAAACAGAGAGTCAAATCATGAGTGAACTTTCATTCACAATTGCTACAGATACAATAAAATACCTAGGAATAAAACTTATAAGGGATGTGAAGGACCTCTTCAAGGAGAACTACAAACAACTGCACAAGGAAATAAGAGAAAACACAAACAAATAGAAAAACATTTTATGCTCATGGATAGGAAGAATCAATATTGTGAAAATGGCCATACTGCCCAAAGTAATTTATAGATTCAATGCTATCCCCATTGAGCTACTATTGACTTTCTTCACAGAGCTGGGAAAAACTACTTTAAATTTCATATGGAACCAAGAAAGACTTCGTATAGCCAAGACAATCCTAAGCAAAAAGTACAAAACTGGAGGCATTGTGCTACCTGATTTCAAACTATATTACAAGGCTACAGTAACAAAAGCAGGATGGTACTGCTACCAAAACAGATATATAGACCAATGGAATAAAACAGAGGCCTCAGAAATAATGCCAGACATTTACAACCATCTGATCTTTGACAAAACTGGCAAAAAATAAAAAGCAATGGCAAAAGGATTTCCTATTTAATATATGGTGCTGGGAAGACTGGCTAGCCATATGCAGAAAACTGAAACTGGACCCCTTCCTTATACCTTATACAAAAATTAACTCAAGATTGATTAAAGACTTAAATGTAATACCTAAACCCATAGAAGAAAACCTAGGCAATACTATTCAGGACAGAGGCACGGGCAAAGACTTCATAAGTAAGACACCAAAAGCAATGGCAACAAAAGCCAAAATTGACAAATGGGATCTAATTACACTAAAGAGCTTCTGCACAGCAAAAGAAACTACCATCAGAGTGAACAGGCAATCTACAGAATGGGGAAAAATTTTGCAATCTATCCATCTGTCAAAGGGCTGATATCCAGAACCTACAAAGAACTTAAACAAATTTACAAGAAAAAAACAACCCCATCAAAAAGTGGGCAAAGAATATGAACAGACACTTCTTAAAAGAAGACATTTATATGGCCAACAAATATATGACAAAAAGCTCATCATCACTGGTCATTAGAGAAATGCAAATCAAAACCACAATGAGATACCATCCCATGCCAGTTAGAATGGTGATCATTAAAAGTCATGAAACAACAGATTCTGGAGTGGATATGGAGAAGTAGGAATGCTTTTACACTGTTGGTGGGATTGTAAATTAGTTCAACCATTGTAGAAGACAGTGTGGTGATTCCTCAAGGATCTAGAACCAGAAATACCATTTGACCCAGCAATCCCATTACTGGGTATACACCCAAAGGATTATAAATCATTCTACTGTAAAGACACATGCACACGTATGTTTTATTGCAGCACTATTGACAATAGCAAAGATTTGGAACCAACCCAAATGCCCATCAATGATCAAATGGATAAAGAAAGTGCGGCCCATATACACCATGGAATACTATACAGCCATAAAAAAGGATGAGTTTAGGTCCTTTTCAGGGACATGGATGAACCTGGAAACCATCATTCTCAGCAAACTAAGACAGGAACAGAAAACCAAATATCGCATGTGCTCACTAATAAGCGGGAGTTGAACAATGAGAACATATAGAGACAAGGAGGGGAAGATCACACACTGGGGTCTGTTGGGGGGTGGGGGGCTAGGGAGTGGATAACATTAAGAGAAATACCTAATGTAGATGATGGGTTGATGGGTGCAGCAAACCACCGTGGCACCTGTATACCTATGTAACAAACCTGCACGTTCTGCACATGTATCCCAGAATTTAAAGTATAATTTTAAAAAGTTGAATAAAAAGGAAAGATGTTTGCTCACATGATTGGGGGGGCTGGCAAGTCCAAAATCTGTAGAGTAGGATAACAGGCTGGAATCCCATAGAAGAGCTAATGTTGCAAATTTCATCAAGGGTTTGTCAGGCTGGAAACCAAGGGAAGGGTCATTGTTGCAGTTTAAGTCCAAAGGCAATCTGTTGGCACAATTTATTCTGACTGGGAGAGGTCAGTCATTGTTCTATAAGGGCATTCAGTTGATTGGAGGAGGTACAGCACAGTATGGAAGGCAAACTTCTTCATTCAAAATTTACTAATTTAAATCTTAATATTACCCTCACAGAAACACCTAGAATAATGTTTAACCAATTGTCTTGGCATCACGGCCCAGCCAAGTTAACACATAAAATTAACCATCAAAATCTTTTAAAAATATTGATGCACGATCTTGTTTGCATTATTTCCAATGACAAACCTACTGTCATCCTTGAATTTGTTCTTCTAAATGTAACATGTATTTTTGTCTGGAGGCTTTTAAGATTTTTTTTCACTTGTTTTGAACAATATGATTAAGGCATGCCTTAATATATTGTTCTTTATGTTCCTTGTACTTAGGGTTTATTGAGATCCTTGTATCTATTTTCATCTAATTTGGAAAATTTTGGCCATTATTCAAATTTTTTTCCTTTTCTATTTCTTCTTGAGTTCCAGTTGCATGTGTGTTAGCCCTACTCGATCTGTCCTTCAGCTTACTGGTGCTTTGTTATTATTATTTTTTTTTTACTATACTTTCTGTTTTATTTCGGATAGTTTACAGTGGTTTATTATCAACTTCAGTTATCTTTTCTTCTGAAATATATACTCTGCTATTAATTCCATACAATGTATTTTTCATTTTGTTCATTGTAGTTTTCATCTTTAGAAGTTTGAATTGGGTTGTTTCTATAATTTTCTTTAGCACCACTTAACATTTTTAACATATACAATATGAGCCTTTCGATCTTTCATGCTAGTCCAAACCACTATTCTTGTTAGTGGTCTCCAGGTATCTACAGTATTACAGGTCTCATCAGCACTCTGAAACAAGTGGAACAGAAGCTAATCCCTTGGGTAGTTCCTGAAGTTGGAACTCTGAGGGAGAAACCGAAAGCTGAAGCTTATTACTCACTTGCTCTACACTTGAGCCAGAGAGACAAGCTGTGGCGGGTGCCCAGGTGCTAATTCAAACTGCTACTTTTTTCTCAGTAGCCCACAGGGCACTATAGTTTGGCAAGCTTTAACAGCTCTCTATACATGGAAGATAAGCCAGTCCCTAAGGTAGCAATCAGAGAAGTTGGGATGTTAGATGGGCAAACTACCTCCTTTGCTCCTTAGGGAGAAGATGGGGTTTCAGAATTCCCTTCTGATCATCCAGTGCTATGCCAGGATGAGAATTTTGGCAAAATGGTGTCACTGCCTTGTTTTAAACTAGTTTTGATATTGCTGATATTGAACTTTCCTGGGATGCAGGAGTCTCTTAGCTAGTTTCTAGATTTCTCACAAAGAACTGATCCATGTATCTTTGTTGAAATGGTGTCTGTGGTGTGATGGAGAATTCAGGGTTTTCTATTCTACCATCCTGGTAGTGGTATTAGATATTAGACATTCTTTTATTCCTATATTCTTGAGATTTTCTCTGTGATGTGATTAAGTTAAACAGAAATAGTTTTTAAGCCTTTTTGGTTCCATTTTTGTAATCAGGGAGTAGAGCAGTATTTAGTCTACAGACAATTATTCCCCAGTATTGAAACCAGACCTTTCTCAATACCTTATCAGTATCCTATGTATGTGATTTTCTAGTCTAAATGATTGGAAGAGGCACTACTTATGAGTGAGCTCTGGGTCTTCTTCCCTCAGCTTCTTTCATGTGGCTCTTTCTCCTGTTTGGGTGCTTTTCTCACATTCAAGCATTAATCAGTAACCTGCTACAAGTTTGAGTGGCAGTCTTTGTTAATACTCTCCCCTCTCTCCAATGAGCTCTCTCTTTTCTCCTTTAAGTTTAGACTGTAGTTGCTGTGGTTTTCTTCAACTCTCAGCTTTATTTCTTCAACTCTAGGAGCCTATGGCTCCCTTTCCTGCACTGAGTTCTGGAGACTATCACGTAAGTAATCTGATGCAATTACAAGGCTCATCTTGTTTGCATCATGATTCTCAGATATCACTGTCCTTCACTGCCTGATTTTTTGAACTGCTCCTTCATATATTTTGTCTTTTAAAAAATTGTTTCAGGTAGAAAGACAAAGCTGCTCCCTGATATTCCATTTTGCACAGAAACACAAGTCTTCTTATAAATGGATTCTTTGTGTATATTAGAATCAAATATAAACCAGTTTAGACAGCTGGATCTTCCCACACTGACAGCTCAGAGGAGGTAACAAATCCACCCCAATCTGCCAACAGAAGCAGTACCTGCAGAACAGGTGGAAAGGGGTACAACCCATCCTTCAGTCAGCATCAGTGAGACAATCCAACTGTGATATTCAAAATAATCAAACCCAGCACTTTCTCTAACTATGGCCACTGGCAGCTGTAAGCAATCTGTCTACAGAATTGGCAACAGAGCAGTAAGGACGGCAAACATAACCCATGTGTCAAATAGCAGGCAGGCTTCTCTAAAACCAGTGGTGCCCAGTGTTTCACAAATTTCCACCCAGTGGCAGATAGCCACTTAGGCCCAGAAGCTCCTGGCTTCCACAAATTGGCAGAGAAAGATACAAGAAAGTTATTCTCCGGACTTGCACCAAATGGGAGAAGACAACCATGCCAACCAATTCTTGGCCCTCTACCCAGCAGTAGGAGGTAAATAAGGCACATGGACTCCTGAACCTCCACCAACAAGACCCTGGAACTTTTGGTCCTCCACTTGTCAAAAAATATGTTACAGATAGGTACTTTCCATACCTGATGCCACTAGTGGAGATACAGTGAGAAGCCTACTGGAATTAGGTGGTTGGAAAACAGACCAGTAGAAATGATTTCTATGTGCTAGAAATGGTATCCTCTACCCTCAACTAACACCAATATCCCTGGGAAGAATCTTGCATTCCCATAGGTGGCACCAGCATGAATAAAGCAAGACATCAAGCAGAAACAGAATGAAGCAGATCATAACAATATTGAAAAGGTTTAGAAAACTAAATTGTCATTGAAAATACAGCCCACAAAACTAGCCAGAACCTATGCTATACCATTAGAAGCTATGTGACAGTTATGAAAGATTCTCTCTCACAGCCTTCAGAAGAAACTAGTCCTGCCAACATATTGGACTTCTAACCATCAGAACTATGAGGCAATAAATTTCTGTTGTTTAAACCACCCATTGTGTGGTCCTTTGTTATGGCAACCGTGGAAAATTACCACACAACATTCATGAGAAAAGATAATCAACTGTTGCCAATAGCAATATAAATCAAATGTTAAAATTATCTGACAAAAATTTTTTAGAAACAAATTTATTGAAATAGAATTCATATTAAAATTGACCCATTTGAAATGTGCAGGCCAATGATTTTTAGTATATGTGGTGTAAGATCATCACCACAATCTAATTTCAGAGCTTTCCACTCCTTCCTCCCAAAAATCTACATCTATGAGCAGTCAGTCGCCTAACCATCCAACTTCTGGCCTAAGAAATTACTAATCTACATTCTTCTCTGATCAATTTGTCTATTCTGGGCAGTTCATATACATGAAATTATACAATAAGGAAATAATAATAAAAGAGAGACAGTATTGGGACTTCTGGTTCAAAATGGTGGGGTAGAAGCAATCTGGCATTACACCTCCACAACTCCCCAGAGAAAACAAAAAACAAATATACAGCATCAAAATTATCACCAAGTGTATTAGATCATTCTCACACTGCTATAAAGAAATCCTGAGACAGTGTAATTTTCAAAGAAAAGAGGTTTAATGGGCTTCTGGTTTGGCAGGCTGTACAGAAAGTATGGCAGCATCTGTTCCGGGGAGTCTTCAGCAAGCTTTCAATAATAGTTGAAGATAAAGGGAGAGTGAAGCACTTCACATGGCTGGATCAGGAGAGACAGGGGGAAGTGCTACACACTTTTAAACCAGATCTCACAAGAACTAACTATCACGAGAATAGCACCTGTGGGGATTGTGTTAAATCTTTCATGAGAAGCCACCCCTGAGTCAACCACCTCCTACCAGGACCCACCTCCAACATTGGGGATTACAATTTAACATGAGATCTCAGTGGAACACAGATCCAAACCATATCATTCTTCTCTGGCCCCTCCCAAATCTCATGTCCTTCTCACATGGAAAAATATAATCATGCCTTCCCAACAGTCTCCCGAAGTCTTAACTCATTCCAGCATTAACTCAAAAGTACAGAGTCTGAAGTCTTATCTGAGACAAGGCTACCCGTTTCTGTCTATGAGCCTCCAAAACCAAAAAAGAAGTTAGTTACTTCCAAGATACAATGGGGATACAAGCATTAGGTAAATATTCCCATTCCTAAAGATAGAAATCTAACAGAAGAAAGGGCCTATGGGCCCCATACAAGTCTGAAACCCAGCAGAGCAGTCATTAAATCTTATAACTCCAAAATAATCTCCTTTGATTCCATGACTCACATCCAGGGCACACTTGTGCAAGGGGTGGGCTCCCAAGGCCTTAGGCACCTCCACCCCTGTGGCTTTGCAGGGTTCATCCACCACAGCTGCTCTCAAGGGCTGATGTTGAGTGCCTGTAGCTTTTCCAGATGCAGAGTGCAAGCTGCCAGTAGATGTACCATTCTGGGTTCTGGATAGTGGCCCTCTTCTCACAATTCAATTACACAGTGCCTCAGTGGGGACTCTGTGTAAGGGCACCAACCCCACATTTCCCCTCCACACTGCCCTAGTAGAGATTCTTCATGATGACTTCACCTCTACAGCAGGCTTCTGCCTGGATATTTTAGCTTTTCCATACATCATCTAAAATCTAGGCAGAGGCTTCCAAGCTTCAACTCTTTCACTCTGTGCAGCCACAGACTTAACACCACATGGAAGCTGCTGAAGCTTATACCTTACACTCTGAAGCTGTGGCCTGAGTTGCACCTGAACTTATTTTAGCCACAGCTGGAGATGGAGGGATCGGGATACAGGGAGCAGTGTCCCGAGGTTGCACAGGGCAGTGGAGCCCTGGTATTGGTCCATAAAACCATTCTGTGCTCCTAAGACTCTGGGCCTGTGAAGGAAAGGGCTGCCACAAAGGTCTCTAAAATGCCTTCTAGACATTCTTCTCATTGTCTTGGCTATTCATACTTGGCTCCTTTTTATTTATGCACATTTCTGCAGGATATCTGCATTCCTCCCCTGAAAACGGGCTTTTCTATTCTACCCTATGGCCAGGCTGCAAATTTTCCAAACCCTAATGCACGGTTTCCATTTTAAATATAAGTTCCAGGTTTAGGTCATTTCTTTGCTCATGCAAATGACCATAAATTGATAGAAGCAGCCAGGTCAGATCTTGAACATGCTTTGCTGCTTAGAAGTTTTTTCTGCCAGAAACCCCAAATTATCACTCTCAAGTTCATAGTTTCACAGATCCCAAGAGCAGGGACACAATGCAGCCAACCTCTTTGCTATTGCATAACAAAGTGACATTTGCTTCAGTTCCCAAAAAGTACCTGATTTCCATCTCATACCACCTTAGCCTGGTCTTCATTGTCCATATCAATAAAGCCAGCATTCACTACCAGTATTATGGTCATAAGCATTCCAGCAGTCTCCAGGAAGTTTCAAACTTTCCCTCATCTTCCTATTATCTTCTGGGCCCTCCACAATTTTTCACCCTCTGTTCATTAACCAGTTCCAAAGCTGCTTCCACATTTTCAGGTATGTTTATAGCAATGCCCCACACCTCTGTACCAATTTTCTGTATGAATTCATTCTCACAGTGCTATAAAAAGTACTGTAGACTGGGTAGTTTATAAAGAAAAGAAGTTTAATTGGCTCATGATTATGAAGGCATTACAGAATCTATGGCAGCATCTACTTCTGGGGAGGCCCCAGGAAGCTTTCCATTATGGCTGAAGGAAAAGAAAGAATGGGGCATTTCCCACAACAGAAAGCAGGAAAGACGCAAAATTGACACCCTAACATCACAATTAAAAGAACTAGAAAAGCAAGAGCAAACACATTCAAAAGCTAGCAGAAGGCAAGAAATAACTAAAATCAGAGCAGAACTGAAGGAAGTAGAGACACAAAAAACCCTTGAAAAAATTAATGAATCCAGGAGCTGGTTTTCTGAAAAGATCAACAAAATTGATAGACGGCTAGCAAGACTAACAAAGAAGAAAAGAGAGAAGAATCAAATAGACGCAATAAAAAATGAAAAAGGGGATATCACCACAGATCCCACAGAAATACAATCTACCATCAGAGAATACTACAAACACCTCTATGCAAATAAACTAGAAAATCTAGAAGAAATGGATAAATTCCTCGACAAATACACTCTCCCAAGACTAAACCAGGAAGAAGTTGAATCTCTGAATAGACCAATAACAGGCTCTGAAATTGTGGCAATAATCAATAGCTTACCAACCAAAAAGAGTCCAGGACCTGATGGATTCACAGCCGAATTCTAAAAGAGGTACAAGGAGGAACTGGTACCATTCCTTCTGAAACTATTCCAATCGATAGAAAAAGAGGGAATCCTCCCTAACACATTTTATGAAGCCAGCATCGTCCTGATACCAAAGCCTGGCAGAGACATAACCAAAAAAGAGAATTTCAGACCAATATCCTTGATGAATATTGATGCAAAAATCCTCAATAAAATAGTCGCAAACCGAATCCAGCAGCACATCAAAAAGCTTCTCCACCATGATCAAGTGGGCTTCATCCCTGGGATGCAAGGCTGGTTCAACATACGCAAATCAATAAATGTAATCCAGCATATAAACAGAACCAAAGACAAAAACCACATGATTATCTCAATAGATGCAGAAAAGGCCTTTCACAAAATTCAACAACCCTTCATGCTAAAAACTCTCAATAAATTAGGTATTGATGGGACGTATCTTGAAATAATAAGAGCTACCTATGACAAACCCACAGCCAATATCATACTGAATGGGCAAAAACTGGAAGCATTTCCTTTGAAAACTTGCACAAGACAGGGATGCCCTCTCTCGCCACTCCTATTCAACATAGTGCTGGAAGTTCTAGCCAGAGCAATCAGGCAGGAGAAGGAAATAAAGGGTATTCAATTAGGAAAAGAGGAAGTCAAATTGTCCCTGTTTGCAGATGACATGATTGTATATCTAGAAAACCCCATTGTCTCAGCCCAAAATCTCCTTAAGCTGATTAGCAACTTCAGCAAAGTCCCAGGATACAAAATCAGTGTACAAAAATCACAAGCATTCTTGTACACCAATCACAGACAAACAGAGAGCCAAATCATGAGTGAACTCCCATTCACAATTGCTTCAAAGAGAATAAAATACCTAGGAATTCAACTTACAAGGGATGTGAAGGACCTCTTCAAGGAGAACTACAAACCACTGCTCAATGAAATAAAAGAGGATACAAACAAATGGAAGAACATTCCATGCTCATGGGTTGGAAGAATCAATATCGTGAAAATGGCCATACTGTCCAAGGTAATTGATAGATTCAATGCCGTCCCCATCAAGCTACCAATGAGTTTCTTCACAGATTTGGAAAAAACTACTTTAAAATTCATATGGAACCAAAAAAGAGCCCGCATCGCCAAGTCAATCCTAAGCCAAAAGAACAAAGTTGGAGGCATCACGCTATCTGACTTCAAACTATACTACAAGGCTACAGTAACCAAAACAGCATGGTACTGGTACCACAACAGAGACATAGATCAATGGAACAGAAAAGAGCCCTCAGAAATGATGCCACATATCTACAACTATCTGATCTTTGACAAACCTGACAAAAACAAGAAATGGGGAAAGGATTCCCTATTTAATAAATGGTGCTGGGAAAACTGGCTAGCCATATGTAGAAAGCTGAAACTGGATCCCTTCCTTACACCTTATACAAAAATTAATTCAAGATGGATTAAAGACTTAAATGTTAGACCTAAAACCATTAAAATCCTACAAGAAAACCTAGGCAATATCATTCAGGACATAGGCGTGGGCAAGGACTTCATGTCTAAAACACCAAAAGCAATGGCAACAAAAACCAAAATTGACAAATGGGATCCAATTAAACTAAAGAGCTTCTGCACAGCAAAAGAAACTACCATCAGAGTGAACAGGAAACCTACAGAAAGGGAGAAAATTTTTGCAACCTATTCATCTGACAAAGGGCTAATATCCAGAATCTACAATGAACTCAAACACATTTACAAGAAAAAAACAAACAACCCCATCAAAAAGTGGGCAAAGGACACGAACAGACACTTCTCAAAAGAAGACATTTATGCAGCCAAAAATCACATGAAGAAATGCTCATCATCACTGGCCATCAGAGAAATGCAAATCAAAACCACAGTGAGATACCATCTCACACCAGTTAGAATGGCCATCATTAAAAAAGCAGGAAACAACAGGTGCTGGAGAGGATGTGGAGAAATAGGAACACTTTTACACTGTTGGTGGGACTGTAAACTAGTTCAACCATTGTGGAAGTCAGTGTGGCGATTCCTCAGGGATCTAGAACTAGAAATACCATTTGACCCAGCCATCGCATTACTGGGTATATACCCAAAGGACAATAAATCATGCTGCTATAAAGACACATGCACATGTATGTTCATTGCGGCACTATTCACAATAGCAAAGAGTTGGAACCAACTCAAATGTCCAACAACGATAGACTGGATTAAGAAAATGTGGCACATATACACCATGGAATACTATGCAGCCATAAAAAACGATGAGTTCATGTCCTTTGTAGGGACATGGATGAAAATGGAAAACATCATTCTCAGTAAACTATTGCAAGGACAAAAAACCAAACACCGCATGTTCTCACTCATAGGTGGGAATTGAACAATGAGAACTCATGGACAGAGGAAGGGGAACATCACACTCCGGGGACTGTTGTGGGGTGGGGGGAGGGGGGAGGGACAGCATTAGGAGATATACCTAATGCTAAATGACGAGTTAATGGGTGCAGGAAATCAACATGGCACATGGATACATATGTAACAAACCTGCACATTGTGCACATGTACCCTAAAACCTAAAGAATAATAATAAAATAAAATAAATAAAAAAAAAAGAAAGAATGGGGCATTTCACATGGTCAGAGCAGAAGAAAGAGAGAGGGGGTAGGGAGGTGCTAAACACTTTTAAACAAGCAGATCACATGAGAATTCACTTACTATTATGAGAACAGAACCCAAGGGGATGGTGTTAAACCATTCATAAGATACTACCCCCATGATTTAATCACCTCACACCAGAACCCAACTCCAACATTGAGAATTACAATTCAACACGAAATATGGGTGGAGACACAAATCTAAATCATATTACCAAGGATATCCCAGAACACAAATATTGGAATGAAGTAGTTCCCAGGGACATAGAGGTGTAAAGAAAACTTTGAGCAGATAGTAAGAAAATTGAACTTTCAAATCTGAGATGCCTCTCTACCATTCTGCATATCATCAACCCTGCAAAAAATTTCCCCCAATTCAAAATTCCTACACTAAAAAAGTGAGGTTGAGGTAGAAAACCAGTTTCCCCTGCCATCTTGGGTTGCCTGGCAGAAGACCTGTTCCTGCCTTAATCCATGGAAAGCATTCCAACAGCCTGAAAAAGGAAATATCCCTTAGTACATGCAAAGAAAAGAGGAGTAGGCAGAACAACTATCCCCAGCCTTGGAAGTTCCTCTCTGAATGCTAACCAAAAATTATGCCAAATCAGAGTGGCTATTTAGCAGCACCACCTTGCAAGAGGTATGTGCCAGAGGTCCCTGGGCATGAACCTCTAGCCAGTCTTCCCACACTGTCAGGACATTCTCTTTAAGAACTCTCCCATTGTGGGATGGGCAGCACTCCAATTGTTTATTAGGGCCAAGATCAACTTTGGTTTAAGGTGCCACCTGGAGCTTGAAAGGAGGCAGCAACCTAGCAGTAAAAAACCTCTAAGCAAAATATCTAATAAAAAAAAAAAAAGGCTAGACAGAGAAGACTGGAACCAATAGTTCCTCAATGCAAAGACATAGAAATATATCCACAAGAAACAACAGCCAATGGGGAGCCATGACCTCAGATCAACAAAGAAAACAACAACTGACTGACCCTAACAATGCAGTAATATGTGAGATCTCTGGTCAAGAATTCAAGAGCAATTTTAAGTAAACTCAATTATCTCAAAGATAACAGAGAAGCAATTTATAAATTTGTGAGAGAAATTTTACAAAGAAATTTAAATCATTTAAGAAAATCAAACAAAAATACTGAAACTAAAAAATACATTCATTAAACTGAAAATTCATTACAGGCTCTCAACAGAAGCATGTATTAAGCAGAGGAAAGAATCAGTGAGCTTTAAAACAGGCTACTTGAAAATAAACATTCAGAGGAGAAAAAGGAAAAAATAATAAAAAAGAAGACTTACCTGCAAGATATAGAAAATTACCTCAAAGACAAAATCTAAGAATTAATGGTGTTCAAAGAGAGTTGACCAAGAGAAAAAGGTAAAAAGCCTATTCAAAAAAAGTAACAGAAAACCTTTTAAAATGCGAGAAAAAGATAAATATCCAGGTACATGAAGGTTGGAGAACACTAAACAGGTTTGACTCAAATAACACTACCCCAATGCCCATATCAAATACCCAAAGTCAAGGTCAAAGAGAGGCTCCTAAAAGCAGCCAGAGAAAATAAAAAAAAAAAAGCACAATAGAGTTCCAATTCATCAGGCAACAGACTTCTCAATGGAAACCATACAGACCCGGAGGGAGTGAAACGACATTTTCAAAGTGATTATAAAAACCCTGCCATCAAAAGTACTACATCCAGGAATGCTGTCCTTCAAATATATAGGAGAGATAAAGTATTTCTCAGTGAAACAAAAGCTGAGAGAATTCACCATCACGAGACCCATCTTAGAAAAAAATGCAAAATAAAGTTCTTCAATCTAAAATACAAAGAAACCACTAATGTGCAAAAAGAAAACATTGAAAATATAAAACTCACTGCTAAAATTAAGTACATGGACAAACCCAAAATACACAATTACTATAATTTTGGTGTGCAATCTGCTCATAACTCTAGTATAAAGCCAAAAGAAAAATCTATCAAAAACAATAATAGCCAGGGTAAACTGTCGAGATATAGGCAATATAAAAATACATAAATTGAGACAACTAAAAAAATAAAATGGGGGAAAGAATGAATTAAAGCAAATACTTTTCATGTCTGTTTCTATAACTTCCTTTCTGATATAAGTTACTATCTCTTTAGAATAACATGCTACAGCCATAAATTTTTGGTAAGCTACCTGGAAACCAAAATGAAAATGCCTATAACAGGTTCACTTTTTTTTTTTTTGAGACGGAGTCTCGCTCTGTCACCCAGGCTGGAGTGCAGTGGTGCAATCTCAGCTCACTGCAAGCTCCGCCTCCCAGGTTCCCGCCATTATCCTGCCTCAGCCTCTCTGAGTAGCCGAGACCACAGGCGCCCGCCACCACGCCCAGCCAATTTTTCTTCCATTTTTAGTAGAGACGGGGTTTCACCGTGGTCTCGATCTCCTGACCTCATGATCCGCCCACCTCAGCCTCCCAAAGTGCTGGGATCACAAGCGTGAGCCACCGCACCCGGCCAACAGGTTCACTTTAGAAAGCAATGAATTAAATCATAGTGCCAGATACAATCTCTTCACCACAAAAGAAAACAGTAAGAAAAAAGACAGAAAGCTGAGTTACAAATCAACCAGAAAATAAGCAAAATATTTTAGTAGTAAAAGTTCTTACTTATTAGTAATAACACTGAAAAAAATGGACTCAATTTTCCTATTAAAAAATACAGTAGCTAAATGGATAAACAATAACCAATTATATGCTGCCTACAGGAACAACACTTCACCTATAGACATACGTAGACATCAGTTAATAAGCCAAACTCACATTTAGAGAATATTTCACATCATTGCTGCAGAATACACATTCTTTTTATCAGCAGATGAAACATTCTCCAGTATAGACCATATCTTGGGCCACAAACAAAGTATCAACAAATTCAAGAAAGTGGAACTCATATCAAGTGTCTCTTCTGAGTACAATGGGATATAACTAGAAATCAATAACAGTAAGAAACTCATATACTACATGAACACATGCAAATTGAACAACATGCTCTAGAACAACCAATGGACCAATAAAGAAATTAAAACGGAAATTTAAAAATTACTTGAAAGAAATAAAAATAAAATTACAACATACCAAAATCTATGGGACACAAAAAGCAGTACTAAGAGGGAAGCTTAAAGCAATAAATGCCTATATCAAAAAAGTAGAAAGAATACAAATATACAATCTAACAATGCACCTCAAATAACTAGAAAAACAAAAACAAAAAAACATATTTAGTAGAAGAAAAGAAAAAATTAAAATTTGTGCAGAAATAATAAAATTGAGACTAAAACTACCAAAAATCAGCAAAATGTAAAGTTAGAGTTTTTTAAGATAAATAAAATTAACCAACTGCTGTCTAGTCTAACCAAGAAAAAAAGACCCAAATAAACAAAATCAGCAATAAAAAGGAGATATTAGAACAGATACCATAGAAATGCAAAGACTCATTACAGACTATTATGAATATAGGCCAACAAACAGGAAAACCTTGAAGAAATAGACAAATTATTTGACACCTAAAACCTATCAAGATTAAACCAAGAACAAATGGAAAACATAACAAACCAATAAAGAATAATGAGATCAAAGCTGTAATAAGAAGTCTCAAAAAAAAAAAAAAAGTCAAGGATCTGATGAATTAACTGATGAATTCAACTACTACTGGCCAGGCATGGTGGCTCATGCCTGTAATCCCAGAACTTTGGGAGGCCAAGTTGGGTGGATCACTTGAGGTGATGAGTTTGAGACCAGCCTGGCCAACATTGTGAATCCCTGTGTCTAGCAAATGTACAAAAATTAGTTGGGCATGGTGGTGTATGCCTGCAATCCCAGCTACTCAGGAGGTTTCCAAAACCATGAAGAGAAAACAATATTACCCTGATACGAAAATCAGACAAGAACAGAACCAATAAAGAAAACTTCAGGTCAATATTACTAATAAACTTAGATGCAAAAATCCTTAATAACATACAAGCAAACCAAATCCAAAACACATTGTATAAAGATCATCCACCTGATCAAGTGATTTATCCGAGGGGTTCAAGAATCATTCAACATATGCAAAGTAATAAACATAATATTTCACATCAACAAAATCAAGAACAAAGACCATATGATTATTTTAATAGATGGAAAAAAGCATTTGATAAAATTCAACATTCCTTTATTACAAAAGTCATCCATAAACTGGGTATCCAATAAACACACTTCAACTTAATAAAGGCCATACATGACAAACCCACAGCTAACACTATATTAAATATAGAATAATTGAAGATCTTTTCCTAAGATATAGAAGAAGATCAAAACATTTACGTTCACCTCCTTTATTCAACATAATACTGCAAGTTGTGGCCAGAGCAATTAGGCAAGAGAACAGAAAAGAGCATCTGAATAGGACAAAAATAGGTAAACAGTTTTTTTCATAGACAACATAATGTTATACTTAGTGCAGAATACAGTATCAAAATGCAAAAATCAGTATCATTTTTATATGCCAAAAGTGATTAATTTGTAAAAGAAATCAACTTTATTTACCACAGTTACAAAGAATACAAAATATCTAGAAATCAATTTAATCAAAGAAGTGAAAGATCAATCCAAAGAAAACTATAAAATATTAAAGAAATAAGTAGAACACAAACAAATGTAAAGATATTCAATGCTCATGAATCGAAAGAATTGATATTGTTAAAATGACAATACTACCCAAAGCAATTTGCAGATTCAATGCCATCCCTATAAAAATTCCAACAGCATTCTTCACAGAAATATTTTTAAAATCCCAAAATGTACATGAAACTACAAATGAACACAAATAGTCAAAGAAATTCTGAATAAAATTACACGATAAATAAGTCCTAGTGTTTTATAACACTGTAGGATGACAATAGTTAATCATAACCACAATGTAGTATATAGTTTGAAATAACTAGAAGGAGGATACTAAATGTTTGCAACATAACACAATGATAAAAGTTTGAGATGATGGATATGTCAATTATCTAAATCACTATTATATTGAAAAGACAACATATAATACATAAAGATGAACAATTAGTGTATGTTGATTAGCAAAATAAAAGGAAAAAAAAGCTTGAAGCATCAAACTACCTGACTTCAAAATTTGCTATGAATATCTAGTAACAAAATTAGTATAGTACTGGTATAAAAACACACCTATGGATCAATGGAAAAGAAGAGACAACTCAGATATATATCCACACATTTACAACCAACTCATCTTTGACAAAGGCACTTATAACATACAATGAGAAAAGAACAGTCTCTTCAGTAAGTGTTGCTGAGATAATTGAATAACTATATGCAGAAGAATGAAGCTACATTCCTATATCTTGCCCAAAACAAAATCAAGGAAAAACAAATTAAAAACTTAAATCTAAGACCTAAAACAAGAAACCTACCAGAAAAACAACATTGGGAAAAGCCTCTAAGACATTTGTCTCAACAAATATTTTTGTGTAAGACCTCAAAAGCACAGGCAACCAAAGCAAAATTTAAAAATGGTATTACATCAAGCTACAGGGGTTATGCACAGCAAAGGAAACAACCAAAAAAATGAAGAGACAATCCACAGAATGAGAGAATAATATTTGCAAACCTTCTATCTGTCAAAGAATTAATAAGTGGAATATATAAGGAGCCCAAACAAGTTAATAGCAAAAATATAAATAATTCAATTTTTAAATGGGCAAAAGATCTGAATAGACATTTTTCAAAATAATACATACAAATTGCCAATACATATATAAAATAGTGCTCTACATAACTAATGATCAAAAAATGCAAATCAAAATTACAATAAAATATTATTTTATACCAATTAAAATGGCTGTTATTAAACAACAGACAATAAAAATGCTGGCAAGGTTGGGGTAAAAGGGAAACCCTCATACACTGTTGGTTAGAATGTAAATTAGTACAGCCAATATGGAGAAGAGTATGGAGGTGCCACAGAAAACCAAAAAAAGAACTACTGTATGATCAGTCATTTACACTACTGGAGGTATATTTAAAAAAAAAGAAATTAATATATGAAAGAGGAATCTGCACTCCCATGCTTGTTAGAGCATTACTCACAGTAGGCAAAATATGGAATAAACCTGAGTTCCCATCAATGAATGCGTGAATAAAGAAAACATGGTATATTTACATGACAGAATACTATTCATCAATAAAAAAGAATTAACTCCTGTCATTTGCTGTAATTGCATGAAACTGGAGGTGATTACATTAAGTGAAATAAGCCAAGCTCAGAAAGACAAATATCACACATTGTCACTCACATGTAGGAGCTAAAAAAGTGGATCTCATAAAGATAGAGATAAGATTGGTGGTTACCAGAAGTTAGGAAGAATAGGAAAGAGGAGAGAATAAAGAAGACTTATTGGGATTCTGTTCCAAGATGGCCAAATAGGAACAGCTCCGGTCTGCAGTTCCCAGCCTGATTGACAGAGAAGATGAGTGATTTCTGCATTTCCAACTAAGGTACCTGATTCATCTCATTGGGACTTGTCGGACAGTGGGTGCAGCCCACGCAGGGTGAGCTAAAGCAGGGCAGGGCATCACCTCAACTGGGAAGCACAAGGGGTCAGGGGATTTCCCTTTCCTAGCCAAGGAAATCTGTGACAGACTGTACCTGGAAAAACAGGACACTCCTGCCCAAATACTGCACTTTCCCCATGGTATTAGAAACCAGTAGACCAGAGATTCTCTCAGGTGCATGGCTTGCTAGGTCCCACACCCATGGAGCCTTACTCGCTGCTAGCACTGCAGTCTGAGATCGACCTGCAAGGCTGCAGCCTGGTGAGGGGAGAAGCATCTGCCATTGCTGAGGTTTGAATAGGTAAACAAAGTGGCTGGAAAGCTTGAACTGGGTGGAGCCCACCACAGCTCAGCAAGTCCTACTGCCTCCATAGACTCCACCTCTGTGGGCAGGGCATAGCTGAACAAAAGGCAGCAGAAAATTATGCAGACTTAAATGCCCCAGTCTGACAGCTCTCAAGAGAGCAGTGGTTCCCCCAGCATGGCATTTGAGCTCCGAGAATGGACAGACTGCCTCCTCAAGTGGGTCCCTGACCCCTGTGTAGCCTAACTGGGAGACACCTCCCAGTAGGAGCCAACAGACACCTCATATAGGTGGCTGCCCCTCTGGGAGGAAGATTCCACAGGAAGGATCAGGCAGCAATATTTGCTGTTCTGCAATATTTGCTGTTCTGCAGCCTCTGCTGGTGATACCCAAGCAAACAAGGTTTGGAGTGGACCTCCAGCAAACTCCAACAGACCTGCAGCTGAGGGACCTGACTGTTAGAAGGAAAACCAACAAACAGAAAGGAATGGCATCAACATAAAAAAAAGGACATCTATGCCAAATCCCCATCTGTAGGTCACCAACATCAAAGACCAAATGTAAGTAGATAAAACCAAAAAGATGGGGAGAAACCAGAGAAGAAAATCTGAAAATTCTAACCAGTGCATCTCTTCTCCTCCAAAGGATCACAGGTCCTTGCCAGCAATAAAACCAAACTGGATGGAGAATGACTTTGATGAGATGACAGAAGTAGGCTTCAGAAGGTTGGTAATAACAAACTTCTCTGAGCTAAAGGAGCATGTTCTAACCCAACACAAGGAAGACAAAAACACAAGGAAGACAAAAACGCAAGGAATGAAAAAAATGTTAGACGAATGACTAACTAGAATAAACAGCATAGAGAACATAAATGACGTGATGGAGCTGAAAACCATGGCACAAGAACTTCATGACACATGCACAAGTTTCAATAGCCAAATCAATCAAGAACAAGAAAGCATATCAGTGATTGAAGATCAAATTAATGAAATAAAGTGAGGGGACAACATTAGAGAAAAAAAGAGGGAAAAGAAATGAACATATGCTCCAAGAAATATGGGACTATGTGAAAAGACCGAATCTACGTTTAATTGGTGTACCTGAAAGTGACAAGGAGAATAGAACCAAGTTGGAAAACACTCTGCAGGATATTATCCAGGAGAACTTCCCCAACCTAGCAAGGCAGGCCACATTCAAATTTAGAAAATACAGAGAACACCACAAAGATATTCCTAGAGAAGAGCAACCACAAGACACATAATTGTCAGATTCACCAAGGTTGAAATGAAGGAAAAAATGTTAAGGGCAGCCAGAGAGAAAGGTCGGGTTACCCACAAAGGGAAGCCCATCAGACTAACTGCTGATCTCTCAGCAGAAACTCTACAAGCCAGAAGAGAGTGGGGGTCAATATTTCAACATTCTTATAGAAAAGAATTTTCATCCTAGAATTTCATATCCAGCCAAATTAAGCTTCATAAGTAAAGGAGAAATAAAATCCTTTACAGAAAAGCAAATGCTGAGAGATTCTGTCACCACCAGGCCTGCCTTACAGGAGCTCCTGAAGAAAGCACTAAACATGGAAAGGAACAACCAGTACCAGACACTGCAAAAACATGTCGAATTGTAAAGACCATCAAGGCTAGGAAGAAACTGCATCAATTAATGGGCAAAATAACCAGCTAACATCATAATGACAGGATCAAATTCACACATAACAATATTAACCTTAAATGTAAATGGGCTATATGGCCCAATTAAAATACACAGACTGTCAAATCGGATAAAGAGTCAAGACTCATCAGTGTGCTGTATTCAGGAGACACATCTCACATGCAGAGACACACATAGGCTCAAAATAAAAAGATAGAGGAAGATCTACCAAGCAAATGGAAAGAAAAAAAAGCAGGGGTTGCAATTCTAGTCTCTGATAAAACAGACTTTAAACCAACAAAGATCAAAGAGACAAAGAAGGCTATTACATAATGGTAAAGAAATCAATTAAACAAGAAGAGCTAACTATCCTAAATATATATGCACCGAATACAGGGGCACCCAGATTCATAAAGCAAGTCCTTAGAGACATGTAAAGAGACTTAGACTCCCACACAATAATAATGGGAGACTTTAACACCCCACTGACAATATTATACAGATCAGTGAGACAGAAAGATAACAAGGATATCAAGAACTTGAACTCAGCTCTGCACCAAGTGAACCTAATAGACATCTACAGAACTCTCCACACCAAATCAACAGAATATACATTGTTCTCAGCACCACACTGCACGTAGTCTAAAATTGACCATATAATTGTAAGTAAAGCACTCCTCAGCAAATGTAAAAGAACAGAAATCACAACAATGGGCTCTCAGACCACAGTGCAATCAAATTAGAACTCAGAATTAAGAAACCTATTCAAAACTGCACAAATATGTGGAAACTGAACAGCCTGCTCTTGAGTGACTACTGGGTAAATAACGACATGAAGGCAGAAAGAAAGATGTTCTTTGAATCCAATGATAACAAAAACACAATGTACCAGAATCTCTCAGACACATTTAAAGCATTGTGTAGAGGGAAATTTATGGCACCAAATGCCTACAAGAAAAAGCAGGAAAGATCTAAAATTGACACTCTAACATCACAATTAAACAAAATAGAGAAGCAAGAGCAAAAAAACTCAAAGCTGGCAGAAGGCAAGAGATAACTGAGATCAGAGCAGAATTGAAGGAGATGGAGACAAAAAAAAAACCTTCAAAAAAATCAATGAATGCTGGAGCTGGGTGTTTTTTTTTTTTTTAGATAAACAAAATTGACAGACCACTAGCAAGACTAATAAAGAAGAAAAGAGAGAAGAATCAAATAGATGCAATAAAAAATGATAACGGGGATATCACCACTGATCCCACAGAAATACATACTATCATTAGAGAATACTATAAACACCTCTATGCAAATGAACTGGAAAATGTAGAAGAAATGAATAAATTCCTGGACACATACACCCTCCAAAAACTACACCAGGAAGAAGCTGAATCTCTGAATACACCAATAACAGGCTCTGAAATTGAGACAATAACTAATAGCCTACCAACCAAAAAGTGTCCAGGACTAGACAGATTCACAGCCGAATTCTACCAGAGGGACAAAGAGGAGCTGGTGTGATTCCTTTTGAAATTATTTCGATCAATAGAGAAAGAAGGAATTCTCCCTAACTCATTTTATGAGGCCAGGATCATCCTGATACCAAAGCCTGGCAAAGACACACACACACAAAAGAATTGTAGGTCAATATCCCTGATGAACATTGATGCGAAAAATCCTCAATAAAATACTGACAATAAAATACTCCTTTGTGAGGAGATCCACCTACGATCTCGGGTCCTCAGACCAACCAGCCCAAGGAACATCTCACCAATTTCAAATCAGGTAAATGGTCTTTTCACTCTCTTCTCCAGCCTCTCTCATTACTCTTCAACCTCCTTGTTCTTCCAGTTCCAGTTCTTTTTCCTGTCTAATAGAGACAAAGGAGACGTATTTTATCTGTGGACCCAAAACTCCAGTGCCAGTCATGGACTCTGGAAGACAGTCTTCCCTTGGTGTTTAATCACTGTGGGGATGCCTGCCCTGATTATTCACTGCCATTCTATTGGTGTCTGATCACCACGGGGTCACCTGCCTTGGTCATTCACCCACATTCCCTTGGTGGCAAGTCAATTTGTGGGGACACTTGCTTTGGCTGCTCACCCACATTGCAGCCCAGGGCTGCTCACTATCCCTCTTCTCCATGTCTCTACCTTCTCTTTTCTCTGGGCTTGCCTCCTTCACTATGGGCAACCTTCCACCCTCCATTCCCCTTCCCCTTAGCCTGTGTTCTCAAAAACTTAAAGCCACTTCAACTCTTGCCTGACCTAAAACCTAAGCATCTTATTTTATTCTGCAACACCACTTGGCCCCAATACAAACTTGATAATGGCTCTAAATGGCCAGAAAACAGCACTTTCAATTTCTCCATCCTACAAGAGCTCGATAATTTTTGTCAAAAAATGGGCAAATGGTCTCATGTGCCTGATGTCCAGGCATTCTTTTACACATCAGTCCCTCCCTAGTCTCTGCTCCCAATGCAACTCATCCCAAATCTTTCTTCTTTCTCTCCTGTCTGTTCCTCCAGTCTCCACCTCAAGCTCTAAGTCCTTTGAATCTTCCTTATCCATGATCAAGTGGATAAGCTTTTTGATGTGCAGCTGGATTCAGTATACCAGTATTTTATTGAGGATTTTTGCATTGATGTTCATCAGGGATATTGGTCTAAAATTCTCTTTTGTTGTTGTGTCTCTGCCAGGCTTTGGTATCAGGATGATGCTGGCCTCATAAAATGAGTTAGGAGGATTCCCTCTTTTTCTATTGATTGCAATAGTTTCAGAAGGAATGGTACCAGCTCCTCCTTGTACCTCTGGTAGAAATCGGCTGTGAATGCATCTGGTCCTGGACTTTTTTTAGTTGCTAGGCTATTAATTATTGCCTCAATTTCAGAGCCAATTATTGGTCTATTCAGAGATTCAACTTCCTGGGTTAGTCTTGGGAGAGTGTATGTGTCCAGGAATTTATCCATTTCTTCTAGATTTTCTAGTTTATTTGCATAGGGGTGTTTATAACATTCTCTGATGGTAGTTTGTGTTTCTGTGGGATTGGCAGTCACATCCCCTTTATCATTTTTTATTGCATCCATTTGGTTCTTCTCTCTTTTCTTCTTTATTAGTCTTGCTAGTGGTCTATCAATTTTGTTGATCTTTTCAAAAAACCAGCTCGTGGATTCATTGACTTTTTGAAGGGGATTTTGTGTCTCTATCTCCTTCAGTTCTGCTCTGATCTTAGTTATTTCTTGCCTTCTCCTAGCTTTTAAATGTGTATTCAACTAGGAAAAGAGGAAATCAAATTGTCCTTGTTTGCAGATGACATGATTGCATATTTAGAAAACCCCACCATCTCAGCCCAAAATCTCCTTAAGCTGATAGGCAACTTCAGCAAAGTTTAAGGATAGAAAATCAATGTGCAAAAATCACAAGAATTACTATACGCCAATAATAGACAAACAGAGAGCCAAATCATGAGTGAACTCCCATTCACAATTGCTTCAAAGACAATAAAATACCTAGAAATCCAACTTACAAGGGATGTGAAGGACCTCTTCAAGGAGAACTACAAAGCACTGCTCAACAAAATAAAAGAGGACACAAACAAATGGAAGAATATTCTATGCTCATGGATTGGAAGAATCAATATCATGAAAATGGCCATACTGCCCAAGATAATTTACAGATTCAATGCCATCCCCATCAAGCTACCAATGACTTTCTTCACAGAATTGGAAAAAACTATTTTAAAGCTCACGTAGAACCAAAAAAGAACCTGCATTGCCAATTCAATCCTAAGCCAAAAGAAGAAAACTGGAGGCATCACGCTACCTGACTTCAAACTAAACAAGCAAAGCTAAAATTGACAAATGGGATCTAATTAAACTAAAGAGCTTCTGCACAGCAAGAGAAACTATACCATCAGAGTGAACAGGCACCCTACAGAAGTGGAGAAAATTTTTGCAACCTACTCATCTGACAAAGGGTTAATATCCAGAATCTACAATGAACTCAAACAAATTTACAAGAAAAAAAGAAACAACCCCATCAAAAAGTGGGCAAAGGATATGAACAGACACTTCTCAAAAGAAGACATTTATGCAGCCAACAGACACATGGAAAAGTGCTCATCATCACTGGCCATCAGAGAAATGCGAAACAAAACCACAATGAGATACCATCTCACAGCAATTCGAATGGCAATCATCAAAAAGTCAGGAAACAACAGGTGCTGGAGAGGATGTGGAGAAATAGGAACACTTTTACACTGTTGGTGGGACTGTAAACTAGTTTAACCATTGTGGAAGACGGTGTGGTGATTCCTCAAGCATCTAGAACTAGAAATACCATTTGACCCAGCCATCCCATTACTGGGTATATACCCAAAGGATTATAAATCCTGCTGCTATAAAGACACATGCACATGTGTGTTTATTGTGACACTATTCACAATATCAAAGACTTGGAACCAACCCAAATGTCCATCAATGATAGACTGGATTAAGAAAATGTGGCACATATACACCATGGAATACTATGCAGCCATAAAAAAGGATGAGTTCATGTCCTTTGCAGGGACATGGATGAAGCTGGAAACCATCCTTCTCAGCAAACTATCACAAGGACAAAAAACCAAACACTGCATGTTCTCACTCATAGGTTGGAATTGAACAATGAGAACACTTGGACACAGGGTGGGGAACATCACACCCTGGGACCTGTCGTGGGGTAGGGGTAGGGGGTAGGGATAGCATTAAGAGATATACCTAATGTAAATGACAAGTTAATAACAGCACACCAACATGGCACATGTATACATATGTAACAAACCTGCATGTTGGGCCGGGCGTGGTGACTCATGCCTGTAATCCCAGCACTTTGGGAGGCTGAGGCGGGCGAATCACGAGGTCAGGAGATCGAGACCATCCTGGGTAATGTGGTGAAACCCCATCTCTACTAAAAATACAATAAATTACCTGGGCGTAGTGGTGGGCACCTGTATTCCCAGGTACTTGGGAGGCTGAGGCAGGAGAATGGCATGAACTTGGGAGGCAGAGCTTGCAGTGAGCCAAGATTGCACCGCTGCATTCCAGCCTGGGTGACAGAGTGAGACTCCATCTGAAAAACAAAAAACAAAAAACAAAAAACAATAAAACAAAAACAAAAAACCTGCACATGGTGCCCATGTACCCTAGAACTTAAAGTACAGTAATAAAAATAAAAATAAAAAAACTAATTATTGAGGCAGAAAATTAGCAAAGATATTCAGAAGCTGAACACAATACTGGACCAAATGGGTCTGATAGATATCTACAGAACTCTCCACCAAAAAGCAACAGAATATACATTTTTCTCATTACCACATGATACATAATATAAAATCAGCCACACAGTTGGATTATCCTCAGCAAATGCAAAAAAAAAATCCTGCCAACCACTGTCTCACACCACACCACAATAAGAATAGAAATCAAGACTAGAAAAATTTCTCAAAACCATACAATTGGTTCAATAAGCTGTTCCTGAATGACTTATAAATAAATGGTGAAATTAAGGCAGAAATCAATAAGTTCTTTGACACTAATGAGTACAAAGATACAACATAGCAGACTCTTTGAAACACAGAAAAGATAGTGTTGAGAGAAATTTATAGCACTAAACACTAAGATCAAAATGTTAGAAAGTTCTAAAATTAACAACCTAACATCACAAGAAAAAAAAATTGAAGCAATTGCAAACCAATTCCAAAGCTAGCAGAAGACAAGAGATAACAAAAATCAGAGTGGAACTGAAGGAGACTGAGACATAAAACACTCAAAAGATCAACAAGTCTAGTAGTATGTACTTTGAAAAAACTAACAACAAGACCGACAGCTAGGTAGACTAATAAAGAGAATACGAGAGAAGATCCAAACAAGCACAATTAGAAATGACAAAAGAGACTTTACCACTTACCCCCACAGAAATGAAAGCAACCATTAGAAACTACCATAAACACTTCTGTTAACACAAACTAAAAATCTAGAAGAAATGGATGAATTCATGGACACATACACACTCCCTAGACAGAAGCAGGAAGAAATTGAATCTCTAAACAGAACAATAACAAGATCCAAAATCGACTCAGCAATAAATATACTACCAAAAAAAAAAACCAAACCAAAGTGAAATAAAACCAGAATCAGATGAATTTATAGCTAAATTCTACCAGATGTACAAAGAAGAGCTGGTAACATTCTTACTGAAAATATTCCCCCAGAAATTAAGGAGGTGGACGTCTTCTTCAACTTATTCTATGAGGCCAGGATCATCCTGATATAAAAACCTGGTAGAGATACAAAAAACAAACAAACAAACAGACAAACAAATAACAACAACAAAAAAAACACACACCAATACCCTGGATGAACGTTAATGCAAAAATTCCCAACAAAATACTGGTAAATGAGATCCAGAAGCACAACGAAAAGCTAATCTAAAATGATCAAGTAGGCTTTATCTCTGGGATGCAAGATTGGTTCAATATAATCAAATCGATAAATGTCATTCATCACCTAAGCAAATTAAAGCAGCAATCAAATGATTATCTCAATAGATGAAGAAAAGGCTTTTGATAGAATTCAACGTACCTCAATGTTAAAAATTCTCAACAAACTAGGCATTGAAGGAACATACTTCAAAATAATAAGAGTCATCTATGACAAACTCACAGCCAACATCATGCTGAATGGGCAAAAGTTGGAAGCATTCCTCTTGAAAACAAGCACAAGACAAGGATGCTTTCTCTCACCACTCCCATTCAACATAGTATTGGAAATTCTTACTAGAGCAATCAGACAAGAAAAAGAAATAAAAGGAATCCAAATTGGGGGAGAGAAAATAAAACTATCCTCGTTTGCAGGTGACATGATACTATACCTAGAAAATTTCACAGTCTTGGCCCCAAAGCCCGTTCAGCTGATAAGCAATTTCAGCAAATTCTCAGGATACAAAATCAATGTATAAGAATCACTAAAATTCCTACACACCAACAAGAGCCAAGACGAGCAAATTCAGGAAAGCAATTTCATTCACAATTGCCTCACAAAGAATAAAATATCCAGGAATACAACTAGCCAGGTAGGTGAAAGATCTCTACAAGAAGAATTATAAAATGCTGTCTAAGGAAATCAGAGATGACACGAATAAATGGAAAAGCATTTCATGCCCATAAATAGAATCAATATTATTAAAATGACCATAATGCCCAAAGCAATTTAGACATTCAATGCTATTTCTATCAAATTACCAATGTAATTTTTCACAAAGCTAGAAAAAACTAGTCTACAATTCATATGGAACCAAAGAAAAACACAAATAGCCAAGGCAATCCTAAAAACAAAGGAATAAATTAAAGACATCAAACTTACCCGACTTCAAACTATACTACAGAGAAACAGTAACCAAAACAGCATAGCACTGGGAAAAAAAAAAACAGATATGTAGACCAATGAAACATAATAGAGAGTCCAGAAATAAGGCCATCTAATCTTCAACAAAGGTGACAAAAACAAGCAATGGGGAAAAGCTTTCCTCTACAATAAGTAGTGCTGGGATAACTGGCTAGCCATAAGCAGAAGATTGAAACAGGGTCCATTCCATATACTGTACAAAAAAATAAACTCAAGATGGATTAAAGACTTAAGTGTAAAACCCAAAACTATAAAAACCCTGAGAGACAATGCTCAGCCAATACCATTCTAGACATGGGAACTGATGAAGATTTTATGATGAAGACACCAAAAGCGATTGCAACAAAAGCAAAAATTGACAAATGGTATGTAATTAAAGAGCTTCTACACAGCAAAAGAAACTATGAACAGAGTAAACAGACAAACTACTGAAAATATTTGTGAAATATGCATCTGACAATTGTGTAATATCCAGCATCTATAAGGAACTTAAACAAATTTACAAGGAAACACACAATCCCATTAAAAAGTGGGCAAAGGACATGAACAGACTGTTTTAAAAGAAGACATACAAACAAATGGAAGAACATTCCATACTCATGGGTTGGAAGAATCAATATCGTGAAAATGGGAATACTGCCCAAGGTAATTTATAGATTCAATGCCATCCCCATCAAGCTACCCATGACTTTCTTCACAGAATTGGAAAAAACTACTTTAAAGTTCATATGGAACCAAAAAAGAGCCCACATCGCCAAGTCAATCGTAAGCCAAAAGAACAAAGCTGGAAGCATCACACTACCTGACTTCAAACTATACTACAAGGCTACAGTAACCAAAACAGCATGGTACTGGTACCAAAACAGAGACATAGATCAATGGAACAGAAGAGAGCCAGAGAGCCCTCAGAAATGATGCCACATATCTACAACTATCTGATCTTTGACAAACCTGACAAAAACAAGAAATGGGGAAAGGATTCCCTATTTAATAAATGGTGCTGGGAAAACTGGCTAGCCATATGCAGAAAGCTGAAACTGGATCCCTTCCTTACACCTTATACAAAAATTAATTCAAGATGGATTAAAGACTTACATGTTAGACCTAAAATCATTAAAATCCTACAAGAAAACCTAGGCAATACCATTCAGGACATAGGCGTGGGCAAGGACTTCATGTCTAAAACACCAAAAGCAATGACAACAAAAGCAAAAATTGACAAATGGGATCTCATTAAACTAAAGAGCTACTGCACAGCAAAAGAAACTACCATCAGAGTGAACAGGCAACCTACAGAATGGGAGAAAATTTTTGCAACCTACTCATCTGACAAAGGGCTAATATCCAGAATCTACAATGAACTCAAACACATTTACAAGAAAAAAACAAACAACCCCATCAAAAAGTGGGCAAAGGACATGAACAGACACTTCTCAAAAGAAGACATTTATGCAGCCAAAAAACACATGAAAAAATGCTCATCATCACTGGCCATCAGAGAAATGCAAATCAAAACCACAGTGAGATACCATCTCACATCAGTTAGAATGGCCATCATTAAAAAGTCAGGAAACAACAGGTGCTGGAGAGGATGTGGAGAAATAGGAACACTTTTACACTGTTGGTGGGACTGTAAACTAGTTCAACCATTGTGGAAGTCAGTGTGGCGATTCCTCAGTGATCTAGAACTAGAAATACCATTTGACCCAGCCATCCCATTACTGGGTATATACCCAAAGGACTATAAATCATGCTGCTATAAAGACACATGCACACGTGTGCTTATTGTGGCACTATTCACAATAGCAAAGACTTGGAACCAACTCAAATGTCCAACAACGATAGACTGGATGAAGAAAATGTGGCACATATACACCATGGAAAACTATGCAGCCATAAAAAGTGATGAGTTCATGTCCTTTGTAGGGACATGGATGAAACTGGAAAACATCATTCTCAGTAAACTATCGCAAGGACAAAAAACCAAATACCACATGTTCTCACTCATAGGCAGGAATTGAACAATGAGAACCCATGGACACAGGAATGGGAACATCACACTCCGGGGACTGTTGTGGGGTGGGGGAGGGGGGAGGGACAGCATTAGGAGATATACCTAATGCTAAATGACGAGTTAATGGGTGCAGCAAAACAACATGGCACATGGATACATATGTAACAAACCTGCACATTGTGCACATGTACCCTAAAACCTAAAGTATAATAATAAAAAAATAAAAAATAAAAGAAGACATACATGTGGCCAACAAGCATTCTTTTTTAAAAAAAAGCTCAATATCACTGATCGTTAGAGAAAGGCAAATCAAACCACAAAGAGATACCATCTCACACTGGTTAGAATGGCTATTACAAAAAATAACAAATGGTGGCGAGATTGTGGAGAAAAGGGAATACTCATACAATGTTGTTGAAAGTTTAAATTAGTTCAACCATTGTGGAAAGCAGTGTGGTGATTCCTCAAAGAGCTAAGAACAGAAATACCATTTGACTCAGAAATCCCACTTCAGGGTATATACCCAAGGAGATACAAATCATTCTATCATAAAGATACATGCATACATACATTCATTGCAACACTATCTACAATAAAAGAGACATATAATCACCCTAAATGCCCATTAATGACAGACTGGATAAAGAACATGTGGTAAATGTACACCATGGAATACAATGGAGCCATAAAAATGAATGAGATCATCTCCTTTGCAGGAACGTAGATGGAGAAGGAGGTCATTTTCCTTAGCAAAGTAATGCAGAAACAGAAAACCAAATACTACATGTTTTTACTCATAAGGGAGAGCTAAATGATGAGAACACATGGACACAAAGGGGGGAACAACAGGCACTGGGGCCTATCTGGATATGGAAGGTAAAACGAAGGAGACGATCAGAAAAAAATAACTATTGGGTACTGGGCTTGGTACTCGGGTGATGAAATAATCTGTATAAAAACCACCCATAACAAAACTTTACCTGTATGACAAACTTGTACATGTACCCCTGAACCTAAAATAAAAGTTTTTAAAAAGGCAATAAAGCAAGAGGGGCCAAGATGGCCAAATAGAAACAGCTCTGGTCTGCAGCTCCCAGCAAGGCCAACACGGAAGGTGGGTGATTTCTGTATTTCCAGCTGAGGTACCCAGTTCATCTCACTGGGACTGGTTAGGCAGTGGGTCCAACCCATGGAGGGCAAGCAGAAGCAGGGTAGGGTATGGCTTCACCTGGAAAGTGCAAGGGTCCGGGTACCTCCCTCCCCTCAGCCAAGGGAAGCCTTAAGAAACTGTGCTACCAGGACAGGTTACTACACTTTTCCCACGGTTTTTGCAATCTACAGGTCAGGAGATTCCCTTGTATGCCTACACCACCAGGGCCCTGAGTTTCAAGCACAAAACTAGGCTGTTGTTTGAGCAGACACTGAGCTAGCTGCAACAGTTGTTTTTCTTCATACCCCAGTGGTGCGTGGAACCCCAGTGAGACAGAACCATCTGCTCCCCTGGAAAGGAAACTGAAGCCAGGGAGCCAAGTGGTCTCGCTCAGCAGGTCCCACTCCCACGGAGCCCAGCAAGCTAAGAACCACTGGCTTAAAATTCTTGCTGCCAGCACAGCAGTCTGAAGTCTACCTGAAACAATCGAGCTTGGTGAGAGAAGGGGCGTCTGCCATTACTGAGGCTTTAGTAGGCGTTTTTCCCCTGACAGTGCTAAGGAGGCTGGGAGGTCTGGGCTGGGCACAGCAAAGCAGCTGTAGGCAAACCGCTACTCTAGATTCCTCCTCACTGGGCAGGGCATCTCCGAAGAAAAGGTAACAGCCCCAGTTAGGGGCCTACAGACAAAACCGCTATTTCCCTGGGACAGAGCACTTGGGAGATCGGGTGGCTTTGGGCGCTGCTTCAGCGGATTTCATTATTCCTGCCTGCCGGCTGTGAAGAGAGCAGCTCATTCTGACAACAGGGATTCTCCCAGCATAGAGCTCCAGCTCTGCTAAGGGACATACAGCCTACTCAAGTGGGTCCCTGATCCCAGAGCCTCCTGACAGGGAGAAACCTCCTAGCAGAAGTTGACAGACACCTTATACAGGAGAGCTCCATCTGGCATCAGGCTGGTGCCCTCCTGGGATGGAGCTTCCAGAGGAAGGAACAGGCAGCAACCTTTGCTGTTCTGCAGGCTCCATTAGTGATACCCAGGTGAACAGGGTCTGGAGTGGACCTCCAGCAAACTCCAGCAGACTTGCAGAAGAGGGGCCTGACTGTTAGAAAAAAACCTGACAAACAGAAAGCAACAACATCAACATTAACATAAAGGACGCCCGCAAAAAACCCCATCCTAAGGTCATCAGCCTCAAAGATCAAAGGTAGATAAATCCAGGAAGATGAGGAAAAAACAAGCACAAAACAATGAAAATTCCAAAAACCAGAATGCTTCTCCAAATGATTGCAACTCATCTGCATAAAGAACACAAAACTGGACAAAGAATGAGATTGATCAATTGACAGAAGTAGGCTTCAGAAAGTGGGTAATAACAAAGTCCTCAGAGCTAAAGGAGCACGTTCTAACCCAATGCCAAAAAGCTAAGAAACTTGATATAAGGTTAAAGGAACTGCTAACTAGAATAACCAGTTTAGAGAAGAACATAAATGTCTTGATGGAGCTGAAAAACACAGCACAAGAACTTCGTGAAGCATACACAAGTATCCATAGCCAAATCAATCAGGAAGAAAGGATATCCGAGATTGTAGGTCAACTTCATGAACTAAAGTGTGAAAACAAGATTAGAGAAAAAAGAATGAAAAGGAATGAACAAACCCTCCAAGAAATAAGGAACTATGTGAAAAGATCGAATCTACGATTGATTGGTGTACCTGAAAGTGACAGAGAGAATGGAACCAAGTTGGAAAACACAAAAACACACTTCAGATATTACCCAGGAGAACTTTGCCATCCTAGTAAGACAGGCCAACATTCAGATTCAGGAAGCACAGAGAACACCACTAAGATACTCCTCGAGAAGAGCAATCCCAAGACACATAATCGTCAGTTTCTACAAGGTTAAAACAAACAAACAAAAAACTGTTAAGGGCAGCCAGAGAGAAAAATCAGGTTACCTACAAAGGAAAGCCCATCAGACTAACAGCAGATCTCTCTGCAGAAACTCTACAAGCCAACAGAGAGTGGGGACCAATATTTAACATTCTTAAAGAAAATAATTTTCAACCCAGGAATTCAGGTCCAACAAAACTAAGCTTCAAAAGGGAAGGAGACATAAAATTCTTTCCAGACAAGCAAATGTTGATGGATTTTGCCAACATCAGACCTGCCTTACAAAAGCCCCTGAAGGAAACACTAAATATGGAAAGGAAAAACTGGCACCAGCCACTGCAAAAAACAAACAAAAATATAAAGACTAATGACACTATGAAGAAAATGCATCAATTAATGTGCAAAATAACCAGCTAGCATCATGATGGTGGGTTCAAATTCATGCATAACAATATTAACCTTAAATGTAAAAGGGCTAAATGCCCCAATTAAAAGACACAGACTGGTATATTGTATAAAGAGTCAAGACCCATCAGTGTGCTGTATTTTGGAGACCCATCTCACGTGCAAAGACACATACAGGCTCAAATAAACAGATGGGAAAATGTTTATCAAGCAAATGGAAAGCAAAAAAAAAAAAAAAAAAAAAGCAAGGGTTGCAATCCTAGTCTCTGATAAAACAGACTTTAAACCAACAAAGATTAAAAAGACAAAGAAAGGGCATTACTTAACGCAAACGGATCAATGCAACAAGAAGAGCTAACTATCCTAAATATATATGCACGCAATACAAGAGTACCCAGATTCATAAAGCAAGTTCTTAGAGACATACAAACAGACTTAGACTCCCACATAATAATAGTGGGAGACATTAAAATCCAACTGTCAATATTAGACAGATCAATGAGACAGAAAATGAACAAGGATATTCAGGACTTAAACTCAGCTCTGGACCAAGCAGACCTAATAGACATCTACAGAATACTCCACCCCAAATGAACAGAATATACACTCTTCTCAGTGCCACATAGCATGTATTCTAAAATGAACCACACAATTAGAGGTAAAACATTTCTTGGCAAATGCAAAAGAATGGAAATCATTACAGTCTCTCAGACCACAGTGCAATCAAATTAGAACTCAGGATTAACAAAGTCAATCAAAACTGCACAGCTACATGGAAATTAAACAACCTGCTCCTGAATGACTACTGGGTAAATAACAAAATTAAGGCAGCAATAAAGAACTTATTTGAAACTAATGAGAACCAAGAGTCAATGTAGCAGAAACTCTGGGACACAGCTAATGCAGTGTTAGGAAAAAAATTTATAGCACTAAAGGCCCATAAAAGAAAGCTAGAAAGATCTAAAATCGAGAAGCAAGAGCAAACAAATTCAAAAGCTACAAGAAGATGGGAAATAACTAAGATCAGAGCAAAACTGAAGGAGATGAAAACACAAAAAACCCTCCAAGAATAATGAATCCAGAAGCTGTTTTTTTTTAAAGATTAAAAAAGTATATGGGCCACTAGCTAGACTAATAAAGAAGAAAAGAGAGAAGAATCAAATAGACATAATAAAAAATAATAAAGGGGATATTACCACTGACACCACAGAAATACAAACTACCATCTGAGAATACTACAAACACCTCTATACAAATAAACTAGAAAATCTAGAAGAAATGGATAAATTGCTGGACACATAAACCTTCTCAAGACTAAACAAGGAAGAAATCAAATCCCTGAATAGACCAATAACAAGTTCTGAAATTGAGGCAGTAATTAATAGCCTACCAATCAAAAAAAAAAAAAAGCCCAGGAAGAGACAAATTCACAGCCCAATTCTACCAGAGGTACAAAGAGAAGATGGTACTATTCCTTTGGAAATTATTCCAAACAATACAAAAAGAGGGACTCCTCCCTAACTCATTTTATAAGACCAGCATCATCCTGATACCAAAGCCTGGCAGAGACACAACAAATAAAAGAAAATTTCAGGGCAATATCCCTGATGAACATTGATGTGAAAATCCTCAATAAAATACTGGCAAACTGAATCCAGAGGACATGAAAAAGCTTATCGACCACGATCAAGTAGGTGTCATCCCTGGGATGCAAGGCTGGTTCGACATATGCAAATCAAAAAACATAATCCATCACATAAACAGAACCAATGGCAAAACCACATGATTATCTCAATAGATGCAGAAAAGACCTTCAATACAATTCAACAGCCCTTCATGCTAGAAACTCTCAATAAACTAGGTATTGATAGGACATATCTCAAAATAATAAGAGCTATTTATGACAAATGCATAACCAATATCATATTGAATGGGCAAAAGCTGGAAGCATTCATTTTGAAAGCTGGCACAAGACAAGGATGCCCTCTCTCACCACTCCTGTTCAACATCGTATTGGAAGTTCTGGCCAGGACAATCAGGCAAGAGAAAGAAATAAAGAATATTCAAATAGGAAGATAGGAAGTCAAATAATCTCTATTTGCAGACGACATGATTATATATTTAGAAAATCCCATTGTCTCAGCCCCAAAACTCCTTAAGCTGATATGCAACTTCAGCAAAGTCTTAGGATACAAAATCACAAGCATTTCTACGCACCAGCAGTAGACAAATAGAGAGCCAAATGATGAGTTAGCTCTCATTCACAATTGCTACAAAGAGAATAAAATACCTAGGAATACAACTTACAAAAAATGTAAAGGACCTCTTCAAGAAGAACTACAAACCACTGCTCAAGGATATAAGAGAGGACACAAAGAAATGGAAAACTTTCCATGTTCATTGATAAGAACTAATACCATGAAAATGGCCATACTGCCAAAAGTAATTTATAGATCCAATGCTATTCCCAACAAACCACCATGGACTTTATTTGCAGAACTAGAGAAAGCTACTTTAAATTTCATATGGAACCAAAAGAGATCTTATATAGCCAAGACAATCCTAAGCAAAAAAAACAAAGCTGGAGGCATCACACTACCTGACTTCAAACTATACTACAAGGCTACAGTAACCAAAACAGCATGGTACTGGTATCAAAACAGATATATAGAGCAAGGGAACAAAACAGAGACCTCAGTAATAACACCATACGTCTACAACCATCTGATCTTCAACAAACCTGGCAAAAACAAGCAATGAGGAAAGGATTCTCTATATAATAAATGGTTCTGGGAAAACTGGCTAGCCATATGCCATATGCACAGAACAGAAAGTGGACCCCTTCCTTACACATTATAGAAAAATTAACTCAAGATGGATTAAAGACTTAAATGTAAAAGCTAAAACCATGAAAACCCTGGAAGAAAACCTGGGCAATACCCTTCAGGACCCAGGCATGGGCAAAGACTTCATGACTAAAACACCAAAAGCAACGGCAACAAAAGCCAAAATTGACAATTGGGATCTAATTAAACTAAAGAGCCTCTGCACAGCATAACAAATTATCATCAGAGTGAACAGGAAACTTACATAATCAAGAATTTTTGCTATCTACCCATCTGACAAAGGTCTAATATCAATAATCTATAAGGAACTTAAACAAATTTCCAAGAAAAAATCAAACTACCCCATCAAAAAGTGGGTGAAGGTTATGAACACATACTTCTCAAAAGAAGACATTTATGTGGCCAAAAAATGTATGAAAAAATCTCATCATCACTGGTCATTAGAGAAATGCAAATCAAACTACAATGAGATACCATCTCATGCCAGTTAAAATGGCTATCATTAAAAAGTCAGGAAACAACAGATGCTGGCGAGGCTGTGGAGAAATGGGACTGCTTTTACACTGTTGGTGGGAGTGTAAATTAGTTCAACCATTGTGGAAGACAGTGTGGTGATTCCTCAAGGATCTGAAACCAGAAATACCATTTGAGCTAGCAATCCCATCACTGGGAATAACCCAAAGGGTTATAAATCATTCTACTATAAAGACACATGCACACGTATGTTTACTGCAGCACTATTTACAATAGTAAAGACTTGGAACTAACCCAAATGCCCATCGATGGTAGACTGGATAAAGAAGACGTGGCACATATACACCATGGAATACTACACAGCCATAAAAAATGGGATCACATCCTTTGCAGAGACATGGATGAAGCTGGAAGCCATCACTGCAAGCTAACACAGCACAGAAAGAGAAAACCAAACACCGCATGTTCTCACTCGTAAGTCGGAGTTGAACAATGAGAATACATGGACTCTGGGAGGAAACATCATACACTGGGGCTTGTCAGGGTGTCGAGGGCAAGGGGAGGGAAAGCATTAGGACAAATATCTAACACACGCAGGGCTTAAAACCTGGATGACGGGTTGATAGGTGCAGCAAACCACCATGGCACATGTATACCTATGTAACAAACCTGCACCTTCTGAACATGTATCCCCGAATTTAAAGTAAAATAAAAAAAAGAAAAAAAATCGGATAAAGCATAATGAAAGAATACTGTACACAAAACAAGATGGAATTACTCAAATGTTCCAACAATACACAGAAAGACAAGTAAAGAGAAACAGGGGAATGAGAGAGGACATACATAGAAAACAAATTATAAATGGTAGACTTAAATCCAGACATGTCAATAACTATATTAAATTCAAGTTCTCTATACATGCCAATTTAAAAATAAAGGTTTGCAGAATGATTAAAAAATATGACTGACTACACGCTGTCCACTAGAAACTCAGTTCCCATATAATAATATAGGAAGATTGAAAGTAAACAGATGTAAAAGAAATGTCATGCAAACACGGATTAAAAAAAACACCTCAAAGTAGCAACATCAATAATATAAAGTAGATATCAGAGTAGAGAAAATTATCATGAACATATAGCAACACAGCATAATAACAAAATAATGAATATACTTGCAATACATGGGAATTTCAAACATTTACCAAAAAAGTTACAACATATGTGAGGCAAAAACTGATGGAACTGAAACAGGACAGAAAAATGAGAATCCTAATCAAAGATTTCAACACTTCTCTTTCAACAATTGATGAAATGTGTAATATACAAAAATCAGCAGGAATATATTCGTATTAATATATTCAAAATAATGGCAAAACTGCAATTACTTTTGTACTAATCTAACAGAAAAACCCCAAAATATGGAACACCTGAGCCAATAACAGCAGAATGCATATTCTATTCAAGTGTCCATGAAAATTTCACCAGGATAGTCCAAAACTTGGGTCATAAAACAAATCAACAAATTTAAGAGACTCAAAACAATATAAAGCTTTTTTCCAATCATAATTAGATTAAAACATAAATTGATAATAATAAAGAAAAATATTTTCAAAGACCTGCAAAGTTAAAAATCACACTTTCAAAGAATCCACGAGTCAAAGAGGAAATCTCAAAGGAAATTCTGAAAATATATACAAATGAACCAAAATAATTATACAACATATCAAAATTTATGGGACACAGTTAAAGCAGTGGTTAGAAGAAAAGTTATAGCACTAAAGCTTACATGAGAAAAGATAAAATATCTCAAATCGATAATCTAAATTCTTACCTCAAGAAATTATAAAGAGAAGAGGAACATGAATGTAAAGCAAGTAGAAGGTAGCTAATAAAAATATGAGCAGAAATCTATGAACCTGAAAACAGAAAAAAAAAGAAATAAAATTAAAAGCTAGTTCTCACTGGGTGCAGGTGCTCATGCCTGTAATCTCAACTCTGTGGAAAGCCAAGGCAGGTGAATTTCTTGAGCTCTGAAGTTGGAGACCAGCCTGGGCAACATGGCAAAAGCCCATCCCTACAAAAAAAATTAATTAATCAAATTAGCTGGGCATGGTGGCACACGCTTGTGGTCCCAGCTACTTGGGAAGCTGATGTGGGATGGTCACCTGAGCCCGGGGAAGTCAAGGCTGCTATGAGTCGTGATTGTGCCACTGCACCCCAGTCTGGGTGGCAGATTGAGATCTTGTCTCAAAATAAAAAAGCTAGCTCTCAAAAACTAATCAATAAAATTTGAGAAATATCTAACAAGAGTGACAAACTTAAAAAGAAGACACACAAAACACCAATATTATAAATAAAGCGAAAGATGTCTTAGCAGTCCTGAAACTGTTAAAAAGATAATAAGAAAAATATATCAACAAGTTTACACCCATACATCTGAAAACTTAGAAGAAATAAAGCAATTCCTCAAAAAACACAAAATACCAAAACTCAACCAAGATAAACAGATAAGTGGAATAGTCTTATAATGATTAAATTAATTGAATTTGTAATTAAGCAACTACTGGAAAAGAAAACCCCAGGCTTAGATGGCTTCACTAAAGAATTTTACCAACATTTACAGATGAATTAATACAAATTTTACACAAGTTCTTCTGGAAAATTGAATAGAAAGGAACAATTGCTAACTCATTTTTTGAAGTTGTCTTTGTGTTGTTATGAAGAAACATCTGTGATTGAGTAATTTATAAGTAAAAACTGTTTAGTTGACTCATAGATCTACAAGCAGTAGGAGAAGCATAGTGACAGCATTTGCTTCTGTTGAAGGCTTTTATGGCATAAGTTAATGAAGAACTGGCATGTGGAGATCACATGGTGAGAGAGGAAGCAACAGAGACAGAAAGAGACAGAGACAGACAGACAGGGGGGTGAGGGTAGGGTATGCCAGTCTCTTTCCAACAACTGTTCTCAAAGCAAGTAATAGTGAGAAATTACTCACTCCCATGAGAATGGCACTAAGCCATTCATGAGGGATCCAATCTCAATCCAAACACCTCCCACAAGGTCCACCTCCAACACAGGGGTTAAAATATTAACATAAACTTGGCAGTGTCAAACAAACCATAGCAGAGGCCTTGACACTGGAATCAGACAGTCAGTAAAATAAAATAAAAATTACAAACCCACACCTCACATAAACTTAAATGGAAAATAGTCAACAAAATATTAGCAAATTAAAATTCAGCAACATATAAAAAGAATTATAAACCATGACTAAGTGGGATTTTTCTAGGTATGTAAAGCTAGTTCAACATTTGAATATTAGTGTACTCTACTGGTATGGTTTGGCTGTGTCCCCACCCAAATCTCATCTTGAATTCCCACAATGTGTTGTGGGAGGGACCCACTGGTAGGTAATTGAATCATGGGGGCAGGTATTTCCCATGCTGTTCTCATAATAGCAAATAAGTCTCATGAGATCTGACAGTTTTATAAGGGTGAGTTTCTCTGCACAATTTCGCTCTTTGCCTGCTGCCATCCATGTAAGATGTGAGTTGTTCCTCCTTGCCTTCTGCCATGATTGTGAGGCCTCCTCAGCCATGTGGAACCGAGAGTCGATTAAACGTTTTTTCTGTATAAATTACCCAGTCCTGAGTATGTCTTTGTTAGCAGTATGAAAATGTATTAATGCAATAAATTGATACCAGTGGAGTGGAGCATTGCTAAAAAGATAACCAAAAACATAAAAGTGACTTTGGATCTGGGTAAGAGGCAGAGGTTTCAACAGTTTGGAGGGCTCAGAAGAAGACAGGAAAATGTGGGAAAGTTTTGAACTCACTAGAGACTTGTTGAATGGCTTTGACCAAAATGCTGATAATGATATGGACAATGAAATACAGGCTGAGGTGGTCTCAGATGGAGATGTGGAACTTGTTGGGAACTGGAGCAAAGGTTACTCTTGTTATATTTTAGCAAAGAGACTGGCAGCACTTTGCCCTGCCCTAGAGATTTCTGGAACTTTGAACTTAAGAGAGATCATTTAGGGTATCTGGCAGAAGAAATGTCTAAGCAGCAAAGCATTCAAGATGTGACATTTGTGCTGTTAAAGGCATTCAGTTTTAAAAGGGAAAGAGAGCATAAAAGTTCAGAAAACTTGCAGCCTGACAGTGTGATAGAAAAGAAATCCTATTTTCTAAGGTGAAATTCAAGCTGGCTGCAGAAATTTGCATAAGTAACAAGGAGCCAAATGTTAATCACCAAGACAATGGGGAAAATGTTTCCAGGGCACATCAGAGACCTTTGTGGCAGGCTCTCACATCACAGGGCTGGAGACCTAGGAGGAAGAAATAATTTCGTGGGAGGGCCAGGGTCCCTCTGCTTTGTACATAAAACGCTTCAAAAAATCAATGAATCCAGGAGCTGGCTTCTTGAAAAGATCAACAAAATTGGTAGCCCACTAGCAAGACTAATAAAGAAGAAAAGAGAGAAGAATCAAATAGATGCAATGAAAAATGATAAAGGGGATATCACCACCAATCCCACAGAAATACAAACTACCATCAGAGAATACTATAAACACCTCTACACAAATAAACTAGAAAATCTAGAAGAAATGGATAAATTCCTCAACACATACATCCTCCCAAGACTAAATCAGGAAGAATGTGAATCTCTGAATAGACCAATAACAGGCCCTGAAATTGAGGCAATGATTAATAGCTTACCAGCCAAAAAAAGTCCAGGACCAGATGGATTCACAACTGAATTCTACCAGAGGAACAAGGAGGAGCTGGTACCATTCCTTCTGAAACTATTGCAATCAATAGAAAAAGAGGGAATCCTCCCTAACTCATTTTATGAGGCCAGCAACATCCTGATTCCAAAGCTTGGCAGAGACACAACAAAAAAAGAGAATTTGAGACCACTATACCTGATGAACATTGATGCAAAAATCCTCAGTAAAATACTAGCAAACCAAATCCAGCAGCACATCAAAAAGCTTATCCACCATGATCAAGTGGGCTTCATCTCTGGGATGCAAGGCTGGTTCAACATACACAAATCAATAAACGTAATCGAGCATATAAACAGAACCAATGACAAAAACCACGATTATCTCAATAGATGCAGAAAAGTCCTTTGACAAAATTCAACAACGCTTCATGCTAAAAACTCTCAATAAATTAGGTATTGATGGGATGTATCTCAAAATAATGAGCTATTTATGACAAACCTATAGCCAATATCATACCGAATGCGCAAAAACTGGAAACATTCCCTTTGAAAACTGGCACAAGACAAAGATGCCCTCTCTCACCACTCCTATTCAACATAGTGTTGGAAGTTCTGGCCAGGGAAATCAGGTAGGAAAAGGAAATAAAGGGTATTCAATTAGGAAAAGAGGAAGTCAAATCGTCCCTGTTTGCAAATGACATGATTGTATATCCAGAAAACGACATTGTCTCAGCCCAAAATCTCCTTAAGCTGATAAGCAACTTCAGCAAAGTGTCAGGATACAAAATTAATGTGCAAATATCCCAAGCATTCTTATACACCAATAACAGACAAACAGAGAGCCAAATCATGAGTGAACTCCCATTCACAATTGCTTCAAAGACAATAAAATACCTAGGAATACAACTTACAAGGGACGTGAAGGACCTCTTCAAGGAGAACTACAAACCACTGCTCAATAAAATAAAAGAGGATACAAACAAATGGAAGAACATTTCATGTTCATGGGTAGGAAGAATCAATATTGTGAAAATGGCCATACTGCCCAAGGTAATTTATAGATTCAATGCCATCCCCATCAAGCTACCAATGACTTTCTTCACAGAATTGGAAAAAACTACTTTAAAGTTCATAGGGAACCAAAAAAGAGCCTGTATTGCCAAGTCAATCCGCAGCCAAAAGAACAAAGCTGGAGGCATCACGCTACCTGACTTCAAACTATACTACAATGCTACAGTAACCAAAACAGCATAGTGCTGGTACCAAAACAGAGATATAGACTAATGAAACAGAACAGAACCCTCAGAAATAATGCTGCATATCTACAACCATTTGATGTTTGACAAATCTGACAAAAACAAGAAATGGGGAAAGGATTTATTTAATGAATGGTGCTGGGAAAACTGATTAGCCATATGGAGAAAGCTGAAACTGGATCCCTTCCTTACACCTTATACTAAAATTAATTCAAGATGGATTAAAGATTTCAATGTTAGACCTAAAACCATAAAAACCATAGAAGAAAACCTAGGCAATACCATTCAGGACATAGGCGTGGGCAAGGACTTCATGTCTAAAACACCAAAAGCAATGGCAACAAAAGCCAAAATTGACAAATGGGATCTAATTAAATTAAAGAGCTTCTGCACAGCAAAAGAAACTACCATCAGAGTGAACAGGTAACCTACAAAATGGGAGAAAATTTTGCAATCTACTCATCTGACAAAGGGCTAATATCCAGAATCTACAATGAACTCAAACAAATTTACAAGAAAAAAACAAACAACCCCATCAAAAAGTGGGTGAAGGACATGAACAGACACTTCTCAAAAGAAGACATTTATGCAGCCAAAAAACACATGAAAAAATGCTCATCATCACTGGCCATCAGAGAAATGCAAATCAAAACCACAGTGAGATACTATCCCACACGAGTTAGAATGGTGATCATTAAAAAGTCAGGAAACAACAGGTGCTGGAGAGGATGTGGAGAAATAGGAACACTTTTACACTGTTGGTGGGACTATAAACTCGTTCAACCATTTTGGAAGTCAATGTGGCAATTCCTCAGGGATCTAGAACTAGAAATACCATTTGACCCAGCCATCCCATTACTCGGTATATACGCAAAGGATTATAAATCATGCTGCTATAAAGATACATGCACACGTATGTTTATTGTGGCACTATTCACAATAGCAAAGACTTGGAACCAACCCAAATGTCCAACGATAGACTGGATTAAGAAAATGTGGCACATATACACCATGGAATACTACGCAGCCATAAAAAGGGATGAGTTCATGTCCTTTGTAGGGACATGGATGAAGCTGGAAACCATCATTCTCAGCAAACTATCGCAAGGACAAAAAAGTAAACACTGCATATTCTCACTCATAGGTGGGAATTGAACAATAAGAACACATGGACACAGGAAGGGAAACATCACACACTGGGGCCTGTTGTGAGGTGGGGGGAGGGGGGAAGGGGGAGGGATAGCATTAGGAGATATACCTAATGTTAAATGACGAGTTAATGGGTGCGGCACACCAACGTGCCACATGTATATATATGTAAGAAACCTGCACGTTATGCACATGTACCGTAAAACTTAAAGTATAATTAAAATAAATAAATAAATAAAAAAGAATAGCTACTCTTGTTTGCTTTTGGTTTCTATTTGCATAAATATGGTTGCTTCTGCTGTTCAGTAGAGTTTGCCAGGGCAGTTGGGGATAGCTGGTAGTGAAAAGCCTCACTCATCCCATGCAGTTGGTGAGGCCAGTTTCACTTCAGCAGTGCCCCACTAACAGCACTGAGTTTAAATCCAGGAGGCCTGTGCACAGAACTCAGATCTGCCCCAGGCCATAAACTTCCCCACTGATAAAGCAAGCATAGCTTTCAGGCCACATCCCTCTCTCTCTGCTCACAATGTTGGGCATCCCATGCCTGCTCTCATATCTGTTGCCGTTATGTCCAGCCCCCCAGATTCTGTTTAAGGAAGTTCATGCTCACTCAGAACTATTACGAAATTCAGTTGTAGGCTTCTTTTACCATGTGACTGTTCTGCAATTTTGCTGGCTGCCTTCCCCATAGGACTCTGTGAGATATAGTCAGGAATGGTTTCCCTGGGCTCAAGCTGGAGACTGGAAATGCCTACAAGGCTCTTCCCACCTCTGCTTCTACTTTTATATTTTGCGTTTTTTCCTAAATCCATTCCAGCTCTAGGTAAGGCTAAAGCCTTCTCCTGTTATCTCGATTTTCAGATTCCCCAGTGGGGTTGTGTGTTTGGAGGAAGGTTCTCCCCCTCTCACACTCTGGGAAGTTTTTCACCATATTATGGAATTTGCAGTGGAGTGCTGCTTCTTTCAAAGGATCTGTGAAGTCTTTTGGTTTTCCTGGAATGTTACTTTGGTGGTTTATGGAACAGAAGGTCAAAGTGTGAACCTCCACACACTATTCTGATCATCCAAGTGGGAGAAGCATGCTAGTGCTGCCTCCTGTCTACCATCTTGGCTGGGAAACCCTTAATCACAAATTATTTTTGAGCCACAAATTTTCCTTTGGAAAATTATCATATAAAAGCAAAAATACAAAAATATATATATTAGTCTGGTTGTGTTGCTATAGAGGAATATCTGTGTCTGTGTAATTTATAAAGAGAGGCTTTTTTGCCTCATGATCCTGCAGCCTATATAAGAAACATGGCACTAAGGGGCGGGGCCAAGATGGCTGACAAGAAGCAGTGACGATCAGAGGCTCCCATTGAAAAGAACCAAAACACTGTGTGAATCCTGCACTGGCAACTGAGGTGTCCAGTTGTGTCATCAAGATTGACTAGGTGGTTGGCATGACCGAAGAAGAAGGAAGAGTAGTGTGGTGTGGTGGCCCACCTGAGAGCCACATGGGCCAGGGGAGCCCACATCCCCCAGTCAAGGGAAGCCGTGAGTGAGCATGCTACCCAGCCTGGAAAAACATGCTTTTTTTCACAGAACTGTCCAACCCATGGATAGAAAGATCCCACTCAAGCCCACACCACCAGAGCCTAGGGTTCAAACCACAGAGTCATGCAGATTCTCAACAGCCACTAAACTGGAATCTGCTTAAGCTTGCCAAGTTCCTGGGGGGAGGAGTGGCCATTACCACAGCTGTGACTGTTTGCTGTCTAAGCTGTCTGAGCTCCTTGGGAGAGGAGCAGCAGCCAACACTGGGACTGCTACCTTCCTAAAACACTAAGTTCCCAGAATGGAGAAAGGATGACAGCCATATCTATAGCTACAGGCCATGCTTTTCTCCTGCTGGAGCCAGAGAGGCTGGAAGGATTGGTTCCAAGAGGTATTCCCCACAGCCAAACACACTGACTGTGGTAGTCTGTGGCCAGAGTGCCTCTTCAGGCCTGAAGCTGACCTGTCCCTCCTCACTGGGCAGGGCCTCCTGGCAGGAACTCCAACAACTCCAGCCAGAGGCTCAGGGACAGAAATCTGATTTCCTTGGGTCTGAGCTTCTAGGGGGAGGGGTGGCTGTAGTCTCTGTGGACCAGCAGATTTAGTCTTTCCTCCTGCTACTTCTGACGAATCTGGACAGCCGAGATGAGTGGGTTTCCCCTAGTGCAGTACACACCCTCCACCAAGGGAGTGCCAAGGTGCTTTGTTAAATGGGTCCTGCTGCCTGTGTCATCCAACTAAGTGAGACCCTCCAACAGAGATCGTCAGACATCCCATATAGGAGCATTCCTAGTGACATCAGGCGGGTGCTCCTTGAGGTCGGAGATGTGAGAGGAAAGAGCAGGAACCCATCTTTGCTGTTCTACAGCTTCCTTGAGTAACAGCAGCAGGCACAGGAGTGAACCAGATGAATAGTGCCTGAATGGAACTCCCAGCAAACCACAACAGCCCCAAAGAGGAGGGATCTGACCATTGAAAGACAAACAAACAAACAGAAAGCAACAACAACAGCACCAACAGCAACAAAAAGTCCGCAAAAAAACCTCATCCAAGGGTCAGCAGCCTCAAAATTGAAATGAGATGAACTCACGAAGATGAAAAAGAATCAGTAAAAAAAAATGCTAAAAACCCAAAAGTCCAGAGTACCTCTTCTCTTTCAAATGATTGCAACATCTGTCCAGCAAAGGTACAGAACTGGATGGAGGATGAAATGGATGAATTGACAGAAGTAGGATTCAGAAGGTGGGTAATAACAAACTCTGCTGACCTAAAGAAGCATGTTGTAACCCAATGAAAAGAAGCTAAGAACCTTAATAAAAGGTTAGAGGAGCTGCTAACTAGAATAACCAGTTTAGAGAGGAACATAAATGACCTGATGGAGCTGAAAAACACAGCATGAAAACTTTGTGAAACATACAAAAATATCAATATTTGAATCAAACAAGCAGAAGGAAAAATATCAGAGTTTGAAGACCATCTTGCTGAAACAAGGCAGGCAGGAAAGATTAGAGAAAAAAATGAAAAGGAATGAACAAAATCTCTGGGAAATATGGGACTACATAAAAAAGATGAAACCTATGATTGATTGGACTACCTGAAAGAGATGAGGAGAATGTAACCAAGTTGGAAAACAGACTTCAAGATATATTCCAGGAGAACTTCCCAACCAAGCAAAACATGTCAATATTCATATTCAGAAAATACAAAGAACACCACTAAGATACTCCATGGGAAGATCAACCCCAAGACACATAACCGTCAGATTCTCTATGGTTGAAATAAGGAAAAAAAAATGTTAAGGGCAACCAGAAAAAAGGCCAGGTCACATACAAAGGGAAGTCCATCAGACTAACAGTATAACTCAGCAGACACCCTACAAGCCAGAAGAGAGTGGGGACCAATATCCAACAGTCTTAAAGAAAAGAATTTTAAATCCAGTATTTCATACCTGGCCAAACTGAGCTTCATAAGTGAAGGAGAAATAAAATCCTTTTCAGACAAGTAAAGGCTAAGAGATTTCATCACCACCAGGTCTGCCTTGCAAGACCTCCTGAAAGAAGCACTAATTATGGAAAGAAATAACGAGTACTGGTCACTGCAAAAACACACCAAAATATAAAGACCAATGGCACTATGAAAAAGCTGTATCAACCAGTGAGCAAAATAACCAGATCGAATAATTACGACAACATCAAATTCACATATAACAATAATAACCTTAATGATAAATGGACTAAAATCCCCAACTAAAAAAAGAACAGACTGGTAAATTGGACAGAGTCAAGACCCATGGGTGCGCTATATTCAGGAGACCCATCTCACATGCAAAGATGCACACAGGCTCAAAATAAAGAAATGGAGGAAATTTTACCAAGCAAATGGAAAGCAAAAAAAAAAAAAAAAAAAAAAAAAGCCGGGGTTACAATCATAGTCCCTGACAAAACAGACTTTAAACCAATAAATATCAAAAAAGACAAAGAAAGGCATTACATAATGATAAAATGATCAATTCAACAAGAACAGCTAAGTATCCTAAATATATATATGCACTCAATACAGGAGCACCCAGATTTACAAAACAAGTTCTTACAGAAATACAAAGAGACTTAGACTCCCACACAATAATACTGGGAGACTCACACCCCACTGTCAGTATTAGACAGATCATCAAGACAGAAAAATAACAAGGATATTCAGTACTTGAACTCAGTTCTGAATCAAGTGGACCTTATAGACATCTACAGAACCCTCCACTCCAAATCAACAGAATACACATTCTTCTCAGTGCCACATAGAACTTATTCTAAAACTGACCACATAATTAGGAGTAAAACACTCCTCAGCAAATGCAAAATAACTGAAATCATAACAAAGAGTCTCCTAGACCACAGTGCAATCAAATTAGAACTCAAGATTAAGAAACTCACTCAAAACCACATGACTACATGGAAATTGAACCACCTGCTCCTGAATGACTCCTTGGTAAATAATGAAATTAAGGCAAAAATCAAGAAGTCCTTTGAAACCAATGAGAAGCAAGAGACAATGTACCAGAATCTCTGGTAAATGACTGTTAAGAGGGAAATGTATAGCACTAAATGCCCACATCAGGAAGACAGAAAGATCTCAAATCGACCTCCTAACATCACAATTAAAAGGGCTAGAGAGGAAAAAGCAAACTAATCCAAAAGCTAGCAGAAGACAAGAAACAAATAAGATCAGAGCAGAACTAAAGGAGATAGAGACATGAAAAACCCTCCAAAAAATTAATGAATTCAGGAGCTGTCTTTATAAAAAAAAATTAAAATTAGATAGACTACTAGCTGGAGTAATAAAGAAGAAAGGAGAGAAGAATCAGACAGGCACAATAAAAAATGATAAAGGGGATATCACCACTGACCCCACAGAAATACACACTATTATCAGAGAATACTGTAAACATCTTTATGAAATAAACTAGAAAATCTAGAAGAAACAGATGTATTCCTGGACACATACAGCCACCCAAGACTAAACCAGGAAGAAGTCAAATCCTTGAATAGACCAATAACAAGTTCTGAAATTGAGGGAGTAATTAATAGTCTACCAACCAAAAAAGCCCAGGACAAAAGAAATTCACAATTGAATATTACCAGAGGTACAAAAAGAAGCTGGTACCATTTCTTCTGAAACTATTCCAAATAATAGAAAAAAGAAGGACTCCTCGCGAACTCATTTCATGAGGTCAGCATCATGCTGATACCAAAACCTGGCACAGACACAAGAAAAAAAAGAAAACATCAGGCCAATATCCCTGATGAACATTGATGCAGAAATCCTCAATAAAATACTGGCACACCAAATCCAGCAGAACATCAAAAAGTTTATCCACCACAATCAAGCTGGCTTCATTCCTGGAATACAAGGCTGGTTAAAAATATGCAAATCAATAAATGTAATCCATTACATAAACAGAAGTAATGAAAAAAACCACATGATTATCTAAATAGATGCAGAAAAGGCCTTCGATAAAATTCAATATCTCTTTATGAAAAAACTCTTGATAAGCTAGGTATTGATGGAACATATTTCAAAATAATAAGAACTGTTTATGACAAACTCACAGCCAATATCATACTGAATGGGCAAAAGCTGGAAACATTCCCTTTGAAAACCGGGACAAGACTAGGATATTCCTTCTCACCTTTTTTTTTTTTTTTTTTTTTTTTTTAGCATAGTATTGGAAGTTCTGGCCAGGGCAATCAGGCAAGGGAAAAAGTAAAAATAAAAAGTATTCAAATAGGAAAAGAGGAAGTCAAATTGTCTCTGTTTGCAGGTGACATGATTGTATATTTAGAAAACCCCATTAGCTCAGCTCCAAAACTCCATAAGCTGGTAAACAACTTCAGCAAATTCTCAGCATATAAAACCAATGTGCAAAAATCACAAGCATTCCTATACATCAAAAATAGACAAGCAGAAGGCCAAAACATAAATGAACTCCCATTCACAATTGCTACAAAGAGAATGAAATATCTAGGAATACATCTAACAAGGGATGTGAAGGACTTCAACTATAAACCACTGCTCAAAGAAATAAGAAAGGACACACAAATGGAAAAACATTCCATCCTCATGGATATAATGAATCAATATCATTAAAATGATCATACTGCTCAAAGTAATTTATAGATTCCATGCTATTCCCATCAAACTACCACTGACATTCTTCACAGAATTTAAAAAAAACTCCTTTAAATTTCACAGGGAACAAAAAACAACCCGTATAGCCAAGACAATCCTAAGAAAAAAAAAATGAAACAAAGCTGGAGGCATCACGCTACCAAACTTCAAACTATACCATAAGGCTACAGTAACCAAAATGGCATGTTATGGGTACCAAAACAGACATATAGATCAATGGAACAGAATAGAGACCACAGAAATATCACCACACATCTACAAACATCTGATTTTCAACAAACCTGACAAAAATTAGCAATGGAAAAAGAATTCCTTATTTAACAAATGGCTCTGGGAAAACTGGCTGGCCATATGCAGAAAACTGAAACTGGACTTCTGCCCTAGACATTATACAAAAATTAAGTCAAGATGGATTAAAGACTTAAATGTAAAATGCAAAACCATAAATACCCTAGAAGAAAACCTAGGTAAAACCATTCAGGACATAGGCATTGGGAAAGCTTTCTTGACAAAATGCCAGAAAAAATTGCAACAAAAGCCAAAACTGACAGATGAAATATAATTAAACTAAAGAGCTTCTGCATAGCAAAAGAAACTATTATCAGAGTGAACAAGCAACCTACAGAATGGGAGAAAATTTTTGCAATCTACCTATCTGACAAAGGTCTAATCTCCAGAATCTACAAAGAACATAAACAAATTTATATGAAAAAAGCAACAGCCCTCTCAAGAAGTAGGCAAAGGCTATCAACAGACATTTCTCAAAAGAAGACATTTATGCAGCTAACAAACATGAAAAAAGCTTAACATCACTGATAGTTAGAAAAATGCAAGTCAAAGCCACAATGAGATACGATATCATGCCAGTCAGAATGGCAATTATTAAAAAGGCAAGAAAAAACAGATGTTGAAGAGGCTGTAGAGAAATAGAAACACTTTTACAATGTTGGTTGGAATGTAAATTATTTCAACAATTGTGGAAGATAGTGTGACAATTCCTCAAGGACCTACAACCAGAAATATCATTTGACCCAGCAATCCCACTACTGGGTATATAACCAAAGGATTATAAATCGTTCTACTATAAAGACACATGTACACTCATGTTTATTGCAGCACTATTTACAATTGCAAAGACATGGAACCAACCCAAATGCCCATCAATGATAGGCTGGATTAAGAAAATGTGGCACATATACACCATGGAATACTATGCAGCCATAAAAAAGGATGAGTTCATGTCCTTTGTAGGGACATGGATGAAGCTGGAAACCATCATTCTCAGCAAACTATCGGAAGGACAGAAAACCAAACACCGCATGTTCTCACTCATAGGTGGGAATTGAACAATGAGAATACTTGGACACAGGAAGGGGAACATCACACCCCGGGGCCTGTCGTGGGAGAAAGGGGGAGGGATTAGCATTAGGAGATACACCTAATGTAAATGATGAGTTAATAGGTGCAGCACACCAACATGGCATATGTATACATATGTAACAAACCTGCACATTGTGCACATGTACCCTAGAACTTAAAGTATAATAATAATAAAAAATAAACCCTTCTGACATGAAAAAAAAGAGGTTCTGTTTTGATGTAATTCCAAGATTTGCTTCAAGATTTAGAGCTTGTTTTAGCAGTTCTTGTAGTGCTGGCTTGGTAGAGGCAAATTCTCTCAGCATTTGTTTGAAAAAGACTCTATCTTTCCTTCACTTACAAAGCATAGTTTTGCTGGATACAAAATTCTTAGCTGATCATTGTTTTGTTTGAGGAGGCTGAAGATAGGGCCCCTCTCCCTTCTAGCTTGTTGGGTTTCTGCTGAGAAATCTGCTGTTAATCTGATAGGTTTTCCTTTATAGGTTACTTCAGATTTTAAGATTCTTTCTATCATCTTAACTTTAGATAACCTGATGACAACGTGCCTAGGCGATGATCTTTTTGTGATGAATTTCCCAGGTTTTCTTTGAGCTTCTTGCATTTGGATGTCTAGATTTAGCAAGGCCAGGGAAGTTTTTTCAATTATACTCTTAAATACATTTTACAAACTTCATATTTCTCTTCTTCCTCAGGATGGCCGACTATTCTTAGGTTTTGTCATTTATCATAATCCCAGAATTCTTGAAGGCTTTGTTCATATTTTTTTTATTTGTCATTGTTGGATTGGGTTAATTTGAAAACCTTTTCTTTGAGTTCTGAAATTCTTTCTTCTGCTTGTTCAATTCTATTGTTGAGACTTTCTAGGGCGTTTTGCATTTCTATAAGTGCTCCAATGTTTCCTGAAGTTTTGATTGTTTTTATTTATTTATGCTATCCATTTCATTGAATATTTCTCCCTTCACCTCTTTTTTTTTTTTTTTTAATTTCCTTACATTCAGCTTTGCCTTTCTCTGGTGCCTTCCTGATTAGCTTAATAGGTAGCCTTCTGAATTCTTTTTCAGGTAAATCAGGGACTTCTTCTTGGTTTGGATTCATAGCTGGTGAGCTAGTGTGATTTTGGGGGGATGTTAAAGAACTTTGTTTTTTCATATTACCAGAGTTGGTTTTCTGGTTCATTCTCATTTGGGTAGGCTCTGTCACAGGGAAGGTCTAGGGCTGAAGGCTGCTGTTCAGATTGTTTGGCTCACCGGGTGTTCCTTGTAGTACTCTCCTCCTTTTTCTATGGATGTGTTTTCCTGAGAGCCAAGCTGTAGTGATTATTATCTCTCTTCTGGATCTAGCCACCCAGCAAGTCTACTAGGCTCTGGGCTGGTACTGGGGGTTATCTGCACAGAGTCCTGTGATGTGTACCATCTGTGGGTCTCTCAGCCATGGATACCGGCACCTGTCCTGGTGGAGGTGGCAGGGGGGTGAAATGGACTCTGTGAGGGTTCTTAGCTTTGGTGGTTTAATTCACTATTTTTGTGCTAGTTGGCCTGTCAGGTGCTTTCCTGAGAGCATCAGCTGTGGTAGTATGGGGAGAAACAAGTGGTGAGTGGGGCCCTAGAACTCCCAAGAGTATATGCCCTTTGTCTTCAGTTACCAGGGTGCATAGGGAAAGACCATTGTGTGGGGGCAGGGATAGGAATGGATGAGCTCAGACTCTCTCCTTGGGCATGTCTTGCTGTGGCTGCTGTGGGGGATGGGGATGAGGTTCCCAGGTCAATGGAGTTATGCTCTTAGGAGGATTATGGCTGCCTCTACTGTGTCACACAGGCTATCAGGGAAGTTGGGGAAAGCTAGCAGTCACAGGCCTAACCCAGCTCCCACTCAACCCAAAGGGCTTGGCTGGAGGTTTCCTTTTCCTTGTGGCCTTTTCCCAGTGCCTCTGGCAGTCCTCTTCAAGAATCCCTGTGAGGCAAAGCAGAAATGGCTTGCTAGGGAACCCAGTGAGCCAACAGGGCTTTTCCTGCTGCTTTCTCTAACCCCGTATTTCACTACGCTCTCTAAATTGACTCCGCTCCAGGTAAGGTCAAAATATTCTCCTCTAATCTAGACCTTCAGGTTTCCCGGTGGGGGAGTGTGTTCAGGGGTGGATGATCTCCCTTTCCCAATTCCAGTTTGGGCACTCATAGTATTTGGGGTGTCTCCTGGGTCCCGCAGGAGCAAACCACTTCCTTCAGATGGACTGTGGGTTCTCTTGGTTTTCCTAATGTAGTCCTGCAGTCGTTCTGAAGCAAAAGTTCATGATGCAAGCCTACACATAGCCTGGTATACTATCAGATAAACCTTGTTGCTCTCCTGTTGAACACGAACATTTTCACACATCACCAACTTCAGATAAGACCAATCTATGACCAAAACTGATCAAGACAAAAACATGACTACTGTATAATCAGATCTGAGCACATTAAAATATGAAGATTGTCTCTGCAACAAAAATTACCCAGCATACCTATATCCTTGCTAACATGAGTGAGTGCCACTCCTTTACCAATTATATTCTTAGCCTTATTCTAAGCTTCTGTCCTTCTAGATAAGATTTGTTAAGACAACCAAACATAGAATTGCCCTAGTTCCTGTCAGAATCCAATCCTGAGTGAACACCCACATCCTTTACATCCTCCACCAAATCACACAAATGAAGCTCAGATCTCATAATAAGTCCTTTCACATCCACTTACTGAGACAATTCTCCATAATGTGTGCTATCCCTTTAATGAGTAATAAACCCAATTTGTTCAACTACAGGTATATCCTTGGTTGTCAATATCTAGTGGGCATTTATACTCAAAAGCCAATATGCTTAGAGATCAAAATACATGAAGGGGTACACCATATTAAGGGATTGTAAGACTTGATATTTTAAAAATACTATCTTAAATTAGGAAGTAACAAAATTCCAAGGCTTCTCAAGTATGAATGTTGATAATTCTAAAATTTAAATAAAATGCAATGGGGCACGAATAGTCAATGCAATTTTGAATAAGAACTAGAAGACTAACATTACCATATATTAATACCTGTCAAATTAAAACAATTAAGGCAAGATAAACAACCTGACAAACGGAACAACATTGAGAAGGTATAAAGAAGCCCATACATATTTGATCACCTGATTTATGACAAGCATGATACTACAATGCCATGATGAAAGCTCGGTTTTCTTTTTTGCAATAATGGTGCTTGATAGATTGAAAATTGGTATGGCATTTTACCATTTACCATGTGGTGAAAATAAAATGAAAACTCGACCTCTTACCTGACATCATACTCAAAAATAAATTCCAGATAAGTTTTAGATCTCAAAATAAAAGGTAAAACAATAAATCGTATTTGAAGAAGGCATAGAAATACCTAATTGTCACCTTGGTATATGCAAAGATTTTTTAAACATAGCTCAAAAAGCACTAATCACATAGGAAATTAATTGATAATGTGGACTACACAATGACTAAGAACTTCTGCTCATTGAAAGATAATATTAAGACTGTGAAAATGTAACCCATATATGAGATAAAACATTTGCAGTACACGTATTTGACAAAAGACTTGCATCCATAAAGTACAAAACTTAACAAGTCAACAAGAAAAGAAAGACAGATCAGTTGAAAAAAATGGGCAAAACACTTGAACAAGTATCTCACAAAAGAGAATATCCAAGTGGCTGATAAACACATAAAAATGAGCTCAATGTTTATTCGTTACCAGTGATAGGTAAATTAAAATGATAATACCATACAGCTTCACCACTCATTAAAATAGTTATCATGAAAAAGGGAAAAAAAAAGAAGTATTGGTTAAGACATGGAGAAACCAGAACACTCATTCTCTGCTTATGAGAGTACAAATTGGTGTGACTTCTTCTGGGAACTCTTCAAAGTAGCTGAAAGTATGCATAATCTGTGATCCAAAAATTGTGTTCCTAAGTACCCAATATGAGTGTATGCAAAAGTTCATGAAATGACATATGCTAGAATATTAAAAGCAGCACTATTTATTCCAAAAACTGGAAATTACCCAAATGCCCATTGCCATTATAATGAGTAAAAATAGATACGTTCACAAAATAGAAAGCTATAAGGCAAACAATTGAATGTTTTATAATCATAAACAACAATATGCATGAATCTCACGAACATAATATTCACTAAAAGATGCTAGACATGAAAATAACTATACTGTATAATTCCAATTATATAGAGTTTAGAAATGGGCAAAAACGGATCTATGGTGTTAAAACTTAAGATGACGTTTACTCTTGGGACAGAGGGTCTTCAAATGAGTGGAAGGAGGTGTAAGGGGGACTTCTGGTTGCTGGTAATATTCTGTTTGTTGACTGGCTGCTTGTCATACAAATATGTCCAATTTATGAAAATTAATTGACCTGCATACTTATAATTTACACACTTTTATATAGAAATGTTGTATTTTAATAAAAGTATGAAAAAAGAAAATTAGAAGAACATATACTAAAATGTTAAAAACAAATATCTCGGGTGGGTGGAAACATGGATATTCAAAAAAATTTTGACACGTTCTTGTATATTCCAATCTAATAATAATCAGGTCTTGTTATTTGAAACTGAATAAGTATTATTGCTTAAAAATGAATTGAATCTAAATGCTTATTATAATTTTAGATATAAACAAATAAATATAAAAATTTGGGGTATAGCTACCACAATATTATAGCCATACAATGTCATCCAGGGATGATATTTTATGTATGTGAATTTTCTATGTAATTATAATATTCACTTGAGCATCAATCCTTTTTTTTAAAAGTTATGATTTTCTGGATTTAAAATTCTGTAGTACTTATTTATCTGCCCTCTTAAACAAAAGTTAACTTTTCTTGATAAGTCGAGGTCATTCATGATTATACTATACAGTAAAGAATTTGAGAAAAATTAGAACATATAGGCATTTCTGTCCTTGCATTGAATGCCCTCAGATAACATAGTATTTCAGTCACAATATCAGCTTTGAACATTGTTTCCATCTCCTTCCATTTGAATTATCTACCAATTATCACTTCTTGGGGCTACCTTCTAGCTACTCATACTCACATACTTCTTAATATTCTGCCTTTAATATCCATTAGCCTGATAAGATAAATGACCAGCTTTTTATGAAAAGTGTTTTTTAAAAAGCTAAATATGAGTAAAGAAAAAATTATAATGATATGCCACAATGCACCCACCAGAATGCCTACAATCAAACAGAACAATCATACCAAGTGTAGACAAGAATACCAAGCAATAGAAATTCTTATGCACTACATGGAGTACAAATTGATGCAAGAATTTTGAAAAACTCTCTGGTAATATCTATGAAAACTAAAAATATACATACTTGTGACCTAGTAATTTTACTCATAGACTTATTTCCCACATAAATATACACATAAACTAAAAGCAAAGTGCAAAAAGGTTCATAGTAGCATTACTTGCAATAGCCACAAATGGGAAACAAGGCAAATGCCCATCAACAGTTGACAGGATAAGTTGTGGTACATATTTCTACAATGGCAAACTATATAGTAATGATAATGAACAAACTACTTTTATACACAACATGGGTAAATAACACAGTGTAGGATTTTGTTGGAAAAAGAGAACTACAAATAAATATATGATGTATAATTCTACTAATATTAGTCAAAGTTTGGGTGGAGGCAAAACTAACTGTGATGCGAGAAGTCTGAACAGGGGTTTCCTCTCAGGACAAATGAGTGGGGAGATTGGGAGGGAGTGTCATGGGAGCTTCTGAGATGCTGGTAATGGTCTGTTTCTTGAGTGGCATCATGGTCAGATGGTATGTTAAATTTATCATAATTTATCAAGCTCTACATTCATGATTTGTTTACTCTGTGTATGCCATATTTCAATATTAAAGTGAAAAAACACTTTATTAAAATTGTTCTGGAAATGTATAAAAAGGAGGTCAGGAAGCATCAAAAGAAGTTCAGAATGGAGAGCATGATCTCATCTTTTTTACATTATACTTAAAGAGCGGAAAACATGCCATATGTCATAGTCACAGAGACAGCTTTTTGTTATTCATTTAACAATAACTAGAACTTTTTAGAAACTTGTAGAATAGAAATAGCTGAGACGAGAAGTGTAGCTCAATATGGCCAGGAAGAAGGTATCATGGAAGGATGTGCTGGGGAATAAAGATGCAGATAGAGAGCCAAGTAGCGACCAACTTGTTAAGGGTTTCAATGCTGTGGAATGGGATCAGGATGTCATTTCAGAGATAAGATGCTGCCATTCAATGTTGCTTTTCTTTATTAGATGGAGGGAGTAGTAGGAGGTTCAACTCATGACAAACTGTGAGCTGAATTTCAAGGGGAAAATGTACCAAATTGTTTGTTTTTATTTGTTTTTGTTTATAACTAGAGAGCTTAAAGATCTTATCTCAATTTGCCCCCGGGAAGCACCTATCTAAGACAAGGAACAGGAACCCTTCTGGGGAAGGGTAAAGACCAGGGCGAAGGGCCCCATCAATTCTGGCCTTAATCATACCTTTGTAGCAGCTTGGAAGACAGTGCTGGTTTCTACAACACTCTCCCTGAAAAAAGGATCAGCATACAAACCACACATTTCTACCTTCTAGAACATGCACATTCATTTGTGTAAACATTGATCTCTTTAGCCTAGTTTGACTAAATTCGTGGCCCTGAGCTACCTACTTCAGTACTGAAGAAAGCACCTGGGATGTAGACAATTTCAGAGGTGAGTAACCCCCACATGTGAAGACAGTGGCCTCTGAAGGAATTCCAGGGCATAAGATTACTGAATGTAATGTTCCGTGGAATGTAACAGTATTCATTACCATCAAGAATTTAAGGAAGAATTTCAATTGTAACTTCAGATGGCAACCCTATATAAATCTTTTCTCTTTCCAAAGCAGCACTGAAAAATGCAGCCATCATAGTCTTTAACTTGATGATTGAAGTCTAGGATTACACCTATGTTTTAGCCCAACTATTTTAGTAGAGCTCTCAGAAAATAAAGCAGCTGACTCACCTCTTCCTGGCAAAATGTTTGGATTATGCCTCCCCAAACACACATGTGTGCTGGCACGCATACACATACATAAACCCTCTGAATAAATAGCTTCTATTCTGATGCTGCCATTCCTGCCCTGTGGGGCCACAACAAGCTTTGACATACTAAGTGAAGAATAGAAAATCCAATCCTTACTGTCTAGCAACCTTCATCCTCATCTCCCACCCATTCTAGTGCACTCTGGCTCTAGTCACCCTGGTGAGTGGCTGTTACACAAACTTGTACCTACACTCCTCTAGGCCTTTCCTGTTGCTGTTACTTCAGGTTAGAATACTACTATAAACCCTTCCCATTTATTCATCACTTAGAGTTCAACTGCTTCTTGAGGCTTTATTGGAAACTGCCCGCAATTTAACATACCCCAGACTAAGCTGTAATTCATTACTTACCTCTGTGTTTGTATCACATGTTAATTGACCCACCATCAGAGCACCTATTTTCATCTATTTTATGAGTCATGTTTAATAAATAAGGTTAAAGATCAGATGGTGTGAGAGAAAGTAATATGCTTGAGACTGACAGACCTGAGTGGTCTCTTTCATTTATTGCTGCTTGACTTTGGACAGGTACATTTACCTCCATGACCCAGTTTCCTCATCTATAAAATTAGGATCATTAAGAGTAGCTACCTAAGAGCTAGCATTATATGAATAAGTATGAGGAAAGTGAAAGCACCAGAAAGAGTGCTTGCACATAGTCAGTGCTCCGTAAGTGTTATCTCTCATTATTATTGCCATTGTTTGAACCTACCCCAGAATGTAAGCTCCACACAAAAAGGGAAAAATCACTATGTTTGTATTCTGATGTACAGCACTCTGCCTGGTATGTGGCATGTGGTCAGTAAATATCTGTTGAGTGAATGGATGCTTTAACGAGTCTGTGAAATAATTCTAATCGTTTGCGCCCTCTTCCTCCTCCTCCTCCTCCCTTCCTCCACCTTCTGCTCCTCCTCCTCCTCTCTGAATCCTCTACCGCCTGATAGCATGGCGCTTTATGCCCCACAGAAAAACTTCAAGTGGAGGGCGCATCACTGAACGGCTCCTGATCCCTTGACCCTTTTGCTATATCTGTTACTCCATTTCTCGAATTCTCTTCTCTAACAAGTTCGAGTTCAGCAGCAACCACTTCAACCAGCCTAGCCTGCCCTTCAGAGGTGAGGGTGCGGAAATGAGAGACAAGGCATGGAAGACAGGGAGTGGGGCGTGGCCACCACGATGCAAAGCCTGACTGAGCCTGCGTAGGCTGCAGCAAAATAACGCTCTGAGGCTTGCAGTCGTTGCTGGCCAGCGCTTGTGTAGAAAGATCGCTCTTCACACCAGATTTCACTTTTGATCCTTCCAGCTCCAGGGTCTCGGGCTTCAGCTTTGTGCCGAGGCACCAACACTGCTGCGGTCCTCTCTCCGACTGATCGCTGATCTCACCGTTCCCGCTCCTCCTGTCTCCTGGAACCATGTCTCTGGTAAGCCAGAATGCACGCCGCTGTAGCGCAGAGATCACTGCAGATTACCGCGACGGCAGAGGTGAAATACAAGCTACTAACGCCTCCGGGTGCCCCACCTCCATGCTAGTCGTTGATGCCCCCCAGTGCCCTCAGGCGCCAATCAGCTCTCAGTGTGTCAACACTTCCCAGGCCATTCAGGACCCGAATGACCTGGAGGTCCTGATCGACGAGCAGTCCAGACGTTTGGGGGCGCTCAAGGTCCATGACCCTCTAGAAGACAGGTCGATTGCTTTGGTGAATTTCGTGAGAATGAAAAGCCAGAAGGAGGGGTCTATCCAGCAGTCCGAGATGCTGGAGTTTCTCAGAGAGTACTCAGATCAGTTCCCTGAGATCCTCAGACGAGCCTCAGCTCACCTGGACCAGGTCTTTGGGTTGAAACTGAGAGTTATTGATCCTCAGGCTGACACCTACAATTTAGTCAGCAAACGGGGTTCCCAGATCACCGATAGGATAGCAGAGTCCCTGGACATGCCAAAAGCAAGTCTCCTGGCCCTAGTCCTAGGCCACATCCTCTTGAATGGGAACCGAGCAAGAGAGGCGTCCATTTGGGACTTGCTGCTAAAAGTTGATATGTGGGATAAGCCTCAGAGGATCAACAACCTCTTTGGGAACACAAGGAACCTCCTCACTACTGACTTTGTGCGCATGCAATTCTTGGAGTACTGGCCGGTGTATGGCACTAATCCCCTTGAATTTGAGTTCTTGTGGGGCTCTAGAGCCCACAGGGAAATCACAAAGATGGAAGCCCTGAAGTTTGTGTCAGATGCCCATGATGAAGAACCCTGGAGCTGGCCAGAAGAATATAACAAGGCCCTGGAAGCTGACAAAACCAAAGAAAGAAGCCTGACTGCTGGCTTAGAGTTCTGGTCGGAGGACACTATGAATGATAAGGCAAATGATTTGGTCCAGTTGGCTATTAGTGTCACCGAGGAGATGCTGCCTATACATCAGGATGAGCTATTGGCTCACACTGGCAAAGAATTTGAGGATGTGTTCCCAAATATCCTCAATAGAGCTACTCTAATTCTTGATATGTTCTATGGGTTGTCTCTGATTGAGGTTGATACCAGTCAGCACATCTACCTCCTTGTCCAGCAACCAGAATCAGAGGAAGAGCAAGTGATGCTAGAGAGCCTGGGGAGACCCACTCAAGAGTATGTAATGCCAATCCTAGGTTTGATCTTCCTGATGGGCAACCGTGTCAAAGAGGCCAATGTCTGGAACTTGCTTCGAAGATTTAGTGGGGACGTAGGGAGAAAGCATGCCGTCACTTGTAAGCTTATGAGACAGCGCTATCTGGAATGCAGGCCACTGTCCTACTCTAACCCAGTTGAATATGAGCTTCTATGGGGTCCTCGAGCTCACCATGAAACCACCAAAATGAAAGTCTTGGAGTACATGGCCAGGCTCTACAGAAAGCGACCACAGGACTGGCCAGAACAATATAGGGAGGCTGTGGAAGATGAGGAGGCCAGAGCCAAATCTGAGGCAACTACCATGTTTTTCCTTGGCCCCACGTGAAGTCTAGGGAATATGTATCACTTCAGCTGAGTGGCATCAGTTAAAGATGCCTTGGTAAAATAGGCATTGGGGCTCTAAATTAGAATCCGGGGAGGGCTTGGGTGGGAAGTACGAATTGTGCTTGCTGTCTGTGTTCCAATTCTAGTAGTATTTCCTTCCTTTTAATATACTCTTGGATTAGGTTAATGATCAATATTTATAAATGGAATTTTTCATTTGCCATCCCGGTCTTGTTTCAGCATAAAAGTTCAGACAGCTCTGTAAAATGTATTGATAATATTTACATCTTTGAAATAATCAGTAAAATGGTCTGGTACAGGAGTTAAATAACAATGACACACACACAACAAAACAAACACAAAACCACTGATCTGTGATTGCTCTCCCTTTGTGTCTACTGTCATATACATATATACAACTATATATATATATATATATACACACACAAATATATATATATATAAAAAACTGTCATTTACCTGTATTTGCAATAAAAGCATAATGAATTAGACACCATGCTTGTGCATTCATTTATTCTATAGGCATTTATTAAGCACCTGCCATGCTCTGAGAACAGTGCTATGTGCTGGGAATATAAGAGTGAAGAAGACCCAGCTGGGCTCCAGGGCTTAAGGGGGAGGGCTCATGGAAGCAAACCAGCAATTATATTATGCTATGGAAAGTGGCATAATAGGCATAAGCTCAGAGTTCTATGAGAGTCCACAGGAATAACTCCCGATTTTAAGTGCTGGGAAGGTGATGGCGTCTAAGAAAGTCTGGGGAAGGTGCAGGGATGTCAAGCCTGGATGAGTGGGAAAGTAGTCAGGAATAGTGGTGGGGAGGATGAAGTGGTATGGAGGGCTGGGGACAAAGTGTGCTTTAGTGACATCTATTGTAAGATCTGAGGCTGGGGAGAGGAAGGGAAGGACTGCTAGTGAAGACAGAGGCAGTGTGTAAAGCACCTGTGAAGAATTTGAAATAACTCAGAAAGACAATGACTTTAAAGGAGGAGTGGGAGAAATAAGTCTGTGGCAGAGGTAACAAGGGCCCATATCCTCAGAGTGACTCTTGAGAACCAACAATGGCCTTGCATCTTCAGTCAGACTGAACAATCTACCTGGAGGAACTCTGCAGGGGATCCTCTGCCAATGCAGTTTATTTCAGCACCCAAGCTGTTAAGGTGAGTGTTTGCATTTAGGCTCTCTTCATTCTGATCCCCCTTACAGCTTCTAACCTGGCTCGTAGCTCCCCATAAGCCTTTCCTAGAGAGCCAGCAGGTAACAATTTCTGAGAGGGAGCCCTGGTATAAGGATGAGTGTCACATGGAAAATCACTTATTACAGAGGGAGGGCTGCTGCCTACCGGTAGTGTAGGATCTATATGTTTTCATTTCCTGGCACACACAAGCTTTCTGCCTTTTTCATCCATTTAATCACCGGGGCTACACCCATCTGCTACCTCCTATTAGAAGGGAGAAAGTTGGAAAACATTCCTCACATTTTCATCAGCCTCAGGAAGAGAACGGCACAATCGTTTCGCTGGGGGAGCGGCAGGCAGAAGGAAGATATGCCGTTTTGTATCCAAAGTCTGGCAGAAGCCTAATTAGAGCTGTCGGCTTGGGGATGCCACTGCGCAGGCGCACTCCGCGGTTGCCAGGGCAATACAGCCCAGTCTCAGTGATCTTCCCATCGGTAGCATTCCAAAGTCTGAATGCTAAGGGCAGGGCTTCTAGCGACGAGAAAATGAATAATTGGAAAGTCCGGTCTGAAAGGGTTCTTGAAAATGGGGTGGGGTGGGTTTGTCAGGCGGGAGAGTATCCAACTCAAAATCTGGGACCTTAGAGCAAAGTCTTGCCTGTGTGCTAAACAGCAATTCTCTCATTCTTCAGCTCCCTTGGACTGTTAACCCATACATGCTTGTGAGATGGGAGAGGGGATGGAAGCAAGCACGTTAAGTTGCCAAGTTTTTTTTTACTCTGACTTTTTGGATTGGTGCAATTTCTGGGCCCACAAACATGTCAGCTCTTCTGGGGGGCTCCAGTAAAGAGAGAAAGAAATCTGCCAAGGGGAAAGTGTAGCATCTGGACAACGATGATCAATGTAATACTGCCAATTGTTTTAATGCTAAATATGTCAGGCACTGTGCTGGGTTCTTCATGTTCTTAGATCTAATCTTTCCACCATTTCTCTAAGACGCATTTTAATAGTCCCACTTAACACTACAGGAAACTGAGGCTTAACTAATATGCCCAAGGTCACACAGCCAGTCAATGAGAACTGGGCTTGGAGTCCAAGGATCCCCACTCTGGGCCTGCCCAATATTCCTCCTCAAATTTTCTGATTTTCGGAATATACAAAGAAAGGCTGCATGGTCAGAGTGGAGAAGCAAGATGATAGCACTCAGGAGAATGAAAGTGAAGCTGAAATTTCTCCAGGCTCTTCCTTGTTCCACCACTGGGGCTCCATGAGAGCTGTCTTGGTATAGAGTATGCATTTCTGTCCAATCTCCCTACTCTGCCCTATGAGTCTTCTCCAGCTGAACCTCTTCAAGCCTCCAGCCTTATCTGCTTATCTCATTTAGAGAGCGTCAAATATCATTGTTTCTGGAGCTCCAGAAGTGTTAAGTAATTTTTTTGGAATCCTGAAAGAACAATGACCTGAAAGAACTTCTGACCTGCCCAGGGTTGCTCAGAGTGCAAGAACAGAAGTGGGAAATAGCCCTGTGTCACAGAGACCACATGCAGTTTCCCAGAAGTGACAAGAGTGAGACTTGCAGGGCACATGCCTATGGTGTGGGAAAAGGTATAGTCTCTCTGTGGCCACAGCCATTCCTTTGAAGACCAAGAGAGATTTGAGTACTCCCATCCTTTAGGCACCAATTTAGAATTAACACCCCCTAAGAAACACTTAGGGGTAGAAGTGAGTGTCTGGTAAACAAGACTTACAGAGGATGCTGCACAAATTACTGTAATGTAAGTCACTATTAAGCCTTTAGAACACCAGACAAAATATCTTTCTTATCTTTGTGAACTCATTTGGAAGATGGAAAGGCCTGAGTTCATTTGCAGACTCTGCAGGCCATCAATATCCACCAAGTATTGAAGTTTTGGCCATGTTGGGGCTTGCAGAATAGGTATTGGTTAGATATGGATTCCTCATCCTGTATATATTCCATCCAGAGTTCCCTTTAACCTATGATTTGGATCCTTCCTAGGGAGACAACATGGAGAATATAATCACTTTCAGTTCCTGAGTCCTAGGAGTGCCCTCTTTCAGGGATGAGTGGTTAGAAAAGCCTTTCTTGCCCCTTCTCTACATCAGCTTCATACACACACAAGCCATCCGGAAATAAATATACAATCCAAGCAACAGCTGAGCTAGACTGGCATATGTGGATTTCAAGGAAATTCCCCCTGCCCCAAGGATTGCTGCCCCTAAATCCTCCAATACTGACAATCTAGACCAACTCATAAGTGTCTTTCATGTTCAGACAAGACCCCCGCAGTCTCCTTCTTCCTTCTTAGAGGGGATCTCCAGACAGTAAGACTTCTCGTTGAACAGGGTTTGTCTTCCGTCTCAATGAGTGCTCAACAATATCTTTAGGAATTCTCTGCAGGCAGTATTTGAAGTTAGTTGCCAAAAAAACGTTGCAAAAAAGTGTACCCTGAAATATTAATACTTTTGCTCTCTAGACACCATAGGAATAAACAAGCATCTGATAAGGATGGGGCAATATATTTGGAATGGTTAAGAACTCTAGATCTGGATGGTACTTTTTCTGTCACTTACTAGCTGTGTGAACTTGGGAAAGTTACTCACATCTTTCTAGGCCACTTAATGCTGTTTTCAATAAATTGATAGAAAATCCCAGTCACACATCTACCATATGACGATTTCAGAACTGTGACCCAAACCAGTTGTATCTTAGTCTAGTGATATTTCCATGCCATACAACTGCTTTTAAAACTACTACTTGTCAACACCTGGGTAGCTGAAGTCAAACAACTCCTGGGTTGTTAGAATCACTAGTCTTTGTTTTCTTTAGAAAATACTTCAGGCAAATGTTAACCCCAGGTGGTTATGAATTAGTGAGGTTTAGGTGCATCAAGAATATATTATTTGTAGACTCCAATACACAAGATATTTTTATGGAAGCTTATGAGTTGTCTATTTAAGCAGACCTCAGTGTCCTACAGGAAACCACCTGCTTACTTGCCACTCAGGGCTTCAGTCAGTGAAGATGATTTCCTTTCTAAGGGGGAAGAGTTAGGGAGGGAGTTGGGAGCTGAGGCCTAAGGTCCAAGCAGCCTCTTTCAAACTATTCTTCTTTTGAGAGCATCTTCTTTGGCATGGGCTAGACGGGATAAAGTTTCTGTCCTCTAAGTGTTCACTTCTTTTGTAATATAGAAGGGAAGGAGGATAGAGAAAAGGAAGACACAAGAATAGCCATTGTTTCTAGTTGACCTCTCTACTGAAGACTTGACCTGCTCAGGCCACAGCTCAGATGAGCTTATTTTCCTGTAGAGGCTGCAGGAAAATGGTGCCCTGGCGAAGGACCCAGCCTAGATTGCCTCCTTCTGCAAGATAAAGAAGGCTGCTGTCCTGGAAGAAGGTATTTAGCATTCCAGCTGGTAAAGGAGATCACCCTGAGATCCAGCTGTGGGGGCCAGGTATGGAGAGCTGGTTGCACACAGGATTGTTCCCCTTTCTCTGGAATGGGGGTGGGGGTTGCAAAAGGCCTAGGAGGGAGGGAGTAAGAAAAATAATCTTTGGCAGGTTGTTAACATCAGCCATTTATATAATGTTTCCTCACATAAATATAGCCATGGACATCCTTATAGTTTCTAACAGGGGAGAACTGCAGAACTCCTAGAACTAACACTTCTGTCCAAACTCCTGTAGTAGTAAGAGATCTAACTGAACTCTAGCATGGTTTCTTACAGCCTAAGGCTGGGTCCCTATAATTGACCCCAAACCCCACTAAAATGACTGCCTGAGAAAGTTCAATGCTGCCAGGAAAATATACTGTTTGTTCTTGCCAAAATCTGATGATAAGACCCTGACCTCCCTTTTTTAGAGCACTTACTAAAAAGGGCTTATTACGGTGAATATGTATCTCTTACAATTTAGAAGTGTCTCTCCCAAGGACCTGAGAGCCATTTCTTTGAAATGTAATCAAGAAAGATAGGAACTCTGTCTTCCAGTCTCTGTGGAAGGACAAATCCTAACTTTGATAACTGCCGGCTAACAAACACAGATGGCCTAAACACAGTTCATTTACACTGACCAATCTTTTGTAATTTTCACTTCTCTGACTCTACTCAGCCCCCAACATCACTCTCCCTTTAAAACGCCCAAACCACCTTTGCACAAATTGAAATGGAGCTCAGCTTTTTTCAGCATTGTTAGTAGTTACTGAATAAGATCTGTTTTCACTACTTTAAGTATCTTTGACACGGGGAGGATAAATAGTAGCCAGACATTTGCTGAATGAAGATAATTCACTCTCCAGCTCTGAGAGGGAACAAACTAGCTAGTCCCTGAGGTGAATGGTAAATCCAATACTTCTTTTCTAGATAGCCTTTGTTGCCTACTCCACCCACAAGGAACCACACCCAGCTTTGCCCAGCCCTCAGGTAGTTCCACTTGAGGCTGTCCTGCCCCCTGAAACCCCTATACACTGGAGAAGCCCAGAGATGTCTGGCGTATCTGAAGACCACTAATCCAGTTCAATTTAATAAGCAATTTTGAAACACTTGTTATATGCTGGCCTTGTTGTATTAGACACTGGGGTACAGGGATGAATTAGATGTGACCCCTGTCTAATCTGTGTTCTAACTCAATACTCAGCCTTGACTCTGTCAAAATATATGAGCAATCTATTAATGGTTTTATTTCAATGCATACCTGTTTCATTTATAAAATTTCCAGTTGTTTCTTTTTTAAAATATACCTTATTGTTAAAGAAGATTCCTGTTCTTGTCTTACAAATTACAGTCCCCTTTTCATCTCTTTCAATATTTAAACCAGATTTATCTTTAAAGTTATTTTTACAGTGATCTACTATTGTGTTTCATTAATTGTGAATTCTGCCATTTGTTGAGTCTGATTATTATCTAACACTTCAAACTATAAAACTACTACAAGAAAATATCACAGAAATTCTCCAAGACACTGGACTAGGCAAAGATTCGAGTAGTACCTCATAAGAAAGACAACCAAAGCAAAAATGGATAAATGAGATCACATCTAGTTAAAAGCCTTCTAAAAATTAGAGGCAACGTGGCTCACTCAGTGCAGCCAAGAGAAATATCTGCCACCAAGAGACTAGGACATTGGGAAGCCTGGCACACTCCAAGCATATCTTTGGAGGAAAGGCAATGAGAATTGATGGAGGGAAGACACAGATGCTGGGCTATAGAGAAAGGAAGATGGGAACCCTGCAAGGGACTTCCATGCACTGGGACTTGTTCCTGGCCACCAACCACTCCCAGGGAAAAGGTGAGTTGAGCAGGTGAGGAGCGACCTGCCCATGCCATGGATCTCTGGAATTCTGGCAGCAGGAGACCCCATAACCTGCATGGACACTTGTAGTGGCAGGCAGAGCTGCTTAGAGAAGTGGTAGAGGCAGAAGACCAGCCACTGTGGAACCCAAAGGATTTGGTGTGTGAGTGTCTTCAGTGGAGTACAGCCAGGGATGTCCATCCCCCAAGGCTCACCTTTACTCCCCTAGTGCACATGCTTGCAGTGCAGCCTTGGGTGCCCCCCTGGAATGCCTCCTGGAGACACATATCACAGTTCCTGCACTGACAGACCATGCCTCACATTTGCAGAGCTCCAGCAGAGCAGCTTCTACTGGTGCACACAAGCCCACCCACACACTCCCCCCACTACAGCTTCCTCTGTGCCCCTTTGGCAGCACAAATTTGCCCACGGCTACCCCTGACATTGCTTTGTCAGTGCATGTACATGCTGGTCGACCTCAACTCCCTTCCCTGCCAGCATGCATTTATGTATGCACCCCACTATGCCACTACTCTGGATGTGAGCACACCCTGCCCACTCCTGCTGCACCACCATTGCTTGCAATGTGTGCATAGAGACCAGCAGCCCTGGCCTCCATCCTGTGTTGCCACTGCTGCTTGTGTGAATGCATGCATGGAGGGCACTAGTTTCATATCTGCCAGTGTCATGCTTCCACACCAACACTGCCACCAACATGAATGCATGAATGGACATCAGTAGCCCCACCCCTCCCACATACTGTGCCACCACCACTGCTACTATAAATGCCCACATGGAAGCTGGCAACCCCGTGCCTTCCAGACCCCTTATCCAGCCAATGAGTGTGCACCATGCTGTGATTCCACTGCTGCTGGCAGGTGGGAATTAGCATAGATTCCATTGCCACCACCCAATGAAGTGTTTGATTGGCACCACCCATTGGAGTGTTGTAACCAGCAGCCTTGGAATACATCAGCCCCTCTAGCACAGCAGGTTCCTAATATCAAGAAGCCAAAGAACAAAGGTGGGGACCTAATACCAGCCCCCCAGAGTTAGTACATGAGGCCCAGGAGTCCTGAGGTGAGCCTTGGCCTCCTAAAATCTTCCAGAAACAAAGTCTGTTGACTGAATCTACCACAATCAAACTTCTAAGGACATCAAAGAAGACAAAAAAATCTACCCAATGCTTTCCAAAGAAACAGACACATCAATTATTGAAGAAACATCAGCCCACAAAAATGAGAAAAAAAGCAGATCAAGAAGTCTGGCAACTAAGAAAGCTACAGTGTCTTCTTCCCTTCAAAAGACTAAAGCAGATCAAGAAGTCTGGCAACTAAGAAAGCTACAGTGTCTTCTTCCCTTCAAAAGACTGCACCAGTTCCCCAGAAATGGTTCTTAACCAGGCTTGAAATGGCAGAAATAGAATTCAGAATGAGGATAGGAATGGAGATCCTTGAAATTCAGGATAAAGTCAAAACCCAATCCAAGGTTTCTAAGGAATACAATGAAGCGGTAAAAGAGATGAAAGGCAATATGGCCACTTTTAGAAAGAATCAAAGTGATATGATAAAACTTAAAAACTAACTTCAAGAATTTCACAATGCAATCACAGTATTAACAGCAGAATTGACCAAGATGAGGAAAGAATCTCAGGGCTCAAAGGTTGGCTCTCTGAAATAACTCAGTCAAACAAAATAAAGAAAAAACAATAAAGAAGTATAAACAAGCCTCCATGAAATATGGGATTACCTAAAAAGACCAAAACTATGACCTATTGGTATCCCTGAAAGAAAGAAAGAGAAAGCTTGCACTTCCCCTTTGCCCATTGGATTCTGCTCAAGAAAATTCACATTTGGTCAAAGTTAGTACAAAGTTCAGCTAGAAGCTTCTTTCACCCTGTGGCCCTTCCTTAATTCCAAGGGCTTTGTATGCCCAAGGAAACCTGTGAGATGTAAACAAAAGGATGATTTCCACAAGCTCAAGCTGGAAACCAGGAGTGCCTACAGGGCTCTTTCCATTGATTCTTCTACTTTTATATTTTGCTAAGCTTCCTAAATCCGTTTCAGCTCTAGGTAAGGTAAAATCTTTCTTCCATGATTTATCACTTCTTTGGTTAAGTTAATTTCTAGGTATTTTATTTTATTTGTGGCTATTTTAAATAAGATTGCTTTTTCAATTTCTTTTTCAGATTGTTCACTGCTGGCATATAGAAATGCTACTGATTTTTGTACGTTGATTTTGTATCCTGCAATTTTGCTTACTAGTTCTAATAGATTTGGTGGAATCTTCACACTTTTCCAAATAGAAGGTTATGTCATCTGCAAACAAACATACTTTGACTTCTTCCTTTCCAATATATATGCCCTTTACTTCTTTTTCTTGCCTGCTCTAGCTAGGACTTCCAGTACCATGTTGAACAGCAATGATGAAAGTAAGCATCATTGTTATGTCCTAGATCTCAGAAAAATATAGCTGGCAGGTTTTCCCTACTCAGTATGATACTAGCTGTGTGTCTGTGACATATGTCTTTTATTGTGTTGAGGTATGTTCCCTCTGTACCCAGTTTTTCAAGGTTTTTTTTTTTATCGTACTTTAAGTTTTAGGGTACATGTGCACAATGTGCAGGTTTGTTACATATGTATCCATGTGCCATGTTGCTGTGCTGCACCTATTAACTCGTCATTTAGCATTAGGTGTATCTCCTAATGCTATCCCTCCCCCCTCCCCCCACCCCACAACAGTTCCCGGAGTGTGATGTTCCCCTTCCTGTGTCCATGTGTTCTCATTGTTCAATTCCCACCTATGAGTGAGAACATGCAGTGTTTGGTTTTTTGTCCTTGCGATAGTTTACTGAGAATGATGATTTCCAGTTTCATCCATGTCCCTACAAAGCACATGAACTCATCATTTTTATGGCTGCATAGTATTCCATGGTGTATATGTGCCACATTTTCTTAATCCAGTCTATCGTTGGACATTTGGGTTGGTTCCAAGTCTGCTGTTGTGAATAGTGCTGCAATAAACATACGTGTGCATGTGTCTTTATAGCAGCATGATTTATAGTCCTTTGGGTATATACCCAGTAATGGGATGGCTGGGTCAAATGGTATTTCTAGTTCTAGATCCCTGAGGAATCGCCACACTGACTTCCACAATGGTTGAACTAGTTTACAGTCCCACCAACAGTGTAAAAGTGTTCCTATTTCTCCACATCCTCTCAGCACCTGTTGTTTCCTGACTTTTTAATGATGGCCATTCTAACTGGTGTGAGATGGTATCTCATTGTGGTTTTGATTTGCATTTCTCTGATGGCCAGTGATGATGAGAATTTTTGCATGTGTTTTTTGGCTGCATAAACGTCTTCTTTTGAGAAGTGTCTGTTCATGTCCTTCGCCCACTTTTCGATGGGGTCGTTTGTTTTTTTCTTGTAAATTTGTTTGAGTTCATTGTAGATTCTGGATATTAGCCCTTTGTCAGATGAGTGGGTTGTGAAAATTTTCTCCCATTCTGTAGGTTGCCAATGTCTGAAGTTTTCAGACCAATCACATCAGTTAGGAAGGCCCCATAGCATGAGTTACAGAGGAGTCCCTTCTTTTCCATTTTTTGAATAGCTTCAGTGGGAATGGTACCGGCTCTTCTTTGTACATCTGGTAGAATTCAGCTGTGAATCTTTCTGGTCCTGAGCTTTTTTTGGTTTGTAGACTATTTATTACTGCCTCAATTTCAGAATTATGGGTTTGTTTAATGATTCAATTTCTTCCTGGTTCAGTCTTGGGAGGGTGTACGTGCCCAGGAATTTATCCATTTCTTATAGATTTTCTAGTTTATGTGCATAGAGGAATTAATAATACTTTCTGATGGTTGTTTGTATTTCTGTGGTGCCAGTGGTAATATCCCCCTTGTCATTTCTTTTCTTTTTTTTTTTTTTTTTTTTTGAGACGGAGTCTCGCTCTGTCACCCAGGCTAGAGTGCAGTGGCGCGATCTTGCCTCACTGCCAGCTCCACCTCCTGGGTTCATGCCATTCTTATGTGAGTCTTTTCTCTTTTCTTCTTTATTGATCTAGCTAGCAGTCTATCTATTTAATTAATTTTTAAAAAAAAACAGCTCCTGGATTCTTTGATCTTCTGAATGTTTTTTTTAATGCCTATCTTCTTTAGTTCAGCTCTGGTTTTGGTTATTTCTTATCATCTGCTAACTTTAAAATATGTTTTCTCTTGGCTCTCTAATTCTTTTAGTTGTGACGTTAGGTTGTTAACTAGAGATCCTTCTAACTTTTTAACATGGGCAGTTAGTGCTATAAAATTTCCTCTTAACACTGCCTTAGCTGTGTCCCAGAGATTCTGGTATGTTGTCTCTTTGTTCCATTAGTGTCAAAAACCATATTGGTTTCTGCCTTAATTTCATTATTTACTCAAAAGTCATCTAGGAGCAAGTTATTCAATTTCCATGTAATTGTACAGTTCTGAGTAAATTTCTTAATCTTCATTTTGAATTTGATTGCATTGTGTTCTGAGAGAGTGTTTGTTATCATTTGAGTTATTTTACGTTTGCTGAGGAGTGTTTTACTTCTGATTATGTGATTGGTTTTAGAGTAAGTGCAATGTGGTGATGAGAATAATGTATATTCTGTTGGTTTGAGGTCAAAAGTTCTGGAGATGACTATCAGGTCCATTTGATCCAGTGCTGAGTTCAAGTCCTGAATATCATTGTTAATATTCTGTCTCAATGATTGAACTAATATTGTCTGTAGGGTGTTAAAGTCTCCCACTGTTATTGAGTGGGAGTCTAAGACTCTTTGAAAGTCTCTACATACTTGCTTTATGAAACTGGGTGCTCCTGTGTTGAGTGCATATATATTTAGAATGGCTAGATCATCTTTGTCAACTGAACCCTTTACCATTATGTGATGCCCTTCTTTGTCTTCTTTGATCTTTGTTGCTTTAAATTGTTTTGTCAGAAACTAGGATTGCTTTTTTTGTTTTCCATTTGCTTGGTAGGTATTTCTCAATCCCTTTATTTTGAGCCAGTGTGTGTCATTACACGTGAGATGGGTCACTTGAAGGCAACATACCAGTAGGCCTTGGCTCTTTATCCAGCTTGACATTCTGTGCCCTTTAATTGGGGCATGTATCCCATTTACACTCAACTTTAGTATTGATATGTCTTTTATCTTGTCATCATAATGCTGGCTGGTTATTTTGCAGACATGTTTATGTGGTTTCTTTATACTGTCGCTGGACTGTGCAATTCAGTGTGTTTTTGTAGTGGCTGGTAACAGTCTTTCCTTTGCATATTGGGTGCTTCCTTCAGGAGTTCTTGTAAGACAGATCTGGTGGTAACAATTTCCCTCAGCATTTGCTTGTCTGAAAAAGATCTGATTTCTCCTTTGCTTATGAAGTTTAGTTTGGCCAGATATGAAATTCTCGGTTTGAATTTCTTTTCTTTAAGAGTGTTGAATATTAGCCCCAAATCTCTTCTGGCTTGTAGGGTTTTAGCTGAGAAATCCACTTTTAGTTCAATGGGCTTCCTTTTGTAGGTGACCTGAGCTTTGTCTCTAGCTGTCTTTAACATTTTTCTCACTCATTTCAACCTTGGAGAATCTGATGATTGTGTCTTGGGGATGATCTTCTTGTGGTATATCTTACTGGGGTTCTCAGTATTTCCTGAATTTGTATGTTGGCCTTCCTAGCTACATTGGGGATGTTCTCATGGATAATATCCTAAAATATGTTTTCCAAGTTGATTCCATTCTCCCCATCTCTTTCAGGTACACCAGTCCTTCGTAGATTCAATCTCTTTACATAACTCCGTATTTCTTGGAGGCTCTGTTCGTTTCTTTTTATTCTTTTTTCTCTATTCTTGTCTGCCTGTCTTATTTCAAAAAGACAGTATTCAAGCTCTGAGACTCCTCCATTTGGTCTATTCTGCTATTAATACATGTGATAGAATTATAAAATTCTTGTAGTGTGTTTTTAGCTCTGTCAGGTCAATTGTGTTCTTCTGTATATTGGCTATTTTGTCTGTCAGCTCCTGCAATGTTTTATCATAATTTTTAGCTTTCTTGCAGTGAGTCACAATGTACTCTTGCAGCTCAATGAACATCATTCCTGTTCATGTTCTGAAATCTACTTCTGTCATTTCAGCCATCTCAGCCTCAGCCTGGTTGTGAACCCTTGCTGGACAGGTGATATGGTCATTTGTAGGAAAGAAGGCATTCTGGCTTTTTGAGTTTTTAGTATTCTTGCATTGATTCTTTCTCATATTTGTGGGTTTATGTACCTACAATCTTTGAGGTTGCTGACCTTTGGCAGGGTTTCTTTTCTTTTCTTTTATTGATGACCTTGAGGGTTTGATTGCAGTACAAGTTCAATTCAGCCAAATGGCTTCATTTCGGAAAGCTTTTAGGGGGCCAGTGCTCAGCTCCCAACCCCTGGCCTGCATATGCTAACTCTGGGGCCCTGACTTTGTTCTCTGGCTCCATGAGGTTTGTAGTCCACTGTGCTATGGGGCCCAATGTGCAGCAGCTGCAGCAAGACTGTTAGCAAATACAGGGGTACCTGCCTTCCTGCAGGCATTTACCACAGTGGCAGAGGCTAGGCAGCTGGAGGGGATGGGGAGCAGAAAGCCCCTGCTGAAGATTGTGGGCACTGTTGCAGTGGAGGTGGTATTGGCTTTGGGAAGTTTGTTGGCCAGCACAGGTCTGCGTGCCTTCTTTGTTCCCTGCAAGCAGGAGTGATCACTCGGGGTGTGGAAGGATATCTTGTTCTCTGTGCAGCATTAGCACAGGAGCTAGGTGCTGGTGGGGGTGGGGCTTGCTGGCTCTGTGCCCACTAAGGCTTCATCTTCAGTGGTGTTCAGTGGAGGTGGTGAGGGTGTACTGCAATCCCGTGTGTTGGCAGAGCATGTGAAGCAAAACCTACTCATGCAGATAGGTGCCAGCAAAGGGATATGGAGAGTTGCCATGGACTTGAGGAAAGCTGCAGTATGAGGATGGAATATGCAGGCTGTGCAGGGCCATAAGGGCCACATTTTTGGCACTCTCCACTGATCAGGCACAGTCTACTAGTGCAGAAGGTATGGTGTGTGTCCCCAGGGCATCCAAGACTGCCTTGTAAGCTGGAGTGACCAGGGTGAAACCCTGGAAGAGGTCAGCAGACCAAGGAGTGCTCAGGTTGGATCAGTCCCATCTGGTGTGCAAGACAGCATGGCAGAGATCAGATCTGACCATTCCCCTAGGTCTGAAGTCTCTTATGGGAGCAAGCTGAGCCAAGAGGGATGGCCGTACCTGGCCATGCTCCACTATAGATGCTCCCACACTAAACCCTCTGGGCTCCATATCAGCTGGCTTGCTGCGCCACCACTTTGCTTGTCTCCTGGGGGCTCCACCCCAGAGAAATGTGGGTCAGCAATTGTGCAGTGAAATCATCCCAGGATGGAGGGTTTGTGCTGTGGGCCCAAGCCAGGGGTTCCTTGTCTGGTGATGAGCAGCAGGGGGTGTGTAGGACCCATTGGAGACAAACCGGCCTCCTCTTCTTGGGTCAACTGCAGCTTGTTGGAGGTGTGGATAAGGCACTTAGGTAGGGTCTTTGCTCCTTTGTTAGTCCAAGGTTAGCAAAGACAGGTCCACTGTAGAGGCAGTGGTAGAAAGACTTTCAGTTGCCCCTGGAAACTCTGTCCAGGGAGTTGTAAAGTTGCTACTGGCTCAGTATCTCTGGCAGATGATGGCTGGAGGCCCAGGCCTGGAAGACTTGCCTGGTGATGAGATATGGAAACAGACACCAATGTAACAGTCTAGACATTTTTTTTTGTAGGATTGCTAGTCACCTTGGAGTTTCTCGTACCTGGAGGTATTATCACCAAAGGCTGCAAAACAGTAAAAATGGCAACCTGCCCCTCCCATTGGGACCTCCATCCCAGGGAGGTATGGACTTGTTGCCAGCCTGAATGCATCTGAAGGAGCTGGCTGGAGACCCCAGTTGGGAGGTCACCTCCAGTGAGGAGGAATAGGATCAGAGACTTGCTTTAAAAATCAGTCTTGCCATGTTTTCATAGAGCAGCTGTGCTGTGTTGGGGGTCTGCTTCAGCCTCTTGTCACCTCAGAATCTCAAAGCCAAAAGGGTGAAACAGCTAAGTCACCCAAAGAGCAAAGATGGAGGTCTGCCCCTCCCCTTGGGAGCTCCAACTGAGGAAGTCTTCGAATCTCTGTTGGCCAAAGAACACCCTTGAGGGTGGCTGGAGGTTCTGGTTGGGAGGTCCTGCCTAGTGAGGAGGAACAGGATTGGGAACTTGTTTTAAACAGCAGTCTAGCCATGTTTTTGTATAGCAGCTGTGCTGTGTTGGGTAATCCCTTTCTCGCCTGGTCAGCTTGGACTCTCCAAAACCTGAAGGATGGAATGGTTGTCACACAAACAGCAAAGACGGTGGTTCACTTTTCTCTCTGGGAGCTCCATCCTAGGGAGGTTTCAAAACTGTTTAGCCAGATAACATTGGTGGGGGTGGCTGGAGACCCTAGTTCGGAGGTCCCACCCAGTGAGAAGGAATGGGATCAGGGACCCACTTAAAGAAGCAGACTGGCCACATTTTCATAGAGCAGTTGTGCTGTGCTCAGGAGTCCCTTCCACCCCTAGTTGGCTTGGACTCTCCAAAGCTCGAAGGCTGAAACAGCGAAGTTGTCCAAACAGCAAAGATGGAGGTTGGCCCCTGGCCCCTGTCCACAGGAGCTCTGTCTCAGAGAGGTATAACACTACTGCCGGTGTCTGGCTGGAATTCCAAGCCACTGGGTCTTATCCTGTGAGATGTCATGGAAGTGGGGCCTGTAGACTGTTGTTGCTTGGCCCCCTGGATTCAGCCTCTTTCCTGGGGTATGTATGGCGGTCTGTTCCTGCTTTGCTTGAGTTGCAACTACTTTTTTAGGGGAGCCCAGAAAACCTAAGTGTCTAAGGCTCCTGGTCTCTGCACATGCCTGTGCCACTGCTCTGCCTAAATTTCACCAGCTCTGTGTGTCAGACGGAAGACCCTGGTGGAATGGGTTCACGAGGGGACATCCTGACCCAAGGGTTGCAAAGATTTGTGAGAGAAGCATGGTTTCCCAGGGCCACACATTCACTCACTGCTTCCCTAGGTTGGGGATGTTCCCTTGGCTCTGTGTTGCTCCCTGGTGGGTCATCATCTTACCTTGCTTTTCTCTGTTCTCCATGGGTCAAGTTGTTTCCTCGATTAGTCCCAATGTGACTACCTTGATATTTCAGCTGAAGTTGTTGTATTTACTCACCCCTTCCATTCCATCCTGTGAGAGCCACACACACTAGCTACTTCTTGTCTGATATTTTTATCATCTGTTATTTGTTTGTTTGGGTATCTTTTTCTTGGAACTCTTAGTTTATCCAAATCTTAAATATTATTTTAAATAAATTTTCTTATAAATAAAATCATTGGTAGAATAAATATCAGAAAATGTGACCAGGTGTGGTGGCTCACATCTGTAATCTCAGCACTTTGGGAGGCTGAGGTGGTTATATCATCTGAGGTCAGAAGTTCAAGACAAACCTGGCCAACATGGTGGCACCATATCTCTACTAAAAAAAAATACAAATAATCAGCTGGATGTGGTGGGGCATGCCTGTAATCCCAGCTACTTGGGAGGCTGAGGCAGGATAATTGCTTGAACCTGGAGGCAGAGGTTGCAGTGAGCTGAGATCACGCCACTGCACTCCACTCTGGGCAACAAGAGCAAAAAGTCAGTCTCAAGAAAAAAAAAAGAAAAAAAATGCAAGTCAACATGAGAAGATGATAAATAACAGTGGTATTTCCAACTGCTATTAATCATATTTTAAATATATATAATTACTCTCTTTTCTCTAAACTTGGGGTGGAGCGGAGAATGAATATTGGAGAAACACACACACACGCACACACGCACACACACCAATTATAATATGAATGAATAATTCTGCAACATATGCTGCAAATAATATTCGAGAAGATACTACAAATATATGGATAAAAGAACAGGGAGAATTTTAAGTGACAATTTAGTTATTTGATGCACACTAAAGAAAAGTGGAATGGATATATCTGGAAACCAGAATAGTGATAAAACAAAAGATCTATTTCACAACACACAGTAAATATGCAGAAAAATTTACACATGGGTTAGAAATAAATTTGGCTCTCAGCCAAAGGCTTCAGGACAGTTGTCTAAAGAGAAGCTGAGGCAAACTGAGTGCCAGGTAGATAAACCTAAGATGGGGTAGAAAAGGGACTTTGATTGCAAAAATTTTCTCCCATTCTGTAGGTTGCCTGTTCACTCTGATGGTAGTTTCTTTTGCTGTGCAGAAGCTCTTTAGTTTAATTAGATCCCATTTGTCAATTTTGGCTTTTGTTGCCATTGCTTTTGGTGTTTTAGACAGGAAGTCCTTGCCCATGCCTATGTCCTGAATGGTATTGCCTAGGTTTTCTTCTAGGGTTTTTATGGTTTTAGGTCTAACATGTAAGTCTTTAATCCATCTTGAATTAATTTTTGTATAAGGTGTAAGGAAGGGATCCAGTTTCAGCTTTCTACATATGGCTAGCCAGTTTCCCCAGCACCATTTGTTAAATAGGGAATCCTTTCCCCATTGCTTGTTTTTGTCAGGTTTGTCAAAGATCAGATAGTTGTAGATATGTGGCATTATTTCTGAGGGCTCTGTTCTGTTCCAGTGGTCTATATCTCTGTTTTGGTACCAGTACCATGCTGTTTTGGTTACGGTAGCCTTGTAGTATAGTTGAAGTCAGGTAGCGTGATGCCTCCAGCTTTGTTCTTTTGGCTTAGGATTGACTTGGCAATGCGGGCTCTTTTTCGGTTCCATATGAACTTTAAAGTAGTTTTTTCCAATTCTGTGAAGAAAGTCATTGGTAGCTTGATGGGGATGGCACAACCTACTCATCTGACAAAGGGCTAATATCCAGAATCTACAATGAACACAAACAAATTTACAAGAAAAAAACAAACAACCCCATCAAAAAGTGGGTGAAAGATATGAAAAGACACTTCTCAAAAGAAGACATTTATGCAGCCAAAAGACACATGAAAAAATGCTCATCACTGGCTATCAGAGAAATGCAAATCAAAACCACAATGAGATACCATCTCATACCAGTTAGAATGGTGATCATTAAAATGTCAGGAAACAACAGGTGCTGGAGAGGATGTGGAGAAATAGGAACACTTTTACACTGTTGGTGGTACTGTAAACTAGGTCAACCATTGTGGAAGTCACTGTGGTGATTCCTCAGGGATCTGGAACTACAAATACCATTTGACCCAGCCATCCCATTACTGGATATATACCCAAAGGATTATAAATCATGCTGCTATAAAGACACATGCACACATATGTTTATTGTGGCACTATTCACAATAGCAAAAACTTGGAACCAACCCAAATGTCCAACAATGATAGACTGGATTAAGAAAATGTGGCACATATACACCATGGAATACTATGCAGCCATAAAACAGGATGAATTCATGTCCTTTGTAGGGACATGGATGAAGCCAGAAACCATCATTCTCAGCAAACCATCGCAAGCACAAAAAAGTAAACACTGCATATTCTCACTCATAGGTGGGAATTGAACAATGAGAACACATGGATACAGGAAGGGGAACATCACACACCGGGGCCTGTTGTGGGGTGGGGGAAGGGGAGAGTGATAGGATTAGGAGATATATCTAATATTAAATGACGAGTTAATAGGTGCAGCATGCCAACATGGCACATGTATACATATGTAACAAACCTGCACGTTGTGCACATGTACCCTAAAACTTAAAGTATAATAATAATAAAATTTAAAAAAAGAAAAAAAAAAGAAAGCAGATCACTTGCCCCAAGCTGCCCGAGGAGGCACCTATGCCCCTTATTTGAGGTCACAACACTGAACACAAGGAAAGAAAGGAAGGAAACATCTAAGGACAATGTACCACAACTCAACTTTCTTATTATTCACAATCTCAGTCAATTCTGTTATAACGATAAAATCCAATCTACTTGTTGATAGTATTATGGGATATACTAACTGTATAAAGGCATTTTTTCTGCCAGGTTTACTAGTCAAGCTCTTTTCTTCTTAAATCTCATGTGTTGAGATATTGTGGGGTGCCAAATTAGTTAACTAACAAATATTTACTGGATCCACACCATATAATGTGTACCATGCTGGCAATAAATAATGTTTGTGTATAAGTAATGGTAGAACAGATTCTACTACCAGAAACAAGAAAAAGCCCCTCAAACATAGCATTAAGGAAATGTCATTCCATGCTACTGTGATCATATAATTTTTAAAGTATTTATCTCATCATAAAATAGTATGCTATCAGGGGTTCTAACAGATATTCTGGAAGAACTCAGCTATAAAACAGTAGGTGTATAATAAACTGGCTAAAGCTGAGATGTCTAGAAATCTCTTGTTCCCAATCCAGAGGATAAATTGTTGTGTATTTGAGTATATATTAAACTTGTATAATAATATTTTTTAAAAAAAGAAAATGGACTTTGAGAATTCACTCATGATTTGGCTCTCTGTTTGTGAAATTGGTGTATATGAATGCTTGTGATTTTTGCACGTTGATTTTGTATCCTGAGACTTTGCTGAAGTTGCTTATCAGCTTAAGGAGATTTTGGGCTGAGACGATGGGGTTTTCTAAATATACAATCATGTCATCTGCAAACAGGGACAATTTGACTTCCTCTTTTCCTAATTGAATACCCTGTATTTCTTTCTCCTGCCTGATTGCCCTGGCCAGAACTTCCAACACTATGTTGAATAGGAGTGGTGAGAGAGGGCATCCCTGTCTTGTGCCAGTTTTCAAAGGGAATGCTTCCAGTTTTTGCCCATTCAGTACGACATTGGCTATGGGTTTGTCATAAATAGCTCTTATTATTTTGAGATACATCCTATCAATACCTAGTTTATTGAGAGTTTTTAGCATGAAGGGCTGTTGAATTGTGTCAAAGGCCTTTTCTGCATCTATTGAGATAATCATGTGGTTTTTGTCTTTGATTCTGTTTATATGATGGATTACGTTCATTGATTTGCGTATGTTGAACCAGCCTTGTATCCCAGGGATGAAGCCAACTTGATCATGTTGGATAATGTTTTTGATGTGCTGCTGGATTCAGTTTGCCAGTATTTTATTGAGAATTTTTGTGTCGACGCTCATCAGGGATATTGGTCTAAAATTCTCTTTTGTTTTGCTTTGTCTCTGCCAGGCTTTGGTATCAGGATGATGTTGGCCTCATAAAATGAGTTAGGGAGGATTCCCTCTTTTTCTACTCACTGGAATAGTTTCAGAAGGAATGGTACCAGTTCCTCTTTGTACCTCTGGTAGAATTCGGCTGTGAATCCATCTGGTCCTGGACTTTTTTTCATTGGTAGGCTATTAATTATTGTGTCAATTTCAGAGCCTGTTATTGGTCTATTCAGGGATTCAACTTCTTCCTGGTTTAGTCTTGGGAGGGTGTATGTGTCAAGGAATTTATCCATTTCTTCTATATTTCCTAGTTTATTTGCATAGAGATGTTTATAGTATTCTCTGATGGTAGTTTGTATTTCTATGGGATCGGCAGCCAACAGACACATGAAAAAATACTGATCTTCACTGGCCATCAGAGAAATGCAAATCAAAACCACAATGAAATACCATCTCATACCAGTTAGAATGGCCGTCATTAAAAAGTTAGGAAACAAAAGGTGCTGAGAGGATGTGGAGAAATAGGAATACTTTTACACTTTTGGTGGGACTGTAAACTAGTTCAACCATTGTGGAAGTCAGTGTGGCGATTCCTCAGGGATCAAGAACTAGAAATACCATTTGACCCAGACATCTCATTACTGGGTATATACCCAAAGGACTATAAATCATGCTGCTATAAAGACACATGCACACGTATGTTTATTGTGACACTATTCACAATATCACAGACTTGGAACCAACCCAAATGTCCAACAACGATAGACTGGATTAAGAAAATGTGGCACACATACACCATGGAATACTATGCAGCCATAAAAAATGATGAGTTCATGTCCTTTGTAGGGACATGGATGAAGCTGGAAACCATCATTCTCAGCAAACTATCACAAGGACAAAAAACCAAAGACCGCATGTTCTCACTCATAGGTGGGTATTGAACAATGAGAACACTTGGACACAGCATGGGGAACATCACACACCGGGGCCTGTCGTGGGGTGGGGGGAGGGGGGAGGTATAGCATTAGGAGATATACTTAGTGTAAATGATGAGTTAATGGGTGCAGCACACCAACAGGGCACAGGTATACATATGTAACAAACCTGCATGTTGTGCATATGTACCCTAGAACTTAAAGTATAATAATAATAAAAAAGAAGATGGACTTTGAATCTTGACACAGTTTATAAAACAGGATTTCTGGATCTGCACTGTACTTGCTTGTGAAATTCTCATAGCACTGTGCTGATCAGCAAAGGGCCCAGAATTCTTCATGGTTTCTGATTCTTAAGAAAGTAAAAAAGTCAGGGATGGAAGCAAGACTTGGCACTGGACTATAAATTTGAAAGCATTCTATATATCAGGGAATGGAGGCAGCCTAATTTCTAGGATTAGAAACGTAGGGTACTTAACTGGTTGAAGATTAAGGGTTGATAGAATTGTGTGTTAGGGATTTTAAAACCTTCATTGTAAAGTGGTTGCAAGTGGAATCAGTTCAAGGCTTCAGATGTCAAAAGAAAAACTGGAGGTATCATTAGACTGCAAAGCACTTTGCTGGTCAGGGATTGAGAATCAAAATTGCCCTTTGCTAAGGATATTGTCCTGAATATCAGAGTCAATTTTTCCAAAGCTTGGCCCGATAATGCTGTGCACATGACTATCTCGTTCTGTTTTATGAAATGCCCATATTTCCCTTGTAAGGTACTGAAAGAAAAATGTGAAAAGGCAATAAGAATACTTGAAAGATAGAAACAGATTATGAACCTCCTGATGTGATCTCTTTTGAGGTTAGTGGTGGCTATTCTCAATAGGCCCTGACCCAAATTCTCAGCCCCAAGATGAAGCTCAAAATTACCTAAAGAATTGATGAAAAGCAAACATTTTCAGTAGTCCCACCTTGACAACTGGGTTTTTTTTTTCCTAAAGGGAAGGGAATAACTTTTATTGAGCTTCAGGTGAATGTCAGTTCATTCCATACACACACATTATTGCTTCTTACCCCAGAAGCAAATTATTGCTTTTCACATATTTGGGAAACAGAGACTTAGTAAGCTTCTTAGGAGATACAGTAATGAAGTAAAACTTCCTTGCCCTTCCAGCTGGATTTTAGTCACTGGAAAGCTATTTTTTTATATATTAATCTTATAACTGGTCACTTACTGAACGTGTTTGTTGCAAACAACTGTTTAGGGGAAGCTATAATGTGATGGGGGTCTGGACGTTTCTTTGTTTGGTATAGATATAAAAACTCAATTACTTGAAATGAAAGGCCACAAATAAATGTCTTTATGCAGACAGGGGTCTTCCAGGATCATTTGGCCTTGAGGATCCACAAATTAAAAGTCGATGGGTAAGGAAGGAATGGAATATTTTTGGCCCCTCCTGAGTGTACTGCTGTTTTTATTTTATTCTCAGAGCTCAGTATGACCATTATTATTATATCTTAACAGGTCACCAAAGGGGCAAGGTGCTAATCAGTTCACCCCTCAGTCTCTTGTGCAGTGCCTGTCATGTAGAAAGTGCCTCATCAATTATGTGTTGAGTGCACAAACAAACAAAAAAAACATGTCAAGGAACAATGCAGTGTTGGATGGCATAGAACCTGTGCTCGTGTTTGATGTGGGAAACAGTTTATGCACCAGAGATTGGGGACAGGATGGGCCATTGGTTAAAGTTCACAAGGCACTTCAAGATCATAGTGAATCTGGGCTGAGTCTGGGAGTCAAGATCTGAGAGCATCTTCTTAAGTTATGACTGAGAGGTGCTCCATCTGAGATTTTGGTAAGACTCGTATACTGTATCCTGGAAATTCCAAAGCCCTCAATGAGGCAGTGAGAGTGCATGAGAGGGTGGGGACTATGGGAGAAGCACTGGGATTTATTGACTGCTGGTTGTAACTGGAACAGACCTTGGCTGGGGTGGGGGGAAGCATTCCATGCACATTTCTTGCAATTTGAAGCAATTTTATGGTAAGCCTTAAGGTTCAACAGGACCAGAGGCCAGAGGAATTTTACCTATTGGGAATAATGGTTACTTTGGAACTTGACTTGGGGACACAAACATCATTAGAGCTTAGAGAGTGGAGGCAAATGGATTCTTGCAATTCAGATGTCAATTAATATTTTTAATTTGTAACTCTTTGAAACTATGCTTCATCCCCTCACCAATAATATTTTTTAATTGAGTCACTAAGTATTTTTTGTTTGTTTTTAAAACAGCAATAGAAAAGAAATTAAGAGAATAAAAGGAGTCTGAAGTAAATGCTTTTGAAAACCTGAATTAAACAAATGATTTTCTAGGAAAATCTTAACACTTCAGAGTTAAAAATTCTCAGTAAATTGCCCAGAATAATTTGTGGGATTTATTAAAGATCTAACTTCTCTTCTTATCCACCAACATACCCCACCCCCTTAAGGGTTTTAGCACTTTTCAAACTGGAATCTGTTTTTCTGTCATCACCTCTGCTGGAAACTGAACTCCTTCCAGAGAGAAGAAAGGAGTTTATGTAGTGAGAGAGGGGCAAGCTACAAGTTCAACTCGTTACCTTTAACCTGCACGCTACTGCAGGTGAGTCATACAATTGTCTCACTGAATGAAGGCAGGTGTTGGGGGGTCTTTCCCAACCAGAAAGCTGTTAGCCCAGGACCTGATGCTATCTCTTGCTTGGATAAATTTCTTCAGCCACCTATATGAAGGCCCAAGTGGTTTCCATTCTGACAACCACAGTCCTATGTTACACACCTTCAATTGGCTACATAAAAATTTATGTTTTGACTAATAGCTTCTAGCAGGGTGAAGAGGTCAAAGCAGTGAGGAGTAACTAGCCATGACTCTGAAAAATGGCAGACACTGAAGCAGAAGCACAACCGAGAGACAGAAATGTCCTGTAAATTAAATGTGGAAAGTATTACAAGGAGGAGGAAGTGATCAATTGTGTCAAATTCTACTTTTCAGTCAAGTAAGACCAGTATTGAGAAATAATCACTAGGTTTAACAATATGCAGGTTATTTGGGGACCTTGAGAAGAGCTGTTTCCATGGAGTGGGGGATAAAAGCTTGACTAGGGTGGGTTCAAGAAAAAAATGAGAGTACATAAGTGAACAAATCAAGACCACGTAATGATTTTTGAGGAAGTTTGGTGTACAGAGATGATGCGGTAGGTGGAGTGGGTTGTATAGTTAAGGTAGGGTGTTTTGTTTCTTTCTTGTTGATTTTGTTGTTGTTGTTGCAAGGGAGACTTTGTGGAATCTTTTTGTACTGATGGGAATCATCCAGTAGATAAAGGTGAATTGATGATGTGGCAAAGAGCCCAGACAGCATTGCTGGGACCATGCATTGAATCGTCAAGAAGGGGTATAATCTAGTGGCCAACGGTAGGGATGGGTTTTCATAGGAATGTAGAGAGTTTATCCATAGTGATGAAAGGGAAAGCAGAGTATCGAGTTGCAGATGCATGGAAGTGAGAAGTTTTTAAAGGCTATTCCTTTACTTTCATGTTCTCAGTGTCGTCAATTGTGACTGTGGCTGATATGGTTTGGCTGTGTCCTTACCCAAATCTCATCTTGAATTCCCACATGTTGTGGAAGGGACCTTTTAGGAGGTAATTGAATCATGGGGGCAGGTCTTTCCTGTGCTGTTCTTCATGATAATGAATAAGTCTCACAAGATCTGATGGTTTTAAAAAGAGAAGGTTCCCTGCACAAGCTCTTTTCTCTTGTCTGCCACTATGTGAGATGTGCCTTTCATCCTCTGCTGTGATTGTGAGGCCTCCCCAGCCACATGAAACTGTAAGTCCATTAAACCTCTTTCTATTGTAAATTGCCCAGTCTAGGGTATGTCTTTATCAGCAGGATGAGAACAGACTAATACAGTGGGTATTCCAGTAGTAAATGGAATTCTGCAAATGATAAGGTGTGAACTGCAATGCCTAACATGGAGTGAGTAGACAGGGGAAGTGCAGAAAGTTGCACTGCCATATTCTTGACACTATTCTAGGCACAGGAGATGCAGTCATGGGAACACACATTTGGAGCATATGTTCACTCATGGGTGTTAGTTTGGTAACAAGTGGGGTGGGAGGAAGTATCTGGTACCTGGTTCCCTTGACCAGCTTCGGGGCAAAGGATACATATTCTGATAAAACACAGGCCTTGGCCTCCAGATAAAACAAAACTCATTCTGACTACTCATCTGGAGGCACAAGGATGGAGGATGTGGAGGGGTTGGTGTTGGAACACTGAGGGGCCTAGTGGCCTATTTCTCTGCAGCTGAGAGTTAAGGTATTTTCCTCCTAAGAGTCAGCCCCTCTCCAACAGATACTCCACTAACCTTCGCTGTCAAATGTCTGGCTCACCCTCCTACTCTGTCTGGCTTCTGGTTGCTATGGCAACGTGTCCAGGAGCACTGCTCTCCCAGTGTAAATGAGTGGGAGCCTGTTAATGTAGACAGGGGTGCATTGTGGGACCAGGGGAAAATCCTTGAAGGCAAGAATAGCCTAATACACTTAGGTACTTCAGTGACTAACAGCTTCCAAAGCCCCTCCACCAGGCATTTGCACCACCACTGCCAGAAGGCAGGCGAGGTAAATTGCAAACAGGGAACCTTAGAGCACATAGCAGAGGCTTTCATTGGTGTCATTTCCCAGAAAAATCCAGTGTGTTAGGAAGTCTTGACTTGCTCATGTTCCAAGGTAGTCTCAGTGTGCTCTCACTAGTAGTGCTCTGTCTTATAGAACTGCTGAGCACCAAGCACTACGAGAACCTTAAATATATGCCAGGTAATTTAATAGGAACTAGGGATACTCAGCGAAAATGACATGCTCACAGGTGTGGGTTTGTGGTCATGGCAGGGTTAGCCTAAGGGCACAAGTTCTGATGTCAACCCAGACATTCATCTTTAATAGGGGACAGCCTTCCTCATTCTCACTCTAACTTTTTTCTTCCATGAAGCACACAGGGGCAAAGATAAAGGTAGGGCTGAGGTTTGTCTGAAGTTCTGAGGTGCTCATTTTCCCCTTCTCTGTAGCTGAGACTCTCTGTCTTAACGCCATCAGTCTTGCTCAGCCATGCAAGCTTCCAGACCCATAATCAGCCTTGAGTATCAGTGTCCAGAAGCACAATGGCCTAGTCTGCCTGGTGGCTGGTTTCTCTGGCAATCCTGCCAAGAGCTTTTTTCCCTAAATGAAATAAAAAGAGAGAATAAAAGAAGGGTGGGTGGCTGCCCATGTGGAGAAGGGAAAAAAATTAAAATTTGAATATCCTAATTAGACTAACTGATAGACTTTTGAATTTAACAGGCCACAAATACAGGGCAAGGCAGCAGGGGAACTGACTGGGAAAAGAGAATTTCAAACAAGTAAAAAAAAAAGGCCTTTTTTCATTTAAGAAACTTCTATGGAAAGTTCAAAGATAAGGAAATGTGTCACTAGATTAGAAGTAGGACTCAGGATGAACTCAGTAATTGGTACTGCCTATTGAAAAATCCAGACTCAAATCCATCTACTTGGAGCATGTTGGCAGGGAGGTGTCCAGAATTACTTCCCTGGAAGAGAATGGGCCTGGTGCCCCTCCCTCTGGTCTGGTGGCTGAGGGTACATGCCCAGGTGTTGACACCCAGGCCCATAGCACCCATGGCATCCAGGTCGGGGATAGTTTGAAGCACTCAGCTACTCTGTTGTCCACTTGTTTGTAGGTTAAGATCTGCCTCATTTTCCTTCTTTCAGCCTCTCTTCTGCAGTTAACATTCTGGACTCTATACTTAGATGTCTAATGACTCCGTCATGGCTTAATAGGTCTTAGCTGCTGGTTGCTATGGTGATGCAGCCAGGAGCTCTGCTCACTAAGTTAAAATAAGAGAGAACCTGAGGTGGGTAGGGGACAGTGCATGGAGAGGGTCAAGATTGAAGTTGACAATAAGCTAATTACACTAATTGATAGCTTTTGCTAACTAAAATATCCATAAATACATGCCCCAGGACAAAGGTAGAGGGAGCTTACCTGGGAAAATAAAGTATCAAGCACAAAACAAGAGGCTTTCACTACAGCCATTTCCAAGAAGCAATCCAGAGGATAAGAAAAGGCTCTATCTGCTCAAGATCAGAGGATATGGGTCTTATGAACACACAGGCATGTTAGGGGATCAAGGTCCTCATTTGTGAGAGTCTAAGACTCCTCCCTTGTCAGTCATGGCTGCTTAGATGGGGAACTGAGACTCAGAAGTGGAAAGGGACTAGAACTAAATCACATGCTAGGTTAGCAGCAGAGCTGTGAGTGGAGTTCAAGGCCCTGCATCGCCATGTCAGAGCTATGACTCCAATCGACCTCGAGATAGAGCCCAGGATGGTCAACCCCCCGCCCCCCCGCCATTTTACAGATGAAGAAATGAATCCCAGAAAAGGGAAGAAAACTGGCCAGGGTAACACAGTTTCTTCTGAAATGAGAACACAGTTCTCCTGGCTTTTAAAGTGGATCAGGTAAATGGCCAGTCAGTCAAGAATTAGGTCAGAGACAATGGAAACAGACAAAGGAGCACCATACTTTACAGGAATTCTACACAATTTATAAGCCAGGGTTAAAAAAGATTCTCAGTGATTCTAAGTGATGGGAAGAAATAGGTGCCATTAAAAGAGAGAGGGGGGAAAAGGAACAAAGGAGAAAAAGGGACACAGAAAAGCTCCCCTGTATACGACTGTGATTTTCTTTGGCAACAGTCCCTTCCTTGAGCAATAGGTGGAAATATGATTCAGAGGTTTTCCTCCCAGAATACCTTGCTAGAGAACCTAGGGGAGTGTGATGCTAATTTGCAGGGGTCTGAGCGGCCTCTCATCAGCGTATAGATAAAAACAAAATTAGTACATCAGAGTGAAGAAATGACATCCCCAATATCAGACCCTGCTTTAAGGTCAAAGCTGTTAGTGGATCCCAGCCCTTAGGATGACCTTGACAGGGCTCTGTTTAGCAGGAGTGTAGGCAGCAGGAAAAGCACTCCCTATGTGCCTGGCACTTCCATGCGGAGATTATGATTACACCTGGGAGTCAGGGGACGTGATGAGAGAGAGGCATCCCCCATGCACTTTCCTGAAAGGACCTGGTTCCCCTTCCTCTGGTCTGTGGGCAAAGGATACATGGCTTCAACCAGTAAGACTTTAAAGTACAGCCGGAGAAAATAATGACTGTGGTCAGTATTGACACAGAAACAGTTAAAAGCACCCGCTCCCTCCCACTGTCCGCTGACGTGGAGGGCCGGAGGTGGCGGCGGCGGCGGCGGCGGAAGCGGCAGCGGCAGCGGCGGCGGCGGCGGCGGCGGCGGCAGCGGAGGCTGCGGCGGCTGCGGCCGCGGCGGCGGCGGTGGCGGCGGCGGCGGCCGCGGCGGCGGATACCCGCGTCCCAGGCTCGCGGGCGGCAGGCCCGGGTGAGTGCACACTCGGCGCGCGGCCGGGCTCCCGGATGTGTTACCTTGTCCCGCTGCAGCCGAGATGCCAGGGGATCGGGGCCTTCCACACTGCTCCGTGTGTGCGTGACTTGTGCATCACGGAAAATTTTGCTGAGGGAGATTTCACTATGGCGGATTATGCCTTGTTAGAAGATTGCCCTTACGTGGACGATTGTGTCTTTGCTGCTGAATTTATGACTGATGATTATGTTCGTGTGACTCAGCTTTACTGTGATGGGGTGGGTATGCAATATAAAGATTATGTCCAAAGTGAGAGGAATTTAGAATTTGACATCTGCAGTATATGGTGTAGTAAACCAATTTCTGTCCTGCAAGATTATTGTGATGCCATTAAAATAAACATCTTCTGGCCACTTCTGTTTCAACATCAAAACAGTTCTGTAATATCACGATTGCATCCCTGTGTGGACGCCAACAATTCACGTGCTTCCGAGATAAATTTGAAGAGATTACAACATCTTGAGTTGATGGAAGATATTGTGGATTTGGCAAAGAAAGTTGCTAATGATTCACTCCTTATTGGAGGCTTATTGAGAATTGGTTATAAAATAGAAAATAAAATCTTGGCAATGGAAGAAGCTCTGAATTGGATAAAATATGCAGGCGATGTAACAATTCTAACTAAATTAGGATCAATTGACAATTGTTGGCCTATGTTAAGTATTTTCTTTACTGAATACAAGTACCACATAACTAAAATTGTAATGGAAGACTGCAATTTGCTTGAAGAACTTAAAACCCAAAGTTGTATGGATTGTATAGAGCAAGGAGAACTAATGAAAATGAAAGGAAATGAAGAGTTTTCCAAAGAAAGATTTGATATAGCTATTATCTATTACACCAGAGCCATTGAATATAGACCTGAAAACCACCTTCTTTATGGTAACCGAGCTCTTTGTTTTCTTCGTACTGGACAATTTAGAAATGCACTCGGTGATGGAAAGAGAGCCACTATTCTGAAGAACACTTGGCCAAAGGGTCATTATCGTTATTGTGATGCTCTTTCTATGCTGGGGGAATATAACTGGGCCCTGCAAGCAAACATAACAGCTCAAAAACTCTGTAAAAATGACCCTGAGGGAATCAAGGATCTAATTCAGCAGCATGTAAATTTACAAAAACAAATAGAAGACCTACAAGGTCAAACAGCAAATAAGAATCCAATTAAAGCCTTTTATGAAAACAGGGCCTACACACCTAGGAGTTTATCAGCACCTGTATTTAGTACTTCACTTAACTTTGTGGAGACGGAAAGAGATTTCAGAAAAATTAATCACGAAATGGCCAACGGTGGTAATCAGAATCTAAAGGTGATGGATGACGCATTGAAGATAGATGATTATGACTGTCATCCTGAATTTTCACCACCAACAAGTCAGCCTCCAAAACATAAAGGAAAACAAAAATCTCGAAACAATGAATCAGAGAAGTTCAGTTCTAGTTCACAATTGACTTTACCAGCAGATTTGAAGAACATCTTGGAGAAACAGTTTTCTAAATCTTCCAGAGCTGCACACCAGGATTTTGCTAATATAATGACAATGCTGAGAAGCTTAATTCAAGATGGCTATACAGCCTTATTGGAGCAGCGTTGCCGCAGTGCTGCACATGCCTTTACAGAGTTGCTGAATGGTTTAGATCCTCAAAAAATAAAGCAATTAAACCTGGCCATGATTAACTATGTCTTGGTTGTCTATGGACTTGCCATTTCTCTCCTTGGAATAGGACAGCCTGAAGAACTATCTGAAGCTGAAAACCAGTTTAAGAGGATTATTGAACACTACCACAATGAGGGACTTGATTGCTTGGCCTACTGTGGAATTGGAAAAGTATATTTGAAGAAAAACAGATTTCTAGAAGCTCTCAATCACTTTGAGAAAGCAAGAACCTTGATTTATCGTCTTCCTGGAGTGTTAACTTGGCCCACAAGTAACGTGATTATTGAAGAGTCTCAGCCGGAAAAAATAAAGATGCTGTTAGAGAAATTTGTTGAAGAATGCAAGTTCCCTCCAGTGCCAGATGCCATTTGTTGCTATCAGAAGTGCTGTGGATATTCTAAGATCCAGATATACATAACTGATCCAGACTTTAAGGGTTTTATACGCATCAGCTGTTGCCAGTACTGTAAAATAGAATTTCACATGAATTGCTGGAAGAAGTTAAAAACTACAACCTTTAATGATAAAATTGACAAGGATTTTCTACAAGGAATATGTCTTACCCCTGACTGTGAAGGTGTCATTTCTAAGATTATCATCTTCAGCAGTGGTGGTCAAGTTAAATGTGAATTTGAACACAAGGTCATAAAAGAAAAGGTTCCTCCAAGACCTATTCTGAAACAGAAATGTTCTAGCCTAGAGAAACTAAGACTGAAAGAAGACAAAAAATTGAAGAGAAAGATCCAAAAAAAAGAAGCAAAAAAATTAGCACAAGAAAGAATGGAGGAGGACTTAAGAGAAAGTAATCCACCCAAAAACGAAGAGCAGAAAGAAACTGTAGACAATGTTCTGCATTGTCAGTTCCTTGATGACAGAATTCTACAGTGTATAAAGCAGTATGCTGACAAGATTAAATCCGGCATATGGAATACAGCCACGCTTCTCAAAGAATTGCTTTCTTGGAAAGTTTTGAGCACAGAGGACTATACCACCTGTTTTTCAAGCAGAAATTTTCTAAATGAAGCAGTGGACTATGTTATTTGTCACTTGATTCAAGAAAAGAACAGAGTAAAGACAAGAATATTTCTGCATGTTTTGAGTGAGCTTAAAGAAGTGGAGCCCAAATTAGCCGCCTGGATCCAAAAACTTAATAGCTTTGGCTTAGATGCCACAGGACCTTTCTTTTCTCGGTATGAAGCATCTCTTAAACAGCTTGATTTTAGCATCATGACTTTCCTCTGGAATGAGAAATATGGTCACAAACTAGACTCTATAGAAGGAAAGCAACTTGATTATTTCTTTGAGCCAACATCATTGAAGGAAGCCCGTTGTTTAATATGGCTGCTAGAAGAACACAGAGACAAGTTCCCAGCATTACATAGTGCTTTAGATGAATTCTTTGATATAATGGACAGCCGCTGTACTGTGTTAAGGAAACAGGACAGTGGTGAAGCACCGTTTAGTTCTACCAAGGTGAAAAACAAAGGCAAGAAAAAGAAACCAAAGGATTCAAAGCCTATGTTAGTTGGGTCTGGAACAACTTCAGTAACTCCAAATAATGAGATCATCATTTCAAGTGAAGACCATAGCAATCAAAATTCAGATACTGCAGGCCCATTTGCAGTGCCTGACCATCTTCGGCAAGACGTAGAAGAATTTGAAGCTCTCTATGACCAACACAGTAATGAATATGTTGTCCGCAATAAGAAGCTATGGGACATGAACCCAAAACAAAAATGTTCAACTCTATATGATTACTTCTCTCAGTTGTTGGAGGAACATGGTCCCTTGGACATGAGTCACAAGATGTTCTCTGAAGAATATGAGTTTTTCCCAGAAGAAACTCGACCAATACTAGAAAAAGCAGGAGGTTTAAAATCTTTTCTCTTGGGATGTCCTCGTTTTGTTGTGATTGACAACTGTATTGCATTGAAGAAAGTTGCATCACGGCTCAAGAAAAAAAGAAAGAAGAAAAACATTAAAACAAAAGTAGAAGACATTTCAAAAGCAGGAGAATATTTACAAGTTAAACTACCACTGAATTCAGCTGCTAGGGAATTTAAACCAGATGTAAAGTCTAAACCAGTATCAGGTTCATCTTCAGCACCAGGTTCTGAAGATGTGAAATCCAAACCTGTGTCTGCAAATTCTCCCAAGCCAGCTTGTGAAGATGTGAAGGCCAAACCAGTATCCGATAATTCTTCTAGACAAGTTTCTGAGGATGGGAAACCCAAAGGGGTCTCTTCTAATTCTCCCAAACCAGGCACTGAGGATGCAAATTACAAGCGAGTCTCCTCTAATTCTCCCAAACCGGTTCTTGAGGATGTGAAACCAACTTATTGGGCTCAATCCCATTTGGTCACAGGATACTGTACGTATCTTCCTTTCCAGAGATTTGATAACACCCGGACACCACCAGCATACATAAATGTGTTACCAGGTTTGCCCCAGTACACCAGCATATATACACCCTTGGCCAGCCTTTCTCCTGAATATCAGCTACCAAGATCAGTACCAGTGGTGCCGACTTTTGTAGCCAATGACAGAGCAGATAAAAATGCTATTGCCTATTTTGAGGGTCATCATTTGAATGCTGAGAATGCTGCTGGTCACCAGATTGCCTCCGAAACACAGATCCTTGAGGATTCCTTGGTAATATCTGTAAAGTCACAGTGCAGCACGGGTGATGCTCATACAGTCCTGAGTGAGTCTAACAGAAAAGATGGGCACTGTGGAAATTCTAACAACAAATGTGAAGTAATTCCAGAAAGCACCAGTGCAGTAACCAACATTCCACAGGTGCAGATGGTTGCCATACAGGTATCTTGGAACATAACACACCAAGAAGTCAATACTGAGCCATATAATCCTTTTGAGAAACAACAAGGGGAAATTTCACGGATTGAAAAGGAGTACCAAGTATTACAAGACCAACTTAAAGAAGCGTATGAAAATTATGAGCAGATAAAACTTAAGGGCTTAGAAGAGACCAGGGACCTGGAAGAAAAGTTGAAAAGGCACTTAGAAGAAAACAAGATATCAAAGACAGAATTAGGTTGGTTCCTTCAAGATTTGGAAAGAGAAATTAAAAAATGGCAACAGGAAAAAAAAGAAATCCAAGAAACACTAAAATCACTGAAGAAGAAAATTAAAAAGGTTTCAAATGCCAATGAAATGTATACCCAGAAAAATGATGGAAAGGATAAGGAACATGAATTACATCTGGATCAGTCCCTTGAAATCAGCAACACACTTACAAATGAGAAAATGAAAATAGAAGAGTGTATAAAGAAAGGAAAAGAGGATTATGAAGAGAGTCATCAGAGAGCTGTGGCTGCAGAGGTATCCGTACTTGAAAACTGGAAGGAGAGTGAAGTGTATAAGCTACAGATCATGGAGTCACAAGCAGAAGCCTATCTGAAGAAGCTGGAGCTGATAAGCCATGATCCTGCAGCATATCCTGACATGGAGTCTGATATATGTTCATGGGAATTGTTTCTTTCTAATGTTACAAAAGAAATTGAGAAAGCAAAGTCTCAGTTTGAAGAACAAATTAAGGCAATTAAAAATGGTTCTCGGCTCAGTGAACTTTCTAAAGTGCAGATTTCTGAGCTTTCATTTCCTGCCTGTAACAAGGTTCATCCTGAGTTACTTCCTGAGTCTTCAGGCCATGATGACCAAGGGCTGAAGACTTCTGCAAGCGATGTGACTGGAAACCACGCAGCACTTCACAGGGATCCCAGTGTGTTCTCTGCCGGCGATTCCCCAGGGGAGGCTCCTTCTGTGCTGTTGCCAGGGCCACCCCCTTCTCAGCCTGAAGCCACTCAGCTGCCAGGGCCAAAAGGGGCCGGCCAGGCAGCTCTGTCAGAGCAAAGCCCTGTGGCTGATCAGAAGCAGCCTGTTCCTCCAGGATGTGCTGCATGTTCAAGCCAGTCTCCAAAAAAGCCATTCAATAGTATTATTGAGCACCTGTCAGTGGTATTCCCATGTTACAACAGCACTGAGCTTGCTGGTTTTATTAAAAAAGTGCGAAGCAAAAACAAGAACTCACTTTCAGGATTGAGTATTGATGAAATTGTCCAAAGAGTGACAGAACACATTCTAGATGAACAGAAAAAGAAAAAGCCAAACCCAGGAAAGGACAAGAGGACTTATGAGCCCAGCTCTGCCGCCCCCGTGACCAGGTCCTCCCAGGGCCCACCTTTGGCGGTTGTTGCACCATCACCCAAAACCAAGGGGCAGAAAGCAGAAGATGTCCCTGTGAGGGTTGCACCGGGTACAAGTTCCTGTGAAATATGCCATGAGGTGTTCAAATCAAAAAACATGCGTGTGCTCAAATGTGGGCACAAGTATCACAAAGGGTGTTTTAAGCAGTGGCTTAAAGGGCAGAGCACTTGCCCAGCCTGCCAGTCTCATGATCTCCTGTCAGAAGAGTAGCCTGCACCTTCTGGAAGAGGCTGGCCCAGTGAGAATCGGGAGCCGCCTTCCTGCTCCTCTAGGTAGTCACACTTCACTAAAGCGTCATCCACCAGCGTGTTGAATCGGAAGAATGACAATTTCCTGCCATTGGTGTAAAAAGCAAACATCTGAAGACCCTTGTGCATTGTGTGTCACAAAGCTAAATCTATGGAAATCGTTAATATCATTGATATTAAGTAATTTCCCCACTCTTGACTGAATACTTTGATGATGGCCAAGCAGTGGCTAACAAAATGATGGCTACCACTCTCATGGGTCACCGGGGCTGTGCAGGGCTCTTTGAGGTGGGTAGCTTCTTTTGGAAAGTACTGTGAGGGCCTCAAAGCAGTATTCTAGTGATAAGAATTCTTAACATATTCGGCCGGGCGCGGTGGCTCACGCCTGTAATCCCAGCACTTTGGGAGGCCGAGGCGGGCGGATCACCTGAGGTCAGGAGTTCGAGACCAGCCTCAACATGGAGAAACCCCGTCTCTACCAAAAATACAAAATTAGCCAGGCGTGGTGGTGCATGCCCGTAATCCCAGCTGCTTGGGAGGCTGAGGCAGGAGAATTGCTTGAACCTCGGAGGCGGAGGTTGCAGTGAGCTGAGATTGCGCCATTGCACTCCAGCCTGGGCAACAAGAGCGAAACTCTGTCTCAAAAAAAAAAGGAATGTTTAACATATTCAAGCGTCCCACGTTTGTTCCCCTTTTGTGTTTGAAAAACCTGTTCTAGTAGCTCCGCAAGAGAGATGATACTGACTTTTAAAGTTTTTACAAGAGTCTGTATTCCTAAAAATATGACTATATTTTTCCTCAAAGATTCTGCATTTTAAGAATGGGCATAAGCAAACTACATTTTAATAATTTATAGTTAATGTTAAAATATTGGCTGATTTAGACCAAAAGATTCAAATATCCTTTTTGTGAAATCCCATCTGCATTTGATTTTTTATCATTTTATGTTCCCCTCAATAGATTGTTTTAAGTGTTTACTTTTCATCTTTTATAGATGTAATCTGATTTTCAAAAATCATTAACAGTTTTTAATTAGTATTGACTAATACTTTTTCCCCTGGAATCGAGGCTGTGTGTCCATCATCCCAGCCCCCGGTTGGAGACTGCTCTTTGAACTCTGATGCCCTCCTCAGCAGCTTCTGTCCTCTTTTGTGAGTCAGTCAGCAAGTTCTTGGGATCCGCATCCAGCCCTGCTGAGCACACAACAGGCTGTGTATGGAAATGGCCACCATCATTCTCCTTCCCGACCCCACCACAAAAAGAGAAGCTGTGTCTTTAGACAGCCCTGAGGTGTCTGTGTTACAATCGTTCTGTGTTTGACATTTGTGTAAAGTAATGCATGCAATCTTGTACTGTGGCCTAAGAACAAAACTGTAACTGCATTTGAAACCATGAAAAAATTAGATGTTGTTTTGTGACTTTTAGACAGTGATAAATATAGAACCATGAATTCTGGACATATTCCATTTCTCTCCAACATGAAGGATCAAAAAATGTTTATCGATGTGTTTTTTGTTCCACTGTAAACTTAGAGTCATGAGATTATGAGCTGATTTGGTCACCTTCCTCTGCCTTTGTTCACTGTGAGTTCTGATGTCTTAGTGACTTAGTTCGTAGAAGCTCATGTCTTAGTTTGAAACAGATTCTCCACGGTGGTCCCCAAAACATTGTCTGCATATCCATAAGAATTGAGCGCTATGGGTGTTAACATGCATAAAGATCAGTTTGCCGCAGCAAGTACAAAAGGAGAAGAGGAATATCTGTCGAATGAGTGTGTTTTGTACATAACTTCAGATACTTGTGAACATGCCTTATATTTGTCCAACAACTGTCAGAATAAAGAACATTCTAAAACGAGCAAAAAAAAAAAAAAAAAAAAAAAGAAAGAAAGACTTAAAAGCAAAAGGTGATAAGTTACCAGAGGTGCCCTGTAAACAACTTGGCTGATGTGTGCAAAGGACCAGAAGGTTTACAATGATTATTTTAATAAAAATATTGGGAACATTTGAGGTTGGGAAAATCATGGAAACTGGTTCAGATTGAGGAGACTTAGAGTCAGCCAGAAAAATGATGACCACAGAAAAGAAGAGACATCACACAGGAAGGACTCTGCAAGGATTAGCTGAATATAGATATCTGGAGGGGTGGGGATAGCTGGAAGAAGGCCCTATGTGGATAACTGCAAGAGCGTTGGGGCTGTTAACAGAATGAAAAGGGTAAAAGAGAGATGAGGAAGAAAAAGAGAGGAAGAAGGTAAAAGAGAGGGAGAGAGAAAAAAGATTAAGACAAAGACACAAAGATAATGATGAAGAAGAAATAAAGGATAAGGAGAAAGGAGGAGGAGATGGAGGTGAATGAAGAAAGAAGAGAAATGAAGGGCAGGAAAGCAGACAGAACCTTGTCCATCACTGTGATACTTGTTTGAAAAATACCAGACACACAGCACGGTCTACTTCCACAGCAGCTAAAGCTAATCTGCAGCTGTATATGTGTGTGCACACACATATGCACACTTCCATAGAAAAGTGGTTGACACCCTGGATGTTACTTCTGTAGTTGAAAAAAGACCCCTTTCCTCCATCCCTTGCTCCACACTTCTGCTCCAGTTATAGCCTCTTTCTAGAAATCTTTCTAGGTTTCTGGCCTATCCTCCTCCTGGTGGGCAGTACTGTTCCTTTTGCACACAAAGCAGAGCCATCCTGGAAAGGCAGTTCTGGAGAGCCCCATGAACAGGTGTGCAAACCAGGACCAGACAGATCTGGAAAAAGCAGACAGCTAGAGGTTGGTGCAAGGGGTACAGGCAGGTAAGCAGGGATGATCCACCAGACCAAAGACAGGAGCTGCCTTCCCCTTTTTTACTTCAGCACAACTCAATAGCCTCACTCTTCAAAACCAGAAAGAAATTGTCCATTTCAGTCCTTTCTTTTGGGAGGTATGATATGAAAACAGCCAAGACCATGGTGACAGGAGATCCTCTTTCTCTCTAACTTGTAAATAGGGAAGAGATAGACATGGTCCATATGAGGCAGGACAATATGTTTAAGTGAGAACTTATGAGAAACAGTCCCACGTTGCCTTTAAAATTCTGACAAAAAGTTGTCACATAGCCCTCTGTGTTCACACGTGATAGTCTACCTTTCTCCCAAGGGCCTTCAGTTGTCTGTAAATTGGAGCTTCAGAGAACATTGGCTACCCTTAGAAAAGTTAGTGAGGTTTTGGTGCACTGAGTGTTCATTCATGAAGGACGGTTTGCTCTCACAATCTGGACCTTAATCTCCTGATTCTGGTTCCTAGGAAGGCATGGAGGAAACTCTCCTGCAGGCATCCCCAGTAGGGTATCTGCTCTATCTATTTCAAGAGTGAGGCCCATGGAAGGTTTTCTCTCATGCAGGGTGTAGAGTTGGAAGACCACACAGGGGCAGGAGTGAGATCATCTTGTAAGAAAACAAGCTTCTCCCTTGTCACCTGGAGAAACTTTTGCAAATCAATTTGCCATCTATTAATTTGCCATCACACTTCACATAAAAAAGCATCTTCTGTGGGTTAATAGGGCATCAGTGGGCATCGTTAGAGAGAAGCTGAGTGTGTGAGTAGCACTCATGAACCCAGGACTATCTCTGTATAGAACACAAGAAGCAATTTGTTAGCAAAACCTCTTGCAGCATCTTGCTACAGAGAGCAATGATAGTGCAAGATGGAAAATCCAGGAAAAGCAGTTTCACGTGGTTCAGAGACAAGCACAAAGAAAATTTACACAAGAGTAGCATTCAGCACATTTAAAGAAAAAAAATGAACTATGTGGCTCTAAGGTAATCAAACCTATATCATCTGAGAAGCTACTTGCCCATTAGTTACTTAGCAGCCTTCTTGGTTATCAAATCAACAGATGAAAAAAAGATGAACTTCCAGTTCCAAAATGGCAGCATAGAAGCAAGCTGGCTTCACTCACCCTCCCTCCCTGAGAAAACCTAAATTAAACATACAGTGTTGAGATTGTCACCAGCAATATCTGAGAACTCAAATATGAAGGTTAGGCAGTTCCAGGGGCACAGAGAAGTAAAAAAAAAAATATCCAAGCAGACAGTAAGAGAATTGGATTTCTATATCTGCAACACATCAACCACAATCTGCCCTGCACCAATGATGCAGAAAAATTTCCCCAGACTTATGTGTTCTACACTGGAATACCTGAGATTGAGGCAGACAACCAGCTTCTCCACCATCTTGAGTTCTTGGCAGGAGACCCGTCCCTGCCTTAACCCACAGGATGCATCATGAGTGCCCATAAAAAGAAATCTCCCTGAGGACAGCCAGGCACAAAGGGTGGAAGTGGGACGTTATCACCCACAGCCCTGAGAACTCTGCTGTGTTACTCAGACAAAAAGGACACCATTCAGAGTGGCTATTCAGCAGCACTATGCTGTAAGTGGTTCATTCCACAGGCCCACTGGGCACAACCCCCAGCCAGCCTTCCCACACTATCAGGTTATCCCATTTAGAACCTCCACCACTGGTCCTTGAGCAGTGCTGGCATCTGTTACTAAAGCTTAGGCAAACCGGGGCTTAAGGCATCATGTAGTGCCAAAAAGGAGGTAGTAACCCAGTGGTGGGGTGGGGGAGGGGCAGGTGTACAGAGAAAGAAATTGAAAAACTAAAACGAATCTTTAGCAAACAAATGCAATAAAAACCAAAACAAGCCAGACAGAGAAGACTGGCATAAATAACTAATCTATCAATGCAAAGAAATAAACGTACATTCACAGGAAACAAAAGAAAACAGGGAACCATGACCTCCACAGTCAAAGCAAGGATCTGGTGACTGACCTTAATGTGAGCTCTCTGACCAAAAATTCAAAATAGCAGTTTGAAGGAAACTCGATAATCTTCAAGATAACACAGGAAAGCAATTTAGAAACTTAGGAGAAAAATTTGACAAAGAAATTGAAATCATTTTTTAAAAATCAAATAAATTATTGAACTATGGAATGCATTTGCTGACCTGAAAAATTCATTAGAGGTTCTTAACCACAGAATGGATCATGCAGAGAAAGAAATCAGTGAGCTAAAACCACCTATTTGAAAATACAGTCTGAGGAAAAAAAAGTAATTAAAAAAATGAAGGTGTGCTGCTGTCATGGAAAGGAACGGAAAAAGTGAGTAAATACAGCACCTTTAACTGGAATATCCAGGTACATGCGTTGGGACTAATCAAGGAAATAACTCAACTCACGAAGAACAGAGAAATGTAAGGCAGGCCAATTCCCCACCTGGGAGCGACACAGAGCCAGGAGAACCTCCCCTGCCTAGGGAAGCAGCGAGTGAGTGAGAAACCCTGGGAACCCACGCTTCTTTGCAACTTCTAGTTCAGGAGATTCCCTGATGAACCCACTCCGCCAGGGCCTTCAATCTGACGTTCATAGCTATGTGGATTCTTGGCAGAGCAGCCACTCAGGCACATGCAGAGCCCCAAGAACCTTAGATACCCATGCTTCCCAGCAAAAGCAACTTATATCTGGCATAGATCCCCATACATATATACCCTTAGAAAAGGGGTTGAATCCAGGGGGCTGAGCAGAGATTTTCTGCAGGTCCTGTTTTCATGGCACCTCACAGGATAAAACCCAATGGCTTGGAACCCCAGCCAGCCACCACCCTGAGCTCACAAAGGGCACTATCATGGCTGGGCCAAAATGATTGCTGATAAGCCAGACGCAATGGTATGCAGGACCTACCATCACTGTTAGGTGGGACCAGGCACTGTAACTCTGCAGGGCCATCACCCGGAATATTTCAGTCCACTATGTGCATTTGTCTGAGCCAGACAGACCTGCGCCGGTGTTACACCTCCCTGAGACACATCTCCCAGTGGGAGGAGTGGGAAACCATGTTTGCTGCTTCACAGCCTTAGCTAGTGCCTTAGGGCTCTAGGGAGTCTGAGTCAAATAGGGACTGGAGCGATCCTCTAGCACAGCCAAGCGGCTAAATAGAGAAGCAGTCAGACTGCTTATTCACGTGGGTCTCAAATCCTGTTTGTCTTCACTGGGAAGAATCCCTGATTGGGGTCTCCAGTCACCCCTGCTGGTGTTATGTGGCCGTCAGTGGTTTTAAACCTCCCTGCAATGGAGCTCCCAGAAGGAGGAATAGGCTGCCATCTTTTCTGTTTGGCCACCTTAGCCATTCTTGCCTTCAGGCTTTGGAGCATCTGAGACAACTGGGGGCTAGAGCAGACGCCCAGCACAGCACAGCTGCCCTATGAAAATGTGGCCAGACTGCTTCTTAAAAGCAGGTCCTAAATCCCATTCATCCTCAATGGGTGGGACCTCCCAACCAGGATTCTAGCTACCCTGGAGATGTCTTCCAGCCAGCAGCAGTTCAAACTTCCCTGGGATAGAGCTCCCAGAGGGAGGGGAAGGCCACCATCTTTGCTGTTTGGCAGCCTTAGCTGTTCTTGCCTCTGAGCTTTGAAAAGTCCAAGGTCACTGGTCACTGGGAGCTAACGCAGACCCCTAGCACAGCACATCTGCTGTATGAAAATGTGACCAGATTGCTTTTTAAAGTAGGTCCCCGATCCTATTCCTCTTCACTGGGGGGGACCTCCCAACCACAGTCTCCAGCTGCTCTCGCCAGTGTTTTCCAGCCAACAGTAGTTCCAAACCTTCCTGGGAAGAAGCTCCCAGAGAAAAGTTTGGGCCACCAACTTTGCTGTTTGGTAGCCTTAGCTGTTCTTGCCTGTGGGCCTTGGAGAGTCCGAGGTGACTAAGGGATTGAGTGGATTCCCAGCATAGCACAGCTGCTTTATGAATAAATGGCCAGACTGCTTTTTTAAGTGGGTCCCTGATCCTGTTCCTCTTCACTGGGTGATATTTCCTGAACAAGGTCTCCAGCTACTTCCTGCAGGTGCGTTCAGGCTGGCAGCAGGGCTGTACCTCACTGGGATGGAGCTCCCAGAGGAAGGAACAGGTTGCCATCTTTACTGTTTGGCAGCCTTCACTGTTGCCACCTTCAGGTACTGGAAAATCCAAGGTGACTGGGGACTGGAGTGGACCCCCATCATACTGCAGCATTCCTATGGAGAAGTGGACAGAAACTTTGTTACAAGGGTCCCTGATCCTGTATCTCTTCACTCAACTGGTCCTCCTGGCCTGGGTCTCCAGCCAACTGCCACCAGAGCTATTGAGCCAGCAGCAATTCTGCAACTTCCCAAGACAGATCTCCCAGTGAGAGGGACTGGTTGCCATCTTTGTGATCTCACAACCCTCAACCTTGCTGTCTCCAGGCTCTGAAAATTCTTCAGGGATCAGAGGCTGGTCCAGACCCCCAGCACAGAGCATATACTTCATGGAAAAAAGGCGACTCTTCTTTATGCAGGTCCTGATCCACACTTCTCCTTACTGGGAGGGGATGCTCAATCTGGGACTCCAGCATAACCACCCTGCCGCCACCTGATCAGTTTGATCAGAGGCAGCCCAGAAGTAAAAGGAAAAACCACATGCAGAGAGGAGAAAGAACTAATGAAAGAACTCTGGCAACTCAAATGGTCAGAGTGTCTTATGTCCTCCAAACAACTACACTAGTTCACCAACAAAGGTTCTTAATCAGCCTGAGTTGGCTGAAATGACAGAAATAAAATTCAAAATATGGATAGAAATGAAGATCATTGAAATTCATGAGAATGGCAAAACCTAGTCCAAGGAAACTAAGAATCAAAATAAGAAGATACAGGAGCTGACAGATTAAATAGCCAGTATAAAAAAGAAACTGATCTGATAGAGCTCAAAAACACACTACAAAAATTGCACAATGTAATCACAATTATTAACAGCAGCATATACCAAGCTGAGGAAAGAATCTCAGAACCTGAAGACTGGCTTTTGGAAATAGGACTGTCGGACAAAAATAAAGAAAAGGAATGAAAAGCAATGAATGAACCTCTGAAAAATATGTGATTATATAAAGATGCCAAATATTAAAATTATTGGCATCCCAGAAAGGGGTGAGTAGAAAGGAAACAACTTAGAAAACATATTTCAAGATACCTTCCATGAGAATTTCCCCAACTTCGCTAGAGAGACCAATAGTAAAATTCAGGAAATACAGAGAACCCCTGCAAGGTTTTATGCAAAAAGATCATCTCCAAGACAAAGAGTCATCAAATTTTCCAAGGTTGAAATGAAAGAAGTAATGTTAAAGGCAGCTAGAAGTAAAGGCCAAGTCACCTACAAAGGAAACCTCACTGAGCTAATAGTGGACCTCTCAGCAGAAATTCTACAAGCCAGAAGAGATTGGGGGCCTATATTACATTCTTAAACAAAAATGTTTTAACCAAGAATTTTATAACCAGTCAAACTAAGCTTCCTCAGCAAAGCAGAAATAATATCCCTTGCAGATAAGCAAATGCTCAGAGAGTTTGTTACCATCAGCCCTGCCAGATGAGAGACCATGAAAGGAGCACTAAATATGAAAAGGAGACCATTACCAGCCAATACTAAAACATACTTAAGTACACCAACCAGTGACACTCTACAGCAACCACACAAATAAGTCAGCACAATAACCAGCTAAAAACATGATGACAGTATCAAATCCACACATATAAATACTAACTTTGAATGTAAATGGGCTAAGTGCCCCATTTAAGAGGCACAGAGTGGAAATCTGTATAATAAAAGCAAGACTTAACGTTATGCTCTTCAAAACACCCATCTCACATGCAGTGACACTTACAGGCTCAAAATACAGGGATGGAGGAAAATCTACCAAGCAAATGGGTAACAGAAAGAATCAGGGGTTGTAATCCAAATTTCAGACAAAGCAGATTTTAAACCAATAAAGATCAAAAAAGACAAAAAGGGGCATTACATAATGATAAAACGTTCAATTTAACATGAAAACCTAACAATCCTAAATATATATGCAGCAAACACAGGAGTACCCAGATTGATAAGGCAAGTTCTCGGAGATCTATGAAGAGAATTAGATTCCCACATAATAATAGGGGGAGACTTCAAAATTCCACTGACAGTATTAGATCATCAAGGCAGAAAATTAACAAAGGTATTTAGGACCTCAGCTCAACATTGGACCACATGGATTTGATAAACCTCTATAGAACTCTCCACCCCCAAAACAAGAAAATATACATTCTTCTCATTGCCACATGGCATATACTCTAAAATCGACCACACTATTGGACATAAAACACCCCTCAGCAAAAGCAAAAGCACTAAAATCATACCAACCACACTCTCTGATCACAGTGCAATAAAAATAGAAAAGAAAACAAAAAATCACTCAGAGCTATACAATTATATAAAAATTAACCTGCTCCTGAATGATTTGGGGGTAAATAATGAAATTAAGGCATAAACCAAGAAGCTCTTCAAAACTAATGAGAACATAGAACACACCAGAATCTCTGGGACACAAGTAATGCAATGTAAGAGAAAAAAAATATAGTGCTAAATGCTCACTTCAAAAAGTTAGAAAGATCTCAAATTAATGACCAAACATCAGAACAACAACAACAACAACAAAAACTAGAGAAGCAGGTGCAAACCAATCCTAAAGCTATCTGAAAATAAGAAATAACCAAAATCAGAGCTAAATGAAAGAAAATCAAGACCCTCCAAATTTAAAAAAAAATCAATGAATGCAGGAGTTGATTTCTTGAAAAAAATAATGCAATAGACAGGCTTCCAGCTAGACTAATGAAACAGAAAAGAGAGAATTTCCAAATAAACACAACTAGAAATGACAAAGGGGATGTGACCACTGATCCTGTAGAAATACAATTAATCATCAGAGACTACTAAGAACACCTCTGTGCACACAAATTAGAAAACCTAGACGATAACGGATAAATTCCTGGCTACAGCCACGCTCCAAGCATGAGCCAAGGAGAAATTGAATCCCTGATCATACCAATAGTGGGATCTGAAATTGAATCAGTAATAAATAGCCTACAAACCACAGAAAAGCCCAGGACCAGATGGATTCACAGCCAAATTCTACAAGATAACAAAAAAGAGCTGGTACATTTTTTACTGAATATATTCCCTCAAAAAATGAGGAGGAGGGACTCCTCCCCAACTCATTCTATAAAGCCATCATCATCCTGATACCAAAACCTGGCAGAGAGACACATACACAAAAACCTCAGGCCAATATTCTTGATGAACACTTACGTAAAAATCTTCAACAAAATTCTTGCAAACAAAATCCAGCAACACATCAAAAAGCTAATCCACTACAACCAACCTGGGATTTAATCCTGGGATGCAAAGTTGGTTTCACATACACAAATCAATACATGTGATTCATCACATAAACAGAATGAAAGACAAAAAACACATGATTATCTCAATAGATGCAGAAAAAACCTTTGGATAGAATTCAACAGCCCTTCATGTGAAAAACTCTCAATAGCTAAGGTATTGAAGGAACATACTTCAAAATAGTAAGAGCTATTTATGACAGACCCACCGTGATTGTAAGTTTCCTGAGGCCTCTCCAGAAGCTGAGCAGATAGTCAGCATAATGCTTCCCACACAGCCTGCAGAACCATGAGCCCATTAAATCAATGTTCTTTAAAAATTGCCCAGTCTCAGGCATTTCATTATAGCAATATGAGAATGGACTAATACAGAAAATTGGTAATGAGGGGTGGGGTATTTCTATAAAGATACCTGGAAATGTTGAAGCAGCTTTGGAATTGGATAACAGGCAGCATTTAAAAGAGTGGAATGCTCAGAAGAGGACAGGAAGATGAGGGAAAATTTGGAACTTTCTAGAGACTTGTTGAATGGCTGTGACCAAAATGCTGATAGTGATATGGACAGTAAAAGCCAGGTAAGAGGGGTCTCAGATGGAGATAAAAAACTTATTGGGAACTAGAGGAAAGGTAACTTTTGTATGCATTACGAAAAAGGTTGGAGACATTGTGCTTATGCCTTAGGAATCTGTGGAAATTTGAACTGGAGAGTGATAATTTAAGGTATCTAGTGAAAAAAATGTCTAAGCAGCAAAGCATTCAAGGTGTGGCCTGGCCGCTTCTAATAACCTATGCTCATATATGTGAACAAAGAAATGAAATGAACAAAAGCCCATTTTCAAGGGAAGAATTGAGGCTGGCTACAAAAAGTTGCATGACTAAAAAGATGGCAAATGCTAATAGCCAAGAAAATGGAGAATTGTCCTTGAAGGAATTTCAGAGATGTTCATGGAAACCCCTCCTATTACAGGCCAAAAGGTGTAGGAAGGAAGAATGCTTTCATGGCCAGGCTCAGGGCCCCACCATCCTGCACAGCCTTGGGACACTGCTCCCTGTGTCCCAGCCGTTCCAGCTCCAGCTATGGCTAAAAGGGCCCAAGATACAGCTCAAGACACTGCTTCTGAGGGTGCAAGCAATAAGCCTTGGTGGTTTCCACATGGTCTTAAGCCTGCAGGTGCACAGAGTGTTAAGAGTTGAGGCTTGGGAGCCTCCACTTAGATTTGAGAGGATGTATGAAAATGCCTGAATGTCCAGGCAGAAGCTTGCTGCAGGAGTAGAGCCCTCATGGAAAATCTCTACTAAGGCAGTGTGGGGGAGAAATGTGGGGTTGGTACGCCCACACAGATTTTAACTGAGGCACTCCCTAGTGGAGCTTTGAGAATAGGTACACTATCCTCCAGAGCCCAGAATGGTAGACCCACCGAAAGCTTGTGTCATCCACCTGGAAAAGCTGGAGGAACTCAATACCAGTTCATTAAAACAGACATAGAAGCTGCACCCTGCAAACCTCATGGGTGGAGCTGCTCAAAGCCTTGGGAGCCCACCTCTTCAACCAGTCTGCCCTGAATGTGGGACATGGAGTCAAAGGAGATTATTGTGAAGCTTTAAGATTGAATGGCTACCCTGCTGGGTTCTGTGGCTGTAAATGTTATACTTTAACCCCCCCCCCCTTACTTTTGGCCAATTTCTTCCTTATGGAATGGGAGTATTTACCCAAAACCTGTACTCCCATTTCATTTTGGGAGTAACTATCTTGTTTTTGATTTTAGAGGCTCATAGGCAGAAGGTACTTGCCTTGTCTCAGATGTGACTTTAGACTGTGAACTTTTGAATTAATGCCGGAATGAGTTAAGACTGTGGGGGGACTATTGAAAAGGCATGACTGTATTTTAAAATTGAGAAGGACATCAGATTTGGGAGAGGCCAGGGGCAGAATAATATGGTTTGAATCTCTGTCCCTGTCCAAATCTTATGTCAAATTGTAAACCACAGTGTTAGAGTTGTGGCCTGGTGGAAGGTGATTAGATCATGAGGGTGGTTTCTAATGGTTTAGTACCATCCCCCAGGGCTGTTTTCATTATAGAGTTCGCATGAGATGTGTTTGTTAAAAAGTATGTAGCACTTTCCCCTTCTTCCTCCTGCTCCAGTTATGTAAGATGAGCCTGCTTCTACTTTGCCTTCCACCACAATTGTAAGTTTTAGGAGACCTTCCCAGAAGCTGAGGAAATAGCCAGCATCATTCTTCTTGTATAGCCTGCAGAACTGTGAGCCAATTAAAACTCTTTTCTTTATAAATTACCCAGTCTCAGGCATTTCTGTATAGCAATGTGAGAATGAACTAATACAACAGCTAACCAGCTAGGTGAAAGATCTCTATAATGAGAAAGACAAAACCCTGCTCAATGAAATCAAAGATAACATAAACAAATGAAAAAAATATTCTATGATCACAGATAGGAAGAATAAATATCATTAAAATGGCCATACTGCCTAAAGAAATTTACAGATGCAATGCTACTCCTATAAAACTACAAATAACGCTCTTTTTAGAACTAGAAAAAAACTATTTAAAATTTTAAATGAAAATGAAAAAAAAAAGAGCCTGAATAGCCAAGGCAATCCTAAGCAAAGAGAACAAACCTGGAGGCATCACGTTACTCAATTTCAAACTATACTGCAAGGCTACAATAATCAAATCAGCATGGTACTGGTATAAGAACAGACACATAGACCAATGGAACAAAATAGGAAGCCCAGAAGTAAGGCCACACACCTATGATTATCCTATGTTTGACACAGCTGACACAAAATAGTAATTAGGAAGGGACTCCCTGTTCAATAAATGGTGCTGAAATAACTGGTTAGCCATATGCAGAAGATTCAAATTGGACCCCTTACCTAAACCATAAACAAAAATCCACTCAAGGTAGATTAAAGACTTAAATGCAAAACCCAGAACTATGAAAACCCTGAAAGACAACCTAGGCATATGAACTGGCAAAAATCTGAACATATGAACTGGCATAAATTTTATAACCAAGGTGCTGAAAACAATTGAACCAAAAGCAAAAATTTACAAATAGGTTCTAATTAAATCAACAGAGTAAACAGAAAAACTACAAAATGGGAGAAAAGTTTTGCAACTATGCATCTAACAAAGGCCTAATATTCAACATCTATAAGAAACTTAAAGTTACCAAAATAACCAAAAAACCACATTAAAAAGGGAGCAAGAGAAATAAAAAGACACTTTTCAAAAAAAGACATGAATTTGGCCAAAGAGCATATGAAAAAAGCTCAATATCACTGATTAGAGAAATTGCAAATTAAAGCCGCAATAAGATACCATCTCACACTGGTCAGAATGGCTATTGTTAGTGAGTCAAAAAAAATTAACAGATGCTGGTTATGTTTCAGAGAAGACAGAACACTTAAACATTGTTGGTCAGAGTGTAAAATAGCTCAACTGTTGTGGAAAACAGTGCGGTGATTCCTCAAACAGCTAAGAACAGAACTACCATTCGACTCAGCAATCCCATTACTGTTATATACTCAAAGAAATATAAATAGTTCTACCATAAAGTTGACCTGAACAGCACCATCAATGATCTAACTTATCACCAATGTCAATGATCTCATTGACATTTATAGAGAGTTTCATCCCTAACCACAGAAACAATACAAATTATTCTCAAGCTTACATGAAACATTCACCAACATAAACCACATAGGATATAAAATGTACCTTAACAAATATTAAAAAATAAATTAAACACCACACACCTAAATTGCACATGGGTCAACTAAGGAGTCTCAAAGAAAGAGACGACCTAGTCTCCCAACCTACATCTTTCTCTCGTGCTGGATGCTTCCTGCCTTTGAACATTAAACTCCAAGTTCTTCAGTTTTGGGACTCAGACTGGTTTTCCTTGCCCCACAGCTTGCAGACAGCATACTGTGGGACCTTGTGATCATAAACATTTAAAAAATCGGATTGTGGGTGGCTGGCAATATGGCTGAATAGGAACAGCTCCAGTCTGCAGCTCCCAGAGATATCAACACAGAAGGTGGGTGATTTCTGCATTTACAACTGAGGTATCTGGCTCATCTCATTGGAAATGGTTAGACAGTGGGTGCAACCCACGGGGGTTGAGTGGAAGCAGGGTAGGGGGTCACCTTATCTGGAAAGCACAAGGAGTCAGGAAACTCCCTCCCCTAGCCAAGGGAAGCCGTGAGAGACTGTGCCGTGAGGAATGCTGCACTCTGGCCCAGATACTATGCTTTTCCCACAGTCTTTGCAACCACAAACCAAAAGATTCCCTTGGGTGTCAACACCACCAGGACTCTGAATTTCAAGCACAAAACTGGAAAACCATTTGGGCAGACACCGAACTAGCTGCAGGAGATTTCTTTTCATACCCCAGTGGCGCCTGGAACACCAGCAAGACAGAACCATCCACCACAGAGCCAAGCAAGCTAAGACCCACTGGCTTAAAATTCTCGCTGCCAGGACAGCAGTTTGAAGTCCACCTGGGATGCTCGAGCTTGGTAGGCGAAGAAGCATCCACCATTATTGAGGCTTGAGTAGGCAGTTTTACCCTCACAGTGTAAGCAAAGCCCCCGGGAAACTTCGAACTGGGTGGAGCTCACTGCAGCTCAGAAAAGCTGCGTTAGCCACACTGACTCTCTGGATTCCTCCCCTCTGGGCAAGGGATCACTAAAAAAAGGTGGCAGCCCCAGTCAGGGGCTCATAGATAAAACCCCCATCTCCCTGGTACAAAGCACTTGGGGAAAAAGGTGGCTGTGGGTGCAGATTCAGCAGACTTAAACATCCCTACCTGCCAGCTCTGAAGAGAGCAACAGACCTCCTAGAACAGTGTTCAAGCTCTGCAAAGGGACAGACTGTCTCCTCAGGTGGGTCCCTGAACCCCTTGCCTCCTGACTGAGAGACACCTCCAAGCAGGGGTCGACAAACACCTCATACAGTAGAGCTCCAGCTGGGATCTGGCAGGTGCCCCTTTGGGACGAAGCTTCCAGAGGAAGGAACAGGCAGCAATCTTTGCTGTTCTGCAGTCCCCGCTGGTGATACCCAGGCAAACAGGGTCTGGAGTAGACCTCCAGAAAACTCCAGTAAACCTGCAGTAAAAGGGCCTGACTGTTAGAAGAAAAATTAACAAACAGAAAGGAATAGCATCAACCTCAACAAAAAGGACGTCCACTCAGAAACCCCATCAGAAGGTCACCAACATCAAAGACCAAAGATAGATAAATCCACAAAGATGAGGAAAAAACAGCACAAAAAGGCTGAATATTCCAAAAACCAGAACACTTCTTCTCCTCCAAAGGATCACAACTCCTCGCCAGCAAGGGAACACAACTGGAAAAAAAAATGAGTTTGACAAATTGACAGAAGTAGGCTTCAGAAGGTGGGCAATAACAAACTCCACCGAGGTAAAGGAGTTAGTTCTAACCAAATGCAAGGAAGCTAAGAACCTTGGAAAAAGGTTAGAGGAATTACTAACTAGAATAACCAGTTTAGATAAGAAAATAAATGACCTGATGGAGTTGAAAAACATAGCATGATAACTTTGTAAAGCATACACAAGTATCAATAGCTAAATTGATCAAGAGAAAGAAAGGATATCAGAGATTGAAGATCAACTTCATGAAATAAAGCGTGAAGACAAGATTAGAGAAAAAAGAATGAAAAGGAACACACAAAGCCTCCACGAAATATGGGACTATGTGAAAAGACCAAACCAATGCTTGATTGGTATACCTGAAAGTGACAAGGAGAATGGAACCAAGTTGGAAAACACTCTTCAGGATATTATCCAGGAAAACATCCCTAACCTAGCAAGACAGGAAAACATTCAAATTCAAAAAATACAGAGAACAACACAAAGATACTCCTCGAGAAGAGCAACCACAAGACACAAATAACCAGATTCACCAAGGTTGAAATGAAGGAAAAAATGTTAAGGGCAGCCAGAGAGAAAGGTCAGGCTACCCACAAGGGAAGTCCATCAGATTAACAGTGGATCTCTCTGCAGAAACACAAGCCAAAAGAGAGTGAGGCCAATATTCAACATTCTTAAAAAAAATAATTTTCAACCCAGAATTTCATATCAAGACAAACTAAGCTTCATAAGTGAAGGAGAAATAAAATCCTTTACAGATAAGCAAATGCTGAGAGATTTTGTCATCACCAGGCCTGCCTTACAAGAGCTCTTGAAGGAAGCATTGAATATGGAAAGAAACAACTGGTATCAACCACTGCAAAAACATACCAAATTATAAATAACATCGACACTATGAAGAAACTGCATCAACTAATGGGCAAAATAACTAGCTAGCATCATAATGACAAGATCAAATTCCCACATAACAATATTAACCTTAAATGCAAATAGGCTAAATGACCCAATTAAAAGACACAGACTGGCAAATTGGATAAAGAGTCAAGGCTCATCAGTGTACTGTATTCAGGAGACCCATCTCATGTGCAAAGACACACATAGGCTAAAAATAATGAGATGGAGGAATATTTACCAAGCAAATGGAAGGCAAAAAAAGCAGGGGTTGCAATCTCGGTCTTTGATAAAACAGACTTTAAACCAACAAAGATCAAAAGAGACAAAAAAGGCATTACATACTGGTAAAAGGATAACTGCAACCAGAAGAGCTAACTATCTTAACTCTATATGCACAACAATACAGAAGCACCCAGATTCATAAAGCAAGTTCTTAGAGACCTACAAAGAGACCTAGACTCCCACACAATAAGAGCAGGAGACTTTAACAGCCCATTGTCAATATTAGACAGCTCGAGACAGAAAATTAACAAGTAAATTCAAGACTTGAACTCAGCTCACGAATAAGCAGAACTAATAGACATCTACAGAACTCTCCACCCCAAATCAACAGAATATACATTCTTCTCAATATCACATCGTAATTATTGTAAAATAGACCACATAATTAAAAGTAAAACACTCCTCAGCAAATGCAAAAGAATGGAAATCATAACAAACAGACCACAGTGCAATCAAATAAGAATTTGGGATTAAGAAACTCACTCAGAACCACACAACTACATGTAAACTGAACAACCGGCTCCTGAATGACTACTGGGTAGAAAACAAAATAAAGGCAGAAACAAATAAGCTTTTTGAAACCAAAGAGAACAGACACAACGAGCCAAAATTCTTGTACATAGCTAAAGCAGTGTTTACAGGAAAGTTTATAGCACTAAACGCCCAGAAAAGAAAGCAGAAAATAATTACAATCGACACCCTAACATCACAATGAAAAGAACTAAAGAAGCAAGAGCAAACAAATTCAGAAGCTAGCCAGAGACAAAACATAACTAAGGTCAGAGCAGAACTGAAAAAGATAGAAATAGGAAAACCTCTTTAAAAAATCAACAAATCCAGGAACTGTTTTTTTGAAAAGATCAACAAAATAGATAGACTGCTAGCCAGACTAATAAAGAGAAACAGAGAAGAATCAAATAGACACGATAAAAAAAGATAAAGGGGATATCACCACTGATTCCACAGAAATACAAACTACCATCAGAGAATACTATAAACACTTCTATGCAAATAAACTAGAAAATCTAGAAGAAATGGATAAATTCCTTGACACATACACTCTTTCAAGTCTAAACCAGAAATAAGTCGAATTCCTGAATAGACCAATAACAGGTTCTGAAATTGAGGCAGTAATTAATAGCCTACCGACCAAAAAAGTCCACACCCAGAGGGATTCCCAGCTGAATTCTACCAGAGGTACAAAGAGGAGCCGGTGCCATTCTTCTGAAATCGTTCCAAACAATAAAAAAAGAGGGAATCCTCCCTAACTCATTTTATGAGACCAGCATCATCCTGATATAAAAACCTGGTAGAGGCAAAACAAAAAAAGAAAATTTCAGGACAATATCCATGATGAACATCGATGCCAAAATCCTCAGTAAAATACTGGCAAACCAAATCCAGCAGCACATCAAATAGCTTATCCACCACTATCACGTCGGCTTCATCCTGGGATGCAAGGCTGGGTGAACATATGCAAACCAATAAAGGTAATCCATCACATAAACAGAACCAATGACAAAAACCACAGGATTATCTCAATAGATGCAGAAAAGACCTTTGATAAAATTCAACGCTGCTTCATGCTAAAAACTCTCAATAAACTAGGTATTGATGTAACGAATCTCAAAATAAGAAGAGCTATTTATGACAGGCACACAGCCAATATCATACTGAATGGGCAAAAACTGGAAACATTCCCTTTAAAAACCAGCACAAGACAAAAATGCCCTCTCTCACTCCTCCTATTCAACATAGTATTGGAAGCTTTGGCCAGGGAAATCAGGCAAGAGAAAGAAATAAAGCGTATTCAAATAGGAAGAGAGGAAGTTAAATTGTCTCTGTTTGCAGGTGACATGATTGTATATTTAGAAAACCCCAATGTCTCAGCCCAAAACTTCCTTAAGCTGATAAGCAACTTCAGCAAAGTCTCAGGATACAAAATCAATGTGTAACAATCACAAGCATTCCTATACACCAATAATAGAGAGCCAAATCATGAGTCAACTTCCATTTACAATTGCTACAAAGAGAATAAAATAACTAAAAATACAACTTACAAGATATGTGAAGGACCTCTTCAAGGAGAACTACAAATCACTGCCCAAGGAAATGAGAGAGGACACAAACAAATGGAGAAAAATTCTGTGATAATGGATAAGAAAAATCAATATTGTGAAAATGGCCACACTGCCCAAAGTAATTTATACATTCAATGCTATCTCCATCAAGAGGGCATTGACTTTCTTCACAGAATTAGAAAAAAACTACTTTAAACTTCATATGAAACCAAAATAGAGCCAGCATAGCCAAGGCAATCCTAAGCAAAAAGAACAAAGCTGGAGGCATCATGCTAACTGACTTCAAATTATACTACAAGGTGGGGAGGTTCCAAGATGGCCGAATAGGAACAGCTCCAGTCTACAGCTCCCAGCATGAGCGATGCAGAAGACGGGTGATTTCTGCATTTCCAACTGAAGTACCAGGTTCATCTCACTGAGGCCTGTTGGAGAGTGGGTGCAGCCCACAGAGTGTGAGACGAAGCAGGGCCTCACCAAGGAAGTGCAAGGGGTCGGGGAATTCCCTTCCCTAGCCAAGGGAAGGCATGACAGAGGGTACCTGGAAAATGGGGTCACTCCCATCCTAATACTGCACTTTTCAGTGGTCTTAGCAAACACCACACCAGGAGATTATATCCTGTGTCTGGCTTAGAGGGTCCCACACCCACAGAGCCTCACTCACTGCTAGCACAGCAGTCTGAGATCAAACAGCAAGGCAGCAGCAAGGCTGGGGGAGGGCCATCTGCAATTACTGAGGCTTGAGTAGGTAAACAAAGTGACTAGGAAGTTCAAACTGGGTGGAGCCCACTGCAGCTGAAGGAGGCCTGCCTGCCTCCGCAGACTCCACCACTGAGGGTAGGGCATAGCTGAACAAAAGGCAGCAGAAATTTCTGCATACTTAAACATCCCTGTCTGACAGATTTGAAGAGAGTACTGGTTCTCCCAGCACAGAGTTTAAGATCTGAGAACGGACAGACTGCCTCCTCAAGTGGGTCCCTGACACCTGAGTAGCCTAATTGGGAGACACCTCCCAGTAGAGGGCTGACTGATACCTCATACAGCTGGGTGCACCTCTGAGACGAAGCTTCCAGAGGAAGGATCAGGCAGCAACATTTGCCATTCTGCAATATTTGCTTTTCTACAGCCTCTGCTGGTGATACCCAGGCAAACAGGGTCTGGAGTGGACCTCCAGCAAACTCCAACAGACCTGCAGCTGAGGGTCCTGACTGTTAGAAGAAAAAGTAACAAAGAGAAAGGACATCCACATCAAAACCCCATCTGTACATCACCATCATCAAAGAACAAAGGTACATAAAACCACAAAGATGGGGAGAAATCAGAGCAGAAAAGCTGAAAATTCTAAAAATCAGAGCACCTATTCTCCTCCAAAGGAACACAGCTCCTCGCCAGCAATGGAAAAAAGCTAGATGGAGAATGACTTTCACGAGTTGAGAGAAGAAGGTTTCAGACAATCAGTAATAACAAACTTCTCTGAGCTAAAGGAGAATGTTCAAACCCATCGCAAGGAAGTTAAAAAACTTGAAAAAAGATTAGACGAATGGCTAACTAGAATAAACAGCATAGAGGAGACCTTATATGACCTGATGGACCTGAAAACCATGGCACAAGAACTACGTGACACATGCACAAGCTTCAGTAGCCGATTCGATCAAGTGGAAGAAAGGGTATCAGTGATTGAAGACAAAATGAATGAAATGAAGTGAGAAGAGAAGTTAAGAGAAAAAAAGAGTAAAAAGAAACAAACAAAGCCTCCAAAAAATATGAGACTATGTGAAAAGATCAAATCTATATCTGATTGGTGTACAGGAAAGTGATTGGGAGAATGGAACCAAGTTGGAAAACACTCTTCAGGATATTATGCAGGAGAACTTCCCCAATCTAGAAAGGCAGGCCAATATTCAAATTCAGGAAATACAGAGAATGCCACAGAGATACTCCTCAAGGAGAGCAACTCCAAGACACATAATTGAGGGAGAAATAAAATATTTTACAGACAGGCAAATGCTGAGAGATTTTGACACCACCAGGCCTTCCCTAAAAGAGCTCCTGAAGGAAGCACTAAACATAGAAAGGAACAACTGGGACCAGTCACTGTAAAAACATGCCAAATTGTAAAGACCATCAATGCTAGGAAGAAACTGCATCAACTAATGAGCAAAATGACCAGCTAACATCATAATGAAAGGATCAAATTCACACATAACAATATTAACCTTAAATGTAAATGGGCTAAATGCTCCAATTAAAAGACACAGACTGGCAAATTGGATAAAGACTCAAGACCTATCAGACTGCTGTATTCAGGAGACCCATCTCACGTGCAGAGACACACATAGGCTCATCCCTGGGATGAAAGGCACGTTCAACATATGCAAATCAATAAATGTTATCCATCATATAAACAAAACCAAAGACAAAAACCACATGATTATCTCCATAGATGCAGAAAAGGCCTTTGAATCAATTCAAGAGCCCCAATGCTAAAAACTCTCAATAAACTAGGTATTGATGTAACGTATCTCAAAATAATAAGAGCTATTTAGGAAAAACCCACAGCCAATATCATACTGAATGGGCAAAAACTGGAAGCATTCCCTTTGAAAACCGGTGCAAGGCAAGGATACCCTCTCTCATCACTCCTATTCAACATAGTGTCGGAAGTTTTGGTAGGAGAAAGAAATAAAGGGTATTCAATTAGGAAAAGAGGAAGTCAAATTGTCCCTGTTTGCAGATGACATGATTGTATATTTAGAAAACTTCATCTTCTCAGCCCAAAATCTCCTTAAGCTGATAAGCAACTTCAGCAAAGTTTAAGGATACAAAATCAATGTGCAAAAATCACAAGCATTCCTATACACAAATAACAGACAAACAGAGAGCCAAGTCATGAGTGAACTCCCATTCACAATTGCTTCAAAGAGAATAAAATACTTAGGAATCAAAATTCCAAGAGATGTAAAGGACTTCTTCAAGGAGAACTACAAACCACTGCTCAATGAAATAACAGAGGACACAAAACAATGGAAGAACATTCCATGCAAATGGATAGGAAGAATCAATATCGTGAAAATGGCCATACTGCCCAAGGTAATTTATAGATTCAATGCCATCCACATCAAGCTACTAATGAGTTACTTCACAGAATTGGAAAAAACCACTTTAAAGTTAACATGGAAGTAAAAAAGAGCCCACATTGCCAACACAATCATAACCAAAAAGAACAAAGCTGGAGGCATCATGCTACCTGACTTCCAACTATACTACAAGGCTACAGTAACCAAAACAGCATAGTACTGGTACCAAAATAGAGATATAGAAAAATGAAACAGAACAGAGCCCTCAGAAATAATACCACACATCTACAACCATCTGATCTTTGACAAACTCGACAAAAAGAAGAAATGGGGAAAGGATTCCCTATTTAATATATGGTGTTGGGAGAACTGGCTAGCCATATGTAGAAAGCTGAAACTGGATCCCTTCCTTACTCCCTATACAACAATTAATTCAAAATGGATTAAAGACTTAAATGTTAGACCTAAAACCATAAAAACCCTAGAAGAAAACCTAGGCAATACCATTCAGGACATAGGCATGGGCAAGGACTTTATGACTAAAACACCAAAAGCAATGGCAACAAAAGCCAAAATTGACAAATGGGATCTAATTAAATTAAAGAGCTTCTGCACAGCAACAGAAACTACCATCAGAGTGATCAGGCAACCTCCAGAATGGGAGAAAATTGTTCCAATCTACTCATCTGACAAAGGGCTAATATCCAGAATCTACAAAGAACTTAAACAAATTTACAAGAAAAAAATCAAGCAACCCCATCAAAAACTGGGTGAAGGATATGAACACACTATTCTCAAAAGAAGACATTTATGCAGCCAAAAGACATGTGAAAAAATGCTCATCATCACTGGCCATCAGGGAAATGCAAATCAAAACCACAATGAGATACCATCTCACACCAGTTAGAATGGCCATCATTAAAAAGTCAAGAAACAAACAGATTCTGGAGAGAATGTGGAGAAATAGGAACACTTTTACACTGTTGGTGGGACTGTAAACTAGTTCAACCATTGTGGACGTCAGTGTGCGATTCCTCAAGGATCTAGAACTAGAAATACCATTTGCCCCAGCCATCCCATTACTGGGTATATACCCAAAGGATTACAAATCATGCTGCTATAAAGACACATGCATATGTACGTTTATTGCAGCACTATTCACAATAACAAAGACTTGGAACCAACCCAAATATCCATCAATGATAGACTGGATTAAGAAAATGTGGCACATATACACCATGGAATACTATGCAGCCATAAAAAAGGATGAGTTCATGTCCTTTGTAGGGACATGGATGAAGCTGGAAACCACCATTCTGAGCAAACTATCGCAAGGAAAGAAAACCAAACACTGCATGTTCTCACTCATAGGTGGGAATTGAACAATGAGGACACTTGCACACAGGGTGGAGAATATCACACACTGGGGATTGTCTTGGGGTGGGAGAGGGGGTAGGGATAGCATTAGGAGATATACCTAAAGTAAATGACGAGTTAGTGGGTGCAGCACACTAACATGGCCCATGTATACATATGTAACAAACCTGTATGTTGTGCACGTGTACCCTAGTGCTTAAAGTATAATAATAAAAAAAATTATACTACAAGGCTACAGCAACCAAAACAGCATGGTACTGCTACCAAAACAGATATATAGACCCATGGAACAGAACAGAGCCCTCAGAAATAACACCACACATCTATACCAACCTGATCTTTGACAAACCTGACAAAAAAAAGCAATGGGGAAAGGATTCCCTATTAAATAAATGGTGTTGGGAAAACTGGCTAGCCATATGTAAAAAACTGAAACCGGACCCCTTCCTTACACCTTACACAAAAATTAACTCAATACAGATTAAATACTTAAACATAAAGTGTAAAACCATAAAAAACCTAGAAGGAAACAAAGGCAATTCCATTCAGGACATAGGCATGAGCAAAGACTTCTTGATTAAAACACCAAAAGCAATGGCAACAAAAGCCAAAATTGACAAATGGCATCTGATTATACTAAAGAGCTTCTGCACAGCAAAAGAAACTTTCATCAGAGTGAACAGGCAAGCTACAAAATGGGAGAAAATTTTTGCAATGTATCCATCTGACAAACGGCTAATACCCAGAATCTATAAAGAACTTAAACAAATTTACAAGAAAAAATAACCTCATTAAAAAGTGGGCAAAGGATATGAACAGACACTTCTCAAAAGAAGACATTTATGCATCCAACAAACATGAAAAAAAGTGCATCATCATTGGTCATTAGAGAAATGCAAATCAAAACCACAATGAGATACCATCTCATGCCAGTTAAAATGGCGATCATTAAAAAGGCAGAAACAACAAAAACTGGAGTGGATGTGGAAAAATATGAATGCTTTTACACTGCTGGTCAGAGTATAAATTAGTTCAATCATCATGGAAGTCTGTGGCAATTCCTCAAGAATCTAGAGCCAGATATACCATTTAACACAGGAATCCCATTACTGGGCATATACCCAAAGGATTATAAATCATTCTATTGTAGAGACACATTCACATGTATGTTTATTGTGGCACTGTTCACAATAGCAAAGACTTGGAACCAACCCAAATGCCCATCAATGATAGATTGGAGTAAGAAAATGTGGCACATATACACCATGGAATACTATGCAGCCATAAAAAAGGATGAGTTCATGCCCTTTGCAGGGACGTGGATGAAGCTGGAAACCATCATTCTGAGTAAACTAACACAAGAACTGAAAACCAAACACCACAGGTTCTCACTCATTGATGGGAGTTAAACAATGAGAACACATGGACATGGGGAGGGGAACATCATACACCAGGGCCTGTTGGTGGGTGGAGGGCCAGGGGAGGGAAACATTAAAAAAATACCTAATTTGGATGACGGGTTGATGGGTGCAGCAAACCAATATGGCACGTGTATATCTACGTAACAAACCTGCACATTCTGCACATGTATCCCAGAACTTAAAGTATAATAAATAAATAAATACATACATAAATAATAGAAGTAACAAAGCAAAAGAAAAATATTTTGGAATTGAATAAAAATACAGCTTATTAAAATATGTGAGAGTCAGCAATGAGTTTTTTTAAAAATTGTAGCATTAGTGCATGTATTAGGAAAGAAAGTGGGATCTAAAATAAGTAATCTAAAAACAGTAGAGAGAAAAAGGCACTCTAAGCAGGAAGCAAGCAGAAGAAAATTAACCATAAAAAGTAGGTGATGGGCGGGAAGATGGCAGACAGGAGGCAAGACTAGCTTGCAGCTCCAGTTCAGACAGACAGAGCAGCTTGTGGAGAATCACATCGTAAATTTTTGCTGCTCAACTATTGCAGGAATATACCAGGAAGGCTGAAAGACTCCACAGGCCCTCTGAAGGAAACAGATTCCTCCTGCAGCACCCAGGAGACATCCCAGATACTGTGGGTGCCTGAGATATGACAGTGGAAAAGGGGAATTATCTGCCCCTGAACACACACTCTTGCTGGGAAACCTGAAGGTCTACATAATGAGGGAAGGATTTGACTTTACCTGAAGATGAGTCAATTTAGAGAGCCAAGCAAAATACAAGGGTAGAGGAACCAGTGGGAAAACCCTGAGGGCTCTTTGGGTCCCTAGAAAAGCCATTTCTGACTTCTCTCACTGGGGTCCTTGGGGAGGGCTGCCAGAGGAACTGGGAAAAGATCAAAGGAAGAAGGAAAGCTCCAGCTGAACTTTGTAACAATTCCAACTGAATGCGAAGTCTCCTGGCCAGAATATGGGGGAGTGCGTGAATCCATTGTTCATACAGGACAAGCGGCGAGGAGTAAAAGCCCTGCTTGCTTTCTCAGCTGAAAGGCTGGTAGCCTGGGAAAGTTCTCAGCTCTGCTCGCCCACTGCTGGGAAACAAACTCGATAATGTTGGAGTGGATCATGGTAGAAATGAGACAGGTCTTTCGAGTTGTATGAGAGCTGGGTTAGGCCTACAACTGCCATCTTTCCCCCACTTCCTGGACAACCTGCATGACACAGCAGAGGCAGGCATCATCCGCCTGGAAACATAACTCCATTGACCTGGGAACCACACCCTCATCCCCCGGAGCAGCTGCAACAAGCCCCACCCAAGGAGAATCTGAGCTCAGATATAGGTAAACTTGTCCCCACCTGTGGATGGTCCTTCCCTACCCATCCTGGTAGCTGTAGGCAAAGGTCATATTCTCTTTCGAGTTCTAGGGCACCACCCACCATCTAATTTTTTACACTATCACAGCTGATGCTCTTTTGAAAGTGCCACGTCCTAGCAGGAGGCCAACAGGCATAAAAATAGTGCATTAAGCAACCAAAACTAAGGACCCTCACAGAGTCCATTTCACTCTCTTGCCACCTCCACTAGAGCAGGTGCTGTTATCCACAGCTGAGAGACCTGAAGGTGGTTCACATTAGAAGACTCTGTGCAGCCAACCACCAGTACCAATCTAGAGCCTGGTAGTCCTGCTGGGTGGCTAGATCCAGAAGAGAAATAACAATCACTACAGTTCAGCTCTCATAAAGTCACATCTCTAGGAAAAAGGGGAGAGTACTTAATCAATAAAACACCCCATGAGACACATAAATTGGAACAGCAAATTGAGACCCAGATCTCTCTGATATAGCCTACACAAATGAGAAAAGACCAGAAGAACAATTCTGGTAACATGACAAAACAAGGTTCTTTAACACCCCAAAAAATGAACACTAGCTCACCAGAAATGGATCCAAACCAAGAGGAAATCCCTAATTTACCTGAAAAAGAATTTAGAAGGTCGATTATTAAGCTAATAAAGGAGGCACCTGAAAAAAGTGGGGTCCAATTTAAGATAATTTTTAAAAAGATGCAAGATATAAGGAGAAAACTCTTCAGCAAAATAGCATAAATTTAAAAAAATCACAACTTTGGGAAATAAAAAACACACTTAGAGAAATGCAAAATATACTGAAAAGTCTCAGCAATAGAATTGAAGAAGCAGAAAAAAAGAATTTCAGAGCTCGAAGACAAGGTTTTCAGTTAAATCCAATCCAACAAAGACAATAAAAAAAAATTTAAAAAGGTGAACAAAGCTTCCAAGAAGTTTGGTATTATGTTAAACAACCAAACCTTAGAATAATTAACATTCCTGAGGAGGAAGAGAAATCTAAAAATTTGGAAAATATATTTTGGGGAATAATCGAGGAAAAATTCCCCAGCCTTGCTGAAGACCTAAAGATCCAAATACAAGAAGCTCTAAGAACATATGAGAAATCTTTAGCCTCCTTAAAATAAAAATTATCCACCAAGAATTTTGTATCGAGTGAAACTTAGATTCATAAATAAAGATAATAGTTTTTTTTAGACAAGCAAATGGTGAGAGAATTTGTCACTATCAACCCAGCACTACAAGAACTACTAAAAGGAGCACTAAATCTTGAAATAAAAACTGGAAACACACCAACACAGAACCTCTTTAAAGCATAAATCTCACAGAACCCATAAAAAAAAATATGATTAAAAACAAAAAGGGTTACAGGAAATGAATAGAATGATGAATGGAATAGGACCTCACATCTGAATACTAATGTTCAATGTAAATGGACTAAATGCTCCATTTAAAAGATGCAGAATAACAGAATGGATAATAATTCACAAGCCAATTATCTGCTGCCTTCAAGAGACTCACATAAGACATAAGGACTCTCATGAACTTAAAGGAGTAGAAAAAAATATTCAGTACAAATGAGCCTCAAAAGCAAGGAGCAGTAGCTACTCTCATATCAGACAAAACAAACTTTAAAGCAACAGCAGTCAAAAAAGACAAAAAGAGACATTATGTGATGAGGAAAGGCCTTGTCCAACAGGAAAACATTAGAATTTTAAATATATATGCACATAACCCAGGAGCTCCCAAATGTATAAAACAATTACTACTAGACTTAACAAATGAGATATATGACAACATAATGATAGTGGAGGACTTCAATATTCCGCTGACAGCATTAGACAGGTCACCAAAACAGAAAGTCAAAAAAGAATTTATTTAAACTACAACCTAGAACAAAAAAACTTAACAGATATTTACAGAACATTCTCCCCAACAACCACAGAATATGCATTCTATTCATCAGCACATGAAACTTTCTCCAAGGTAAACCATATGGTAGGCCACAAGAAAAGTCTCAATAAATTTATCAGATGACTAGATTGCAAAAATTTTCTCCCATTTTGTAGGTTGCCTGTTCACTCTGATGGTAGTTTCCTTTGCTGTGCAGAAGCTCTTTAGTTTAATTAGATCTCATTTGTCAATTCTTGCTTTTGTTGCCATTGCTTTTGGTGTTTTAGACATGAAGTTCTTGCCTATGCCTATGTCCTGAATGGTATTGCCTAGGTTTTCTTCTAGGGTTTTTATGGTTTTACGTCTGACAAAGGGCTAATGTCCAGAATCTACAATGAACTCAAACAAATTTACAAGAAAAAAACAACCCCATCAAAAAGTGGGCGAAGGATATGAACAGACACTTCTCAAAAGAAGACATTTATGCAGCCAAAAGACACATGAAAAAATGCTCATCATCACTGCACATCAGAGAAATGGAAATCAAACCACAATCAGTACCATCTCACAGCAGTTAGAATGGTGATCATTAAAAAGTCAGGAAACAACAGATGGGATGTGGAGAAATAGGAACACTTTTACACTGTTGGTGGGACTGTAAACTAGTTCAACCATTGTGGAAGTCAGTGTGGCGATTCCTCAGGGATCAAGAACTAGAAATACCATTTGACCCAGACATCTCATTACTGGGTATATACCCAAAGGACTGTAAATCATGCTGCTATAAAGACACATGCACACGTATGTTTATTATGGCACTATTCACAATAGCAAAGATTTGGAACCAACCCAAATGTCCAATGACGATAGACTGGATTAAGAAAATGTGGCACATATACACCATGAAATACTATGCAGCCATAAAAAATGATGAGTACATGTCCTTTGTAGGGACATGGATGAAGTTGGAAACCATCATTCTCTGCAAACTATCACAAGGACAGAAAACCAAACACCGCATGTTCTCACTCATAGGTGGGAATTGAACAATGAGAACTCATGGACACAGGAAGGGGAACATCACACTCCAGGGACTGTTGTGGGGTGGGGGGAGAGGGGAGGGACAGCATTAGGAGATATACCTAATGCTAAATGACGAGTTAATGGGTGCAGGAAATCAACATGGCACATGGATACATATGTAACAAACCTGCACATTGTGCACATGTACCCTAAAACCTGAAGTATAATTAAAAAAAAAAAAAAAGAAACATCACCCCTACCCCAATAATCCCCAGTAGAACTTATATTTTCTTTATCTTTTACTATAACTTTATATTTTATAAATAAAAAGACAGGAATGTCAGGCCTCTGAGCCGAACCTCAGCCATTGTAACCCTTGTGACCTGCACATATATGTCCGGATGGCCCGCAGGAGCCAAGAAGTCTGGGGCAACCCAAAGCTACAAGAGAAGTAAAACAGCCAGCTCCTGTCTTAACTGACTGACCAATTTTACAACATTCCATTATGACTTGTTCCTGCCCTGCCCCAACTGATCAATCAACTTCGTGACATTCTTCTGGGCAATGAGTCTTATGATCTCCCCACCATGCACCCTGTGACTACCTCCTCTGCTGACAATAGATAACCACCTTTAACTGTAACTTTCCACTGCTTACTCCAATCCTATAAAACTGCTCCACCCATCTCTCTTTGCTGACTCCTTTTTCGGACTCAGCCCTCCTGCACCCAGGTGAAATAAACAGCTTTATTGCTCACACAAAAGCCTGCTTGGTGGACTCTCTTCACATGGACGTGCGTGACATAGACCTTCCCTCTGACAGAGCCTACCCAAATGAAAAGGAACAAGAAAATCAACCCTGGTGATATGACAAAACAAGGCTTGTTAACACCCCCAAAAAATCACACTAGTTCACCAACAATGGATCCAAACTAAGAAGAAATCCTCAATTTACCTAAACAAGAATTCAGGAGGTTAGTTATTAGGCTAATCACAGAGGGACCAGAGAAAGGCAAAGCCCCGAGCAAGGAAATCCAAAAAAATAATACAAGAAGTGAAGGGAGAAATATTCAAAGAAATAGATAGCTTAAAGAAAAAGCAATAAAAAATTCAGGAAATGCAGAATACACTTTTAGATATGCAAAATTCTCTGGAAAGTCTCAGCAATAGAATTGAACAAGTAGAATAAAGAAATTCAGCAATCAACAACACGGTCTTTGAATTAGCCCAATCCAACAAAGACAAGGAAAAAAGAATAAGAAAATATGAACGAAGCCTCCAAGAAGTCTGAAATTATGTTAAATGACTAAACCTAAGAATAACTGGTGTACCTGAGAAAGAAGACAATTCTAAAACCTTGCAAAACGTATTTGGGGGAATAATCAAGGAAAACTTCTGTGGCCTTGTTAGAGACCTAGACGTGCAATTACAAGAAGCACAAAGAACACCTGGGAAATTCATTGCAAAAAGATCTTCACCTAGGCACATTGTCATCAGGTTATCCAAAGTTAAGACAAGGGAAATAATCTTAAGGTCTGTGAGACAGAAGAAACAGGTAAACTATACAGGAAAGTCTGTCAGATTAACAGCAGATTTCTGCCAGAAACCCCACAAGCCAGAAGGGATTGGGGCCCTATCTTCAGCCTCCTCAAACAAAACAATTATCAGTGAAGAATTTTGTATCCGCAAAACTAAGCATCATATATGAAGGAAACATACAGTCATTTTCAGATGAACAAATGCTGAGATAATTTGCTATTACCAAACAATTACTACAGGAACTGCTAAAAGGAGCTCTAAATCTTGAAACAAGTCCTGGAAACACATCAAAACAGAACGACTTTAAAGCATAAATCACATAGGACCTATAAAATAAAAATACAAGTTAAAAAGCAAAAACAAACAAACAAAACAAAGTACACAGGCAACAAAGAGAATGATGAATGCAACAATACCTCACATTTCAATACTAACATTGAATGTAAATGGCCTAAATGCTCCAGTTAGAAGACACAGTACCGGAGAATGAATAAGAACTCACCAACCAACTATCTGCTGCCTTCAGGAGACTCACATAACATATAAGGACTCATAAAAATGTAAAGTAAAGGGGTAGAAAAAGGCATTTTGTGCAAATGGACACCAAAAGCGAGCAGGGGAGCTATTCTTATATCAGACAAAACAAACTTTAAAGCAACAGCAGTTGAAAGAGACAAAGAGGGCCATTATATAATGATAAAAGGCCTTGTCCAACAGGAAAGTATCACAAACCTAAATATATATGCACCTAACACTGGACCTCCCAAGTTTATAAAACAATTACTAATAGACCTAAGAAATGAGATAGACAGCAATACAATTATAGTGAGGGACTTCAATACTTCACTGACAGCAGTAGACAGGTCAATCAAGACAGAATGTCAACAAAGAAACAATGGATTTAAACTATACCTAGTAACAAATGGACTTAACAGATATATACAGAACATTTTATCCAACAACTGCAGAATACACATTCAATTCAACAATGTATGGAACTTTCTCCAAGATAGACCATATAATAGGCCATAAAAGGAGGCTTGATAAATTTAAGAAAATTGAAATTATATCAAGCACTGTCTTACACTATAGTGGAATAAAACTGGAAATAAACTCCAAAAGGAACCTTCAAAACAACGCAAATACATCGATATTAAATAACTTGCTCCTGAATGAGCACTGGGTCAAACAAAATCAAGATGGAAATTTAAACATTTCTTTGAACTGAATGACAATAACAACACAATCTAGGCCGGGGACGGTGGCTCACACCTATAATCCCAGCACTTTGAGAGGCCGAGGCGGGTGGATCACGAGGTCAGATCGAGACCATCCTGGCTAACATGGTGAAACCCCGTCTCTACTAAAAATAAAAAAAAAAATAGCCGGGCATGGTGGCGGGTGCCTGTAGTCCCAGCTACTCGGGAGGCTGAGGCAGGAGAATGGCATGAACCCAGGAGGCAGAGCTTGCAGTGAGCTGAGATCGCACCACTGCAGTCCAGCCTGGATGACAGAGAGAGACTCCCACTCAAAAAAAAAAAAAAAAAAAAAAAGAAACAAAAACCACAACCTATCAAAACCTCTGGGATACAGCTAAGGCTGTGCTAAGGGGAAAGTTCAGAGCCCTAAACCCCTATATAAAAAAGTCCAAAAGAGCACAAAGAGACAATCTAAGGTCATACCTCAAGGAACTGGAGAAACAAGAATAAACGAAACCCAAACCCAGCAGAAGAAAGGACATAACCAAGATCAGAGCAGAACTAAATGATATTGAAACAAAGAAACAAAACCCCACAAAAGATAAATGAAACAAAAAGCTGGTCTTTGAAAAGATAAATAAAATGGATAGACCATTAGCAAGACTAGCTAAGAAGAGAGAAAAATGCAAATAACCTCAGTAAGAAATGAAATATGAGATATTACAGCTGACACCACTGACATAGAAAACATCATTCAAGGCTACTATGAACACCTTTATGCACATAAACTATAAAACCTAGAAGAGATGGATAAATTCCGGAAAAATACAACCCTCCTAGTGTAAATCAGGAAGAAATTGATACTCTGAACAGACCAATAACAAGCAGCGAGATTGAAATGGTAGTTTAAAAATTACCAACAAAAAAAAGTCCAGGACCAGATAGATTCACAGAAGAATTCTAGAAGACACCCAAAGAAGAATTGGTGCCAATCCTTTTGACACTATTCCACAAGACAGAAAAAGAGGGAACCCTCCCTAATTCATTCTATGAAGCCAGCATCACCCTAATACCACAATCAGGAAAGGACACAACCAATAAAGAAAAGTACAGACAGATATCCTTAAGGAATATAGATGCTAAAATTCTCAACAAAACACTAGCTAACCAAATCCAACAACATATCAAAAAGATAATCCACCATGATAAAGTGGGTTTCATAACAGGGATGATTTAACATATGCAAGTCAATAAACGTGATACACCACATAAACAGAATTAAAAACAAAAATCACATGATAATCTCAATAGATGCAGAGAAAGCATTCAACAAAATCCAGCATTTTATGATTAAATCCTCAGAAAAATCGGCATGCAGGGGACATACCTTAATGTAATAAAAGCCATCTATGACAAACCCACAGCCAACATAATACTGAATGGGGAAAAGTTGAAAGCATTCCCTCTGAGAATGGGAACAACACAAGCATGCTCACTCTCACTACTCCTCTTCAACATAGTACTGGAAGTCCTAGCCAGAGTAATCAGACAAGAACAATAAATAAAGGGCATCCAAATTGGTAAAGAGGAAGACAAACAGTCCCTGTCTGCTGAAGATATGATTGTTTACCTGAAAACCCTAAGGACTCCTCCAAAAAGCTCCTAGAACTGATAAAAGAATTCAGCAAAGTTTCTGGATACAAGATTAATGTACACAAATCAGTAGTTATTCTATATACCAACAGTAACCAAGCTGAGAATCAAATCAAGAACTCAACCCCTTTTACAATAGCTGCAAAAAAAAAATACTCAGGAATATACCTAACCAAGGAGTTGAAAGACCTCTATAAGGAAAACAACACTGTTGAAAGAAATCATACACAACACAAACAAACGGAAACACATCCCATGCCCATGGATGGGTAGAATCAATGTTGTGAAAATGACCATACTGCCAAAAGCAATCTACAAATTCAATGCAATCCCCATCAAAATAAAACCATCATTCTTCACAGAGCTAGAAAAAACATTCTGAAATTCATATGGAACCAAAAAATAGCCCACACAGCCAAAGTAAGATTAAGCAAAAAGAGCAAATCTAGAGGCGTCACACTACCTGGTTTCAAACTATAATATAAGGCCATAGTACCAAAACAGTGTGGCACTGGTATAAAAATAGGCACATAGACCAATGGAACAGAACAGAGAACAAAGAAATAAACCCAAATACTTATAGGCAACTGATGTTTGACAAAGGAAACAAAAATATAAAGTGGGAAAATGATGCCCTTTTCAACTAATGATGCTGGGATACTTGGCTAGCCACATGTAGGAGAATGAAACTGCATCCTTATCTATCACCTTACAGAGAAATCAACTCAAGATGGATTAAGAACTTAAACCTAAGATCTGAAGCTATGAATATTTTAGAAGATAACATTGGACAAACCTTTCTAGGCATTGGCTTAAGCAAGGATTTCATGACCAGGAACCCAAAGCAAATGCAATAAAAACAAAGATAAATAGTTGGGGCCTAATTAAACTAAAGAGCTTTTGCACAGCAAAAGGAACAGTCAGCAGAGTAAACAAACAGCCCACAAAGTGGGAGGAAATCTTCACAATCTATACATCTGACAAAGGCCCAATATCCAGAATCTACAATGAAGTCAAACAAATCAGCAAGAAAAAAACAAATGATCTCATCAAAAAGTGGGCTAAGGACATGAATAGATAATAATCAAAAGAAGATATACTAATGGCCAACAAACATATAAAAAATGCTCAACATCACTAAAGATCAGGGAAATGCAAATCAAAACCACAACGTGATACCACTTTACTTCTGCAAGAATGGCCATAATCAAAAAATAAAAAAAAACAGTAGATGTTGGCATTGATGTAGTGATCAAGGAACACTTCTACACTGCTGGTGGGAATGTCAACTAGTACAGTCACTACGGAAAACAGTGTGGAGATTCCTTATAGAACAAAAAGTAGAACTACCATTTGATCCAGCAATCCCACTACTGGGTATCTAACCAGAGGAAAATCACTCATTATTCGAAAAAGATACTTGCACACCCATGTTTATAGCAGCACAATTCTCAATTGTAAAATCGTGGAAACAACCCAAATGCCCATCAATCAACGAGTGAATAAAGAAATTGTGGCATATATATAAATAAATAAATAAATATATATACTACTCAGCCATAAATAGGAATGAATTAACAGCATTTTCAGTGACCTGAATGAGATTAGAGACTATAGTTTTAAGTGAAGTAACTCAGGAATAAAAAACCAAAAATCATATGTTCTCACTGATATGTGGGAGCTAAGCTATGAGGACTCAAAGGCATAAGAATGATATCATGGACTTTGGGGACTTAGGGGAAGGGTGGGAAAGGTGTGAGGGATAAAAGACTACAAATATGGTGCAGTGTATACTGCCCCAGTGATGGGTGCACCAAAATCTCACAAATCACCACTAAAGAACTTAATCATGTAACCAAACAAGACCTGTACCCCAATAACTTATAAAAAAAATTAAAAAATTAAAATTAAAAAAAAACAAAACAAACAATAAGACAAAAACAAAAAAGCAAAAATAAAAAGAAACAAAACAAAAAGCCTGACACAGTCATGTAACAAACAGAACACCTGTTTGGAAAAAATGTAGAAATTTTATGAAATAGGCTTCAAGTTCTACCAAGGAAAAAAGGAATAGAGTAATACACAGTGTTGTTTCTCCCACACCTATCCCCCATCATTCCCCTTCTTGTTAATGGCACCAGAACCTTTCAGCATTGACTGTGAAACCATTCTCACCATCTCACAATCCAGTAAGCAAATCATATAGATCATAAGTCTGTAATGTCTCACTGGCTAATACTTCCATGTTATCATGTCTTACCTAGAATTTTAAAAAGTATTTCACAGGAGAATGGCGTGAACCCGGGAGGCAGAGTTTGCAGTGAGCCGAGACTGCGCCACTGCACTCCAGCCTGGGCGACAGAGCGAGACTCCGTCTCAAAAAAAAAAAAAAAAAAAAAAAAAAAAAAAAAGTATTTCACCTACTTAGCATTTCTTACTCCCTCCAATGCATCTTTTAAAATATATCATTCTCAAACTGACATTTTTAAACTACGGATCTAAGCTATAATGTATCTTTCACTCTTTCCTACAACCCTTTGACCAAGAGATAAACCAGAAAATATCTCCGCTGAGCACACAGTGGCCACCAGGTTCTGATTCTTTCAAGCACAAAACACAGCTCCACACCATTCATGCTCCTTCCAGAATGACTATGACTTCTTTCCCTAAAAAGGGCCCCTGAGTCACACAATGAAGCCTCTGATTGGAAATTCTCTTACTCCACTCAATTATCATGTGATTAACATGGCCTATCTTCTTTCCTACTATGACATCAGAACTCATTTTCTTGAGCTTTAGTGCTTTTTGTGGGCTTTGTATAGATTCTTCCTTTGTGCCCCAGGTTCTGGCACATAGAAGCTGGACATTTATCCCTGCAGTCTCTTGAGAGACAAGAATGTAGGAGGCAGCAAGTCCTGGGTGAGAGGAAAAGCTGGATTAAGTACCACTAGGAATAAATGCAGAGGGAAAAACAGATCACTGGCTGGGAGAAGCTTTTGGTCTTCCTAGAGATATGTGAACAATCACTCTTTTACAGACATGAGAATGAATATTATTTCTTTTCCAGGTACCTTACCCTCACTAAACTTGGGGGAAGTCTTCCCGTTGCAACATACACAGTTTGGTCTTTTTAGAGCTATGTGAACAATCATTCTTTTACAAACATAAGAATGAAAATGACCTCTTTTCCTGGCACCTTACCCTCACTAAACTTGGTGGAGAGAAGTCCTCCCATTGCAACACACACAGAAGATGTAGTCTCCATCCTACTCTCTTAGTCTGACATTGAGGGTCTGGCTTCAGACAGAATGACAGTTTTGCCCCCGAGACCTTGCATATGGAAGAGCTGTATATGGTAATTTAACTTCTTCCTCCACTCCCTCCAGCATCTGTGACAACAAACAAGAGGATATATTAGACAACAAAGCTTCACAAAGGAAAATGTTTGTACATGTCTGCACATCTGACATCCAACACCCCTCATAATGCACCTGTCTTATGGGTTCTGCCACACAACCAGGCCTGAGTATAAACCACAGCCTGACCAGCACCACCAATGGGAGAGGCATGAACCCCAATTATGCTGCCAGGGCTATACCACTCTACACCCCAGCTCCACCACTGGGGTCTGTATGGTATGGAAGCATGGAAGCCCCAACACCCAACATAAAGATTCATCAATTTCCTTCAACACCCAGACTGAACATAAGCACTGTAGCCCCACCCAATCTTTATTTGAAATGGTTTCTGCACCTTGTCTTTTATACACAACCTTGAGCAGATCCAGCTGTTTCCTGAATACCACAATAGCCAGGATAAAGTCCTGAAACCTGACTCTGCATCTGTCTCAATTCAAAACAAGAAGATGTAACTAGGCCTGTAAGTAATTGGCTCCTGTCCCTGTGATATCTCACGTTCAGTTGTAATCCCAATGTTGGAGGTGGGAAGGTGACTAGATCATGGGGGTAGATTTCTCATAATGGTTTAGCACCATCACCTTGGTGCTGTTCTCATGATAGTGAGTCAGTTCTCATGAGATCTAGTTGTTTAAAAGTGTGTAGCACCTCCCTCGCCCTCTCTTGCTCCTGCTCCTGCCATGTAAGACGTGCCTGCTTCCCCTTCACCTTCCACCGTGATCATAAGTTTCCTGAGGCTTCCTCAGAAGCCAAGCAGATGCCAGGACCAAGCTTCCTGCCCAGCCTGCAGAACCATGAGCCAATTAAACCTCTATTCTTTATAAATTACCCAGTCTTAGGTATTTCTTTACAGTAATGTGAGAATGGCCTAAGACACCCTGCCAATCTGCACCTGGACAGTGTCTTCATAATACAAGGTGCAGTACAGCAATTCTGACACTGGAGGCTGTGTTGCCTAACAAATAATCGCAAGAGCCAGAATTATTCAGGAAATATCTGAGACTGGCCTTTATCTCTAGGAGAGAATGGAAAGAAGATTTCCAATAAATATTACAGTTAGTGGCATAAAGGTTTTCCCTCTTTCTCCTCTATATCCTGGTTTATTCCCTCTGTTGATGCCTCCAGATCTACTCCCAGTCACTGGACACTGTCATACACAAACGCATAATGCACAGCAATCCACCTCTATACGGTCTGACTGACGATATTTTCAACATATGCTGTATTTTTCTGAACATAACCCCATCATACATAGAAAAGCTACTGAAAGTTGAGAAATTGTAAGTTGAGTCATCATAAGTCAGGGACGTCTGTCTATTCTACTTTTACGATGCCTGTCATGGCAAATCAAGTAGCCTCCTAATTTCTCTTCCCAGTTCCACTTTCTGGTTTTCTTAAAAATCCATCCTCAACACCGTAAAGACATGGCTCATCAATCCATCAACAACTGACAAGAAACTTGTAATGAATTCGCAAAGAGTTGCATGGAGGAATCAAAAGGGTAGAGGCCTTGTTATACATATTTTAAATTAATCTTTACTGTTTAGTTAAACTACAGTTGCAACATGCAGTTGTAAGAAATAATTGAAAGATTACATAGAGATCCTGTGTACACTTTATTCAGTTTCGCCCAATGGTAAAATTTTGCAAAACTACTGTACCATATCACAACAAGGATATTCACATTAATAGTGAGATACAGAATATTCCATCGCCACAGGGATCCTGCCTGTTGCTCTTTTACAGCTATACGGACTTCCTTCCTGCTCCCACCCCTTCCCTTCCTTAACCTCTGGCAAGAACTTCTCCAATTCCATAATTTTGTCATTTCAGAAATGTTTTATAGACGGAATCACACATCGTGTAATCTTTGCGATTGGCTCATTTCACTCAGCATAATTCTCTGAAGATTCCTTCAGGTTGCTGGTTGTTGTGTGCTTGTTCCTTTTTATTCCATTGTATGGAATGCTTCAACAGTTCATTGAGCCATTTGCATTTTGAAGGACAACTAGGTTGTTTCCAATTTGGAGTTATGACAAGTAAAAGTTGCTACAAACAATCATGCACAGGATTTCGTGTAAACATGTTTTCATTTCTCCGTGATAAATCCCTAAAAATATAATTACTAGATCATACAGTAGTTTTTTTATTATACTTTAAGTTTTAGGGTACATGTGTACAACGTGCAGGTTTGTTACATATGTATACATGTGCTATGTTGCTGTGTTGCACCCATTAACTCTTCATTTAACATTAGGTATATCTCCTAATGCTATACCTACCCCCTCTGCCCACCCCATAACAGGCCCCGATGTGTGTGATGCTCCCCTTCCTGTATCCATGTGTTCCCATTGTTCAATTCCCACCTATGAGTGAGAACATGCGGTGTTTGGTTTTTTGTCCTTGGGATAGTTTGCTGAGAATGATGGTTTCCAGCTTCATCCATGTCCCAAAAAAGGACATGAACTCATCATTTTTATGGCTGCATAGTATTCCATGGTGTATATGTGCCACATTTTCTTAATCCAGTCTATCATTCTTGGACATTGGGGTTGGTTCCAAGTCTTTGCTATTGTGAATAGTGCCACAATAAACATACGTGTGCATGTGTCTTTATAGCAGCATGTTTTATAATCCTTTGGGTAAATACCCAGTAATGGGATGGCTGGGTCAAATGGTATTTCTAGTTCTAGATCCCTGAGGAATTGCCACACTGACTTCCACAGTGGGTGAACTAGTTTACAGTCCCACCAACAGTGTAAAAGTGTTCCTATTTCTTCGCATCCTCTCCAGCACCTGTTGTTTCCTGACTTTTTAATGATGGCCATTCTAACTGGTGTGAGATGGTATCTCATTGTGGTTTTGATTTGCATTTCTCTGATGGCCAGTGATGACGAGCATTTTTTCATGTGTCTTTTGCCTGTATAAATGTCTTCTTTTGAGAAGTGTCTGTTAATATCCTTTGCCCACTTTTTGATGGGGTTGTTTTTATTCTTGTAAATTTGTTTGAGTTCACTGTAGATTCTGGATATTAGCTGTTTGTCAGATGAGTAGATTGCAAAAATTTTCTCCCATTCTGTAGGTTCCCTGTTCACTCTGATGGTAGTTTCTTGCGCTGTGCAGAAGCTCTTTAATTTAATTAGATCCCATTTGTCAATTTTGGCTTTTGTTGCCATTGCTTTTGGTGTCTTAGTCATAAAGTCCTTGCCCATGCCTATGTCCTGAATGGTATTGCCTAGGTTTTCTTCTAGGGTTTTTATGGTTTTAGGTCTAACATTGAAGTCTTTAATCCATCTTGAATTAATGTTTGTATGGGGTGTAAGGAAGGGATCCAGTTTCAGCTTTCTACATATGGCTAGCCAGTTTTCCCAGCACCATTTATTAAATAGGGTATCCTTTCCCCATTGCTTGTTTTCATCAGGTTTGTCAAAGATCAGATAGTTGTAGATATGCGGCATTATTTCTGAGGGCTCTGTTCTGTTCCATTGGTCTATATGTCTGTTTTGGTACCAGTACCATTCTGTTTTGGTTACTGTAGCCTTGTAGTATAGTTTGAAGTCAGGTAGCGTGATGCCTCCAGCTTTGCTCTTTTGGGTTAGGATTGACTTGGCAATGCGGGCTCTTTTTTGGTTCCATGTGAACTTTAAAGTACTTCTTTCCAATTCTGAGAAAAAAGTCATTGGTAGCTTGATGGGGATGGCATTGAATCTATCAATTACCTTGGGCAGTATGGCCATTTTCACGATATTGATTCTTTCTACCCATGAGCATGGAATGTTCTTCCATTTGTTTGTATCCTCTTTTATTTCACTGAGCAGTGGTTTGTAGTTCTCCTTGAAGAGGTCCTTCACATCCCTTGTAAGTTGGATTCCTAGGTATTTTATTCTCTTTGAAGCAATTGTGAATGGGAGTTCACTCATGATTTGGCAGTTTGACTGTTATTGCTGTATAAGAATTCTTGTGATTTTTGTACATTGATTTTGTATCCTGAGACTTTGCTGAAGTTGCTTATCAGCTTAGGGAGATTTTGGTCAGAGACGATAGGGTTTTCTAGATATACAATCATGTCGTCTGCAAACAGGGACAATTTGACTTCCTCTTTTCCTAATTGAATACCCTTTATTTCCTTCTCTTGCCTGATTGCCCTGGCCAGAACTTCCAACACTATGTTGAAAAGGAGTGGTGAGAGAGGGCATCCCTCACTTGTGCCAGTTTTCAAAGGGAATGCTTCCAGTTTTTGCCCATTCAGTATGATATTGGCTGTGGGTTTGTCATAGATAGCTCTTATTATTTTGAGATACGTCCCATCAATACCTAGTTTATTGAGAGATTTTAACATGAAGCGCTGTTGAATTTTGTCAAAGACCTTTTCTGCATCTATTGAGATAATCATGTGGTTTTTGTCTTTGGTTCTGTTTATATGCTCGATTATGTTTATTGATTTGTGTATGTTGAACCAGCCTTGCATCCCAGGGATGAAGCCCACTTGATCATGGTGGATAAGCTTTTTGATGTGCTGCTGGATTCGGTTTGCCAGTATTTTACTGAGGATTTCTGCATCGATGTTCATCAGGGATATTGGTCTAAAATTGTTTTTTTGTTGTGTCTCTGCCAGGCTTTGGTATCAGGATGATGCTGGCCTCATAAAATGAGTTAGGGAGGATTCCCTCTTTTTATGTTGATTGGAATAGTTTCAGAAGGAATGGTACCAGCTCCTCTTTGTACCTGTGGTAGAATTCAAATGTGAATCCATCTGGTCCTGTACTTTCTTTGGTTGGTAAGCTATTAACTATTGCCTGAATTTCAGAGCCTGTTATTGGTCTATTCAGAGATTCAACTTCTTCCTGGTTTAGTCTTGGGAGGGTGTATGTGTCCAGGAATTTATCCATTTCTTCTAGATTTTCTAGTTTATTTGCATAGAGGTGTTTATAGTATTCTCTGATGGTAGTTTGTATTTCTGTGGGATCAGTGGTGATATCCCCCTTATCACTTTTTATTGCATCTACTTGATTCTTCTCTCTTTTCTTCTTTATTAATCTTGCTAGCAGTGTGTCAATTTTGTTGATCTTTTCAAAAAACCAGCTCCTGGATTCATTGATTTTTTGAAGGGTTTTTTGTGTCTCTATTTCCTTCAGTTCTTCTCTGATCTTAGTTACTTTTTGCCTTCTGCTAGCTTTTGTATGTGTTTGCTCTTTCTTCTGTAGTTCTTTTAATTGTGATGTTAGGATGTCAATTTTAGATCTTTCCTGCTTTCTCTTGTGGGCATTTAGTGCTATAAATTTTCCTCTACACACTGCTTTGAAAGTGTCCCAGAGATTCTGGTATGTTGTGTCTTTGTTCTCGTTGGTTTCAAAGAACATCTTTATTTCTGCCTTCATTTCATTATGTACCCAATAGTCATTCAGGAGCAGGTTGTTCAGTTTCCAAGTGGTTGAGCGGTTTTGAGTGAGTTTCTTAATCCTGAGTTCTAGTTTGATTGCACTGTGGTCTGAGAGACAGTTTGTTATAATTTCTGTTCTTTTACATTTGCTGAGAGCTTTACTTCCAACTATGTGGTCAATTTTGGAATAGGTGTGGTGTGGTGCTGACAAGAATGTATATTCTGTTGATTTGGGATGGAGAGTTCTCTAGATGTCTATTAGGTCCGCTTGGTGCAGAGCTGAGTTCAGTTCCTGGATATCCTTGTTAACTTTCTGTCTCGTTGATCTGTCTAATATTGACAGTGGGGTGTTAAAGTCTCCCATTATTAGTGTGTGGGAGTCTAAGTCTCTTTGTAGGTCTGTAAGGACTTGGTTTATGAATCTGGGTGCTCCTGTATTGGGTGCATATATATTTAGGATAGTTAGCTCTTCTTGTTGAATTGATCCCTTTACCATTATGTAATGACCTTCTTTGTCTCTTTTGATCTTTCTTGGTTTAAAGTCTGTTTTATCAGAGACTAGGATTGCAACCCCTGCCTTTTTTGGTTTTCCATTTGCTTGGTAGATCTTCCTCCATCCCTTTATTTTGAGCCTATGTGTGTCTCCGCACGAGATGGGTTTCCTGAATACAGCACACTGATTTGTCTTGACTCTTTATCCAGTTTGCCAGTCTGTGTCTTTTAATTGGAGCGTTTTGCCCATTAACCTTTCAGGTTAACATTGTTATGTGTGAATTTGATCCTGTCACTATGATGTTAGCTGGTTATTTTGCTCATTAGTTGATGCACTTTCTTCCTAGCCTCGATGGTCTTTACAATTTGCCATGATTTTGCAGTGGCTGGTACCGGTTGTTCCTTTCCATGTTTAGTGCTTCCTTCAGGAGCTCTTTTAGGGCAGGCCTGGTGGTGACAAAATCTCTCAGCATTTGCTTGTCTGTAAAGTATTTTATTTCTCCTTCACTTATGAAGCTTAGTTTGGCTGGCTTTGAAATTCTGGGTTGAAAATTCTTTTCTTTAAGAATGTTGAATATTGGCCCCCACTCTCTTATGGCTTGTAGAGTTTCTGCCGAGAGATCCGCTGTTAGTCTGATGGGCTTCCCTTTGTGGGTAACCCGATCTTTCTCTCTGGCTGCCCTTAACATTTTTTCCTTCATTTCAACTTTGATGAATCTGATAATTGTGTGTCTTGGAGTTGCTCTTCTCGAGGAGTATCTTTGTGGTGTTCTCTGTATTTCCTGAATTTGAATATTGGCCTGCCTTGCTAGATTGGGGAAGTTCTCCTGGATAATATCCTGCAGAGTGTTTTCCAACTTGGTTCCATTCTCTCCGTCACTTTCAGGTACACCAATCAGACGTAGATTTGGTCTTTTCACATAGCCCCATATTTCTTGGGGCTTTGTTCGTTTCTTTTTATTCTTTTTTCTCTAAACTTCTCTTCTCCCTTCATTTCATTCATTTGATCTTGCAACACTGATACCCTGTCTTCCAGTTTATTGCATCAGTTACATAGGCTTGTGCATTCATCACATAGTTCTTGTGCCGTGGTTTTTCAGCTCCATCAGGTCCTTTAAGGACTTCTCTACATTGGTTATTCTAGTTAGCCATTCCTCTAATTTTTTTTCAAGGTTTTTAACTTCTTTGCCATGGGTTCAAACTTCCTCCTTTAGCTCAGAGTAGTTTGATCATCTGAAGCTTTCTTCTCTCAAGTCATCAACGTCATTCTCTGTCCAGCTTTGTTATGTTGCTGGTGAGGAGCTGCGTTCCTTTGGAGAAGGAGAGGTGCTCTGATTTTTCGAGTTTCCAGGTTTTCAGCTCTGTTTTTTCCCCTTCTTTGTGGTTTTATCTAGCTTTGGTCTTTGATGATGGTGACATATAGAAGGGGTTTGGGTGTGGATGTCCTTTCTGTTTGTTAGTTTTCCTTCTAACAGTCAGGATCCTCAGCTGTGGGTCTGCTGGAGTTTGCTGGAGGTCCACTTCAGACCCTGTTTGCCTGGGTATCAGCAGAGGAGGCTGCAGAACAGTGGATGTTGGTGAATAGCAAATGTTGCTGCCTGATCATTCCTCTGGAAGTTTTGTCTCAGAGGAGTACCCGGCCATGTGAGGTGTCAGTCTGCCCCTACTGGTCAGTGCCTCTCAGGCTACTCGGGGTTCAGGGACCCACTTGAGGAGGCAGCCTGTCCATTCTCAGATCTCCAGCTGCATGCTGGGAGAACCACTACTCTCTTCAAAGCTGTGAGACAGGGACATTTAAGTCTGCAGGGTTTTCTGCTGCCTTTTGTTTGGCTATGCCCTGTCCCCAGAGGTGGAGTCTACAGAGGCAGGCCTCCTTGAGCTGCGGTGGGCTCCACCCAGTTCAAGCTTCCTAGATGCTTTGTTTACCTACTCAAGTCTCGGCAATGGTGGGTGCCCCTCCCCCAGCCTCACTGCCGCCTTGCAGTTTGATCTCAGACTGCTGTGCTAGCAATGAGTGAGGCTCCATGGGCATAGGACCCTCCGACCCAGGTGTGGGATATAATCTCCCGGTGTGTCGTTTGCTGAGACTGTTGGAAAAGTGCAGTATTAGGGTGGGAGTGACCCGATTTTCCAGGGGCCATCTGTCACCCCCTTCTTTGACTATGAAAGGGAATTTTCCAACCCCTTGCGCTTCCCGGGTTAGGCGATGCCTCGCCCTGCTTCAGCTCACGCTCGGTGCGCTGCACCCACTGTCCTGCACCCATTGTACAACACTCCCCAGTGAGATGAACCTGGTACCTCAGTTGGAAATGCAGAAATCACCCATCTTCTGTGTCACTCACACTGGGAGCTGTAGACTGGAGCTGTTCCTATTTGGCCATCTTGGCTCCACCCCCTCATATAGCAGTTTTTTGTTTAGTTTTATAAGAAATTTCCAAACTGTTTTCCAAATTGGCTGCGCCATTTTGTATCCCCAACAGCAAGGTACGTGTAATCCAGTTTCTCCTCCACATTAGCATTTGGTGTTGTCTCAATTATTTTTAATTTTAGCTATTCTCATATATGTGTAGTGATACCCCATTTTGGCTTTAATTAGCATTTCCCCAATGGCTAATAATTTTGAACATCTTTTCATATGCTCATTTGCCATTTGTATGTCCTCTTTGGTAAAGTATTGTTCATGTCTTTCCATATTTTATTCTCAGATAGTTTGCTTTTACTATTAAGTTATGAGAGTTATTTAAATATTCTGGAAACTATTCCTTTGTGAGATATTTGGTTTACAAATATTTTCTCCCAGTCTGTAGCTTGTCTTACTGTTCACTTCACTGGGTCTTTTGTAGAATAAGAACTTAACTTTGCCTATCAGCTTAAGATTTTGAGCTGAGATGATGGGGTTTTCTAAATATACAATCATGTCATCTGCAAATAGGGACAATTTGACTTCCTCCTTTCCTAACTGAATACCCGTTATTTCTTTCTCCTGCCTGATTGCCCTGACCAGAACTTCCAGTACTATGTTGAATAGGAGTGGTGAGAGAAGGCATCCTTGGCTTGTGCCAGTTTTCAAGGGAATGCTTCCAACTTTTGCGCATTCAGTATGATATTGGCTGTGGGTTTGTCATAAACAGCTCTTTTTTATTTTGAGATACATTCTATCAATACTTAGTTTATTGAGAGTAGTTTTTAGCATGAAGGGGTACTGAATTTTATGGAAGGCCTTTTCTGCATCTATTGATATAATCATGTGGTTTTTGTCATTTGTTCTGTTTACGTGATGGATTACATTTATTGATTTGTGTATGTTGAACCAGGCTTGCATCCAAGACATGAAGCCAACTTGATCATGGTGGATAAGCCTTTTCATATGCTGCTGGATTTGGTTTGCCAGCATTTTATTGAGGATTTTCACATTAATGTTCATCAGGGATATTGGCCTGAGATTTTCTGTGTGTTGTTGTTGCTGTGCCTCTGCCAGGTTTTGGTATCAGAATGATGCTAGCTTTAAAAAAATGGGTTAGGGAGGAATCCCTCTTTTTCTATTGTTTGGAATAGTTTCAGAAGAAATGGTACCAGCTCCTCTTTGTACCTCTGGTAGAATTCGGCTGTGAATCCATCTGGTCCTGGACTTTTTTTGGTTGGTAAGCCATTGAGTATTGCCGGAATTTCAGAGCCTGTTATTGGTCTATTCAGAGATTCAACTTCTTCCTGGTTTAGTCTTGGGAGGGTGTATGTGTCCAGGAATTTCTCCATTTCTTCTAGATTTTCTAGTTTATTCACATAGAGGTGTTTATAACATTCTCTGATGGTAGTCTGTACCATTTCTATGGGATCAATGGTGATATCCCAGTTATCATTTTTTTATCGTGGCTATTTGATTCTTCTCTCTTTGCTTCTTTATTAGTCTGGCTAGTGGTACATCTATTTTGTCGATCATTTAGAAAAAATCAGGTCCTGGATTCATTGATTTTTTTGAAGGGTTTTTCATGTATCTATATTCCTCAATTCTGCTCTGATTTTAGTTATTCCTTGTCTTCTGCTAACTCTTGAATTTGTTTGCTCTTGCTTCTCTAGTTTTTTTAACTGTGATGTTAGGCTGTCAATTTTAGATCTTTCCCACTTTCACCTGCGGGGGATTTAGTGCTGTAAATGTCCCTCTAAACACTGCTTTAGCTGTGTCCCAGAGATTCTGGTACGTTTTGTCTTTGTTATTGATTTCAAAGAACTTATTTATTTCTGCCTTAATTTTGCTATTTTCCCAGTAGTCATTCAGGAGCAGGTTGTTCAGTTTCCAGGTAGTTGTGCAGTTTTGAATGAGTTTCTTAAACCTGAGTTCTAATTTGATTGCACTGTGGTCTGGGAGACTGTTTGTTATGATTCTCTTCTTTTGCATTTGCTGATGAGTGTTTTACTTCCAATTACGTGGTCAATTTTAGAAAAAGTCTGATGTGGTGCTGAGAAGAATGTATGCTCTGTTGATTGGGGTGGAGAGTGCTGTAGATGTCTATTAGGTCGGCTTGGTCCAGAGCTGCCATCTCAGTATACAGAATCAATGTGCAAAAATGACAAGCATTCTTGTATACCAATAAAAGACAGAGAGCCAAATCATCAGTGAACTCCCATTCACAACTGCTACAAAGAGAATAAAATACCTAGGAATACAACTTACAAGGGATGTAAAGGAACTCTTCAAGGAGAAGTACAAACAACTGCTCAAGGAAGTAAGAGAGGACACAAACAAATGAAAAAACACTCAATGCTAATGGGTAGGAATAAATCATGAAAATGGCCATACTGCCCAAAGTAATCTATAGATTCAATGCTCTCCCCATCAAGATATCATTGGCTTTCTTCACAGAGTTAGAACAAAAACTACTTTAAATTTCATATGCAACCAAAAAAACAGCCTGGATATCCAAGACAATCCTAAGCAAAATGAACAAAGCTGGAGGCATCACACTACCTGACTTCAAACCATACTAGAAGGCTACAGTAACCAAAACAGCATGGTACTGCTAACAAAACAGAGATATAGACCAATGGAACAGAATAGAGGCCTCAGAAATAACACCACACATCTACAACCATCTGACCTTTGACAAACCTGACAAAAACAAATAATGGGCATAGGATTCCCTATTTAATAAATGGTGTTGGGAAAACTTGCTAGCCATATGCAGAAAACTGAAACTGGACCCCTTCCTTACACCTTACACAAACATTAAATCAAGTTGGATTAAAGACTTAAACGTTAAGGCCTAAAACCATAAGAACCATAGAAGAAAACCTAGGCAAGACCATTTAGGACATAGGCATGGGAAAAGACTTCATGACTAAAACACCAAAAGCAATGGCAACAAAAGCCAAAATTGGCAAATGGGATCTAATTAAACTAAAGAGCTTCTGCACAGCAAAATAAACTATCATCAGAGTAAACAGGCAACCTACAGAATGGGAGAAAACTTCTGCAATCTATCTAACTGACAAAGGACAAATATCCAGAATCTACAAAGAACTTAAACAAATTTACAAGAAAAAAACAACCCCATCAAAAAGTGGGCAAAGGATATAAATAGACATTTCTCGAAACAAGACATTTATGTGGCCAACAAACATATGAAAAAAAGCTCATCATCACTGATCATTAGAGAAATGCAAATCAAAACCATAATGAGATACCATCTCACACCAGTTAGAATGGCGGTCATTAAAAAGTCAGGAAACAACAGATGCTGGAGAGGATGTGGAGAAATAGGAACACTTTTCCACTGTTGGTGGGAGTGTAAATTAGTTCAACCATTGTGGAATACAGTGTGGCAATTCCCCAAGGATCTAGAACCGGAAATACCATTTGACCCAGCAATCTCATTACTGGGTATATACCGAAAGGATTATAAATCATTCTACTGTAAAGACACACGGACACATATGTTTATTTCAGCAGTATTCAGAATAGCAAAGATTTGGAACCAACCCAAATGCCCATCAAGATAGACTGGATACAGAAAATGTGGCACATATACACCATGGAATACTATGCAGCCATAAAAAAGGATGAGTTCATGTCCTTTGCAGGGACATGGATGAAGCTGGAAACCATCATTCTGAAACTAACACAGGAACAGAAAACCAAACACCGCATGTTCTCATGAATAAGTGGGAGTTGAACAATGAGAACATATCAACACAGGGAGGGAAACATCACACACCAGTGCCTGTCACGGTTAGGGGGCTAGGGGAGGGTAGCATTAGGAGAAATACCTAATGTACATGACGGGCAGCAAACCACCATGGCACGTGTATACCTGTGTAACAAACCTGCATGTTCTGCCCATGTATCCTAGAACTTAAAGTATAATAATAATTTTAAAAAACAGCTTTGATGAGGTCTAATTGTTCAATTTTTTCCATTTACAAATTGTGCTATTGATGTCAATGCTTTCAAGATCTTTTCTGTCTTTCATTTTCAGAAGTTTGACTATGATGTATCTTGGTATGTATTTTTTTATTGTTTTATCCTGTCTGGGGTTCACTCAGCTTCTTGAATCTGTAAGTTTATGTCTCTTGCCAAATTTGGAATATTTCTCACTATTTATGTGAATACTTTTTCAGCCCTACCTTCTTTCTTCTTTCCTAGAGAAGACAGGAATATTATGTAATATTCCTGATGACAGACGTATTAGATCTCTTGCCACATTTCTAGTGGTCCCTGAAGCTCTCTTCATTTTTTTAGTCCATTATCTCACCCTTTTTCACATTGGTGAACTTTTATTTTTCTATCTTCTAGTTCACTAAGTCTTTCCTTTGTCTGTTCTATTCTGTTATGGAGCCCATCAACTAAGCTTTTAATTAGGTTTATTATACGTTTCAATTCTAAAATTTGCTGCCCGTCATCTACATTAGGTATTTCTCCTAATTTGTATGTATTTTGTATGTATTTGCTGAGACTGTCTATTTTTATGTGTCTCGAGAGTATAATTGCTTATTTAAACATTTTTATCAACTCAAAAACAACAGATGCTGGTGAGGTTTCAAGGAAAAAGGAATGTTGTTAAACTGTTAGTGGGAGTGAAAATTAGTTCATCCATTGTGGGAAAAAGCGTGGCAATTCCTCAAAGACATAAAGGCAGAGATATCATTTGATCCAGCCACCCCATTGCTGGGTACATGCCCAAAGAAATATAAATCATTCTATTATAAAGATGCATACACACATACGTTCATTGTAGCACTATTCACAATAGCAAAGACATGGAATCAACCTAAACGCTTATCAATGATAGACTGGATAATGAAAATGTGGCACGTATATACCATGGAATACTATGTAGCCATAAAAAGGAATTATATCATGTCTTTTGCAGGGACATGAATGAAGCTGGAAGTAAGTATCCCTAGCAAACCAATGCAGGAACAGAAAACCAAATACTCCATCTTCTCACCTATAAAGGTGCAAGCTAAATTATAAGAACACATGGACACATTTCAGCTGGGAGGACAACACACGCTGGGAACTGTTGGAGGGCAGAGCGTGGGAGGAAGGCGAGGATCAGGACGACTAGCTAGTGGATGCTGGCCTTAATACCTGAGTGGCGGGATGATCTGTGCAGCAAACCACAATGGCACATGTTTACCTATGTAACAAACTTGCACATCCTGCACCTGTAGCCTTGAACTTAAAATAAAATTTGGAAATTTAAAAAAATAACATTTTTTCATGTCTGCTCTAAAATTTTTGTCAGATAATTCTAAAAGCTCTCATTTCAGTGTTGGCAAGTATTGATTGCCTTTTTTTCATTCAGTTTGAGATCTTCCTGGTTCTTCGTATGATAAGTGATTACCAGTTAAAACCTGCACATTCTGGATATTATGTTATGAGGCTCTGAATCTTATTCAAATCTTCTACTTTAGCTAGGTCCCTCTGACACCACACCAGCATAAGAAGGGGGAGTGGCAGCACCTTGTTATTTTCTGGTGTGGGTAAAGGCCCAGGTTCTCCACTTGATCTCTATTGATATCTGATGGGAGTGAATGGAAGTTACAGCTCCTCACTAGGCCTCCCCTGATACTTCCCAGGTTGGGAGGCATACTTGTGCCTTGTTATTGTTACTAACCTTAATATCTATTAACACCTGGTAGGAGAATGGCTCATTAGCAATGGGCTATGGTGAAAAGCCCTGAACCTCCATTTGTCCTCTGACACCACCCTAGAAGGGAGAAGGAAGGGAAGGGGTGCCTCATTACTGCCTGCCAGCTGGCAGTGCCAGTCCAGGCTCCTCACGTGGTCTACGTTAACACTGTGGAGTGGAGACTTTGTTATCTCATAACAGGGACTAAAGTCTCAGCTCCCCACTTGGTCTTCTCCAACACTATCCTGGAAGGGAGGAAGAGGGATGCCTCATTATGACAGGGTGCAGGTATAAGTCCAGGCTCTACACATGGTGTCCACTGACACTATGGTGGTGTGGAAGCAGATGTTACTCAATACTGCCTGGCCAGAATGAAAGTCCAATCTTCCAACTTGACCTTATCAGATACCACCCTGGCAGAGAAACTTATATGCCTTTTCACAGCATCCTGAGGTTAGAAGTATAGGCTCTCCACTTGGCTTTTTGTGACATTGAGGGGTGGGGCCACAGTTTTGTCTGTGGGGTTTGTCTGGAGTAGAGTGGTTATTGTCTAAAAGTTTCTGTCTTGCTAGCCTGTCCCTTCCCTGGTGACTTTGGCCAATGAGAGCAGAATTTTTGTAGGGCTTTATTTGGTTTGTATGCATTGGCATATCCAGGTTGCCAGTTTCTTCAGCTCCAAATCTGGGATATTTGAGGGAAAAAGAAACCCAGTGAACTACCTACCATTTTTCTTTGGATCCCAAGATCCCTAGCTGCTATGCCTTCTTCTTGCTACCTTTCAGAATCTTATATTTGTTTTATATGTCATATCTAGGGTTTCAGTTGTTGTTGTTGTGGGTTGTAGTTGTTGTTGTTACTGTTGTTGTTGCTGCCGCTGCTGTTGCTCTACTTAACAAGAAGAATAAAGTATGCCTACTCCATTTTCCCAGAAGCAAAAGTCTTTTATATACATTTCTAACCCTGTGAACACTCCTCACATGTGTGACTGTCTGCCTTTTCCCCTCAAAAAAAGTCCTAAAAATCTCAGGATATCACCTCCAACTTGAAATTATATTCACTTACATTTTTGTTTTTCAAATCTGTGCTGAAATTTGAGCATTTCTATTACCTCCAGGTTGCAAATTAGTTTACTAATCCCTATGTTCTCACTGAAGCCTCTATTTTGATGAGTAAAACTGTCACCCTCTTCCTTTAATTATGGTCACCTGGATATGTTGGCACCTGCTTCACACTGAACTTTAGAGCCCTGGAAGTTGGGTATTTTCCTTCATTCTCCCACTCCTCCTTCTCCTCCAGATGTGGGCCTCAGTCTGTTAATGGCCCAAGATCATAATCAAAAACTGAATCTTACCTATTCCTGAAGCACCTCATAAACAACGGTCAGGTCCCAGAGATGCCACCATAGTTAATACCCTCCAACAACACCAACACAGTCTCACCTAGGTTCCCTACCTCATTCTATTCCACCCTCCAATCTATCTAGGCAGCACGCTTAGCCAATGAGCTCATCATCCTTGAACTGTCTTGACCAGGGTAAGAGTCAGTTAGACATCAATGTCAGTCAGTTAAATCAGTTAGTCAAGATGTCAGTTTGACATAAATAAGTTATGTTTAACAAATTAAAGCTCATCTGCCTAAAGGAACATTCTATGTATACTTGAGTGAACTATAGCACAACTTCCAGCATACCTGGTGCTTCAGTCTCCTAGCTGAAGCTATGCCTGGCTACTTCATTAATATAGGCCCTATACTTGTAAGGACCACACCTTTCTTCATGCTATCAATTCCATCTGTAAGCAGCTTCCTCAACATAGCTCATAGAGCTCTGCAAAGACATAACACTCTGCCTTAGAATATTCACTTTATGGTAATTTGTGTTAAGTGCCATTACACCCTCTAGCGGAATAATTGAGTATAAAAATAAGATTATTTCAGACATTGGTAAAGTCATGAGAAGAAAATAACACAGGGAAGAATGATATAGAGTTATAGAGGGTGTGGGAGGGATCAGTTGAGGGAATTTACTTCAAGAAAAAAGGTCAGAGAGGGCCTCTCTGACAAATAAAAATCAGGAGGTAGAAGCAATAGCTAAGAGAAGATCTCTCGGAGGAACTTTCAGGGAAGAATGGAGAGCAAATGAAAGACTTGGGGACAGAGGCTTTCTTATGAATAAGTGGTTATGCTCACAGGGGAGCATAGCAAGAGGCCCTAGTGCTGTGACTTGAAGCAGCAGTATGGTTGAGAAGGCTCGTTCACATAGACATTACTGTACCAGGCAAGGCTACTGCATTCTTTGTCCCTAATCCAGGCAGGGGACAGTCTATATTAACTCTATCTCTAAAATAAGAGTCTGTTTCCCTGATAAATGATTCACAGTCTTCATTCAACCCCCTACACTGCTGTCCCAGTGATTTTTTTCAATCACAAATCAACATCATTCAGCATTGTACCACAAACATACTTACAAAATTTTAATCCCATTAACCACAGAATATACTCAAATCTCTGATGAACATTTGACTTTTTCCAGAAAATAGAACAGCATTATCCTACTTGCTAGCTCCCAACATATCCCTCACACATTCTATTATTTGGCTATTGGCTCTTCTCAGAAAGATCCTGTACCTGGAAAAAACTTCTTCTCATATTTCACATGAGTTCTTCAGTCCATGCTGAAATCCTTTCCCCTGGATGAGGCATTCAGAGATACCATGAAGTTGAACTTTACATTATTCCAGACTTACTATTATTTTTCCTTTTTTATGAGCAGTTAAAAGTTTTAGTCTTTATAAGTAACAGTAAATGAATAATATTACCCAGGAATACTCCCTTGGAAGTTCAAAAACATAACATCTTACAATTTTAATTTAGAGCTTATCTTATAAACATTATCAGGCCTTGGCTAGGCCTATAAAGACATTTGAATGAATGGTTTTATGAGGTGAGTTTTTTTAAAAAAATTATAAGAGTGACCATAATAAAAGAAACTTCACTTACCTTTTTTCATCTTACTTATCATTTATTCTTCCTGTCTAACTGTAACTTTGTACCCTTTGACCAATATCTCCCATTCACCCTATCCCCACCCTCTGAGAACCACCATTCAACTCTCTGCTTCTATGAGTTCAATTATTTTAGATTGCACATATAAGTGAGAACATGCAGTACTTGTCTTTCTGTGCCCAGCTTATTTCACTTAGCATAATGTCCTCCATGTTCATCTATGTTGTTGCAAATGGCAGAATTTCACTATTTTTAAGGCTAAATATCAAAAATCATTTTTTCTGAAGCACTGATCTGACTCTTACTTCATTCCTAGGCCCAAACCTATTTGCTTCCTCTAAAGTACCTACAAGATCAGCCTGGAATCCCCTGAGCTTAGCATATTAGGACCAACAGGTTCTAGCTCCCATCCACTTTTCAAAAGCAAAACCTTTCCTAAAACACTTCATGATCCATCCATTGTGGACAATTTGTTGTGTCCCTAAAATAAGCCCTGTACATTCTGAGATTAGCTCCTTCAACCTGATCTGTTTGTCCCCCATTATTATATCATTCAAAGCTGTGCTAACATCTTATCACTGACATGAGAAATTTGTGACTTCCCTAAGCTGAAATTTCTATCACTCCCTTTTCTGTCACTGAAGGCAATATCTCTCATAAGGTTCTCATCATTAGCATTATTATATGACAGTCAGCTATATGTATATGGATTTTAACACACCACACAGCAGGGACTGCATTATTTTCTCAACTGGGCACCCTACAGACACGTACAAATACTACAATGTACAAACTGGAAATTCAAAGCACATCTACTTTTACTCTACAGAGAGAAAACTGGAAATCAGAGATGTTAAAGAATTTGTTCAAGGACACACAATTGTTTAGTGGTAGAAAGCAGACCAGGATCCAGGCCACCAGGCTTCCAGGCCAGCAGTCTTTCCTTTTTGTGTGTGTACTGTTCATTATACTAGAGACATGGGACTCAAACAATATGAGTGCAAAGACAGTGAGAAAGGAAAAAAACGACCTTTCGACTCATCTGTTTCCTTGGGACCTTGGTCTCACATGCAAATAAGGGGAGACAAGGAGAAGGCATACCCCTCCCACTGCCTCTGGCAGCCAATTCAGGGCCTTTCTTTTAATCCATTATTGTAGCCTTTGTGAATCAATTTCCAGGCCACCAGCCCCCCCTCCCCCCAACTCATCCAGTCTTTCCCTGGTTTTCTCAATTTTTCCATACAGGAAACAAACATAAGGACAAATTTTAAAGGAATTTCCCATGTACTAAAGGAAATACTAAATTTATCTTTGATAAATGTTCAAAACTTTTCAGGAAATAGAACATCACCACTGGTACTCCACTAACACATCCAACATTCTAACATTTCTGACATCTGGCTAATGGCTCTTCTTTAACCAGAGTCTGTGCTAGAAAGACCTTACCCCAGTCTTTCAGTATAAGCTCAAATCTTATACATTTCACGCAATTAATATCTCTTGTATCAATTAAACTTCCTACTAACTTGGTTCCTCACTATCTATTTGCCTTAAATCTGTAGAAAATAATTCCCAGACTTTACATACCATTTTCTTCACTCTTGACAAGCATTACAAAATCCATATATTTTCTTTAACTTGCAGAATTTTTGTGTTTCTATGACCTTTGCATCAGCCAAATCACACTGCCAAGAACACAATCTCTCACCTCTGCTTGCCTGTGCAATGACTATTCATGCTTTAGGTTTCAGATTGGATGTTACTTCCTTCCAGAAGCTGATATGGAGACACAAGTCCAGATGAGGTGGCCCTCTTATGAGTTTCCAGTAAACCCAGTACAAACATTCCATATTTATTGTACATCAGACCATATTGTGTTGTACTTTCCAACTTCCTGTGGTGTCAGGATTTTTAGTGTCTAGCATAGTGGTTGGATGGATTAGGTTGGCTCTTATAAATGAATAAATGCAAAAACTAATAAATGCGAGGGATATAGGTATGTCTGTAGACCACAATATACCTCCACACACTCTTCACTCCTATCTCTTCTAATTATTGGCAGATTCACCCAGATCAAACCCTTCCCATACCCATGACCTCACATTTCATCTGCATAAGGTCCATAATACATGAGACTATCTTCTCCACCTTGTTTCTACAGTACATTGTCTGAGACTTCCCTGTCAGCAGCATGGCATCTCTTTATTGTCCATATTCCACATAACTTACAACATACAATACTCAAGGACCTGGGAGCATGACATAAGGATGGGTGTGGGGGAGAGGGTGCTGATCTAGGAAACAGTGGTGGACCACTGAGGCTTGAACACTAATAAGGCAGCAAGCCTCAGCAGAACTTCTAGATCATGTATTATCCTTGGGACCTTGTTTTATGAACTCTAGCTTACCTCAATAGTGTGTTGTGGTTTCAGTATAGAAGTTTGAAGAAGGTGGAGAAATTTGAAAACAGTTCTTATGGGAAATGGATAAGAGAACTCATCAGAAAAATGGAGAAGGATGAATAGGCTAGGCTGGAGGCCTTACCTTTCCCACAGTGGGGAAAATAACAAAAGCTAAAAAGATACATCCAGTGAGTTTTCCCAGGTCACACACACCTTAGTGGTCTGATCAGGAGTAGAATCAGGAGTAGAACCATGATGCTGTAACTGGAGTCTTGGTTCATTTCATGTTGCTTCTTCACAGGAAAAAGTACCCAGTTGACTGTGGGCCAATGTGTGGGTTATGAAAGGACTACATAATTAAAGTCTTATTAGAGAATATGGGTAACTTGTTGAAAAAGACCAGTAAGACAAGAATGTTTTGAGTTTAAAAGATCCCCAACTTGTCTTTACTTACATTCTTATGTACATTTGGAAAATCAAAAGTCACCAACCCTAGCTTAATATATGTGGACTAGGATATTTAGAGTGAAAAAATAATAATAACACATCTTGACTATTTCCACCTCACTCTGCTAGCTAGGCCTTAATGTATACACCAATCATACTTGTGGTGCAAAACAGGAGAAGAAAAGTACCTCCTGGGATCATGAATTGCAGCACAGCAATTGACCAAGTCTCTGCATGTCTACAAGTAAAGGAAAATGCACAAAGGTCTCTTTTGTTCGATAGTGTTTCTGATTATCATAAAGAAAGATCAGTGAAACAATCAGAAAAACATCAGCTTTTGGACGCATTACAGAGTTCTCATGCTTCATAGTCCCTGGATTCTAGCTCTTGAATTCTAATCAATGGTGGTATGAGGAGGCCAAATTCGAACCGTAAGGTATCAGTACAAGATGCCTGAAATGCCAGGCAAAGTACCGTGTTAGAGAAATGTACAAGGAAAAGCATGTACCTGTCTTGAAAGAGCAATCATCCTAGTCTGAGAAACCAATCATTTATGGATAAATACAGAAAACAATAATAGGGGGTAAAACCCAGGTTGACTTTGGTTCAGTGGACTCAACCGTGGGAAAGTCCTCCTTTCTTTAGTCTTCTTTTACAAGAATTTGTAGATATTTTAAATATTTGCATATAAAGGAAATTTGAATGTGAAAAATAAGGAAATTTCAAAAATACCCAATTCCAGAATGAAACAGATGATGAAGTGACCTTTGTTTGAAATATTCAGTGGTGTCTTGATGCCAACATACTCCTCAAATGAAACTGAAGTCCACTTCTGATTGAGTATGGTAAGCACCTTCTTTGCTCACATGGTCTTTGGCTTTCTCAATTTGAAGACCCACCCCACCTTATTGTGAACCACAGAGACAGTATGGCCTAACTATGGAAATCCTGGCCAGAAGTCCTAGAGGAGGTTTTTGGAATATGCCTTAAGGTGTAGCAGGACAGAGAGTGGCCCTTGAAAACAAATCTTGGGGCAAAAGCAAGGTGGGTTTCTTCCCACTTTCACCTCTTCTGCTCACCTTCATCCCCTCCACTCCAGTTTCTACTACTCTAGGAAACACATTACACTGGTCAGTCACTGAGGCTGAATACTAGCCATCATACCCATCACATTTTTACCCAGTTCTACACTTTTGACCTCTGGAAGGCCACACCACTCAATCAACTCTTTACTCACATGTCCCATATCCTGGTGTGAGCCCTGATTGTATCTCACCTGAACTGCTAGGAGAGCCCCCCAAATGACATGCACATCAGCAGTCTCTCTCCCCTTAATTCATCAGCAAGGTTTTACCATTCCCAGAGTAATCTGTCTAGTATGCAATGTAAACTCTATTTCATTCCATTGTCCCAACTATCATTCATTCACTTGTAACATATATATCATGTATATATATACATGTATACATGTATATACATATATACACACATATATACATATATAGTATATATACACATATATATATACACACACACACACACATATATATATAGTGTCTACTATGAGCCAGGCACTCTTCTGAGCATTTGAGAAAACAAATACTTGTTTAACTTCTCCTCCAACATGAACCTTCAGGTTCAACCCTAGGGAAAATTTCTGCAGAGAAAACCCCTCGAGTAAACAGACAGGGACATCAAGAGAGGGAGAGGGAGTGGATCTGAACCCTGCTTGCTTTCTAGCCCAGAAAACATCTCAATAGCATAGGTTTCACCTACAACTGACTCTTGAAGCTCTAGCATTCATCTTCAATAGCATCTAGAAAAAGTGTATCAAAAGTTTATCTAGTCACCTACCATTTCTCTGTACAGAAACATTACTAACTACCATACACTGTTCTAAGACATTTATATATGTTAACTCATTTAATCATAACAAAATGCCATTTTATCCCCATTGTATGTATGATTCTAAATCATATAAATATCACAGCTGCTAAGTAGTGATGCTTGGATTCAAACCCAGGAAGTCTAACTCCAAAGCTTGTTTCCCCAGTGATCCAAGAATCAAACTCAAGCCTCTAACATGAAGTTATCTTCCCTCATATTCAAATTATGCTCACTTCTCACCTCATCCTAAAGTCTCCACAGATGTCATGGGTTAGAATTAACTCCTCTCTCACTGAATGAGCTCTTTTCTTCATCTTCTCCCTCTTCCTCACTCTCCCTTTATTGTGAACTCATGATATCTCTGTATCCTCCCACAGAAACACTGGGAACTAGAAAAGATGTGTTCATGGATTTGAAGGTATTTCAAATGGATTTCAGGTATCTCAGAGCTCATCTGGCTCCACCCCCTTAATAAAGGTGAGAAACCAGACATCGGATATATTAAGCAATATTCCCCATGCCATTAAGATATTTAATGATAAGCTTCAACTCCTGTCTAGAAGGAGCTTTTCACAACTTCTGTTCTAGAATTCTTTCTAGTCTACATGCTGGTTCTAGATTACCCCAATGAATACAATAATGTACCTACAGTCAATACTGTATGGTACACTTAAAAATGTATTACAAGTATAAATCACATGTAAAAATAACATAAAATTAATAAAGTAAAAAAATGTCCATTAGTGATGGGGTTATCAGATTGAGGACTTAGATTCAGGAAAGAGGGAGACGAAAGAAGGAAACAGTGAAAACAGGAAAAAATAAAAAAGGAAGTGGGGAGGGCAATCCCACTTGCTACTCATCTGTGTCCTAGAACTGTTACCTCTTAGGAAATTTTCAGGCAGGGACAGAAGCCATCAGTCTTTTGAGTAACAACATGATAAAATCTGTGCATGAACACATTCAATCTGCAAGAAACATATTGACACAATTGTAACTAGTCATTATTTACTTTAATTGTTCCATGCCAAAATAATTAGAGACTGAAAGCAGAACAAAAGTCACAGTAGACCTACCCCATTATACTCTTTTCATTTACACTTTCAATTTAATCCCCATGATGTGTAGCTCATGGCTGCCTGCCATTCCTGGCTCCTTGAGGCTAGTGCGGAAAGATAGGCCAGTCTCCCTTGAAAGGGTATAATGGAGGACCGTGCACTGAATTGACACACTCAGTGTGTGTTCAAGGTTGGGACTAAAAACTTTTGGTTGAGAATTATGGCTATCCCCTGGAAAAGTAGGGGCAGTCCTGGGGACTAAGACATCCAGGCTTCTACATGATAGGGGTGGTGCTTTGTACAACCGGGACTGGATCTTGACTTGGCATCTTCTTGTGCTTTCACAGCCTAACAAGGCTTCAGCTGGAAGGCAGCTATTTTGCCCTTGAAGGATAGGCAAAGGATGACAAAGAGGGGCAGTTCATAAATTCAGTAGTTCCTGCCCTAGACCACCTATGAAAAGTAACCCTCAAAACTCATTAAGATGTTATTCTTAGTCCATGGCATTGTAGATATGGCAAAGCTGAAGGCAGTTTCTTGAAAGAAGATACTATTTTTATACCTGACATTTATATGAATAAGCCTCACAAGGCAAAAAAAAAGACACCAGGTCCACCCTCCACAGCCCCTCCTAATAAGCAGACTTTACCAGTGTATTTCTGGTGAGAGTGTACCTGGTCATCTATATCAATTTTGACAAAGAAGGAAAAACTGTCTCAGCAATGTGATCTTTGCAATTGGTCTTTTTTAAGCCATCATCCAGAAATCTTGTCTATCAGATTGTGATGCTGCCATATAGACACTAGGGGCACTGTTGCCTAAGAAATACAAGTCCTGGAAGACCAACCCTAGGGAAAATTTCTGCAAAGAAAACTCGTTCTGCAGAAAGAAATGTAGTGGTCATTTCAAACAGAAATTACAGAAATGGGAGGGTATTTCTTTTATCTTTTTGTACTATGTTCCTCTCTCTGTCCTCTCATTTTCTCAGAATTGGAAATCCTCCCTTCTCAACATACACATGCATACGCGCGCGCACACACACTTCAGTCAAATCCTGGAAAACCTATCTTCACTGGCACCTCTAAATGCTAATCCCTTTTATCTACTTGCTCTCAGTGCTCGCTAGTTCTTTTTTACCCTGTTTTGATCTCTCTGGCCTCTGAATCTAGATTTCTTCTCAGTGCTTCCAAATGTCTCTATCTAAAACTCAAATTTAATCTCTTAGTATTTCCCTGCACAGGAACCTCCAATAATACAGGATGCTTCATCTCATACACCAAGGGCTGGCAAAATATTTCTGCAAAGGGCCAAATAGTAGTTATCTTAGCCTCTGTGGGCCATATGGTCTCTACTGCAACTACTCAATTCTGCTGTCATCACACAAGAGCAGCCACAGACAATACATAAGTGAATGGATGGCTGTATTCTAATAAATTTTTATTTACAAAAACTGGTAATAGGCTAGCTTCGACCAGCTGTTTGTAGTTTCCTTGACTTAGTATTAACAAGCTAGCCTCCCTTCGGCGAAACTTGCTCCATCTTCCTGGTTTTTGATATTTGTCTAGCATGAAGACAAGACATTCTCATTCCAAATACCCATGAACTAACACATATAGAAAGCCTGCTCTGTTTATCCCAGCAGTCCATCAGCCCCACTCACTTTCTCACTCTGAAATATGCAAGTATAGAGTTCCATATTAGGATAAACTAGTAGGAAAACTCACCAAGCCCCACATAAAATACTTACAATAGAGGCAGGGATATGAGGACTACTAAGAAGAGATTTCCTACCAAGTCACTGTGAGGGGAGTGTTAATGAGACAGGAGTATTTAATCATAGGCAAAGTAACGATAGTAGGTAACACAGAAAGAAGAAATGATTGAAGGGAAGTAGTCAACACAGAGGAAGCTACTAGGAGTTTTTCTCTTTCAACTCACCTTCTTTCAAGGATCTTTGGCCTCTTATGAGGTGGCACAGCATAATATTCCAGAGCCTTGGCCACGGAGTCAGGCTACCTAAGTTTTCAATATTGGCTCAATAACTTAATTTCTATATGAATTGCAGGCAAGTCTGTGTCTTAATTACTACATCTCCAAACGGGAAATGCTAATCATATAATCTCTGAGAGTTTTTAACATGATTAAACAAACAGTGCACAGAAAGCAGTTAAAGCAGGGCCTGAGCCAAGATGGCCAAATAGGACCAGCTCCCAGTGTGAGCGACACAGAAGACAAATGATTTCTGCATTTCCAACTGAGGTACTGGGATCATCTCACTGGGGATTGTCAGAAAGTGGGTGCAGGAAAGTGGGTGAAGCACACCAAGCGTGAGCCGAAGCAGGGAGAGGCATCGCTTCACGCGGGAAGTGCAAGGGGTCAGGGAATTCCCTTTCCTAGCCAAGGAAAGGGGTGACAGACGGCACCTGGAAAATCAGGTCACTCCCACCCTAATACTGCGCTTTTCCGGCAGTCTTACCAAATGGCACACTAGGAGATTATATCTCGTGCCTGGCTCGGAGGGTCCCACGCCCACGGAGCCTCATTCATTGCTGGCACAGCAGGCTGAGATCAAACTGCAAGGCCACAGCGAGGCTGGGGTAGGGGCGCCCGCCATTGCCAAGGCTTGAGTAGGTAAACAAAGTGGCCAGGAAGCTCAAACTGGGTGGAGCCCACCACAGCCCAAGGAGGCCTGCCTGCCTCTGTAGACACCATGCCTGGGGGTAGGGCATAGCCAAACAAAAGGCAGCAGAAAACTCTGCAGACTTAAATGTCTCTGTCTGACAGCTTTGAAGAGAGTAGTGGTTCTCCCAGCATGCAGCTTGAGATCTGAGAACGGACAGACTGCCTCCTCAAGTGGGTCCCTGAACCCCGAGTAGCCTACCTGGGAGGCACCGACCAGTAGGGGCAGACTGACACCTCACACGGCCGGGTACTCCTCTGAGACAAAACATAAAGAGGAAGGATCAGGCAGCAACCTTTGCTGTTCACCAATATCAGCTGTTCTGCAGGCTCCGCTGCTGATACCCAGGCAAACAGGGTCTGGAGTGGACCTCCAACAAATTCCAACGAAACTGCAGGTGAGAGTCTTCACTGTTAGAAGGAAAACTAACACATCAAAACCCCATCTGCACGTCACGACCATCAAAGACCAAAGATAGATACAACCACAAAGATGGGGGAAAACAGAGCAGAAAAACTGAAAATTCTAAAAATCAGAGTGCCTCTCCTCCTCCAAAGCAATGCAGCTCCTCACCAGCAATGGAACAACGCTGGATGGAGAACGACTTTGACGAGTTGAGAGAAGAAGGCTTCAGACGATCAAACTAGTCTGAGCTAAAGGAGGAAGTTGAACCCATGACAAAGAACTTAAAAACGTTGATAAAAGATCAGACGAACAGCTAACTAGAATAACCAATGCAGAGAAGTCCTTAAAGGATCTGATGGAGCTGAAAACCACGGCACGAGAACTACGTGATGAATGCACAAGCCTCAGTAGCCGATTCGATCAACTGGAAGAAAGAGTATCAGTGATGGAAGACCAATGAATGAAATGAAGTGAAAAGAGAAGTTTAGAGAAAAAAGAATAAAAAGAAATGAACAAAGCCTACAAGAAATATGGGACAATGCGAAAAGACCAAATCTACATCTGATTCGTGTACCTGAAAGTGACAGGGAGAATGAAACCAAGTTGGAAAACACTCTGCAAGATATTATCCAGGAGAACTTCCCCAATCTAGCAAGACAGGCCAACACTCAGATTCAGGAAGTACAGAAAACGCCACAAAGATACTCCTCGAGAAGAGCAACTCCAAGACACATAATTGTCAGATTCACCAAAGTTGAAATGAAGGAAAAAATGTTAAGGGCAGCCAGAGAGAAAGGCCGGGTTACCCATAAAGGGAAGCCCATCAGACTAACAGCTGGTCTCTCAGCAGAAACTCTACAAGCCAGAAGAGAGTGGGGGCCAATATTCAACATTCTTAAAGAAAAGCATTTTCAACCCAGAATTTCAAAGCCGGCAAAACTAAGCTTCATAAGTGAAGGAGAAATAAAATCCTTTACAGAGAAGTAAATGCTGAGAGATTTCGTCACCACCAGGCCTGCCCTAAAAGAGCTCCTGAAGGAAACACTAAACATGGAAAGGAACAACCGGTACCAGCCATTGCAAAAACATGCCAAATTGTAAAGACCATCGAGACTAGGAAGAAACTGCATCAACTAATGAAAAAACAACCAGCTACCATCATAATGACAACATCAAATTCACACATAGCAATATTAACCTTAAAAGTAAAAGGGCTATATGCTCCAATTAAAAGACACAGACTGGCAAATTGGATGAAGAGTCAAGACCCATCAGTGTGCTGTATTCAGGAAACTCATCTCACGTGCAGAGACACACATAGACTCAAAATAAAGGGATGGAGGAAGATCTACCAAGCAAATGGAAAACCAAAAAAGGCAGGGGTTGCAATCCTAGTCTCTGATAAAACAGATTTTAAACCAACAAAGATCAAAAGAGACAAAGAAGGCCATTACATAATGGTAAAGGGATCAATTCAACAAGAAGAGCTAACTATCTTAAATATAAATGCACCCAATACAGCAGCAGCCAGATTCATAAAGCAAGTCCTTAGAGATCTACAAAGAGACTTAGACTCCCACACAGTAATAATGGGAGACTTTAACACCCCACTGTCAACATTAGACAGATCAACGAGACAGAAGGTTAACAAGGATATCAGGAATTGAACTTAGCTCTGCACCAAGAAGACCTAATAGACATCTACAGAACTCTCCACCCCAAATCAACAGAATATACATCCTTCTCAGCAGCACACCACACCTATTCCAAAACTGACCACATAGTTGGAAGTAAAGCACTCCTCAGCAAATGTAAAAGAACAGAAATTATAACAAACTGTCTCTCAGACCACAGTGCAATCAAACTAGAACTCAGGATTAAGAAACTCACTCAAAACCACTCAACTACATGGAAATTGAACAACCCGCTCCTGAATGACTACTGGGTACATAACGAAATGAAGGCAGAAATAAATAAGTTGTTTGAAACCAAGGAGAACAAAGACACAATATACCAGAATCTCTGGGACACATTTAGACCAGTGAGTAGAGGGAAATTTATAACACTAAATGCTCACAAGAGAAAGCAGGAAAGATCTAAAATTGACACCCTAACATCACAATTAAAAGAACTAGAGAAGCAAGAGGAAACACATTCAAAACCTAGCAGAAGGTAAGAAATAACTAAGATCAGAGAAGAACTGAAGGAAATGGAGACACAAAAAACCCTTCAAAAAATCAATGAATCCAGGAGTTGGTTTTTCGAAAAGATCAAGAAAATTGACAGACTGCTAGCCAGACTAATAAGGAAGAAAAGAGAGAAAAATCAAATAGACACAAAAAAAATCATAAAGGGGATATCACCACTGATCCCACAGAAATACAAACTACCATCAGAGTTGCATAAACACCTCTATGCAAATAAACTAGAAAATCAAGAAGAAATGGAGAAATTCCTGGACACATACACCCTCCCAAGACGAAACCAGGAAGAAGTTGAATCTCTGAATAGACCAATAACAGGCTCTGAAATTCTGGCAATACTCAATAGCTTACCAACCAAAAAAAGTCCAGGACCAGATGGATTCACAGCCGAATTCTACCAGAGGTACAAGCAGGAGCTGGTACATTCCTTCTGAAACTATTCCAATCAACAGAAAAAGAGGGAATCCTCTCTAACTCATTTCATGAGACCAGCATCATCCTGATACCAAAGCCTGGCAGAGACACAACAAAAAAAGAGAATTTTAGACCAATATCCCTGATGAACATCGATGCAAAAATCCTCAATAAAATACTGGCAAACCGAATCCAGTAGCACATCAAAAAACGTATCCACCATGATCAAGGGGGCTTCATCCCTGGGATGCAAGGCTGATTCAACATAAGCAAATCAATAAACATAATCCAGCATATAAACAGAAACAAAGACAAAAACCACACGATTATCTCAATAGGTGCAGAAAAGGCCTTTGACAAAATTCAACACCCCTTCATGCTAAAAACTCTCAATAAATTAGGTATTGATGGGACATATCTCAAAATAATAAGAGCTATCTATGACAAACCCACAGCCAGTATCATACTGTATGGGCAAAAACTGGAAGCATTCCCTTTGAAAACTGGCACAAGACAGGGATGCCCTCTCTCACCACTCCTATTCAACATAGTGCTGGAAGTTCTGGCCAGGGCAATCAGGCAGGAGAAGGAAATAAAGGGTATTTAATTAGGAAAAGAGGAAGTCAAATTGTCCCTGTTTGCGGATGACATGATTGTATATCTAGAAAACCCCTTCATCACAGCCCAAAATCTCCTTAAGCTGATAGGCAACTTCAGCAAAGTCTCAGGATACAAAATCAATGTGCAAAAATCACAAGCATTCTTATACACCAATCACAGACAAACAGAGAGCCAAATCATGAGTGAACTCCCATTCACAATTGCTTCAAAGAGAATCAAATACCTAGGAATACAACTTACAAGGGACGTGAAGGACCTCTTCAAGGAGAACTACAAACCAGTGTTCAATGAAATAAAAGAGGATATAAACAAATGGAAGAACATTCCATGCTCATGGGTAGAAACAATCAATATCGTGAAAATGGCCATACTGTCCAAGGTAATTTATAGATTCAATGCCATCCCCATCAAGCTACCAATGACTTTCTTCACAGAATTGGAAAAAACTACTTTGAAGTTCATATGGAACCAAAAAAGAGCCCACACTGCCAAGTCAATCCTAAGCCAAAAGAACAAAGCTGGAGGCATCACGCTACCTGACTTCAAACTATACTACAAGGCTACAGTAACCAAAACAGCATGGTACTGGCACCAAAACAGAGATATAGACCAATGGAACAGAACACATCCCTCAAAAATAATGCCACATATCTACAACTATCTGATCTTTGACAAACCTGACAAAAACAAGAAATGGGGAAAGGATTCCCTGTTTAATAAATGGTTCTGGGAAAACTGGCTAGCCATATGGAGAAAGCTGAAACTGGATCTCTTCCTTACACCTTATACAAAAATTAATTCAAGATGGATTAAAGACTTACATGTTAGACCTAAAACCATAAAAACCCTAGAAGAAAACCTAGGCAATACCATTCAGGACATAGGCATGGGCAAGGACTTCATGACTAAAACACCAAAAGCAATGGCAACAAAAGCCAAAATTGATAAATGGGATGCAATTAAACTAACGAGCTTCTGCACAGCAAAAGAAACTACCATCAGAGTCAACAGGGAACCTACAGAATGGGAGAAAATTTTCACAACCTACTCACCTGACAAAAGGCTAATATCCAGAATCTACAATGAACACAAACAAATTTACAAGAAAAAAACAAACAACCCCATCAAAAAGTGGGTGAAGGATATGAATAGACACTTCTCAAAAGAAGACATTTATGAAGCCAAAACACACATGAAAGAAGGCTCATCATCACTGGCCATCAGAGAAACGCAAATCAAAACCATAATGAGATAACCACCTCACACCAGTTAGAATGGCGATCATTAAAGAGCCATGAAACAACAGGTGCTGGAGAGGATGTGGAGAAGTAGGAACACTTTTACACTGTTGGTGGGACTGTACACTAGTTCAACCATTGTGGAAGTCAGTGTGGCGATTCCTCGTGGATCTAGAACTAGAAATACCATTTGACCCAGCCATCCCATTACTGGGTATATACCCAAAGGATTATAAAACATGCTGCTATAAAGACACATGCACACGTATGTTTATTGCGGCAGTATTCACAATAGTATAGACTTGGAACCAACCCAAATGTCCAACAACGATAGACTGGATTAAGAAAATGTGGCACATATACACCATGGAATACTATGCAGCCATAAAAAACGATGAGTTCATGTCCTTTGTAGGGACATGGATGAAACTGGAAACCACCATTCTCAGCAAACTATCGCAAGGACAAAAACCCAAACACCGCATGTTCTCACTCATAGGTGGGAATTGAACAAAGAGAACACATGGACACAGGAAGGGGAACATCACACACCGGGGCCTGTTGTGGTGGGGGGAGGGGGGAGGGCTAGCATTAGGAGATACACTCAATGTTAAATGAAGAGTTAATGGGTGCAGCACACCAACATGGCACATGTATACATATGTAACTAACCTGCACGTTGTGCACATGTACCCTACAACTTAAAGTATAATAAAAAAAAATCAGGGCCTAGCACATGGTAAGCAGTCAGTAAGTTTCAGCTATTATTCCTGTGAGAATCTGGGGACAGAGCCAGCAGTCACAGAACAGTTAGGTGGTGAGGAGTCTGCAGACTTTGGCATGGCTAGTTGTGTCCCAGGATCTGCATTCCAAAACTTCCATTCTGACATAAGATAGAATGTTGCCTAAAAAATGTATACTCAATGTCCCGCTGATCTAGAATTTTATGAAGTTGGGTTCTTAGCCACAACACAGGAAGGAAGGGTCGTTTCAAATAAAGAACTTACTAACAAAGCATTTTTTTCCTGCCAGTCAAATCAGTGACGAATTCCTGTAGATTTTATCGTAACATGTAACAAATCTAGACCTCACCAAACCTTTTCTCTTCTTGCTCTCCTTTTCCTTTTAGATGTTTATTATCTCTCATACAGAATATCTCCCGTTTTCTGTTTCAGTTCTTTCCATCTGTCGTCCACTCTTTTCAAAGTGGTATTTGTATAAATCAAATCCCAGTAGACTTTTCACTGCTCGACTTAAATGTTCATTTCCTCACCACTACTTGATGAACAAATCCCCAATTCCTCTGCTGAATACTTAAGGTTCACTATATTAGCTCCATTCCACTATTTTGAGTGATTTGCATCCATAATTAATTAACTACATGGTTAGTATTTTTATATTAAGTTTATTTTAAATTCCGTTTTTATAATAAAGCAAAATGGTACTTTTGGTTTACAGTTCCATGAATTTTTACACAGGCATAGGCTCATATAACACTATCATAATCATGACAAAGGACAGCTACAGTATCCAAAATACTCCCTCATGCTATTACTTTGTAGTCATATCCTACCACCACCCTTAACTCCTGAGACCCACTAATCTGTTTTTTGACACTTTAATTTTGTCTTTTTGAGAATGATCTATAAATGGAATATTATTCTATGCAACATTTTGAGACTGGCTTTTTTTCACTCAGTATAATGCCTTTGAGAATTGTCCAACTTGCATCTATCCATAGCTTATTCCTATTTGTTTCTGAGTAATATTCCATGGTATAAATGTACTGTAATTTGCTTATTCATTTACTTGTAAAAGGCATCTGGATTTTTCCTACTTTTTAGCTATTATGAATAAAGCCACTATAACATTTGTATACAAAGTTTTTTGTGTATATATGTTTTCTTTTTTTTTTGGTTAGAAAAGATAATGTTTTTATTTGGAGAATATATTTAAGACTCAGCATAAAACAAAACCCAAGAACAAATACAATTAAACCTAAAAGTGAAACATTTAATTCCACTGCTTCCTATTTCTCCAGATCCATGTTAGCTAAACATGTCACCTGTTACATTTTTAATGTCCTTTCACTAACATTTCTGGTGGGCTTAATTTGGAAGGGAGAGTAGAATTACTCTGTGATACTTTGGAGGCATGTTTTACTGGCTACAGGATGGGACAATGAGTTTCCGGGCAGCTCTGCAGAGCTTAGCCATGTCCCACTGCAAAGGAGACTAGCAAAGAAAGAAAGGAAAGGCATCAGATGCAGATGATGGGAACCCAGGCAGGATGGCACTGAGAAGAAAAAGAGAGTGAAAAATGGAGAGAAGATAACAGTGAGTCAGGTATGCTGGGAAATTATAGAAGGAGCTCTATCAATAAACCTTGTGCCTTAAAATGGCCAAACTTTTGGAGTATTCCACAGACAAAGTCAAGTTTTTAAAAACTCTGTTAGTTACATGCTTGCTAGTCTTCTATTTTGAATGAGTAAAACCCTAACAATTACTAATAATCATATCTTTAGTGCCACCGAAGCCTTTAAAAATCATATGCTTTGATATTTTCCAATAGTTACATTTCTTTATTCCTTTCTTAGTCTCATTTTTTAAAATATGAGAAATGCTCCTTTTCATTTTCTTAACTAAACTGAAAGTCATGAAACAATTCTGAAATAATAATGGCATTACTTATCTTAAGCTACCCAAATGAGGGGCTAATGGTTTGTCATAATTATTATTGAGTGATTTTCCTGGATGACATCTAACTATTCAAGTAAAGAAAATGTTTCAACAATTTATTTGAGGGTAATTAAAAACTAAATTATCATTAATTTAAAGTCTTCTCAATTTTCTCCTTTATTGACTTCAAAGAAGCATTTCTACAGATGTCTGTTCACTGGAAGAACCTTGAACTATTGATTACATTTAAAAATCATGACAAAACCAAATTGAGTAAGTGAAGATAAAGAGGCTGACAATGAAGTAGAGAGATGGCCAAATCTTTGATAGGACCACCTGCTGTTGCTTACTACTTTTGATTTCCTGAATCACAGTAAGAATACACTGACCATCACATTACAGTCATTTTCTACACAACAAAGTATAAGTATTAGAGAACACTAACAAATACTTCATACTATGGAATGCAAAAAGGAGAATGGCATTCATTCATCATAGGTAGAATCTTGGTGGGCACGGAATATAAGGAGGACAGAAATTTCATGAGACAATGATAAGGTGATTGCTAAAAGAAGCATAATAACAGGTAAGAATAATCTAATAACAACTTTAAAATATCTATTACCTGGTGTTTGGAAACCAGAGTTATCTCAAAGGAAAACACACCTAAAAGTTCTCACAGAATTCTGTGAAGATTTTTTGCAGGGGAGGAAGTGGGTGTGAAGGGGGCAACGCATTTGCAATGAAATTTGACTTCTACATGAGCAAGACACTCATAATATATTTTTTTTAAAAGTTATTTAAAAGGAATTCCAACTTACAAGATTTTCCCACTAAAAATTCAAAGTTAAGACATTTTACTCATGTCAAGTATGCTACTCCTCAGCAATATTTTTGGTCACCTGCACTCACAATTTATAAAGAGAAATGTAGTTTATTGCCTCAAGGAAATAAAGGATATCCACACTTTCCAAATTGTTGTAAAAAGAAATCATTATAGAAAAAGTATTAAGGGCTGGGTGCGGTGGCTCATGCCTGGAATCCCAGCACTTTGGGAGGCCGAAGCAGGCAGATCACAAGGTCAGGAGATGGAGACCATCCTGGCTGACATGGGGAAACCCCATCTCTACTAAAAATACAAAAACAAAATTAGCTGGGCGTGGTGGTGGGCATCTGTTGTCCCAGCTATTCTGGAGGCTGAGGCAGGAAAATGGCATGAACCCAGGAGGTGGAGCTTGCAGTGAGCCAAAATCGCACCACTGCACCCTAGCCTGGGAGACAGAGCAAGACTCTGTCTCAAAAAAAAAAAAAGGGGGGGGGGTGGAGCCAAGATGGCCGAATAGGAACAGCTCTGGTCTACAACTCCCAGCATGAGTGACACAGAAGATGGGTGGTTTCTGCATTTCCATTTGAGGTACCAGGTTCATCTCACTAGGGAGTGCCAAACAGTGGGTGCAGGACAGTTGGTGCAGTGCACTGTGCGCGAGCTGAAGCAGGATGAGGCATTGCCTCACTCAGGACGCGGGAGGGGTCAGGGAGTTTCCTTCGCTAGTCAAAGAAAGGGGTAACAGACGGTACCTGGAAAATCGGGTCACTCCCACCCAAATACTGCGCTTTTCCAACGGGCTTGGAAAACGGCAAACCAGGGGATTGTGTCCCGCAGCTGGCTCAGAGGGTCCTGTGCCCACGGAGTCTCGCTGATTGCTAGCACAGCAGTCTGAGATCAAACTGCAAGGCGGCAGCGAGGCTGGGGGAGGGGCACCCGCCATTGCCCAGGCTTGCTTAGATAAACAAAGCAGTCAGGAAGCTGGAACTGGTTGAAGCTCGCCACACCTCAAGGAGGCCTGCCTGCCTCTGTAGGCTCCACCTCTGGGGGCCAGGAACAGACACACAAAAAGTCAGCAGGAACGTCTACAGACTTAAATGTCCCTGTCTGACAGCTTTGAAGAGAGTAGTGGTTCTCCCAGCACGCAGCTGGAGATCTGAGAACGGGCAGACTGCCTCCTAAACTGGGTCCCTGACCCCTGAGGAGCCTAACTGGGAGGCACTCCCCACTAGGGACAGAATGACACCTCACTCGGCCAGGTACTCCTCTGAGACAAAACTTCCAGAGGAACTATCAGACGGCTGAATTTGTGGTCTCAAGAAAATTCGCTGTTCTGCAGCCTCCGCTGCTGACACCCAGCCAAACAGGGTCTGGAGTGGACCTCTAGCAAACTCCAACAGACCTGCAGCTGAGGGTCCTGTCTGGTAGAAGGAAAATTAACAAACAGAAAGGACATCCACACCAAAAGCCCATCTGTACATCACCACCATCAAAGACCAAAAGTAGATAAAACCACAAAGATGGGGAAAAAACAGAGCAGAAAAACTGAAAACTCTAAAAAGCAGAGCACCTCTCCTTCTCCAAAGGAACGCAGTTCTTCACCAGCAACGGAACAAAGCTGGACAGAGAATGACTTTGACGAGTTGAGAGAAGAAGGGTTCAGACGCTCAAACTACTCCGAGTTACGGGAGGAAATTCAAAACAATGGGAAAGAAGTCAAAAACTTTGAAAAAAAATTAGACGAATGGATAACTAGAATAAGCAGTGCAGAGAAGGGCTTAAAGGAGCTGATGGAGCTGAAGGCCACCTTTCGAGAACTTCGCGAAGATTGCAGAAGCCTCAGTAGCTGATGTGATCAACTGGAAGAAATGGTATCAGTGATGGAAGAAGAAATGAATGAAATGAAGTGACAAGGGAAGTTTAGAGAAAAAAGAATAAAAAGAAATAAACAAAGCATCCAAGAAATACGGGACTATGTGAAAAGCCCAAACCTACGTCTGATTGGGGTACCTGAAAGTGACAGGGAGAATGGAACCAAGTTGGAAAACACTCTGCAAGATATTATCCAGGAGAACTTCCCCAATCTAGCAAGGCAGGACAACATTCAGATTCAGGAAGTACAGAAAACGCCACAAAGATACTCCTCGAGAAGAGCAACTCCAAGACACATAATTGTCAGATTCACCAAAGTTGAAATGAAGGAAAAAATGTTAAAGGTGGCCAGAGAGAAAGGTCGGGTTACCCACAAAGGGAAGCTCATCAGACTAACAGCTGATCTCTAGGCAGAAACTCTACAAGCCAGAAGAGAGCGGGGGCCGATATTCAACATTCTAAAAGAAAAGAATTTTCAATTCAGAATTTCATATCCAGCCAAACTAAGCTTCATAAGTGAAGGAGAAATAAAATACTTTACAGACAAGCAAATGCTGAGTGATTTTGTCACCACCAGGCCTGCCCTAAAAGAGCTCCTGAAGGAAGCACTAAACATGGAAAGGAACAACCGGTACCAGCCACTGCAAAAACATGCCACATTGTAAAGACCGTCGAGGCTAGGAAGAAACTGCATCAACTAACGAGCAAAATAACCAGCTAACATCATAATGACAGGATCAAATTCACACATAACAATATTAACTTTAAATGTAAATGGGCTAAATGCTCCAATTAAAACACACAGACTGGCAAATTGGATAGAGAGTCAAGACCCATCAGTGTGCTATATTCAGGAAACCCATCTCACGTGCAGAGACACACATAGACTCAAAATAAAGGGATGGAGGAAGATCTATCAAGCAAATGGAAAACAAAAAAAGGCAGGGGTTGCAATCCTAGTCTCTGATAAAATAGACTTAAAACCAACAAAGATCAAAAGAGACAAAGAAGGCCATTACATAATGGTAAAGGCATCAATTCAACAAGAAGAGCTAACTATCCTAAATATATATGCACCCAACACAGGAGCACCCAGATTCATAAAGCAAGTCCTGAGTGACCTACAAAGGGACTTAAACTCCCACACAATAATAATGGGAGATTTTAACACCCCACTGTCAACATTAGACAGATCAACGAGACAGAAAGTTAACAAGGATATACAGGAATTGAACTCAGCTCTGCACAAAGTGGACCTAATAGACATCTACAGAACTCTCCACCCCAAATCAATAGAATATACATTTTTTTCAGCACACCACACCTATTCCAAAATTGACCACATAGTTGGAAGTAAAGCTCTCCTCAGTAAATGTAAAAGAACAGAAATTATAACCAACTGTCTCTCAGACCACAGTGCAATCAAACTAGAACTCAGGATTAAGAAACTCACTCAAAACCGCTCAAGTACATGGAAACTGAACAACCTGCTCCTGAATGACTACTGGGTACACAATGAAATGAAGGCAGAAATAAAGATGTTCTTTGAAACCAACGAGAACAAAGACACAACATACCAGAATCTCTGGGACACATTTAAAGCAGTGTGTAGAAGGAAATTTATAGCACTAAATGCCCACAAGAGAAAGCAGGAAAGATCCAAAATTGACACCCTAACATCACAATTAAAAGAACTAGAAAAGCAAGAGCAAACACATTCAAAAGCTAGCAGAAGGCTAGAAATAACTAAAATCAGAGCAGAACTGAAGGAAATAGAGACAGGAAAAACCCTTCAAAAAATTAATGAATCCAGGAGCTGTTTTTTTGAAAAGATCAACAAAATTCATAGACCGCTAGCAAGACTAATAAAGAAGAAAAGAGAGAAGAATCAAATAGATGCAATAAAAAATGAAAAAGGGGATATCACCACCGATCCCACAGAAATACAATCTACCATCAGAGAATACTACAAACACCTCTATGCAAATAAACTAGAAAATCTAGAAGAAATGGATAAATTCCTCAACAAATACACCCTCCAAAGACTAAACCAGGAAGAAGTTGAATCTCTGAATAGACCAATAACAGGCTCTGAAATTGTGGCAATAATCAACAGCTTACCAACCAAAAAGAGTCCAGGACCTGATGGATTCACAGCCGAATGCTACCAGAGGTACAAGGAGGAACTGGTACCATTACTTCTGAAACTATTCCAATCAACAGAAAAAGGGAATCCTCCCTAACACATTTTATGAGGCCAGCATCGTCCTGATACCAAAGCCTGGCAGACAGATAACCAAAAAAGAGAATTTCAGACCAATATCCTTGATGAACATTGACGCAAAAATCCTCAATAAAATACTGCCAAAACGAATCCAGCAGCACATCAAAAAGCTTATCCACCATGATCAAGTGGGCTTCATCCCTGGGATGCAAGGCTGGTTCACCATACGCAAATCAATAAATGTAATCCAGCATATAAACAGAACCAAAGACAAAAACCACATGATTATCTCAATAGATGCAGAAAAGGCCCTTGACAAAATTCAACAACGCTTCATGCTAAAAGCTCTCAATAAATTAGGTATTGATGGGATGTATTTCAAAATAATGAGAGATATATATGACAAACCCACAGGTAATATCATACTGAATGGGCAAAAACTGGAAGCATTCCCTTTGAAAACTGACACAAGACAGGGATGCCCTCTCTCACCACTCCTATTCAACACAGTGCTGGAAGTCCTGGCCAGGGCAATCAGGCAGGAGAAAGAAATAAAGGGTATTCAATTAGGAAAAGAGGAAGTCAAATTGTCCCTGTTTGCAGATGACATGATTGTATATCTAGAAAACCCCACTGTCTCAGCCCCAAATCTCCTTAAGCTGATTAGCAACTTCAGCAAAGTCTCAGGATACAAAATCAATGTACAAAATTCACAAGCATTCTTGTACACCAATCACAGACAAACAGAGAGCCAAATCATGAGGGAACTCCCATTCACAATTGCTTCAAAGAGAATAAATTACCTAGGAATCCAACTTACAAGGGATGTGAAGGACCTCTTCAAGGAGAACTACAAACCACTGTTCAATGAAATAAAAGAGGATACAAACAAATGGAAGAACATTCCATGCTCATGGGTAGGAAGAATCAATATCGTGAAAATGGCCCTACTGCCCAAGGTAATTTATAGATTCAATGACATCCCCATCAAGCTACCAATGACTTTCTTCACAGAATTGGAAAAAACTACTTTAAAGTTCACATGGAACCAAAAAAGAGCCCGCATCACCAAGTCAATCCTAAGTCAAAAGAACAAAGCTGGAGGCATCACGCTACCTGACTTCAAACTATACTACAAGGCTACAGTAACCAAAACAGCATGGTACTGGTACCACAACAGAGACATAGATCAATGGAACAGAACAGAGCCCTCAGAAATAATGCCGCATATCTACAACTATCTGATCTTTGACAAACTTGACAAAAACAAGAAATGGGGAAAGGATTCTCTATTTAGTAAATGGTGCTGGGAAAACTGGCTAGCCATATGTAGAAAGCTGAAACTGGATCCCTTCCTTACACCTTATACAAAAATTAATTCAAGATGGATTAAAGACTTAAATGTTAGACCTAAAACCATAAAAACTCTAGAAGAAAACCTAGGCAATACCATTCAGGACATAGGCATGGGCAAGGACTTCATGTCTAAAACACCAAAAGCAATGTCAAGAAAACCCAAAACTGACAAATGGGATCTAATTAAACTAAAGAGCTTCTGCACAGCAAAAGAAACTGCCATCAGAGTCAACAGGCAACCTACAGAATGGGAGAAAATTTTCACAACCTACTCATCTGACAAAGGGCTAATATCCAGAATCTACAATGAACTCAAACAAATTTACAAGAAAAAAACATACAACCCCATCAAAAAGTGGGCGAAGGACATGAACAGACACTTCTCAAAAGAAGACATTTATGCAGCCAAAAAACACATGAAAAAATGCTCATCATCACTGGCCATCAGAGAAATGCAAATCAAAACCACAATGAGATACCATCTCACACCAGTTCGAATGGCAATCATTAAAACGTCTGGAAACAACAGTTGCTGGAGAGGATGTGGAGAAATAGGAACACTTTTACACTGTTGGTGGGACTGTAAACTAGTTCAAGCATTGTGGAAGTCAGTGTGGCGATTCCTCAGGGATCTAGAACTAGAAGTACCCTTTGACCCAGCCATCCCATTACTGGGTATATACCCAACGGACTATAAATCATGCTGCTATAAAGACACATGCACACGTATGTTTATTGCAGCACTACTCACAATAGCAAAGACTTGGAACCAACCCAAATGTCCAACAATGATAGACTGGATTAAGAAAATGTGGCACATAGACACCATGGAATACTATGCAGCCATAAAGAATGATGAGTTCATGTCCTTTGTAGGGACATGGATGAAACTGGAAACCATCATTCTCAGTAAACTATTTCGAGGACAAAAAACCAAACACCACATGTTCTCACTCATAGGTGGGAATTGAGCAATGAGAACTCATGGACACAGGAAGGGGAACATCACACTCTGGGTACTGTTGTGCGGTGGGGGGAGGGGGGAGGGACAGCATTAGGAGATATACCTAATGCTAAATGACTCGTTAATGGGTGCAGCAAACCAACATGGCACATAGATACATATGTAACAAACCTGTACATTGTGCACATGTACCCTAAAAACTAAAGTATAATAATTTAAAAAAAGATAAAGAAAGAAAAAGTATTAAGAATAAAAATAGTATTAAATTCTAGTGACTTTCTAAATTAGATCTATTCAGTTTGCCTTATCTAACCCAGGTTAACCTACTGCCAACTTTCCACCTGCAAACATAGGCGCAGGTATGGTCTTCTTCTGGAGTCCCTAGTGGACATGTGATAGCTAGTAACAAAAGTTGCATGAGAAAACTGAAGTTTAATACTTAAAATAACCAAGTGAATGAAACAAACCCGGAACAGAAAGTAAAGCCTCTAGAAGAGGCACTGCCAATTTTTAGCAATGTCTCTGTATTTTAATCCTTGAATGTTAAAAATCCAATGTTAAGTATAAATATTAGTTTGGGGAAAAATTATATCTAGTCTTTAACCACACAAGTTTTCTTTGGTTCACCTTTAAAAAAAGAATATTTTATTCAATTTAACATATAAGCAAACATATGTTCATTTATTTTCCTTTTGTTTCTACTCCCCTGCACTCTCTCACTTATTTGTTTCAGTAGACAAGAAATGCACCATATCCCCCTGCCTGGATGGGTGTTCTTGGAGAAGAACAAGCATACAGACTAAAATCCTGTGTTTGGAAACCATCCCAATTCAAGGAGGGTTCTGATGCACTGCAGTGAATTTTTGGCAATGAGCGGGCCAGCAGCTCAATAGAAGCGAGAATTTGGGGAAACAGTGGTCTCTCATCTCTTTTCTTTTTGAGGCACTCTGCCATTAATCTCTTCATGGCTTTTGGACAGTTACTCTGTACCTTACTGAGAACTGGAGATAGGTATCCTTGTCCCACCATAAAAATTATCTGTTCCCTGTTGTTGATGTTTGAATAAGGTAACTGTCCAGTCATCAATTTATAAAGAAGAATCCCAAATGCATATACATCTGACTGAAAGATGTATGAATTTTTATCTTGCATTCTGATGACTTCTGGTGCCACACACAAAAAAGATCCACACAACTGTTCAAACTGATTGGATCCACTCCATCAAGATTTCACTGTGGCTAGACCAAAATCACCTATTTTCACTGTGAGGTCTTCATGAAGAACTATATTATTACTCTTGAGGTCTCTGTGGATGATTGACTTGGTGTGTCAGTAATCCATGCCCTGTGCAGTCTGTTGTGCAATATGTATAAGTTTGATCATCTCAGATTTGGTCTCAATTATATGGAGATGGTAATACAAGCTGGAGCCCTCACACCACTGGGTAACAATAGCCAGTTGTGGCTTTGTGGAATAGCCCACGAAGAGTAGGCTATTCACGTGTTATGTTTTCCTGAGTACTCCTCCTTCATTTTTGAAGGCTTGTAACTGCTGAGGTGTAGGTGCTGCCACATTCAACATTTTCACTGCCACATCACCATGCCACTTTCCCTTGTAGACTGTTCCAAATGATCCAGATCCAATTCTTTGTCCTACTGTAGTCTGCCTATCAGGAATCTCCCAATCATCATTTGAGTCCTGTCTACCATGTGTTTTCGTTTGATTCCTGTCTTCTGAGGATGAAGATGACTTCCTTTCTCGCTGAGGTCCTGGAGATTTTTGTAAGGCTTTCACGTTAGTGAGTGACCCAGGCAGGGGGTGTGCCAGACAAACCTGTGGTTGATCCTCCATCACCACGAAATCCTTGGTCTCTGATCAAGTCATCAATATCGACAGGTTCTATTGTGCTTATATGCACATTGGGAGCTGATGAGGACCAGTCTCGCCCAAACTGATTTCAATGATCTTCATCTGCTGGTGGGAAGGGCTGTGGAATTGGAATGGATTTTGAAGGAGCCAGATTGGTGAGAATTTGGGGCCCAGTAGAATCTGAGGGGGGTGCCGAAGGAGATGATCCAGATGTAAGGGCAGTCTCTTCTAAGGAGGCCTATTCCTGTGGCACTGAGTGGCGTTCAAAGAACTTGGAGAAAAACAACAAATCAAGTTGGTCATAAATAACACACATCAGTGGAACCTCTGTACTACAACACTGGTGAAATTTATAACCACATGTTTGACAGCGGAAACCCTGGAAAAGCAGCTTTTGACAAAAGTCACAAAATGCTAAGGTGAAAAATGTTTTTCATATGAAGTTCTGTGTTGTAAGTGGAACATTCTCCAACACTTCCACATACAATTCTTCTCCAGTAAGCCAGGAAACACCAGTGTCCTAGCCAATTGCTTTTTTCTCTCCATCCTGAATTCTGTAAACAGCACAGCACTCTGGGATTAGACCTCTCATCATCAGTGCTTTCTTTAGACTGTCTCTGACTGTAACTCCACACCTTGCAGGTACCACTGTCCTCTGCTTGTTGGGCAGGAAGACTCTAACAATAGGTTTTTTTTACTATTACTATACTTTAAGTTTTAGGGTACATGTGCACAATGTGCAGGTTTGTTACATATGTATCCATGTGCCATGTTGGTTTGCTGCACCCATTAACTCGTCATTTAGCATTAGGTATATCTCCTCATGCTATCCCTCCCCCGTCCCCCCACCCCACAACAGTCCCCAGAGTGTGATGTTCCCCTTCCTGTGTCCATGTGTTATTGTTCAATTCCCACCTATGAGTGAGAACATGTGGTGTTTGCTTTTTGTCCTTGCGATAGTTTACTTAGAATGATGATTTCCAGTTTCATCCATGTCCCTACAAAGGGAACTCATCATTTTTTTTATTATTATACTTTAGGTTTTAGGGTACATGTGCACAATGTGCAGGTTTGTTACATATGTATCCATGTGCCGTGTTGGTTTGATGCACCCATTGACTCGTCATTTAGCATTAGGTATATCTCCTAATGCTGTCCCCCCTCTCCCCCCAACCCACAACAGTACCCGGAGTGTGATGTTCTCCTTCCTGTGTCCATGAGTTGTCATTGTTCAGTTCCCACTTATGAGTGTGAACATGCGGTGTTTGGTTTTTGTCCTTGCGATAGTTTACTGAGAATGATGGTTTCCAGTTTCATCCATGTCCCTACAAAGGACATGAACTCATCATTTTTTATGGCTGCATAGTATTCCATGGTGTATAGGTGCCACATTTTCTTAATCCAGTCTATTGCTGTTGGACATTTGGGTTGGTTCCAACTCTTTGCTATTGTGAATAGTGCCGCAATAAACATATGTGTGCATGTGTCTTTATAGCAGCATGATTTATAGTCCTTTGGGTATATACCCAGTAATGGGATGGCTGGGTCAAATGGTATTTCTAGTTCTAGATCACTGAGGAATCGCCACACTGACTTCCACATGGTTGAACTAGTTTACAGTCCCACCAACACTGTAAAAGTGTTCCTATTTCTTCACATCCTCTCCAGCACCTGTTGTTTCCTGGCTTTTTAATGATGGCCATTCTAACTGGTGTGAGATGCTATCTCATTGTGGTTTTGATTTGCATTTCTCTGATGGCCAGTGATGATGAGCATTTTTTCATGTGTTTTTTGGCTGCATAAATGTCTTGTTTTGAGAAGTGTCTGTTCATGTCCTTCGCCCACTTTTTGATGAGATTGTTTGTTTTTTTCTTGTAAATGTGTTTGAGTTCATTGTAGATTCTGGATATTAGCCCTTTGTCAGATGAGTAGGTTGCAAAAATTTTCTCCCATTTTGTAGGTTGCCTGTTCACTCTGATGGTAGTTTCTTTTGCTGTGCAGAAGCTCTTTAGTTTAATTAGATCCCATTTGTCAATTTTGGCTTTTGTTGCCATTGCTTTTGGTGTTTTAGACATGAAGTCCTTGCCCATGCCTATGTCCTGAATGGTAATGCCTAGGTTTTCTTCTAGGGTTTTTATGATTTTAGGTAACAATAGGTTTTTGTGGTGACTTGGGGTTGCTCCATGCCACATCTGTGGGATTTTGAAAAACTGAAAGAAATAAAGGTAGCACTGAAAGGCTAAAAGAGGAAGAAGATTTAACAGTGTCCATTGATGCAGAGCTAGAAACAGAAAAATCAGTTCCGTTCCCCAGACATTCTAAATAACTGTTGTTCTCTTTGTTGGAGTGTATCTAGCTTGGTGGTATATTCCTCATAGGCTTCCAGATATACTGATGGTGGATTATGCTCCCCACCAAATTTGTATAATAGGGCCTCTATATGTTCCTGTGTCAACTTAATTATTTGTTTGATATTCCACACTTTGTGGTATTTGTCCTACTGGTTCTTTCTTTTCCTCACTTCTTTGGGATTAGCTTTTATTAATCATTTTTTCTCTTCTGTTGGTTTAGAAGTTAAAAGTCTGGTTTCTACATTTTTAGAAGATAACCTCCTTGGGAATGGCACGGTCCACAGCCGAAGGGGCCGCGGCGCTGGCGCCAGCCTCGGGCTCCACGTTCTGGTTGAATAGAGCCTCACCGGGCTCCACACCGCCACCACCACCACTGCTCAGCGCCGCCATCTTATCGTATGTTTTCATTTATCTGGGATAAATGCCCCCAAATTCAGTTACTGTGTCGTGGTAATTTCATGTTTAGTTTTTAAAGAAACTTCCAAGCTGTCAAGGACAAGGCAGGTGAAGGCAGTCAAGGGCAAACCAATAATAGCAATAACAATAATAATAATGATAAGGCAGACTCACTCCAAAAGGGAGAATACTAAGGATGCTGGACAAGGTCTTAAGGTGGCACAGCTAAAAGACAAAACAAAAGCTTTATAGCTTTTTTCTTATCCTGATCAACAGTGCAGCTTAAGAAGAGTGAAGTTAAACAGAATGGTGAAACTCCTTTATTGCTCCTCCCCATACACTGACTACCAAAGCAAGATGACTTGCTACCTCAGTAACTATGATTCCACCTTTACTTACTAGCATTAAGGATGGCGAATAGATTGCAACAGAGAGATATTAGGTTCTTCATTTTGTAGGGCTGGGGCTATAGAGAAAAATAAATAGCAAAGAGTCTTAGAAGCAAATACTTCCCCAAATCTCCCAGAATAGGCTATCCAGCTACACCACCTACCTCCATTTTCCCAGAGCTGGTAGAGCTTCTGGAGAACATGGCTTGAAACATGCCGCTAAATAGTAGGTTTTAAGGGCCTATACTAAATTTAAATCATTCTATGATAAGTGTTTGAGACATTTACAATTATAGAAGTTAGAAAAATTGGGTTTAAGTGGATAAAGTGCCAGAGAAGGAAGTCAATGGAGTGTAATGGTTAAGGATGTGGATACTGACAGACTATGGCTGATATTCCTAATATACAAAGAACTCTTAAAAATTGAATGAATAAAACCAAAAACCCAATAGAAAAATAGGGAAAATATCTAAACAGACAGTTCATACAAAAGATATAAAAACTATCCTCAAACATATGAAGAGATGTTCAAACTCAGAATTAGAGAAATGCAAAGTAAAAATACACTGAGACACAATTTCTCACCTATCAGACTGGCAAAAAAAAAATGACAACATATTCTGCTGCTGAAGCTGTGAGGAAACAGGCACTCTCATACATTCACGGTGAGAAAGCAAACTGCTACAACACTTCTGGCGGCAAATCTGCAATACCTAATAATTCTACATATGTCCTTACTTTTTTTAAAAAAGTAACACCTTTATTGAAATAAAATTTACCTACTATACAATTCACCCATTTAAAGTGAATACACCCATATAATTTAATGATTTTTCATAAATTCACAGTTGTGTAAGCATCACCACAATCAGTTTTACATCATTTTCATCACCTCTAAAATAAATTGCATTCACAGTAGCAGTCGCTCCTCATTTCCCCTCACAACTCTCCCCACCCCTATCACTGGGGTGGGGAGAGCAACCACTAATACCTACTTTCTGTCTCTAAATAGCAGAGAGGCATATGGGAAGATATAAGACTGAACATTCACAGCAATCATGGGGAGAACACTAGACTTGCACAGGTTATAAAATTGAGGATTCAAGCTATATTTACCTAAATTCCCAGGGAAAGGGAAGTTCTAAGTCACATCTCTTTAAAAGTGAATGACACTCTTGATTTTAGAGCAGGTACACCACTCTCCCTTCTAGGTCAACCTCGAGAAATTTGCTTTCAAGAACAAAAGAGAAGCTCTTGAATTATGCCTTGTTGAGCCATGGCATCCACATGATTCCAGAAAGAATACCAGAAGTTCTATACCAAGAAGCCCTCCAGATAATCAAGGAAGTTTAGCAGATCTGGAGTTGCTAGGTATTACTGATAGCTCTTTATCATCCTTTCATAATGACTACTCCATTAAATTACTTTTCCAGAAAAGGAAAGGGTTATACAGAAAATAGTTTTGCACTCCAGGAGCTAAAAACTATTTCTCTCATAATATTGGCCTACGAATATCCAACCACTTACCCTGGCAAATTATTTCTCTGTTACTAATTTTCAAAAAAGGTTGGTCATGGCTAAAGGCAGCTACCCAATGTGGGAAAAGAAAGTTGATGATCAAGGCCATTATTGAGACATGGATATACCACACTGAAAAATCCCAAAATTTCATGGAGGTCTAATGTGGCTGTCACAACTTACAGCATCAGAGGCCAGAAAAACTCAGTCTATACCAAGTGAGGTAGACTTTCTTTTATAGATAACTTTCCCTTTCCCTATTATCCTGAAGTTAAAACAGGCCCCAAATCTTAGGAGGTAGCAGAGGAATACGATTCTGAAAGATTATCTGGCCTGAGAACATTCTGATTATCAATTTCAGCTATACCACAGTAGATAAATGGTGAGCAATAAAGATTTAATTTAGCAGGCCTGAGACTTCTATTCTTAGAAGGGCCTAGTTACAAGGTTGGCCCTTAGCTGACATCTTCAACCTTGGTTCTGGAGTATTCTCAGTCAACAGATAACTTATTAGGGAAGCACATTGTAGATTATATGTGAAAGCTATATGATTTTTGCTGAACACCTACCTTCCTGCTGGGAATCCAGCATTTTGGCATGTGCCAGGCAAGGAGTGCTTGTGTGATTAGTCCCCAGTAAAAATCTTGGGTCCTGAGTCTCTAGTGGGCTTCCATGGTAGAAATCATTTCACACATGTTGCTGCATTTTCATTGCAGGGCTAAACGTGTGCTCTGTGTCACCCTTCTTAGAGAAGGAGAGCATACAAGGCTTGCACAGGGATTTCTCCAGACTTCACCTGTGTCTTTTCCCTTTATAATCTAGTTGTGTATCCTTATTGCATCACTAGAATAACTCTTAACCGTCCATAAAACTATGTGCAGGCAAGATGACGGAATAGAAAGCTCCACCAATCATCCCCATCACAAGGACATCAAGTTAACAACTATCTACACAGAAGAAAAAAAAAATACCTTCATAAGAACCAAAAATCAGGTGAGCACTCATAGTACCTGGACTTAACTTTATATTGTTGAAAGAGGCACTGAAGAGACAAAAGTCCTGAATTGCTGATGCCACCCCTCCTCCACTCGGGCAGCTGCAGAGTGGTGCAGAGAGCTTCTCTAGCCACTGGGGGGAAAAGAACACAGCAGTTATTACCCAATGAACTCAGTGATGTCCAGTTAGAGCAGAAAGGAAACCCAGACCAAACTCAGCTGATGCCCACTTACGAAGAGAGCATTTAAACCAGACCTTGCCAGAGGAAAATTATCAATTCTAGAAGTCCAAACTTGAGTGCCTGCAAACCTCACCACTAAAGACAATAGCATCCTGTGTCTCCAAGTAAACTTGAAAAGCAGTCTAAGACATAAGAACTGCAACTCTTAGCTGAGTTCTAGTGCTAAATTAGGCCTGGAGACAGTGAACTGAGTGAGCACATGACATACTAAGACATCAGCTGGGGCAGCCAAGGGAATATTGCCATCACCTCTCCATAACCTCAGGCTGCACAGCTCATGGCTTCAAAAGAGACTCCTTCCTTCCACTTGAGGAGAAGAGAGAGAAGAGGGGGGAGAACTTTATCTTACATCTAAGATACCAGCTAAGCCACAGCAGGATAGGGCACTGATCAGAGTCCTAAGGGCCCCATTCTAGGCGCTAGATCCCAGACAACATTTCTAGACACACCCGGGGCCAGAAGAGAACCTGCTGCCTTGAAGGAAAGGACCCAGTCCTGACAGCATTTATCACATGCCAACTGAAGAGCCCTTTGACCCTGAATAATGAGCAGTGACACCCGCCTTGGGTGAGTGACTGAGACTTGTTGGCTTCAGGTGAGACTCACAGCACATGACCAGCTGTGGTGGCTACAGGGCAAAACTCCATCTTCTTGAGAAAAGCAGAGAAAAAAGGAAAGGGGACTTTGTCTTTCACATTAGGTACCAGCATGGCCACAGTGGGGTAGAGCAATTCCAGGACTTGAATCTTGGACAGCATTTCTGGACGTGCCCTGGGCCAAAGGAGAGAATATTGTCCTGAAGGGTGAGTCCCAGGCCAGGGAGCATTCATAGCAAGCTGACTTAAGAGACTTTGGGCATTAAGGGAATATAAGCAATAGCCTGGCAGTACTCTTTGTGGGCTGGGGTGGTAGTAGCTAGGAAATGAGGTTCCTTTGCCTTTGAAAAGGGAGGGAAGAGTTTTAAAAAATGTGTTTTGTGGTTTGACTGCCAGCGCAGTCACAAAGCAATAGAACACTTGGTAGACTTCAAAGGAATTTGACTCTAGTCTGTGAATTCCAAACAGCACTTCTGGACTCACCAGGGAATTGGGGGACCTTGCCTCCCTGAAAGGAAGGACACAGTCCAGGCTGGCTTTGCCACTTGATGATTGTAGAGCCCCAGGACCTTGAGTGTACACAGGAAGTAGCCAGGGAGTGGTCACAGCAGGCCTTAGGCTAGACCCAGCACTGGGCTGGCTTCAAGTCTGACCCAGCATAGCCATAGTGGTGGTGGACACAGGGTTGCTTGTGCCACCCATTCCCAGCTTTAGGTGGCTTAGAAAGAGAGATTCTTTTTTGGAAGAAAGTAAGGGAAGAGAACAAGTCTCTGCCTGGTAATTCAGAGAATTCTTCCCCATCTTGTCCAAGACTATGAAGAGGATACCTCTATAAGTCTGTGAAAACCACAACATTACTATATTTTGGGTGTCCCCTAGAGCAGAAGCAGCTTAGATCATGACACCCAAGTCCTTTCAAATACCTAGAACACCTTCCCAAGAAAGGCGGCTACAAATAAGCCCAGAGTGAAGACTATAATAAATACCTAACCTTTCAATGCCCAGACAAAAAAGAATACCTACTAGCATCAATATCAACTAGGAAAATATGACTTTATCAAATGAACTAAATAAGAGACCAGGATGAATCCTGGAGAAACAGAGATATGTGACTTTTCAGACAAAGAATTCAAAATAGCTGTGTTGAGAAAACTCAAATAAAAAAGTATTCCTACAGGACTTAGATAATAACCTCAAAAGGACAAACTAAGAGTTATTGCCCTTAAAGAGGAAGTAGAGAAAAAGACAGGAATAGAAAGTTTATTCAAAGGCATAACAGAGAATTTTCCAAACCCACAGAAAGATATCAATATCTAAGTAAAAGAAGGTTGAAGAACACCAAGCAGATTTAACCCAAAGAAAACTACCTCAAGACATTTAATAATTAAACTCCCAAAGGTCAAGGATAAAGAAAGGATCCTAAAAGCAGAAAGAGAAAAGAAACAAATAACATCCAATGGAGCTCCAAAACATCTGGCAGCAGACTTTTCAGTGGAAACCTTACAGGCCAGGACAGAGTAGCATGACATATTTAAAGTGCTGAAGGAAAAAAAAACTTTTACCCTAGAAAGGTATATCCAGAAAAAAATCCTTCAAACATAAAGGAGAAATAAAGACTTTCTCAGACAAACAAAAGCTGAGGAATTTCATCAATACCAGACCTGTCCTATAAGAAATGTTAAGAGCAGTATTTCAACCAGAAATAAAAGGACAATAATGAGCAATAATCATCTGAAAGTACAAAACTCACTGGTAGTAGTAAGTACACAGAAGAACACAGAATATTATAATACTGTAACTATGGTGTGTAAACTACTCTTATCCTAAGTAGAAAGACTAAATAATGAACCAATCAAAAATAATGACTACAACAAATTTTCAAGACATAGCCAATACAATAAGATATAAATAGAAACAACAAAATATTAAAAAGTGAGGGGATGAAGTTCAACCATAAGGTTTCTACTTGTTTTCTTTTGCTCATTTGTTTGTTTATGCTAACAGTGTTAAGTTATCAGGTTAAAATAATGGGTTACAAAATAGTATTTGCAAGCCTCATGGCAACCTCAAACCTAAAAACATACAATGGAGACATAAAACATAAAAAGCAAGAAACAAAATCATATCACCAGAGAAAATCCCCTTCACTAAAGGAAGACATGAAGGAAAGAAGGAAGGAAGAAAAGACCACAAAACTACTGGAAAACAAATAACAATATGGTGAAAGTAAGTTTTTACTTACCAATAATAACATTGAATGAAAATGGACTAAATTATCCAATCAAAAAGACACAGACTAGCTAAATAAATAAATAAATAAAAAGACCCATTGATGTGTTGCCTACAAGAAACACATTTCACCTATAAAGACACACATAGCCTGAAAATAAAGGGAGAGGAAAAAGGTATTCCATGTCAATGGAAAAAAAAAAAAAGTAGGAGTAGCTATACTTATGTCAGCCAAAACAGATTTCAAGACAAAAGCTATAAGAAGACACAAAGAAGGTCACTACATAATGATAAAGGGGTCAATTCAGCAAGAGGACATAACGATTATAAGTATATATGCACCCAATGCTGGAACACTCAGATATATAAAGCAAATATTACTAGAGCTATAGAGAAAGATAAGACCTGGTATAATAATAGCTAAAGACTTCACCATCCCACTTTCAGCACTGGACAAAGCTTCCAGACAGAAAAATCAACAAAGAAATATCAGACTTCATCTGCACTATAGACCAAATGGTTCTAATAGATAATTACAGAACATTTCATCCAATAACTACAGACTACACATTCTTTTCCTCGGCACATGGATCATTCTCAAGGACAGACAATACGTTAAGTCACAAGTCATAATACATTCAAAACCACTGAAATAATACCAAGTAGCTTCTCTGAAGACAGTGGAATAAAACTAGAAATAAATAACAAGAGGAATTTTGGAAATGATACAAATACACGGAAATTAAACAATATGCTCCTAACTGACAAGTGGGTCAATGAAGAAATTAAGAAAAAAAAGAAAAATTTCTTGAAACAAATAATAATGGAAACACAACACATCAAAACTTATGGGACACAGCAAAAGCAGTACTCAGAGGGAAATTTATAGCTATAAGTGCCTACATCAAAACAAAGAAAAAACTTCAAACAAAAAATTTAATGATGCGTCTTAAAGAACTAGAAATGAAAGAGCTAACCAAACTCAAAACTAATATAAAAAAAGGAAATAACAAAGATCAGAGCAGAAATAAATGAAATTGAAATGAAAACAATACAAAAGGTCAATGAAACAAAAAATGGCTGTTTTTGAAAAGCTAAACAAAATTGACCAAGTTTTACCTAGACTAAGAAAAAAAGAGAGGAATTCAAGTAAATTAAATCACAAATGAAAAAGGAGACATTACAACTGCTACTGCAGAAATTCAAAAGATTGTTAGAGATTCAAAAGATTGTTAGTGGTTACTAGGAGTAACTATATGCCAATAAATTGGAAAATCTAGAAGAAATAGACAAATTCCTAGATACATACAAGCTACCAAATGTTTTTACCAAATGTTTAAAGAAGAACTAATACTAATTCTACTCAAACTATTCCAAAAGACAGAGGAGGAGGAAATACATCCAAACTCATTCTATAAGGCCAGTAGTATGATGATACCCAAACCAGACAAAGACATTAAAAAAAAAAAACTACCGGACAATATCTCTGATAAATATTGATGCAAAAATCCTCAAAAAATACTATCAAACTGAATTCAACAATACATTAGAAAGATCATTCCTCATGACAAAGTGAGATTTATCCCTAGGACGCCAGGATGGTTCAATACACACAAATGAATCAATATGGTATATCATATCAACATAATAAAGGATAAAAATTATATGAGCACTTCAATTTATGCTGAAAAAGTTGATAAAATTCAACATTGCCTCACGATAAAAACGCTAAAAAAAACTGTGTATAGAAGGAGCACACCTAAACACAATAAAAGCCACATATGACAGACACACAGCTAGTATCATACTGATCCTAGCTAGAACAATCAAACAAAAGAAAGATATAAAGAGCATCCACATTAGAAAGAAAGAAGTCAAATTATCCTTGTTTGCTGATAGTATAATCTTATATTTGGAAAATCCTAAGACTCCACAGGAAAACTGTTATAACTGATAAACAAATTCGGTAAAGTTTCAGGATACAAAATCAACATACTAAAATCAGTAGCATTTCTATATGCCAACAGTGAACGATCTGAAAAAGAAATTTAAAAAGTAATCCCATTTACAATAGCTACACATGAAATTAAATACTCAGAAATTAACTCAACCAAAGAAGTGTAAGATTACTATAATGAAAACTATAAAACACTGATGAAGGAAATTAAAGAGGACACAAAAATATTGAAAGATATTCAATGTTCATGTACTGGAAAAATCAGTATTTTTTAAACGTTCATACTACCCAAAGCAATCTACAGATTCAATGCAATCCTTATCAAACTACCAATGACATTCTTCACAGCAATAGAAAAACCTTCTAAAACTTATATGGAATAACAAAAGACCCAGAATAACCAAAGCTATCCCCCCAAAAATGAACAAAATCGGAGGAATCACATTATCTGACTCAAATTATACTACATAACTATAGTAACCCAAAAAGCATGGTACTGGCATAAAAACACACATGTAGACAAATGGAATAGAATACAGAACCCAGGCACAAATCCACCCATCCACCACTGAAGTCATTTTTGACAAAGTTACCAAGAACATACACTGGGGGAAAGACAATCTTTTTGATAAATGGTGCTGGGAAAACTGGATACCCATATGACAAAAAATAAAACTAGACCCCTATCTCCTGCCATATACAAAAATCAAATCAAAATGGATTAAATACTTAAATCTAAGATCTCAAACTATGAAGCTACTACAAGAACACATTAAAGAAGATCTCTAGGACATTGGTCTGGGCAAAGTCTTCTTGAGCAATACCCCACAAGCACAGGCAACCAAGGCAAACATGGACAAAAGCTTCTTCACAGTAAAAGATACGATCAACAGAGTGAATAGACAACCCACAGAATGGGAGAAAATATTTGCAAACTACCCATCTGACAAGGGATTTATAACCAGAATATACAAGGAGCTCAAACAAATCTACAGGAAAAAATCTAATAATCCCATCAAAAAATGGGCAAAATATTTGGATAGACCTTTCTCAGAAGAAGACATACAAATGGCAAGTAGGCATATGAAAAGGTACTCAACATCACTGATCATTAGAGCAATGCAAATCAAAACTATAATGTGATACCATCACATCCCAGTTAAAATGAATTATATCTAAAGACAGGCAATAACAAATGCTGGTGAGGATGTGGGGAAAAAGAAAGCCTCATATAGTGTTGGTGAGAATGTAAATCAGCACAACCACTATGGAGAACAGTTTGGAGGTTCCTCAGAAAACTAAAAATTGAGCTACCATAAAATCCGGCAATCCCACTGCTGGGTTATTGCGGGATCTGGCCAGCAGCCTGTAATGCAACGGGGCTCTTTCTTTGTTCCCAGATGGATTGGCAGGTCAAGAAATAATAGACACACACAAGATAGTGAAAGCTGGGTCCAGGGTGGTCACCGCCTTCTGGTCCCATGATGCTGCCAATGCATTGGATATACCAGCATTTATTATTAAGTTTAGTGAGGGTGGGGGTAGGTTAGTGAGGGATTTAGGGTCATTTGATTATGATGTGAGATGGTCACATGGGGATGAAGTAATTCTCTAACATAACATCTGTATGCAGAAGTACAGTATACAGAGATAAGAATTTACAATATAGTGTGTGTATCAGTAATTTCTAACAGAGCCTTACAACTGAAACACAGTCTTTTCATAACCTATGATTAGCAAGATATTTATCAGCAGTTAACAGCTGCAGTAAAAGCTGGTTACAAACAATCCATAGAAACAGGATGTGAAGCTAGACAACTGGTTAGACAAGAAATTCTCAGAAGGGAGTATGCCTTAACCCTAAAGAGGCCTAGAATAGTGATGGCAAGATGAGGGCCTTTATAGCCCTACCTTATCCATATGAAAAGGCACCCCTCATGTGTCCATTTATAGGCTCTCCACAAGGGTCGCATTCCATTCCCAGAGCTATGAACATCTGCTTTTCTGGGATAGGAATCTTGGTGATATGAAACCTCCCTGACTGCACGTCCATTCATAGGCTCTCTGCAGGAGGAAGGATATCACATGCTGTTGGCTCATTCTGGCAGTCCAACCTGGCATTGTCTTTATACAATCCTGCATGCAATTTTGTATTTACAATAATCAGGAGCATTTCATCCTTTATTCCGTAGCAATAGTTTCAGGGGGTCTCCCTACACTGGGTATATACCCAAAGAAAGGAAATCAGTATATAAAGGAGATATCTGCACTTTTTGTTGCAGCACTTTTTACATTAGCTAAGACTTAGAAGCAACCCATGTGTCCGCCATCAGATGAATGGATAGAGAACATTTGGTACATATACACAATGGAGTACTATTCAGCCATGAAAAAGAATGAGATCCAATCATTTGCAACATAGACAGAACTGGAGATTACTATGTAAAGTGAAATAAGCTAGGCACAGAAAGGCAAACATCACATGTTCTCACTTATTTGTGAGATCTAAAAATCAAATCAATTGAACTCATGTATATAAAGATAGAAGGATGGTTACTAGAGGCTGGGAGGGGTATGGGGGGCTGAGGAGGAGATGGGGATGGTTAAAGGGTACAAAAAATATACAATAAATAAGACCTACTATATTTAGCACAATATGTCCTGTATATTTTTAAATAACTTAAAGAATGTAATTGGATTGTTTGTAATTCAAAGGACAAGTGCTTGAGCAAATGGATAGCCCATTCTCCATGATGTGCCTATTTCACATTGCATGCCCGTATCAAAACATCTCATGTACCATATACATGCACATATATATATATGTGTGTGTATATATATATATAAATACACACTATGCACCCACAACTTTTTTTAAATAATAAAAAGATTTATAAAAGACTATATGCAGAGCCCTGTGTGTCTTTCTAGCAAATCACAAAACACAGAGATAGTCTTGGAAACTTCTCACATAACATGCTTATTCAACTAACTACTAGCAGCTAGTCCCAATGTTCAAAGAGTGTTCTATGTCATAAAAAGAGTAGCCTAAACTTCAGGTACGTGGTTCTTCTTCACTACCTTAAACAGCCACTGCAGCCCATTCAAAACTCTTAACATGGCTAGTAAGTGAAAAAAAATCATTCATTCATGCAACAGATATTTATCAAGCACCTACTATATGCCAGGTATGGTTCTTTTAGACTGAGGACACAGAGTGTTTATATGGACAGGCACTGGAAGCCCAAATGTATTATTCTATCCTATCTTGACCACCAAATTCTCCATTAAATACCATTTCACTGTCCTTCAACATGGATCTTTCTCCTTCTTAAAGATATGATACCATATTGGAAGTGGTAGAATCCTCATTAAGATGATAGGTTTTATCCCTTTTCCCGAACTCCCATTCACAACTAGTATTACCACTTTATCAAAGAAGTGTCCCATTTCCATGAACTTCATAAAACCTGAAAGTTGACCAAACATCTCATTTAATATCCGGGTTCTAAAAAGCACTACCGAGAGACTTCCATAACACTGACCCACAGTTTCCCCCATACTTAATATTAAGCAATATGACAACCCTGTCAGGCCCCATAGTACCCAGAAGGGATAAAAACCACCCAAGAAGATATACTATAAGACAGCTGAATAGCTCCATGGGAGATGTAAATGTGTGGCATGCTACCTTCTCCTTTTCAGACCTGTCATCATTATCTAACATTGACAATAATATTTCTGGCTATTGAAAAACCATGCCAGCCTTTCAAGATCCAATTGCTTCCCACCCAAACTATGTTAATATCTATTCCACTACTCCCTGCTAGGTCCTACCTATCAATGCCATCCCATGCCTCTCCAACTGCCTAGGAAACTCCATATGGGAAATCAGAATACATAGTGAAATAAGTATTTGACTGCCATTGATACTAATCAGTTCCAATACTTGGTGTAATTGGACAGATATCAGCTAGAAGAGCAGTTATAGGAGCTTTCCTGCTACCACAAAACATTTTAAAATATGTCAGAATTTTCCTTCAGGAAAATCTAGGAACAGTGTGCACCAACTCAGTAAAGGGTTATGTCTACCATTTTTCTGTTAATCTGACTGACCCACTTAAGTATCATACATTGGCTGACTCATAAACCTAAGCTACATATACTAACAGGCATTTTAGTAATCACCTCAGACCTCTCACACCACCTCTAAAAGCATATTCTCATTCTCTCATTCTTTCCCACTACACCAACAACCCACTCCAGTTGCTGCTGCCATTGATTCCAAGTTGTCTGCATTTATTCTTGCTCTCATTTTTTAATCTCCCCGGTTCTGGATGTCTGGCTTTGTCTCAGCTTCAAATTCCTGCCTCTGGCCTTCCTTGAGTTGGAATAACCTTCAGTCAATCCCCCCTCCTCCTTAACCATCATTTTTCCTAGATTGTTTCTTTTCTTTTTTTTTTTTTTTTTTTTGAGACGGAGTCTTGCTCTGTTGCCCAGGCTGGAGTGCACTGGTGTGATCTCAGCTAACTGCAAGCTCTGCCTCCCAGGTTCACACCATTCTCCTGCCTCAGCCTCCCGAGTAGCTGGACTACAGGCACCCGCCACCATGCCCGGCTAATTTTTTTGTGTATTTTTAGTAGAGACGGGGTTTCATCGTGTTAGCCAGGATGGTCTCGATTTCCTGACCTCGTGATCTGCCCGCCTCGGCCTCCCCCGCGCCTGGCTTTCCCACATTGTTTCAACTCATTCTGTTCTCTGGTTTGGTCACCTCAAGGTACCTTGGATGAAAACTTTCTGCTTCTACCTTGGGTCCATTGAGACTTCCACCTCCAGCCTCACCAATATCCATCCATTTTCTTACAAAGAATGGAAGAGGCTTTGACCTTCTAGTCCTGATGTTTATAGTTGTGCTCTTTGGCATTTGAATCTTGTCTTTTTTCTAGACCAGGGTTGGCAAACTAACCATAAAAAATCTGATAGTAAAAAAAAAATTAGGCTTTGGAAATCCAGCCTAACATGTAAAAATGTTAGAATCATCACTCTCCTAAGAACAAGTAAAAAGCAAAACAAACTGAAGTTAAAAAGAGTATAACTAATATTCTAAGAAAGCAGATAAAGTGGAATCATGTAAAATGCTCAATCAAAACCACAAAATGTAGAAGAAAGTGAAAGGCAAAAATAGAAACATAAAACAGGGGCAACAAACACAAAACAGTAACAAATATGGTAAATATTAATCTGAATATATCAATAATAACTTTGAATGCCAATGGTCTAAATATTCCAATTAAAAGATTAAAAAATTGTCAGATTAGATAAAAAAGCAAGACCCAACCTTTTTATTCTCTAAATAAATGCACTTTAAATATAAACACACAAATAGATTAAAAGTAAATGAATAGAGAATAATACACTACTCTCATACTAATCAAAGTAAAATGAAAGTAGCTATATTATTTCCCAACACAGCAGACTTCAAAGTATGGCAAATTATCAGGGATAATAAAAGGCATTACATAATAATAAAAGTGTCAATTCTCCAAGAAGATGTAACAATCCTTAATGTGCATGTACCTAACAAAAATGCGTCCAAATATGTGAAGCAAAAACTGATAGAACTACAAAGAGAAATAGATGAATCTACTATTACAGTTGGAGATTTCAACATTGCTCTATCAATAATAGACAGAACCAGGAGTGATGTCAGTAAGAAGGCAGACTAGGAGGTGCCAGCCCTCATCCTCTAACAAAAACAACAATGTAAATATCCATAGACAAAAATATCTCTGGGAGTGCTCCTGAGTACAATAACAAATCTGTAGCAAACCAGTGGAACACAAAAACTAAGGATGGCCACATAGAAAAGGGTAAGAAGAATTTTATCCTTGTCCTCCTGTATCCCAGGCTAGCATAGCTCAGTACAAAGAGTAATCACCTCAACCATAAGGTCTCCCAGAGGGGAAATGAGAGCAAGAGAACCTCAGCAGCCCTTGCCACTACCAAGGACCTCTGCAGCATTCACTGCCAAGGACTCCTACAGTCTTTGCCAATGCAGACCCCACCATCGACAGTTGCTTGGACTCTACACCACTGCATACTCCTAGAGCTGGAGCTGATGTGCACTCTTCTAGAGCCAGGAACACACCTGTCCCCAAGCCTTGGCTCCACCACATGCACCCACACCCACACCTCAGACCTGTTGCCTCTGTATACTCCTGCACCTGGTGCCCCTGCACACCCCCATAACTGATGTCCCCTTGCAAACCCAGACCTGGTTCTAATCTGGCACCGATATGCACCCTACCCAACCAGTACCCTCATATGCACTTGCAGGAGAAAATCTTTCCCTATAGAATCTAGCCTGTAAAGTCTTGAAGAAGTGACTTCTTCAAATGTACAGACCACAATGCAAGGCTACAAGGAATATGAAAAATCAGAAAAACATGATCCCCCGCCACCAAAGGAACATAATAAATTTCCAGTAAACAACTCAAAAGAAATGGAGATCTATGAAATGCCCAAAAATAATTCCTAAAATACTCATTACAAATTCACAAAAGCCATAGGGTGGCTGAATGAATTTTAAAAAGTAAGATCCAGTGACATGCTATATATGAGATTCACTTTAGTCTAAGGACACATATAATGAAAGCAAAGGGATAGGAATATATATTCCATGTAAATAGTAACTAAAAGAAAGTAGGGGTAGCTACACTTAATCAGACAAAATGGGCTTCAATTCAAAACACTTTTCGTCTAGAAACAAAAAGGTCACTATAAAATGATGAGGATCAACTTGACAGGAAGATATAGCAATTATAACTACAGCTGGCCTTGTCTCTCTATTAATCGAAAATATTCTTAAAAAATAAAATAACAGCAACAAAAATGATGGAAATTAAAAATACAGTATAACTATTTATATAACACTTACATTGTATTAGATATTATAAGTAATGTAGAGATGATTTAAAGTATACAGGAGATGTGCATAGATTATATACAAATGCTATGCCATGTTATTTAAGGGATTTGAGCATCTGTGGATTTTGGTATCTGCAGGGGTCCTGGAACCAATATCCTGTAGATAATAAGAGATGACTGCATATACACACCCAACACCAAGGCACCTAAATATATAAAGTAAATATTGACAGATTTGAAGGGAGAAATAGCAATACAATAATAGTAGGATATTTTTATACCTCGCTTTCTTTTTTATTACTATTATATTTAATTGAAAAATCATAATTATATACATTTATAGGGCAAAATGTGTTTGATATATGTATAAAATATGGAATGAGTATATTAAGCTAAGTAACATATCCATAACCTTGCTTACTTATCCTTTTTGTGGTGAGACATTTCAAATTTACTCTCCTTATTTTAGTAATATTAAAATATACAATATTATTGACTATAGTCACCCTCCTGTGCAACAGATCTCAAAACGTATTCCTTCTATCTGAAACTTTGTATCCTTTGACCAACAACTCCTCATTCTCCCCCCTTACTCCATTCTCCATCCCTGGAAGACTCTGGTAACCATCATTCTACTCTTTACTTCTATGATTTCAACTTTTTTGGATTACACATGTAAGTGAGATCCTGTGGCATCTGTCTTTCTGTGCCTGGCTTACTTCACTTAGCTTAATGTCCTTCAGGTTTATCCACATTGTCACAAATGACAATTTCCTTCTTTTTAAAGGCTGAATAGTATTCCATTATGTATATATACCACATTTTCTTTAGCCATTCATTCGCTGATGGACATCTAGGTTTATTCTTTATCACAGTTATTGTGCATAACGCTGCAATAAACATGGAAGTTCAAATATCCTCTCAAAATACTGATTAAAATTCCTTTAGATATATACTCAGAAGTGAAATGCTCAACTTTCAATAATGGTTAGAATATCCAGACAGAAAATTGATAAACACACAGCTGACTGGAACAAAACTGTAGACCAGATGGACCTCACAGACATGTACAGAACTTTTCACCTAATAGCAAACAAACATTCTTCTCAAGTGCACACAAAACCTTCTCCAGGATAGATCATGTCAGGCCAAAATATAAATCTTAACAAATTTAAGAAAAATAAAATCATTCCAAGTATCTTTTCTGACCACAATGAAATAAAACTAGAAATCAGTAACAGGAAGAAAATAGAGAAATTCACAAATACGTGAAAACTAAACAACACACTCTTGAACAACCACTAGGTCAAGGAAGAAATTCAAAGAAAATTTAAAACATATCTCAAGGCAAAAGTGAAAACACAACATATCAAAACATGAGATGAAGCAAAAAATGTACTAAGAAGTAATAGCAACAAGTGGCCACATTAAAAAATAAAATCTCAAACGATCTAACTTTACATATCAAAGAACCAAAAAAAAGAACAGACTAAGCACAAAGTTAGCAGAAGGAAGGAAACAATAAAGACTAGAGCAAAAATAAGTCAAATCAAAAATAGCTCCTCTTTCATTTATAATTTTATTTATTTTCATTTTCTCTTTTCACAAAAAAAAGGATCATAAGAAAAAATTATATTCCAACAACTGGAGAACCTTCAAGAAATTAATAGATTTCAAGAAACATACAACCTACCAACACCAAATTAAGAAGAAATTTAAAAATCTCAACAAGAAAATAACAAGTAAGTAGATAAAATCAGTAATCAAAAATATCCCAACAAAACATAACCCAGGACCACATGGCATCAATGGTGAATTCGACCAAACATTTAAAAAGAATTAGTGTCAATCCTTATCAAACTCTTCCATAAATTGAAGAGAAAGGAACATTCATAAACTCATTTCACAAAGCCATAATTACCCTGATACCAAAACCAGATAAAGACATTATGAGAAAAGAAAATTACAGGCTAATATCCCTGATGAACACAGATGCAATGATGCTCAACAATTCAACACATTAAAAAATGACGCAACATGATTAAGTGAGATTTATCCCTGGAATGCAGGAATGGTTCAACATACATCAATCAATAAGTGTGACATACCACATGAATAGATCAAGAATAAACACCATATAATCATCTCAATAGATGTAGGAAAACATTAGAAAAATTCAACATCCATTCATGATAAAAATCCATAACAAATTAGGTATAGAAGTAATGTACCTCAACATAATAAAGGCTATACATAAAAAACCTACAGCTAACATCATACTCAAGGGTGAAAAGCTGAAAGTTCTTTCTTTAATGGCAGGAACAAGACAAAGATCCCCACTCCTGCCACTTCTATTCAACATAGTATTAAAAGTTCTAATCAGAACAATTAGGACAAAAAATAATAAATGACATCCAAATCAGAAAGGAAGAAGTAAAATTGTCCCTGTTTGCAGACTACATGATCTTATATGTAGAAACCCCTAAAGACTGCAGTAAAACACTATTGAAACTAACAAATGAATTCAGTAATGTTGCAGGATACAAAATCAACATCCAAAAATCAGTCACATGTCTATGCACTAAAAATGAACTCTGATAAAAGAAATTAATAAACGAATCCCATTTACAATAGCATCAAAAAAATAAAATACTTAGGAAAAAACTAACCAAGGAGGGGAAAAAATCGTACAATGAAAACCATAAAACAATGAAGAAATTAAGGCAGGCACAAATAAATCACAAGATATTCCATATCCACGAAATGTAAGAATTAATACTGTTAAACTGTCCATACCACCTTAAGATATTTACAGATTCAATGTGATCCCTATCAAAATTCCAATAGCATTTTTTCACAGAAAGAGAAAAAACAATCTTAGACTTCATATGAAACTACAAAAGACTCTGAATAGCCAAAATGATCTTGAAAAAGAATATCAAATCTGGCCTCACACTTCTTGATTTCAAATTTCAAAGTATATTACAAATCTATAGTAATAAAAACAGTATGATACTGCCATAAAAACAGACACAAAGAACAATGGAAAAACATAGGGAGCCCATAAATAAACCCATAAATACACAGCCAACTGGTCTTCCACAAGATTGCCAAGAATACAAAATGTTCAAAGAACAGTCTCAATATACTGTATTAGAAAAACTGAATATATTGCTTTTCAGCCTTTTGGCTAAGATCAAGTATAGGAAAACTAGATTATCTACATGCAAAATAATTAGATTGAACACTTATCTTACACCATTCACCAAAAACAAAATGGATTAAAGACTTAAACATAAAAAATGAAACCATAAAATTTTGGGGAAAGCTCCATGACATTGGTCTTTACAGTAATTTCTTGGATAGGACACCAAAAGCAGTGAGAATAAAAAGTAAAATAAACAAGTGGGATTACATCAACCTAAAAAGCTTCTGCACTGCAAAGGAAATAACACAATGAAAAGGCAACTTACAGAATGGGAGAAATTATTTGGAAACTATACATCTGGTAAAGTGTTAATATCCAAAATATATAAGGAACTCACACAACTCAAAAGCAAATAAGGAAAACCAGATTAAAAATGGGCAAAAAACTTGAATAGACATTTTTCCAAAGAAGACATACAAATAGGCAACAGGTATATGAAAATGCAAATCAAATATTCATGAGATATCACCTCATACCGGTTAAAATAAATATTACCAAAAAGTCAAAATATAATAAGCGTTGGTGAGGATGTGGAAAAAATGAAACATTCATACATTGTTGATAAAAATGTAAATTGGTATGGCTATTACAGAAAACAGCATACAGGCTCGTCAAATAAATAAAAATAGAACTATCATTTGACCCAGCAATCCCTCTTCTGGGTATATACTCAAAGGAAGTGAAATCAGCACCTCAAAGAGATACCTGCATTCCTATGCTCACTGCAGCATTATTCACAATAGTCAAGATATGAAAACAATATACACGTCCGTAACAGAGGAATGGATTAAAAAAATGTAGGGTGTGTGTGTGTGTGTGTGTGTATACATATATATGTATTGTGTGTGTGAGTGTTTGTGTGTATAGTAGAAATATGCTCAGCCTTATGAAGAAGAAAATCTTGCCATTCCCAACAACATGGATGAACCTGTACAACATGCTAAGTGAAATAAGCCAGGCTCAAAACAACATATATAAGTGAATATTGCACAATCACTTATATGTGGAATCTAAAAATAGTCAAACTCATAGAAGCAAAAAGTAGAATGGTGATTTCCAGGGGGCTTGGCGGGGCTGGGGTTGGGGGGTGGGCAGCAGGCATGGAGTGGGAAATGGGGAAATGGTCAAAGTGTATAAAGTTTTATTTATCTGAGATAAATAAGTTTTGGAGATCTAATGTACAGCATTGTTAACAATACTATACTGCATACTATTTTTTTCATTTAAATTGAACTTTATTAAAATAGGTGCCAGTTTTACTCTCTCCTAGTTCCACTGATGAGCTAGCCCAGAACTATATAACTTTGAGCCAAGTTTCCAAAGATGGTAAAGCTAAGAACAGCAAACTAATAAGGACAAATAGGTCACTTTTGGTAATGACACACAAATGAAACTTTCAAAACATGTGCATAGCTTTCTTTATTCATCTACTTAGATCTAACCTTTTCACGGAGCTTCGGCAAAATTAGAGTGTGCAAAATGCATTTCTAAAACTTAATGCAAGCAAAGCTTTCACATTTACACTGGCAAGAAATACACAAAGAAACTAACAACTCACATTAGGGAGAATTCAGATCTTTTCTTTAATGACAAGAATTGCACAGTTTATTATTTTGAGAAAATTGTTGCAGACATATATATTTAAAATTTTCTAAGCAAGGTGCTTTTAACAACAAAATTTTTAAAGTTAGAAAGAGCTGATAACTTGGATCATAGCTCACACAGAATTCCAAATTAAAGTGGACTCCATTATCTCCCTACATTCTGCAAACAATGCTTTGTATAACACTTCTTTACAACACTAAAGGAGGCAGCAAGCTGAAGCTTTTTTCAAAGCACAAAAGAAATGGTGTCATTACATTACTTGAAGAAGGTGCTGAGGGAAAAAGAAAAGGGAGTGAAGAATCCTTTTTACTATTTCCCACTACAGAACAGCCACTAAGACTAAGAACAAAAAAAATACAACAAAAACAGTAAATCGACATCCCCAGCTTATAAAATAGTTCCAGTTTGACAATATCTATAAACAGAGAGCACCAGTTGGACAACAGAATGAGCATTTCATACTGCATAAAAATTAGTGAGGTGGTAAGAACCATCAACTATCTCAGGCATTACTACATGGCCTTTCAAAAATTTTTTTAATGTACGTGCAAGGCACATGATACAAAAATAGCTCTCTGCCCAACAAATATATTAAATAAGAAAATTAAAATTTTGACTTTGTGATATTGGCAACATCAAAATATAACCAGACAGCTTTGGCCCACACATATTTCTCATACTCCTCCAACTCATTCGGTGTTGCCCACCTATTATTTTTGGTTCAGTCACCTTCAAGTTTTGGTATGTGCTTGAGAAATGACTTTTCTTCTTATCAAGTAGCATTCATACTAAAGTTTTCCTTTGCTAAGTAAAAATATATAAGAGAAACAGAATAGTTGGAGTTATTTCTTCAATAATTTAATTTTTTAATATTTTTATTATACTCTAAGTTCTGGGATACATGTGCAGAACGTGCAGGTTTGTTTGTTACATAGGTATACATATGCCATGGCGGTTTGTTGCACCCATCAATGCATCATCTACATTAGATATTTCTCCTAATGCTATCCCTCCCCTAGCCCCCCACTCCCTTGACAGGTACCAGTGTGTGATGTTCCCCTCCCTGTGTCCATGTGTTAAAACTGTTCAACTCCCACTTATAAGTGAGAATATGCAGTGTTTGGTTTTCTGTTCTTGTGTCAGTTTGCTGAGAATGATGGTTTCCACCTTCATCCATGTCCCTGCAAAAGAGATGAACTCATCCTTTTACGGCTGCATAGTATTCCATGGTGTATATGTGCCACACTTTCTTTATCCAGTCTGTCATTGATGGGCATTTGGGTTGGTTCCCAGTCTTTACTATTGTGAACAGTGCTGCAATAAACATACGTGTGCATGTGTCCTTATAGTAGAATGATTTATAATCCTTTGGGTATATAACCAGTAATGGGATTGCTGGGTCAAATGGTGTTTCTGGTTCTAGATCCTTGAGGAATCGCCACACTGTCTTCCACAATGGTTGAACTACTTTACACTCCCACCAACAGTGTAAAAGTGTTCCTATTTCTCCACATCCTCTCCAGCATCTGATGTTTCCTGGCTTTTTAATAATCGCCATTCTAACTGGTGTGAGATGGTATCTCATTGTGGTTTTGATTTGCATTTCTCTAAGGACCAGTGATGATGAGCTTTTTTTCATATGTTTGTTGGCTGCATAAATGTCTTCTTTTGAGAAGTGTCTGTTCATATCCTTCACCCACTTTTTGATGGGGTTATTTGTTGTTTTCTTGTAAATTTGTTTAAGTTCTTTGTAGATCCTGTACCTTTTGTCACATGGACAGATTGCAAAATTTTCTCCCATTCTGTAGGTTGCCTGTGCACTCTGATGGTAGTTTCTTTTGCTGTGCAGAAGCTCTTTAATCAGATCCCATTTGTCAATTTTGGCTTTGGTTATTGCTTCTGGTGTTTTAGTCATGAAGTCTTTGCCCATGCCTATGTCCTGAATGGTATTGCCTAGGTTTTCTTCTAGGGTTCTTATGGTTGTAGGTCTTACATTTTAGTCTTTAATCCATCTTGAGTTAATTTTTGTTTAAGGTGTAAGGAAGAGGTCCAGTTTCAGTTTTCTGAATATGGCTAGCCAGTTTTCCCAAGACCATAGGGAATCCTTTCCCCATTGCTTGATTTTGTCAGATTTGTCAAAGATCAGATGGTTGTAGATGTGCGGCACTATTTCTGAGGCCTCTCTTCTGTTCCATTGGTCTATATATCTGTTTTGGTACCAGTACCATGCTATTTTGGTTATCGTATCCTTGCAGTATACTTTGAAGTCAGGTAGCATGATGCCTCCAGCTTTTTTCTTTTTGCTTACGATTATCTTAGCTATACGGGCTCTTTTTTGGTTCTATATGAAATTTAAAGTAGTTTTTTTTGTAATTCTGTGAAGAAAGTCAATAGTAGCTTGATGGGGATAGCACTGAATCTATAAATTACATTGGACAGTATGGCCATTTTCACGATATTGATTCTTCCTATCCATGAGCATGGAATGTTTTTCCATTTGTTTGTGTCCTTTCTTATTTATTTCCTTGAGCAGTGGTTTGTAGTTCTTGAGGAGGTCTTTCACATACCTTGTAAGTTGTATTCCTAGGTATTTTATTCGCTTTGTGGCAATTGTGAATGAGACTTCACTCATGATTTGGCTCCCTGATTGTCTATTATTGGTGTATAGGAATGCTTGTGATTTTTGCACATTGATTTTGTATCCTGAGACTTTGCTTAAGTTGCTATCAGTTTAAGGAGATTTGGGGTGAGACGATGGAGTTTTATAAATATACAATCATGTCATCTTCAAACAGAGACTATTTGACTTCCTTTCTTCCTATTTGAATACCCTTCATTTCTTTGTCTTGCCTGATTGCCCTGGCCAGAACTTCCAATACTCTGTTGAATAGCAGTGGTGACAGAGGGCATCCTTGTCTTGTGCCGGTTTTCAAAGGGAATGGTTCCAGCTTTTGCCCATTCATTATGATATTGGCTGTGGGTTTGTCATAAATAGCTCTTTTTTATTTTGAGATACATTCCGTCAATACCTAGTTTATTGAGAGTTTTTAGCATGAAGGGGTATTGAATTTTATGGAAGACCTTTTCTGCATCTATTGATATAATCAGGTGGTTTTTGTCATTGGTTCTGTTTATGTGATGGATTACATTTATTGATTTGCATATGTTGAACCAGCCTTGCATCCTAGACATGAAGCCAACTTGATTGTGGTGGATGAGCTTTTTGATGTGCTGCTGGATTCAGTTTGCCAGTATTTTATTGAGGATTTTCATATTGATGTTCATCAAGGATATTGGCCTGAAATTTTCTTTTTTTGTTGTGTCTCTGCCAGGTTTTGATTGATGTGATTTATACTAAATGTGATTGGTTCAGGGCAGCATTATTTCTCATCTATATATAAACAAAATATAAGTCCCCAGCATACATAGACTGTTTTCTAAAAGTTCAGCAACAAATCAATGACACTACATCCTTTAAGCCATTCTTCCCAATTCCCCTTGCTGAGGCAGAGAGAGAGAGTAATAGAAACGAAGCTAAGATTTAAACTATTTTCAGTAGTAGGAGACATTTAAGGCCAAAATGTGTACTATTAACAGAATTCTTATGTTCCTAAGTTATTGTCCTTCATAGGCCAATACCAGATAAGAATTAGTTACTTGCACTGATTCCTTCCCAAAGAGAATTTTATAATTCACTCACTCTTGTTAGTGGCTGTGCTACAGGAAAGGTATCAAAGCAAGCTATGGTATATATATGGTATATAGTAATGTAAAAAGTGCATCCTATTCTTGATTTTCAGTTTCTCATAGCAGCAGTACGATTAATCTAAGACAGAAAACAGCTGTACTTTCATTCTTAAAATGCAACAATATCTAGTGAAATGTATTCAAGATCATGAAAGGATCTGCCTCTATGAAGTATAAATGAAAACAGAATAATAATAATAGACAGAGGTAAACTAAAGGCATTCATTCATATTTACATATTAAAACCCCTTTTGTTAACACCAAATCTTTACATCTAGTAAAAGAAATGAGCACTTTAAGAATAAAGCAGACATTATTAAAGCAGTATCCATTTTCAGAGCCTTTGATTAGCACCTAAGGAAAAACACGTATATGGGAAGCTATGCAATTTGCCTCAAGTTGGTTTGTTGGTCTGAAGAGTACAACTTTGATATGCATGGAAAGTAAAACTAAATAGGAAAATAAATGTTTGTAGCTGTTTTAATATGGCTGTAGAAAAGGGATACTGGTCAGGTGCAGTGGCTCACATCTGTAATCCCAGCACTTTGGGAGGCTGAGGCGTGTGGATTGCCTGAGGTCAGGAGTTCAATATCAGTTTGGCCAACATGGTGAAACCCCATTTCTACTAAAAATACAAAAACATTAGCCAGGCGTGATGGTGTGCGCCTGTAATCCCAGCTACTCAGGAGGCTGAGGCAGGGGAATTGCTTAAACCAGGGAGGTGGAGGTTGCAGTGAGCTGAGATTGTGCCATTGTATTCCAGCCTAGGCGACAGAGCAAGACTCCATCTCAAAAGACAAAAAAAGAAATGAAAAATATGTTCACACAAAAGACGTACACACAATGTACATAGCCAAAAAGTAGAAACAATCCACATGTCTACCAACTACAACAAAATGTAGTATATCCATACAATCAAATATTATTCAGCCATGAAAAAGAATGAACTACATGGATAACCCTCACAAAACGCTGTCAGCTTCCACTTGGCTTTGCCCTTCCACCTGCCCTGGTAGCTTAACACAAAACACAGAACTTTGGGGAGCTCTATGGCCCTGCTCATTTACTGAGACACCAGATTACTCTCCCTGGGTAATATAAGGCAGGCACAATTCCCACCGCTACCACTGCAGCTGGTGCTCTCTTACAAGCACCACATCCTGGCTGGAGGCCAACCAACATGGTTATGTAGCAACAAGCTGTGAACTTTCTTCCAAGAAGCAACACAGGAACTTAACAGGAAAACAGAAAGAAACCACAGATCCTTTGAAAGAAGCAGTGGGCTGCAGCCTATACCGTGAGCCAGGCAGAAAGCTCAGAGTGCAATAAGGGGAGAGATTGCCTCCAGGATATACTTTCCACTGGGGAACCTGGCAAACAGCCCACAGTGGAAGGCCTTAACCCTATCCAGTGCTGGAGCTGTGAGCAGTGAGAGTACATGAGGAGGAACAGCATCAGCATGTACTTTGCATACACTCTCAGACTCCAGCAAGAATGGAGGGAAGCCATTCCTGATCCTACCTCATAGGGGACCTTGCAGAAGTCAGCTGGATAACTCAGGTGGCAGTCCCAGGTTGATAAAAGCTCCCAACTGAGATTCATAATATAATCTCAAGTGGGACAAACCCCCTTAACCAGAACCGAGGGGCAAGGAGGAAGAGTGCTATAGCCACAGGTGCAAGTGTGGAGTGGGTGGGCCCTGGCCTGAAAGCCATGGTTTCTGTCTTGAGGGAGAAGACTTATGGCCTGGGGCAGTTTGAGTTCTGAGTGTAGACTGCCTAGAATCTATCTAGCTGCTCCTAGTGGAACACTGTGGTGTGTGAAACATACCTTGCCAATTGTGTGGGAGCTGGGTGGGGCTTACTGCTGTCTGCTACTCCCTCCCCTAAATGCAGATTCTTCCGTGCAGCGGACGCAGCTGCACTCCTCCGTGGAACATTACATCAGTGACCAAATAATTGCCATCTGATCCCCACTGGGGCTGCTGCTTATACCTGCACATGGGGAGTCAGAGTGCAGACTTGCCTGACTCAACCACCACTTGGCTTTACCCTTCCACCTGCCCTGGTAGCTTAGCATAAAACACAGAAACTTTTGGGAGCTCTATGGCCCTGCTCATTGTCTGAGACACCAGATTACCTTCCCTGGGTAATATAAGGCAGACACAATTCCCACCACCACCACTGCAGCTGGTGCTGTCTTACAAGCACCACCTCCTGGCTGAAGGCCAATCAATATGGTTCAATATAGTATATGTAAGCAAAGTAACACAGTGCCCAGGAACAAGAAAACTTGTGTAAGACCTCAGCTATCACCATTGCCTGCAGCACCCCGGTTAACCAGGAAGTCTTGAGTCTGTCCACATGACTAGCTCATTACTACTACAACTGGCACTTGAGAAAGCCAACACACTACGAGTATTTATAACCAAAGAAATCTAACTGATGGCAGTGGCAGGAGAGTGAGAGTTGGTGCTGATACCTGCTGCTGGGAGACTTGAGGAAATGTCACATCACTGGATCCCTTGCAGACATGCCCCAGCACCATCCCCAAGTGTGGCAGTTCCACTAGGTAGCTAGGCCCAGAAGAGCAGCATGATTCACAGTAGCTTGTCCCTCAGGGACTCTTACTCCTAGGGGAGGGAAGAGTGTACCACATCAAAAAAGTACCCTGTGGGACAAAAGAATCCAGACAGCAGGCTTTGAGTTCCAGAATTTTCTGCTTATGAAAAGTTTCTTTAAGCATAGGCACAGGAGCAGTACTAGACTCAGTGGAGAAAGTCTGTGGCTCTACCCAAACAAGCAGCCCTGGTACTTATGAAGGGTGCTAGAGAAGGTGACTTCTTCCCCTTGCCCACCAATGCTGACATAGCTGAGGCTTCTTCCATAAGAGCTCAGTGGTGGGTAAACCTGTAGACAGCCTTTCTGGAGAACTTCAGGGTGACTGCATCCCCAGACGAGGAGCGCCCTCCAGGTTCAGGCTTGTATGAAGGGTAGAGTAACGATCCTTCTCTATGTGAAACATCAGCATTTCTGCTAGTGAAAAGGACTCTCTGTAACCAAGGAACTCATACAGAGTCTTCACCACTAAAAGCATCCAGAGTCAAATTAGGTTACAATGAACCATAAACATTTAAGTCATATCCCTAAGGAGAAAACAAGAAATTTAAAAAAATGTAGTCAAATAAAAAAATAATTAAAAAAAGAAGAAACAGTTTATCAAAACGAGAAGAAGCCAAAAACTAATTCTGGCAAAATGAGAAAACAGGGTTCTCTAAGGTCCCAAAAACATCACACTAGCTCTCCAGCAATGGATCCAAACCAAGATAAAATCTTTGAAATGTCAGATAAAGAATGCAAAAAGTTAATTATTAAGTTACTCATGAAGATACAAAAGAAAGGTGAACACCAACATAAAAAATTTTAAGAATAATTTGGGATATAAATGAAAAATGTCTAAAGAGATAGATATTTTAAAGACAAAAACAGGAGGTGGTTAAAAAAATGGCAGATAGAAGACAGAACCAGCGTGCAGCTCTCGCTTCGATGAACAGAACAGTGTCTGAAGATTCACACTGTAAACTTTTGCTCCAAGAACCACCACAGGAACACACCAGGAAGATCAAAATAATTCACAGCCCCTTTGAAAGCAGCAGCTTGCTGCTAAAAACTCTGTAAGGCAGCCAAAAAATTATGAGTTCCCAAAGTGAGAGAAAGGAAAAGTCTGCCTCCGAACACACATAACCACTGAGAAACCTGAAAATCCAGATCTGGGAGAAGGATTTAACCTTACCTAGAGCTGAAGTGGATTTAGGTTGCTGAGCAAAATATGAAAGTAGAAGGAGCAGTGGGAAGAAACCTGTAGGCACTCTTGGTCCCCAGCTCAAGCTTAGGGAAGTCATTCCTTATCTAACAGAGGTCCTTGGGGAAAGAAAGGCAGCCAGAAAGAATTGAGCAGGGCTCACAGGGTGAAGGAAGCTCATAGCTGAACTTTGTAATAATTTCTATTGAGCACAAATTTTACTGAGAAGAATCTGGGTGGCGGGGGTGGGGGTGGGGAGCAAACAAGAAGTGCAGATACAAGCACAGAAGCCTCAGCCGAAGGTGCAGGCAGGAAGGGAGGGATGAGGCCTGAGAACTCTGCTTGCTTTCTCAAGGGGGAAGCTTGAAGCCTGGGGTAATGTCCCTGTCCTGCTCACCAGTTGCCTGGATATAAACTCAGTGCTGTTGGTGGGGCACAGCAGGAATGAGATTGGCTTTGCTGATTGCATGAAAGCTGGGTGAAGGCCTGTCACTGCCGACTTTCCCCCACTTCCCTGGTGACCTGTATGATGCAGTAGAGGTAGCCATAATTCCCCTGGGAACATAACTTCATCGGCCTGATAACCACCCTACATCTACAACAGTGGCCACAGCAAGCCCCACTTAAGGAGAGTCTGAGCTCAGACCCGTCTAACCCTGCACCCACCTGATGGTTTTTCTCTATGCACTCTGGTAGCCAAAGGAAAAAGACATAAGCTCTTGGGAGTTCCATGACTGTACCCATCACCCGAGGAACTGGAGTACTTGTCCTGGCCAATGTAGGGCAAGATTGTATCCTCCTTCTATTACCACAACTAGTGCTCCTTGAAAGCACCACCTCCTGGCTGGAGGCCAACCAACTCAAGCCATTACAGCAACTCCTAACAGAACACCCCTGCTCCAAAGGAGAAAACAACAACTAATTCCTCCGCCTGCAACACCCTGGCTAATCAGATGTCCCGAATCCATCCATGTGATAACTTCACTGTCAGCATGACAAGCATTTGAGAAAACTGGTGCACTAAACAAAACTACCAAGGACTCTCACAGAGTCCACTACACTCCTGAGCTACTACTCTAGCACTGGACCAGGTGCCGGTATCCACAGCTGGGAGATTGAAGATGAGTCACATCACAGGACTTTTTGCAGACATTCCTCAGCACCAGCCAAAAGTCAGGTAGCCCTGCTGGGTGTTCAGACCCAGGAGGGCAATCACAATCAGTGCAGTCTGGCTCTCAGGAAGTCCTATCTCTAGGGGAAGGGGAATAGCACCACATCAAAGATCACCCCATGGGACAAAAAAATCTGAACAGCACCCCTTGAGTTCCAGATTTTTCAACCAAAACAGTCTACCCAAATAAGAAGAAACCAGAAAAGTAATTCTGGTAATATGACAAAACTAGGTTCTATAACAACACCAAAAGATCACACTAGCTCTCCAGCAATGGATCCCAACCAAGGAAAAAACATCTGAATTGCCAAAGAATTCAGAAGGATGATTATTAAGCTACTCAAGGAGGCACCAGAGAAAAGTGAAAACCAACTTAAAGAATTTTTTTAAAAATACAGGATGGATAAAAAAGCCTCCACAGAAATGGCTATCATAAAGACAAGATAATCACAACTTCTGGAAATGAAAGACACACTTAGAAAAATGCAAAATACACTGAAAATGTTAAAAAAACAGAATTAAATGAATAGAAGAACTTCACAGCTCAAAGAAAAGGTGTCTGAATTAACCCAATCTATCAAAGACAAAGAAAAAAATTAAAAATGAATAAAACCTCCAAGAAATTTGGGATTATGTTAAATGATCAAACATAAAAACAATTGTTCTTCCTGAGAAAGAAAAGAAATCTTAAAAGTTTGGAAAATGTATTTCAGGGAATAATCAAGGAAAACTTCCCTCGTCATGCTAGAGATCTAGACATCCAAATATAAGAAGCCCAAAGAACACCTGGAAAATTTATTGCAAAAAGATTATCACCTAGGAACATAGTCATCAGGTTATCTAAAGTCAAGATGAAGGAAAGAATATTAAGAGCCATGAGACAAAAGCATCAGGTAACCTATAAAATAAAATCTGTCAGATTAACTACAGATTTGTCAGCAGAAACCCTAGAAGCGAGAAAGGATTGGGGTCCTATCTTTAGCTTTCTTAAACAAAGTAATTATCAGCCAAGAATTTTGTATCCGGCAAAATTAAGTTTCATAAGTGAAGGTGGTATGGTTTGGCTCTGTCTCCACTCAAATCTCATGTTGAATTATAATCCCCATATGTCAGGGGAGGGACCAGGTGGGAGGTTATTAAATCATGAAGGCAGATTTCCCCCATGCTGTTCTTGTGATAGTGGGTGAGTTCTCACAAGATCTGATGGTTTTAAAGTGTGGCACATCCCCACCTCGTGCTCTCTCTCATTCTGTCATGTAACATATACGTTGCTTACCCTTTACCTTCTGCCATGATTGTTAGATTTCTGAGGCCTCCCTAGGCATGCAGAACTGTGAATCAATTAAACCTATTTTCTTTATAAATTACCCAGTCTCAGGTAGTTCTTTATAGCAGTGTGAAAACTGACTGATACAGGAATTCTGTACCAGATGAGTGGAGCACTGCTATAAAGATACATGAAAATGTGGAGGCAACTTGGTAACTGGGTAACAGGCAGAGGTTGAAACAATTTGAAAAGCTCAGATGAATACAGGAAGATGTGGGAAAGTTTGGAACTTTCTAGAGACGTGTTGAATGGTTGTGACCAAAATGCTGATAGCGATATAAACAGTGAAGTCCAGGCTGAGGTAGTCTCAGGTAAAGATAGAAACTCACTGGAAATTGAAGCAAAGGTCACTCTTTTTATGAAAAAAGACTAATGGCATTGTGCCCCTTCCCCAAATATCCGTGGAACTTTGAACGTGAAAGAGGTTATTTAGGGTATCTGGAGTAAAAAATTTCTAAGCAACAAAGCATTCAAAATATTACCCAGCTGCTCCTAACAGTGTACAGTCATATGCATTCACAAAGAGCTGGTCTGAAATTGGAACTTATGTTTAAAAGGAAAGTAGAGCATAAAAGTTTAAAAAATTTGCAGCTGACTTTGTGGTAGAAAAGAAAAACCCATTTTCTAGAAAGAAATTCAAGCCAGCTGCAGAAATTTGCATAAGTAAAGAGAAGCTGAATGTTAATAGCCAAGACAATGGGGAAAATGTCTCCAGGGTCGGTCAGAGACATTCAGGGAAGCCCCTCCCATCATGGGCAAAATGAACTTGTTTTGTCTCAGATGAGACATTTAACTTGAAATTTTGAGTTAATGCTGGAAGGAGTTAAGACTTTGATGAACTGTTGGGAATTCATAATTGATTTTGTAATGTGAGAAAGACATGAGATTTGAAAGAGGCCAGGGGTGGAATGATATGGTTGGGCTCTATGTCCCCACCCAAATCTCATGTTGAATTGTAATTCCTGTGTCAGGGGAGGGACCTGGTGGGAGGTAATTAGATTATGGGAATGAATTTCCCCCATGCTGTCCTTATGATAGTGAGTTCTCACACCACCTGATGGTTTTAAAGTGTGACACTTTCCCCATTTCTTTCCCTCTCCTGCCACCATGTAAGACATGCCTTGCTTCTGCTTCACCTTCTGCCATAGTTGTAAGTTTCATAAGGACTCCACAGCCATGTGAAACTGTGAGTCAATTAAACCACTTTTCTTTATAAATTACCCAGTCTCAGGTAGTCCTTTATAGCAGTGTGTAAACATACTACAGAAAAGATACAGTCTTCCTCAGACAAACAAACGCTTAGAGAATTTGCCACTACCAAGCCAGCACTACAAGAAATGCTAAACGGAGTTCTAAATCTTGAAACAAAACCTTGAAATACACCAAAATAGAACCTCCTTAAAGCATAAATCTCACAGGGCCTATCAGTCATTACACAAGGAAAAAAAGATATTCAGGCAACAAGTAGCACGATGAACAGAATGGTACCTCACATCTCAATACTAACGTTAAATGTAAGTTGCCTAAACGCTTTGCTTAGAAGATACAGAACGGCATAATGGATAAAAATCTACCAACAAAGTATCTGCTGTCTTCAAGAAACTCACCTAATACATATGGCCTCACATAAACATAATGTAAAGGGGTGGAAAGAGATATTCAATGCAAATGAAAACCAAAAGCAAGCAGGAGTAGCTATTCTCATACCAGACAAAATAGATTTTAAAGCCTCAACAGTTTAAAAAGACAAACAGAGACATTATATAATGATGAAAGAATTAGCCACAGAAAAATATCACAATATATATGCACCTAACACTGGAGCTCCCAAATTAATAAAACAATTTAAAAAAACAATAAAACAGTTACTACTAGGCCTAAGAAATGAGACAGATGGCAACACAGTAATAGTGGGAAACTAATACTCCACTGACAGCACTAGACAGGTCATCAAGACAGAAAGTCAAATAAGAAACCATTGACTTAAGCTATACCCTTAGAACAAATCAACTTAACAGATGTTTACAGAACATTCTACCCAACAACTGCAGAATATATAATCTTTTTATCAGAACATGGAACATTTTCCAAGATAGACCATAAGATAGGCAACAAAAAAGTCTCAATAAATTTAAGAGTATCAAAATTATATCAGTACTCTTGCTGACCACAGTGGAAAAAAATTGGAAGCCTGAATACAGAAAGGAATGTTCAAAACTATATAAATATGTGGAAATTAAATAATCTGCTCCTGAATAATCTTTGGGTCAACAATAAAATTAAGATTGAAATTTAAAAATCCTTTGAACGGAATGATAATAATGACACAACCTATCAAAACATCTGAGATACAGCAAAAGTGGTGCTAAGAGGAAACTTTATAGCATTAAACGCCTACAGCAAAAAGTCTGAAAGAACTTGGCTTGGCTGCAGGGTAGGCCACGGCAGAGAAAATGGCAGATGGGAAGGTGGGAGAGGAGAAGGCTAAAAAGTTGCAGTGAGCTGGAGCCATTGGAGGACCTGAAGAAGAAGTGAAAAAACCTGTGAAAACTAAGACTGTTTATTCCAGTAATGGAGGAAAAAGTTCTGGTCGCAGCACTGAGAAGCCATCAGCTGAAAAAGAAGCTGCAGTCCTCCCAACAAAGCCTACAAAGATCAAGTTTAGATCTGCCACAGGTAGTCAGATGACAACGAAAGCATCAGCCATATCCACCAAACTTGGATTAAGTAAGTCTAAAGAACCTGTTTCAACTCTTGCTTCAAAAATTATTTTGGTAGCAGCAGGTTTTAATGAAGATGAAGGTAGTCAACCTGAGGCAATGCCTCCAGAAACAAAGATGAGGATTAAAAATATTGGAAGAAATACATTAACATCAGCTGGACAAAACTCCTTCAATAAAAGAAGCATGTGTTTTTTGTTAACCAGAAGCTATGGGAGCAAAATATAAAACCTCATCTTGGTGTAATGCCCATGACTATGACAATTAAATACACTGTTTTGAAACTGCGGTGTGGGGAGAGTGTAAAGTTCAATGAAACAGTTTCCTTTTTAAAGAATGGTATAAGACTGTCTTTGGAGCCGCTTTTCTTTTTCTTTTTCATTTTTTTAAAAGATTGAGTGACACACTAATAAATCAGAGTTTGAAATTAGTGATAATTTATGTTTTCTATACGGATTTCAAGAAATTTGCTAATATTGTGGTTTCATGTGGTTAGTTTCCACAGGTTACAGAAGACAACAAAATCAGAAATGATACCTTTCTAAGAATTGCATTTTTTAGACACAACTATTAGCAAATTAAGAGAAAAGCAAAAAGTTACTGTAAATTTATAACTACAAGCAGTTACCCTCTTGACTACCTTATTACCTAAACCGTCTGGCTCCCAAGAACAGCCTTATAGGGAGAGGGAGTATAGTACTGGGAGGAAAATGCTACTTAACTATTGACTGAAAGTAAATTTAGATAAAATACAGCTTTTTTCCTTATGGGTATTTGTTTTGTTTCAAGTCATCATAAACTAGGTATTGCATTGCTGTCAGTGGATACAGATGCTTAGCTCTTAAAAACTTTTTTTTAGTCAGGAAACAACAGGTGCTGGAGAGGATGTGGAGAAAGAGGAACACTTTTACACTGTTGGTGGGACTGTAAACTAGTTCAACCATTGTGGACGTCAGTGTGGCGATTCCTCAAGGATCTAGAACTAGAAATACCATTTGACTCGGTCATCCCATTACTGGGTATATACCGAAAGGATTATAAATCATGCTGCTATAAAAACGCATGCACACGTATGTTTATTGCGACACTATTCACAATAGCAAAGACTTGGAACCAACCCAAATGTCCATCAATGATAGACTGGATTAAGAAAATATGGCACATATACACCATGGAATACTATGCAGCCATAAAAAAGGATGAGTTCATGTCCTTTGTAGGGACATGGATGAAGCTGGAAACCATCATTCTCAGCAAACTATCGCAAGGACAAAAAACCAAACACCGCATGTTCTCACTCATAGGTGGGAATTGAACAATGAGAACACATGGACACAGGAAGGGGAACATCACACATTGGGGCCTGTTGTGGGGTTGGGGGAGTGGGGAGGGATAGCATTAGGAGATATACCTAATGTAAATGGCGAGTTAATGGGTGCAGCACACCAACATGGCACATGTATACATATGTAACAAGCCTGCACGTTGTGCACATGTACCCTAAAACTTAAAGTATAATAATAAAATTTAAAAAAATAGCAGTTTCTAGGCAAAGATTAAAAAAACCTTTTTTTAGTATTTATATAAACTAGGATTGGGCGTGGTGGCTCACACCTGTAATCTCAACACTTTGGGAAGCCAAGGTGGGCAGATCACTTGAGGTCAGGAGTTTGAGACCAGCGTGGCCAACATGGTGAATCCCAGTTTATTAAAAATACAAAAATTATCTGCACATGGTGATGCGCACCTGTGGTCCAGCTACTTATGAGGCTGAGCTGGAGAATCACTTGAACTCAGGAGGCAAAGGTTGCAGTGAGCTGAGATTGGGCCACTGCACTCCAGCCTGGAAGACAGAGCAAGACTCTCTCTCTCTCTCTCTCTCTCTCTCTCTCTCTCTCTCTCTCTATATATATATATATATATAGTAAACTGTTGAATATTTGAAATAGCCCATTTCACCTTAATGGGTCTTGTCTATCTTCATTAGTATTCAAAGAACAACCATTTGCTATAAAGTAAACCAATATTTTGAATGTGCTGTTCTTAGTTTTAATTAGCTAGTTCCTGTAAGCATTTCTACCAGAAATTGAGGCAAATTCTAAGAAAGCTGTTTCTTTTAAAATATAAACCACCACCAAAAATTTAAATGTACATATTGCTTAAGTATTAGGCTGTTTTTATTTTTTAAATGGTATAAACACCAAAGAGAAAAAATTAACATTGTATGAAGATGGAAAACAAGAAGATGCACTTTCTGTAACTTTGTCTAAGGATTTAAATTACTAACTTGTGAAATTCAATTTGAACTAAACTTAACTACAGGCTTTCTTACTAGTAAAATTGTATGGTTTATTTTAAATGTATACATTTTGATCACTTCTAGAAGATAACTTTGGAAAAATTCTTCTAGACATTGGCCTATGCAAAGAGTTCATAACCAAGAATCCAAAAGCAAATGCAACAAAAATAAAAATAAATGGATTGGACTTAAACTAAAAAGCTTCTTCACAGCAAAAGAAATAATCAGCAGAGTAAACAGAAAATCCACAAAGTGGGAAAAAATACTCATAAACTATGTATCTGACAAGGGACTAATATCCAGAATCTACAAGGAACTCAAACAAATAAGCAAAAAAAAAGCAAATAATCCCATCAAAAAGTGGGCTAAGGACATGAATAGATAATTCTCAAAAGAAGATATACAAATGGCCAACAAACATAAAAAAAAGTTAAAATCACTAATTATCAGGGAAATGCAAATCAAAAACACAATGAGATACCACCTTACTCCTGCAAGAATGGCCATAATTTAAAAATTAAAAAAAAATAGATGCTGGCATGAATATGGTGAAAAGGGAACACCTTTACACTGCTGGTGGAAATGTAAACTAGTACAACCACTATGGAAAACAATATGGAGATTTCTTAAAGAACAAAAAGTAGATCTACCATTTGATCCAGCAATCCCGCTACTGGAGTATCTACCCAGAGAACAAGGAGTCATTATATGAAAAAAACACTTGCACACACATGTTTATAGCAGCACAATTCACAGTTGCAAAATTATGAAACCAGCCTAAATGCCCATCAACCCATGAATGGATAAAGAAAATGTGATATATGTATATATACATATATATACCACGGAATACTTCTCAGCCCTAAGAAAATGAAATAATTGCATTCACAGCAACCTGGATGGAGTTAGAGACCATTATTCTACATGGAGTAACTCAGGAATGGAAACCCAAACATTTTATATTCTCACTTATAAGTGGGAGCTAAGCTATGAGGGTGCAAAAGGATAAGAATAATATATTGGACTCTGGGTACTCAAGGGGAAGGTTGGGAGGTGGGTGAAGAATAAAAGACTACACAATGGGTGCAGTGTACATTGCTCGGTGATGAGTACACCAAAATGTCAGAAATCACCACTAAAGAACATATGCATATAACCAAACACCACCTGTTCCCCAAAAACTACTGAAATAAAAAATACTCTAAATAATCTTTAAAAAGTACAATATATAATTAAATGTTTCATTATATGCATTATCAAAACTAGGCTGGTCTATTTATAGAGAAATTGTATATCTCACTATTTTGATTTGAAGATAGATGTTGGCAAACAAAGAATAATTATTATTATCATGATTGTATAAATAACATAATGGCTCTATCATATGCTGAATGATCACTAAAATGGAAATAAAGACTCAAAAAAAACAAAAAAAAAGAAATACTGGCCAGGTGTGGTGGCTCACGCCTGTAATCCCAGCACTTTGGGAGGCCAAGGCAGGTGGGTCACCAGAGGTCAGAAGTTCAAGACCAGCCTGGCCAACATGGCAAAACCCCGTCTCTATTAAAAATGCAAAAAATTAGCTGGGCATGGTGGTGGGCGCCTGTAATCCCAGCTACTCAGGAGGCTGAGGCAGGAGAATCACTTGAACCCAGGAGGTGGAGGTTGCAGTGAGCTGAGATCACACCACTGCACTCCAGCCTGGGCGACAGAGTGAGACTTGGTTCCCCTGCTCAAAAAAAAAAAAAAAAAAAAAACAGAGACAGAGGCTCAACTTCAGTAGAAAATAAAGAAACATAAAACAAAGCAATGAATATCAAATTGCACCCATCCAATTGAAAAACATTAGAAAGTCATATAATACTAAGTGTTGGACATGATATGAAGATCTGAGAACCCTCAGACCCTGCAGATGCAAACCTACATTGTTGCCTACTCAAGGAAATCAAGAATGAGCACCCCAAGGACCCAGAAACCCCACTCCTAGGTGTACACCCCATATGTTCTCATACTAGTCCTTAGGAAGACACGTCCAAAGATGTAGCCAGGAGCTAAGTGTACTCACAGAGAGATAAATGATGAATATATATGGCTAAATCGTAAAGAAATTCAAACAATGCAGAAACATATCATGAATACTAAAACAAGATGAAGAATAAAAAAATTAGAGATTTTGGAACTAAATAACACATTTAGGAAATTACAAAATGCAACGGAAAATTTTAACAATACACTATACCAAAGAGAAAGAATTTCAGAGCTCAAAAAAGGCTTTTTAATTAGCCCAATTATACAAAAAAAAAATAAAAGAACAAAGTCTCCAGGAAATGTGGGACTATGTACAATTGCCAAACCTAAGAATCACTGGTGTTCTGAAGAAGAAGTGAAAACTTTGAAAAACTTGCTTGAGGAAATAATTGAGGAAAACCTCCCTGGCCTTGATAGAGATTTATACATCCAAATACAAGAGGGTCTAAGGGAGAAAAGAATTCTAAGAGCAGTAAGACAAAAGCATAAGGCAACCTATAAAGGAAAACCTATCAAACAGCAGACTTCTCAGTAGGAACCTGACAAGCCAGGAGGGATTGGCGTCCTAGCTTTGGCCTCCTTAAACAAAAAACTGTTGACCAATAAATTTTTATCCAGCAAGACTATGTTTTATAAATGGAGGAGAAATAAAGATTTTTCAAGCAAATGCTGAGGGCATTTGACACTACAAGACCAGCCCTACAAGAAATGCTAAAAGTTCTAAAGATTAAGACAAAAGGTAGATATGCACCAGAAGAGAACCTCTTGAATGCATAAAACTCACAGGGCTTATGAAGGAATAACACAATGAAGAAAACAATGTAACTAAGTAACAATCAACATGATGACTCAAGTAGTACCTCACATCTCGATATTAATGTTGAATATATGTGATCTAAATGCTCTTCTTAAAAGATATAGATTGGTGGAATGGATTTTAAAAATCACAAACTGATCTCTACTAAAAATACAAAAATTAGCTGGGTGTGGTGGTGCGTGCCTGTAGTCCCAGCTACTTGGGAGGCTGAGGTAGGAGAATCGCTTGAACCCGGGTGGTGGAGGTTGCAGTGATCCGAGATCGCACTACTGCACTCCGGCCTGGCAACAGAGCAAGACTCCGTCTTAAAAAAGAAATCATAAACTGAACATCTGCTGTCTTCAAAACACACACCTAACATGTAAGGATTTTTATAGACTCAAGGTAAAAGGGTAGAAAATGATATTCCATGCAAAAGACAACCAAAAGTGAGCAGTAATTCCTATTATTATATCAGATAAAGCACATTTTAAAGCAGCAACAGTAATAATAATAAGAGAATCAATCCAACAAGAAAATATTACAATCCTAAATATGTATGCACCTACCTCTGGAGTTCCCAGATTCATAAAACTATTACTACTTGACTTGAGGAGATCAGTAGACAGCAACACAATAACAGTGAGTGACTTTAAGACTCCACTGACAGCACTTGGCCTGGCGCGGTGGCTCATGCGTGTAATCCCAGCACTTTGGGAGGCCGAGGTGGGCGGATCACGAGGTCAGGAGATCGAGACCATCCTGGCTAACACGGTGAAACTCCGTCTCTACTAAAAATACAAAAAATTAGCCAGGCGTGGTAGCAAGCGCCTGTAGTCCCAGCTACTCGGGAGGCTGAAGCAGCAGAATGGCGTGAACCCGGGAGGCAGAGCTTGCAGTGAGCCGAGATCGCGCCACTGCACTCCATCCAGCCTGGGCAACAGAGCGAGACTCTGTCTCAAAAAAAAAAAAAAAAAGACTCCACTGACAGCACTAGACAGATCATCATGTCAGAAATTCAACAAAGAAACACTGAATTTAAACTGTACTCTAGAACAAATGGACTACACAGATATCTACAGAACATTCTATCAATAACTGCAGAATATACCTTCTTCTCATCATCACATGGAACATTCTCCAAGATTGAGCATACAACAGGACACAAAATAAGTCTCAATAAATTTTTAAAAATCAAAATCATTTAGAGTATCTTCTCAAACCACAGTGGAATAAAACTAGAAATCAACTACATAAGGAACGCAGAAAACTATACAAATACATGAAAATTGAATAATCTGCTCCTGAATAATTTTGGGGTTAATAAAATCAAGATGTAAATTTTAAAATTCTTTGAAATTAATGATAACAGTGAAGCAACTTATCACAACTCCTGAAATAAAGCAGAAGCCTTGCTAAGAGAAAAGTTTACAGCACTAAATGCCTACAGAAAAATATCTGAAACCTCACAAATTGACAAACTAACAACACATCTCAAGGAACTAGAGAAAGAAGAACAAACCCAAAGCTAGCAGAAGAAAAAAAAATGACAAAGATCAGAGCAGAACTAACTGAAATTAAAACTAAAAAATAAAAAACACAATACCAAAGATCAATGAAACAGAAAACTGTTTTTTGAAAAGACAACATCAATAGACTATTAGGTAGATTAACCCAGAAACAAAGAGAAAAGATTCAAATAAGCTTAATGGAAAATGAAAGTGAAGACTTACAACCAACAGCACAGAAGTATAAAAATCCATCTGAGATTACTATGAACACCTCTATGCACTCAAACTAGAATATCTAGAGAAAATGAATAGATTCCTGGAAACATACATCCTTCCTAGCTTGAATCAGAAATAGAAACAGACCAATAGCAAGCAGTGATATTGAATCAGTAATACAAAATTTGCCAGGAAAAAAAAAGACCAAGGCCAGATGGATTCACATTGCAAATTCTGCCCAACATTAGAAGAATTGGGTACTACTGAAACTATTTCAAAAGACTGAGAAAGAGCAAATATTCCCTAATTCATTCTATGAAACCAGTATCTCCCCAATACCAAAGCAAAGAAGGGACATGAGAAGAAGAAGAAAACAACACACCCATATCCCTGACGAACACAGATGCAAAAATACTCAACAAAATACTAGCGAACCAAATTCAACATTAAAAAGTTAATTAACCATTATCAAGTGAGTTTTATCCCAGGGATGCAGGGTTGGTTCAACACATGCAAGTCAATAGATTCAGAAAAAGCATTTGATAAATTCCATCATCCCTTGATGATAAAAACCCTCAACAAACTAGGTATAGAAGGGACGTACCTCAAGATAATAAAAGCCATATATAAAAACCCCACAGCCAGCACTATACTGAATGAGGAAAAATTGAAATCATTCCCTGTGAACAGGAATGCAACAAGGATGCCCACATTCAACACTTTTATTCAACATAGTACTGGAAATACTAGCCAGAACAATCAGATAAGAGAAAGAAATAAAGGGCACCCAAATTGGAAAAGAGGAAGTCAAACTACCTCTGTTTGCTGATATGATTGTATACCAAGAAAACCCCAAAGACTCCTCCAAAAAATCTCCTAGGTTTGATAAATGAATTTAGTAAAGTCTCAGGTTATAAAATCAACATACATAAATCAGTAGCACTGCTATACACCAACAACGACTAAGCTGAGAATCAAATCAATAACTCACTTCCTTTTGCAACAGCTGGAAAAAATAAAATGAAATACCTAGGAGTATTAACCAAGGAGGCGAAAGAAATCATAGATGACACAAACAAATGGAAATATATCCCATGCTCATGTGGTGAAGAAGAAACACTTACACACTGCTGGTGAGAACGTAAATTAGTAAAACTTTTTATGGAAAGGAGTATGTAGATTTCTCAAATAACTAAAAGTAGATCTACCATTTGATCCAGCAATTCCATTACTAGATATCTACCCAAAGGAAAAGAAGCCATTATATCAAAAAGAAATCTGCACATGTATGTTTACTGCAGCACAATTCACAATTGTGAAGACATGGAACTAACCTAAGTGCCCATCAACTGATGAGTGAATAAATAAAGTGCAATATATATATATATATATACACACACACACACCCCAAGGAATACTACTCAACCATAAAAAGGAATGAAATAATGTAATTTTCAGCAACTTGGCTGAAACTGGAGGCCATTATTCTAAGTTAAGTAACTCAGGAATGAAAAACCAAACACCATATGTTCTCACTTATAAGTGGGAACTAAGCTATGGGTATGCAAGGACATACAGAGTGGTTTAATGGACACTGGAAACCCAGAAGAGGGGAGAGTTGGAGGAGGATTTGGGACAAAAAACTACATATTGGGTACAATGCACAGTACTTGTGTGACAGGTGCACTAAAATCTCAGACTTCCCCACTATATAATTCGTCCACGTAACCCAAAATCACTTGTACCCCTATCACTATTGAAATTTTTAAAAAGAACCAAAAAATAAAATTAAAAATTATGAAAAAGAAGTAAACAATCTGAATAGGCCTATATCTATTAATGATATTGAATAAATAACTAACAACCTTCCAAAACAGAAATCACCAGGCCCTGATGGGTTCACTGGTGAATTCCACAAAACATTTAAGGAAGAAATTATACCAATCCTGTACAATCTCTTTCAAATTATAGAAGCAGAAGAAATACTTCCTAACACATTCTATCAGGCCAGCATCACCCTAACACCAAAAACCAGGCAAAGACACTACAAGAGAAGAAAACTATAGATCAATATCTCTAATGAACATAGATGCAAAAATTCTCAACAAAATCCTAGCAAATCAAACCCAGTGTATAAAAATAAGTATACAACTCAATCAAGTGAGATTTATTCCAGGTATGCAAGGCTGGTACAACATTAGAATATCAATTAATGTAATCCATACCATCAACAGGCTATAGAAGAAAAATCACATGATCATATCATTAGACGCAAATAAAACATCTGACAAAATCCAACATATATTCATAATTTTTTAAAAATCTTAAAAATCTAGGAAATGAGGGGAACTTCCTTAATGTAATAAGAATATCTATTTTAAAAACCCTGTAACTAACTTCATGTTTAATGATAAGACAATAGAATCTTTCCCATTAAAATCAGGAACAGGGCAAGGATGTCCATGAGCAAGGATGACCCTCTTGTCATCCTTTTCAGTAACATACTGGACATCCTAGCTAATGCAATGAGATAAGAAAATGAAACAAAAGGAATACTAATTGGGAAAGATGAAATAACATTGTTTTTGTTCATCAATTACATGATTGTTTATGCAGAAAATCTGAAAGAATTAACAGAAAAGCTGGAACTAATAAGCAATTATAGCAAAGTCGAAGGACACAAGGTTAATACTCAAAAGTCAATCAGTTTTCTATAAAGCAGCAATGAACAAGTGGAATTTGAAATTACTAACACAATCCCATTTACATTAGCACGAAATACTTAAGTGGAAATCCCATTTACATTAGCATGAAATACTTATGTGGAAATCTAACAAAATATGTACAAGATTTATATGAGGAAAACTACAAAATTCTGATGAAATCAAAGAAGAACTACATAAATGGAAAGGTGTTCCATGTTCATGGATAGGGAGACCCAATATTATCACAATGTCAGCTCTTCCCAATCTATAGATTCAATGCAATCCCAATCAAAATCCCAGCAAATTACTTTGTGGATATCAACAAACTCGTTCTAAAGTTTTTATGGAGAGGCAAAATATCCAGAACACCACAATATTGAAAAAGAACAATGTTAGAGGACTGACACTACTCAATTTCAAGACTTACTATAAAGCAACAATAATCAAGACACTGTGATATTGATGAAATAATAGACAAACAGATCAGTGGAAAAAATACAGAACCTGGAAATAGAAATAGACCTACATAAATAAAACCTCCTGATCTTTAACAAAGGGGTAAATGCAATACAATGACGAAAAGATCTTGCCTTTTTTTTTTTTTTTCATTTTGTTTTGTTTTGTTTTTAAAGTCTTGCTCTGTCGCCCAGGCTGGAATGCAGTGACGCAATCTCGGCTCACTGCAACCTCCACCTCCTGGGTTCAAGCAATTTTCCTGCCTCAGCCTCCTGAATAGCTGGCATTACAGGTGCATGTCATCACGCCTGGCTAATTTTTGTATTTTTAGTAGAGACAGGGTTTCACCATGTTGGCCAAGCTCTTCTCGAACTCCTGACCTCAGGTGATCCACTGGCCTCGGCCTCCCAAAGTGCTACGAAGGATCATCATTTTTACAAATGGTTCTGGAACAACTGGACATCCACATGCAAAAAAAATAAATCTAGACACAGACCTTACACTCTTCATAAAAATTAACTCAAAATGGATTACAGACCTAAATATAAAACACAAAACTGTATAGCTCCCAGAATGTAACATATGTGAAAATCCAGATAATCTTGGGTTTGGTGATGGCTTTTTAGATGGAACACCAAAGACACAATCCATGAAAGAAAGAATTAATAAGCTGGACTTCATTAAAATAAAAAAATTGCTCTGCTAAAGACACTATCAAGATAGTAAAAAGGCCACACACTGAAAGAAAATATTTGCAAAAGACACATGACAAAGAGCTGTAATCTAAAATACACAAAAATTCTTTAAAATTAAACAATAAGAAAGCAAGCATCTCAAAAAAAGGGCTAAAGACCTGAATACACACCTCACCAAAGAAGATATATAGATGGCAAATAAACAGATGAAAAAATGCTCCACACTATATGTCATCAGAGATGTGCAAATTAAAACAATGAAATACCACTACAGACTTTTCCAATGGCCAAAATCCAGAACACTGGCCTCATCAAATTCTAGCAAGGATGTAGAGCAACAGAAACTCTCAGTCATTTCTGCTGGAAACACAAAATAGCACAGCTACTTTTGAAGACACTTTGGCAGTTTCTTACAAAACTAAATATACTCTTACCACATGATCCAACAATCTCAGTCCTTGGTATTCACCGAAATAAGGTGAAAACCTATGTCCACACAAAAACTTGCACATGGATGTTTATAGCAGCTTTATTCATAACGACCAAAATTTGGAAGCAACCAAGATGTCTTTCAGTGAGTGAGTGTATAAATAAACTGTGGTACATCCAGAAAATGGAATATTATTCAACACTAATAAGAAATGAGTTATCAAGGCATGAAATGACACGGAGGAATCTTAAATGCATATTACTAAGTGAAAGAAGCCAATCTGCAAAGGTTACATACTGTATCATTCCAACTATATGACATTCTGGAAGAGGCAAACTATGGAAACAGTAAAAATAAATAAATAAATAAATAGTTTCCAAGAGTTGTGGAGAGGGAGAGATGAACAGGTAGAACACAGAGGAGTTTTAGGGCAGCAAAAATATTCTATATGAGACTGTAATGGTGGATACAAGTTATTATATATTCGTCCAAACCCACAGACTGTACAACACCAATAGTGAATGCTAATAGAAACTCTGGACTTCGGATGATAAATATATGTTGATGCTGATTCATAGATTGTAACAAATATACCACTCTGGTGGGGGATGTTGATAATGGAGGCGGCTATGCATGTGGTGGTAGGGGTTATATCGGAAATCTTTGAACCTTCCTTTCAATTTTGCTGTTAATCTAACATTGCTCTAATAAATAAAGCCTTTAAAAATAAATTTAAATAAATGTAGGCTTTGCATGCTATATGATCTATGTCACAACTACTCCAACTCAGCATTGTACAAAACAGCCATAGACTACAAATTGACATGAATGTGTTCCAATAAAACTTCATTCATAAAAAAGTCAGTGGGCCATATTTGGCCCATAAGCATAGTTTGCCAATCCTTGATGTATACACTTGAACATGGTTTGTCTCTCTGGTTCTTGGCCCTCCATGCTCCTTTGGGTGTGAACTATCCCTGTCATAAGGCCCCCAGCCCCAGACTATTTGATTAGTGATCGGACTACCTTAGAAGAGGAAGATTTAGGGAAAATTAATCATGTCAAAATATGAAAGTTATCAACTTCCCCCACCAAATCTGCTCTTCTCACAATAGCCCCTATCATGGTGATTGGCAACATTGTTCATTCAGGCATTGAAGTTAGAGATCTGGCTGTTAGCTTTAACTTATCTCACTCCTCACCTGCCAACTGGTTGACAAATTCTGTTGATTTCCCCAAACACTATTACATCTTTCCCCTTCTCTCCTTCCCCTCATAGCCTGGCTTAGGCCTAGGCTCTTACCATCTCTTGGTTAGACTACTGTTAATATCTTCCAGCAAAAGCGGGCTACTTGCAGTCCCCCAAGTATGCTGTGCTGTTTCACATACATTTGCCACTACATATTTCCTTTTGCCTGGAATCTCCTCCTCCCTTAAATCCTACTCCCATCTCTTATCTTCCTGGTGAAATCCTAGTCATTATTCAAAACTCAACTGGGACTTTCCCTTTCACACTTAATCATTGCCTCCTCAAGGCTACTTGGTTTAAATAGTATTCCCTTGTCAATCCCAAGATACATGTTCCACAAGCCCCAAATTATGAATATTGGAAAATTTAAGTATACATGTCAGAACCTTAGGGCTCAAGTAATTAACTAGGCTACTAAATATTGTAACTAAAATGAACTCTGCATTTCATTGCATCACGAATTTAGTAACATCAACCATAAAATTAGCTTAATCTGAAAAGAAACAATAAAGCTTTTATCACTTCAGGTAATTTACTGCATATATAACCATAAATAAAGAACAGAGATCAACCTTGTAGAGACACTTGCTCCCACACAGTAGTCACACAGAATGTGAATCACACATGCATCCCAGCAAAATCACAAATTTCTTCATGTAAAAGACCTTTGGAAAAAACAGTGAGTGTCAAATCCATAAATGCCAAAAGCCTGCTGTACTTCTATTATTGTACTTGTGTCAATGAACAACTGCAGCCCCAATGAGAACATGAGCTTCTTGTGGTCAGGCCCACTATTTTGTCATTCTTTTTGTACCAAAGTTGATCTAACAGGAAGCAACCACTCCAGAAACATTTGTTGAATTAAATTACCTCCTAATTGATCTTCCTACTTCGAGGCCATCTTCCTTTCCCAAATCCTGCCAGTTATTTCACAAAAACATATCCCTGATGTCACTCCATTTCCTCCAAACCTTTGATGGCTCTTCATAATCTGCTTTACATGATTATGTCCCCATGCCATGCTAGGACATATAAGAGCCTTCACACCATGGTCTCATATTCCCAGTCTCATTCTTAGCCTCTCTTCTTCACACACACTCTTCAAGCCACACTAGCTGCTCCTGGAACATTTTTGGACTTTCATTACTCTGTGACTTTGTAAATGCTGTTTCCTCTGTCTAAAAGGTCCTCCTCCTCTCATCTGCCTGGAAAACCTGAATTTATTAATATAGCTCAGCTTAAATATCACTACCTTTGTAGTTTTCCCTGACCACTCTCAGAATCACTGTCTCCCTCATTTGTTTTTTTATACCAATGTTTGTTCTAAAAACATACTAAGCTGATTCTGCGGGGAGGGAAAAGGGAAGGAGGGAGTGCCCTGTCAAAGGACTTACCCAAGCAGCGACTGCGGCACTACGTGTTAAGCATATTGTTCAAGCAGCAGTGGGAGGATGGAGCTGGATGGCCTTCATGTTATGAGATGCTATGGCTCGCATCTTTCACACTGCGTGTGTGTGTGTGTGTGTGTGTGTGTGTGTAACTGTGTGGGGGGTAGCAGGGGGAGAGAAAGAGAACGAAGGGAGAGAGAGAGAGACAGAGACAGAAACAAAGAGGGCGGACGCGGTGCAGTAAAAGCAGATGGGCGGACCCAAATTTCTTCTGCTTCACGATTTTGCGGAGGTCCACCCCTGCATCCAGCCTTGAAACACAGGGTGGGGAGGAGGCAGAAAGGGGAGGGACTGCACTCCCTCTGAGCGTGCTAGCCCCGACTGCCTGACGGATCACCCTTCCGCTCCAACATGGCTAGTTCCTCAACGCCGTGACTCAAGCCTGTTGTGCCAGGCAGGGCGCACTCAGCAGCGCAGCCCCACAGGTGGCGACCGCTCCGCGAGAGGGTTCCCGCCAGGCTAGGCAGTGGAGTGCCGCACAGCGCGCCTTCCAGCCTCGCAGCCGCCACCCTAGCGGTTCCGACCCGGCGCCAGCAGGCCTGCTTGGTCGATCTTCGAGCCAAAGATGCGGCGAGGCTGGAAGATGGCTCTGTCTGGGGGGCTGCGGTGCTGCCGCCGGGTACTGTCCTGGGTGCCAGTGCTCGTTATTGTCCTCGTCGTGCTCTGGTCCTACTATGCCTACGTCTTTGAACTCTGCCTGGGTAAGTGGGGCTGGGCACCTAAGGTGGGGAAATTATTCTCCAGTATAATCGTTTGCCCTACCTTCACACTGGTGTGCCTTGTGTTCTCAAGCCCTCTCTCTGCGGTTTTCCTTTCTCTCCCTGGAGAGCTCCTTGTCCCCAGCCTCTGGCTTCCCACAATATTTCCTGCGCCCTCCCACCAGGGTCCCGCCGTGTCTCCATCGTCTCCCACCTGGGGTTTCTTATTTCTTTGCCCTACCCACAATAATGTCCTGGCTCTTCCCACGAGGGCCCCCTTTTCTCATGCAGGGCAACCACCTGCACTTTGTGCTCTCCTTCTGGGAGCCCCTACTGTACCAAGTTGAGGAAACAACATACCCTGTGTCTTTAAACTGTTTGCTCACACTAGGAATCTCACCAATGTATCCAACTAGGAGCCCCACCATTTTCCCTCCTACTAGAATCCTACTAGGATTTCCTACTAGGGATTTCCTACTGAGAGTTCCAAAATATTTCCTCTACTCTCTTACTAGCTCTTTTTTTTTCACACGCTGGAATCTATCCTTTTCCCGTGATCCTCTCACACTGGCTGAAGTGCTTCATATCTTTGTCCACTTGTGATCCCACAGTGCACCCTATTCTACTCCATTAAGATCTTCTCTTTTCACACAGAGGTAAGCCCTCCATTCTCTTTCCCTGTGGGCTCCCCCCCATTTAATCATTTTCTTTAATGGGATTGGTATTATATAATACATCCTCTCCTCTCACATTAGAGGCCCTGATTACATTATACTGGAGTTCCCTCCAGTCTCCTGCCTTCTTGCTTTGAGGAGCATTCGACTCCTTCCCATTAGGAGCCCCACATTATTTTCTGACACCTTATACTGGTGACCCTGCTATTGTCACATGATGATAGTGCCTTCTCCCACTAGAGTCACCTCTTTTACCCTCCCACGAGGGTTTCCATAATTTATCTCCTATTCCATCAAAGGGCCGCTAATTTTCTAATCATTCCTCGTTATCTTTTTTAGGAAACCCACTCCCCACCTCCCGCAGTGTTCTTTCACTTTTAGCCCCACATTCTGCCATCCACTTCCTTTGGGGTTTCTTATTATTTCTTCTTACTTCTTATTGGATTGCACTTGTCTCATCTTCTCAAACTGGGGAAACCCCATTCTTTCTTACTGGGGTTTCTAATATTTTCTACTCCTCCTGATGGGAATATCATTTCTCATTCCCTCTCATTAGACTACCTCTTTTATAATTCTATGATCTTTTTTTACCCTGTCCTGTCACAGTAAGGAGCACTCTATATCCTCCTTATTTGCAAAATGGTTCTCACAGTATAGCTTGTGCATTCAAACTCAGAATTCTACAATATTTCCCGACACAAACCCCAAGTCTCTCCCTTATATTATTCCCATTTTCCACCTTAATTCCCCCCGTTCCCCATTCTTATTATTATTGGCCTTGCAATGCTCTCATCAACTCACAATGGCGTTTTCATATTATATCCTGTCTTGTTACAATAGGGTCCCTGCTTTTCTCACAGTAAAATCTCCCCTTTTCCCTGTCTTCTCACATTGAAGAATTCCTGTCTCCTCTCAAAAGAGATTCCACTAATATTTGTCACTCTTGTCACTTCGACACTGTAATTCCATCAACAGCACCCTTAAACTTGTGGCCTACAATGTTCCCTATTCATCTAGTTTGGGGCTCCAATATGTTTATACTCCTCTCACAGTAGGACTCCTGACCCATTGGACATCCCCTCACTCCCAAGTCCTTCTGAGACTTCTTTATTTTTTCATACCAAACTCTTCTCACCTTAAAAATGATGGTAAGGATGCTGCTTTTTTGAACTCTGGGACCTGACTCCATTTGTAATTTTCTTCTATTACATATTTGCAAAGCAATAGTCTACCCCAGGTAGACTGGGATAAACTAGGGAGGCAGGAGATGATCCTCTTTTCCAATATAGAACTTTCTATATTCTAATTCTATAATTTCCTATATTCTAATTCTAATTACCTCTCTGAATCACAATTTGAATTTTTCTTACCTCTTTCTTAGAGATATTATGGAAAATGCAGAAAGAGCTCTTAAAATAAATTTCATTAGTTGCCTTCATAGATACAAGTTAGCCTAGTTTTCTTTTGTATCTCAATCCAGTATTGGGATGTATTAAGTAGACTATGCAATGACTGGGAAGCTTTTCTATTCTCAGACCTTACTACTTTGGCTTTTTGAATGATTGATTGAAGGGTCAAAAGTTCAGCACCATTATTATGGTATGGACCTTGCTCCTAGGATCAATGCCATATTGTAAGCAACTTATTTTGGAGTTTTTCAGTATTGACTCATATGAGCTTCACCAAGATATATTTTAAAAATTAATGATGATAATGACTAACACTTATATATTGCTTACTCTGTGCCAGAAAATGTTCTAAGTTCTGTAGATAGATTAACTATATATTAATTCATTTAATCATCACAATAACTATATGAGGCAGGTACCATTACTGTTTCCATTGTATAGATGTGTAAACTGAGGCACAGATGAGCAAACCAAGGTAAAGACCAAGTTACTACAAATAATTGGCCTTCTATAAGTTCTTTAGTCATGTAATATCAACAGGTGAAAGGAAGCGCAGGACTTAATTTGGTTTGTTTTAGTTAACATACTTGCACCACACTGCTACATGCCAAGTACTATTTCTAGGTGACTACACACACAGACACTTAATCTTTATAACAACTTTCCAATGTATATACTATCATTACTTGTTTTTAAACTGAGGAACAGACAGAATAAGTAGCTTACCTAAGGTCACAGAGCTAGTAAATGGCCAAACTTAAAACCCAGGCAGTATGTTGCCACAGTCTCCTCTAAACTAATGCAGAGGTAAAAACTTGTGACATACAAGCCAGATGTAGCCTTCAGATATATTTTGCCTGGCCTGCACAGTGTTTCCTTAACATTTTGCATCAGTTCCCATTATTTAAAAGTCAGGAGAATAAGGCAGCTGTGACTTTCAACTCTGGCTGAACCAGTCCCACCTGCCATCATCAGTTTAGCAATCTTGTAACAAATTAGCAACCTGGGTTTCAGAAAGGTTAAATCAAATTTTCCTAAGGCCACACATTTAGTAATAGTGAAGAGTTGGAAATCCAGGCTGCCTGATACCAAGGCCATACCTTTTCCAATACAAATAAATTAACAAATTTGCATTTCAGTATGAGTCAAAAAGTAACATTAAGGACCTAACTTCTTTCCAGGGATAAAACCTGATGTCTTTCTCCCTAATGTTACATTAGAGCTGAAATCAAAGGAGATATTTTTGTCCTTTAATTCTTAGAGTTTGAATTCTGCCATTTACTAGCCAGGAGACCTGGGGCAAGTACCTTCACTCTCTCAACCTCAGTTGTCTGACATGTACCTTGCTTCTACAGTTGTTCACCCATATGACAAATGGTTGCCTAGCACTCAGTATATGCCAGGTATTACTGCTGTGAGGCTCAAATAACATGATGCCTGAAAAGCATGCATCACAGTTCACAACACATTATAAGAGCTCATTAGATAGTAACTTGTGATTAGTAAAGAAATAAAGGATTCTTCCTGACCCAGGAAAATAAGAAGCTTAGCTTTTTAGAGGGGAAGGAAAGTAACAGTATCCATTTCACTGGGGTGAAATTTATATAACATAAAATTAACCATTTTTAAGTGTTCACCTCAGTGCCATTTAGCACTCACAGTGTTGTACAGCCATCACCTCTATGTAGTTCCAAAATGTTTTTGTTATCCCATAAAGAAACCTCATAGGCATTAAGCAGTCACTCCCTGTTCCCTCTTCCCCCAAGTCCTAGCCAATTATTAATCTGCATTCTGTCTCTATGGATTTACCTATTATGGATGTTCCATATAAATAGAATCATAAAATATGTGTTCTTTTGTGTCTGACTTCTTCCAATTAACAAAATGTTTTTGAAATTGGTCTGCATTGTATTATGTAACAGTAATTTATCCCTTTTAATAGCTGAATAATAGTCTGTGTGTGTGTGTGTGTGTGTGTGTATGTATATATACACCAGTTTGTTATCTATTCATCCATTAATGGACATTTGGGCTATTTCCACCTTTTGTCTCTTCTGAATAGTGCTGTTACAAACATTCATGTACAAGTATTTGTTTGAATATCGGTCTTCAATTCTTTTGAGTATATATACCAGGGAGATGGATGGGGATAATTAGACTGTATGGTAATTCTACGTTTAACTTTCTGAGGAACCTCCAAACTATCTTCCACAGTGACTGCACCATTTTACATTCCCATCAAGCAGCACAGAAGGGTTCCAATTTGTCCACATTCTCATCAAGACTTATTATTTTCAGTTTTATTTTTATTATAGCCATCTTACTGGGTGTGAAGGTGTATCTCATTGTGGATTTGATTTGTGTTTCCGTAATGACTAAAAATATTGAGTATCTTTTTATGTACTTGTTTGCCATCCATATATCTTCTTTGGGAAACTGTCTATTCAAGCCATTGTCCATTTTTTAATTGGGATTTTTAAATTGGGTTATTTGTCTTTTTTTGTTGAATTTTAGTATTTTTTGCATATTCTGAATACTTGATCTTTATCAGATAAATTATTTGCAAACGTTTTCTCCCATACCTGATAGTATCATTTTATATACAAAGATTTTTAATTTTAATAAGATTCAATTTATCTATTTTTTCTTTTGTTGCCTATGCTTTTGGTGTCATATTTAAGAACCCATTACCAAATGCAAGAGCATAAAGATTTATCCCTGTGGGATTTTTTTGTTTATTTGTTTGGTTGGTTGGTTTTGGTTGTTTGTTTGTTTTTGTTTTTGTTTTTGCTTTTGATATGGGACCTCACTATGTTGCCCCGGCTGATCTCAAACTCCTGGGCTCAAGTGATCCTCCCACCTTAGCCTCTCAAATAGCTGAGGCTACAGGCATGTGCCCTGTGTTTTCTTATAATAATTTTATGCTTTTAGCTCTCACTTTTAGGTATTTTAGCCATTCTGAGTTAATTTTTTGTATCTGGTGTAAGATAGGAGTGCAGCTTTTTCTGAATGTGGCTAACTAGTTATCCTAGCACTGCTTGTAGAAGAGACTATTCTTTCTTCCACTGGATGGTCTTGATATGATCGTAAAAAATCAATTGACTGTAGATTTATGCATCTAATTCTGGTATCTGAATTCTGTTTCATTGATTTATTTGTCTGTCCTTCTGCCAGTACCATATACTGTACCTTTGTAATAATTTTGAAATCAAGAAGTGTGAGTTCTCCAGTTTTTTTTTTAATTATTTTGTTAGCTGGGTGTGCTGGCTCAAGCCTGTAATCCCATAATTTTGGGAGGCCAAGAGAGGAGGATTACTTGAGCTCAGAAGTTTGAGACCAGCCTGGCCAACATAGTGACACCCCATCTCTACAAAAAATAAAAAATGTAGCTGAGCATGGTGCCACATGCCTGTGGTCCCAGCTCCTCAGGAGGCTGCAGTGGGAGGATTGATTGAGCCCAGGAAGTCAAGGCTGCAGTGAGCTGCAGTTGTGCCACTGCACTCCAGCCTGAGTAACCAAGCAAGACTCTGTCTCAAAAAATAAAATTGTTTTTTCTATTTAGGTTCCCTTGCAATTTTGTATTAATTTTCAGTTCAGCTTTTCCACTTCTGCAAGAAGTTTTTTGTTTGTTTGTTTGTTTTGTTTTTTTTTTTTAGGAATTGCACTGAAACTGTATATTGCTTTGGAGAGAACCTTAACAGGTTCTTCCAATCTATAACAGGTCTTCCAATCTATAAACATGGGATGCTTTTCCATTTATTTCAGTCTTTAATTACTTTTCAGTAGTGTTTTATAATTTTAAGTGTATTCGTCTTGAGCCTCCTTTCTAAAATTTATTCTTAAATTTTTAATTCTTTTGTCAGGTTTGTCAAAGATCAGATAGTTGTAGATATGCGACGTTATTTCTGAGGGCTCTGTTCTGTTCCATTGATCTATATCTCTGTTTTGGTACCAGTACCATGCTGTTTTGGTTACTGTAGCCTTGTAGTATAGTTTGAAGTCAGGTAGCGTGATGCCTCCAGCTTTGTTCTTTTGGCTTAGGATTGATTTGGCGATGCGGGCTCTTTTTTGGTTCCATATGAACTTTAAAGTAGTTTTTTCCAATTCTGTGAATAAAGTCATTGGCAGCTTGATGGGGATGGCATTGAATCTATAAATTACCTTGGGCAGTATGGCCATTTTCGTGATATTGATTCTTCCAACCATGAGCATGGAATGTTCTTCCATTTGTTTGTATCCTCTTTTATTTCATTGAGCAGTGGTTTGTAGTTCTCCTTGAAGAAGTCCTTCACGTCCCTTGTAAGTTGGATTCCTAGGTATTTTATTCTCTTTGAAGCAATTGTGAATGGTAGTTCACTCATGATTTGGCTCTCTGTTTGTCTGTAATTGGTGTATAAGAATGCTTGTGAATTTTGTACATTGATTTTGTATCCTGAGACTTTGCTGAAGTTGCCTATCAGCTTAAGGAGATTTTGGGCTGAGACAGTGGGGTTTTCTAGATATACAATCATGTCATCTGCAAACAGGGACAATTTGACTTCCTCTTTTCCTAATTGAATACCCTTTATTTCCTTCTCCAACTATCTGATCTTTGACAAACCTGACAAAAACAAGCAATGGGGAAGGGATTCCCTATTAATAGATGGTGCTGTGAAAACTGGCTAGCCATATGTAGAAAGCTGAAACTGGATCCCTTCCTTATACCTTATACAAAAATTAATTCAAGATAGATTAAAGACTTACATGTTAGACCTAAAACCATAAAAACCCTAGAAGAAAACCTAGGCATTACCATTGAGGATATAGGCATGGGCAAGGACTTTCTGTCTAAAACACCAAAAGCAATGGCAACAAAAGCCAAAATTGATGAATGAGATTTAATTAAACTAAAGACCTTCTGCACAGCAAAAGAAACTACCATCAGAGTGAACAGGCAACCTACAAAATGGGAGAAAATTTTTGCAACCTACTCATCTGACAAAGGGCTAATATCCAGAATCTACAATGAACTCAAACAAATTTACAAGAAAAAAACAAACAACCCCATCAAAAAGTGGGCGAAGGACATGAACAGACACTTCTCAAAAGAAGGCGTTTATGCAGCCAAAAAACACATGAAAAAATGCTCATCATCACTGGCCATCAGAGAAATGCAAATCAAAACCACAATGAGATAGCATCTCACACCAGTTAGAATGGCCATCATTAAAAAGTCAGGAAACAACAGGTGCTGGAGAGGATGTGGAGAAATAGGAACACTTTTACACTGTTGGTGGGACTATAAACTAGTTCAACCATTGTGGAAGTCAGTGTGGCGATTCCTCAGGAATCTAGAACTAGAAATACCATTTGACCCAGCCATCCCATTACTGGGTATATACCCAAAGGACTATAAATCATGCTGCTATAAAGACACGTGCACACGTACGTTTATTGCGGCACTATTCACAATAGCAAAGACTTGGAACCACCCCAAATGTCCAACAATGATAGACTGGATTAAGAAAATGTGGCACATATACACCATGGAATACTATGCAGCCATAAAAAATGATGAGTTCATGTGCTTTGTAGGGACATGGATGAAACTGGAAATCATCATTCTCAGTAAACTATCGCAAAGTCAAAAAACCAAACACCGCATGTTCTCACTCATAGGTGGGAATTGAACAATGAGAACACATGGACACAGGAAGGGGAACATCACACTCCGGGTACTGTTGTGGGGTGGGGGGAGGGGGGAGGGATAGCATTAGGAGATACACCTAATGCTAAATGACGAGTTAATGGGTGCAGCACACCAGCATGGCACATGGATACATATGTAACAAACCTGCACGTTGTGCACATGTACCCTAAAACTTAAAGTACAATAATAAAAATAAATAAATAAAAATTTTTAATTTCTTTTTTATGTTATTATAAATGGAATCGTTTTCTTAATTTCATCTTCTGATTGTTCGTTGCTAGTGTTTAGAAATAAAACTGACTCGATGTGTAGATCTTGTATTTTGCAACTTTGCTGAATTTGTTCATTAGCACTAAGTTTTTTTTGTGGATTCTTTAGAATTATCTATATGTAAGATTATGTAAACTACCAATAAAAATAATTTTATTTCTTCTTTCCATCTTGAATGCCTTTTATTTATTTTTCTTGCCTAACTGCACTGGTTTGAACTTCTAGTACAATGTTGAATGGAAGTGGTAAAATTGGAATCCTGGTCTTCTTCCTGATCTTAGGAGGGAAATTTTCAGTCTTTCACCATTAAGTATACTGTTAGCTATGGGTATTCCATAAATGCCTTTTATCAAGTTGAGGAAGTTCCCTTCTATTACTAATTTCTTGAGCATTTTTTAATTCTAGTATGCAGAATATTGTCAAATGCTTTTCCAGCATCAATTGAGATAATCATATGGGTTTTTTTCCTCATTCTGTTAATATAACATGTCACAGGTTTGATTTTTGTACGGTGAACTGCCCTTATATTTCTTGGATAAATCCCACTTGATAGTGATGTATAATCCTCTAACATGCTGCCAAATTCCATTTCCTAGTATTTGCTTTGGAGTTTTGCATTTATATTTATAAGCGATATTTGTATTTCATTTTCTTTTCTTTTGATGTCTTTATCCAGCTTGGCTATCAGAATAATACTGGCCTCATAAAATGAGTTAGAAAGTGTTATCTTCTCTTAAATTTTTTATAAGAGTTTGAGAAGGAGTAGTGGTAATTTTTTTTTAATGTTTCGTAGAACTTACCAGTGAAGCTACCTGGTTTTGGCTTTTCTTTGTTGGGAGGTTTTTTTTATTACTGATTCAATCTTTTTACTTGTTAAAGGTCTGTTCCAATTTATATTTCAATTTATGTTACTTTCTTGAATACTATTATGATAAGAACACAATATAATATCTACCTTCTTTTTTTTTTTTTTTTTTTCCGAGACGGAGTCTCCCTCTGTCGCCCAGGCTGGAGTGCAGTGGCGTGATCTTGGCTCACTGCAACCTCCGCCTCCTGAGTTCAAGCAATTCTCCTGCCTCAGCCTCCTGAATAGCTGGGACTACAGACGTGTGCCACCACACCCTGCTAATTTTTTGTATGTGTGTGCGTTTTTAGTAGAGATGGGTTTTCACCGTGTTAGCCAGGATAGTCTCGATCTCCTGACCTTGTGCTCTGCCCACTTCGGCCTCCCAAAGTGCTGGGATTACAGGCGTGAGCCATCGCGCCTGGCCTAATGTTTGGTATAATTTACCAGTGAAACTACCTGATTTTGGCTTTACTTTGTTGGAAGGTTTTTTATTACTGATTCAATCTTTTTACTTGTTAAAGGTCGGTTCCAATTTATATTTCATTCTATTTTACTTTCTTGAATATTATTATAAGAACACAATATAATATCTACCTTCTTAATGAAATCTTAAGTGTACGTTATTGTTAGCTATAGATATAATGTTGTACAGCAGATTGCTAGAGTTTGACCATCTTGCTTAACTGAAACTTTATGCCCATTGATTAGTAATGTCTCATTGCCCTCTCCCCCAAGCCTTTGGCAACTTCTTGAGTCAGTTTGGGTAGTTTGTATATTTTTAGAAATTTGTCCATTTCATCCAGGTTATCTAATTTTTGGCACACAATTGTTCCTATTATATTCCTTCCTATTTTAACAATTGTTCCTAGTATTCTATTATATTTCTTTCTATTTCAGCAAGTTCTGCAGTAATGTCTCTAATTTCTGGTTTTGGTAATTTGAGTCCTCTCTCTCTCTCTCTCTCTTTTTGTTTAGTCTAGTTAAAGATGCGTCAATTTTGTTGAACTTTTAAAGCTCCTCCAACTCTTGGTTTCATTGATTCTATTGTTTTTGTGTTTACCATTTTCAGTTTTCTCCATTATAATCTTTATTATATCCTTTATTTTGCTAGCTTTGAATTTAGTTTGTTCTTCTGTTTTAGTTCCTTAAGGTACAAAGTTAGGTCATTAATTTGGGATTATTGTTCTTTTTAAGTGTAGGCATTTACAGCCATAAATATCACACTTTCACTACATTCTATAAGATTTGGTGTGTTGTGTTTTTGTTTTCATTTATCTCAAAGTATTTTCTAATTAATTTCACTTATGATTTGTTATTTGACCCATTGATTATTTAAGAGTGTGTTGCTTTGTTCTCACTAAAGTAGGGGAAGGTGAATGAAGAGAGGTTAATCTGTACAAAAATACAGTTGGATAGAAGAAATAAGACCTAGTGTTTGACAGATCAGTAGAATGATTCCAGTATACCACAATCTATCATATATTTCAAAATAGCCAATAAAGAATAATTTGAATGTTCCCAGCATGAAGAAAGATAAATGTTAAAATGACGAATATCCTCATTACCCTAATTTGAGTATTACATATTTTATGAATGTATCAAAATATTACAGGTACACTGAGAATATGTACATCTATAATATGCCAGTTAAAAAGTATGTATTGCTTAATTTTCCTATACATTTGAATTTTATAGTTTTCATTGTGCTGCTGATTTCTACTTTCATTCCATTGTGGTCAGGAAAATACTTTGTATGATTCCGTGATTTTACATTTATCAAGACTAGTTTTGTGGCCTAGCATATGATCTATACTGGATACTGTGCTGTGTACACTTGAGAAGAATGTGTATTCTGCTGTTGTTGGGTTAAGTGTTCCCATATGTCTTTTAGGTCTAGTTGGTTTATAGTATTGCTTCAGTCCTCTATTTTCATATTGATCTGTGTCTAGTTTTTCTATCCATAGTTGAGAGTGGGTATTGAAGTTTCCAACTATTAATGTAATACTGTCAATGTTTACTTCCTATATTTTGGGGCTCTGTTGTTAAATGTGTATATGTTTATAGTTGTTACGTCTTCCTGATAGATTAACCCGTTTATCAAGATATAACATTCTTTATTTCCTCTTTATTATCAATTTGTGGCTTAAACCCTATTTTGTGTAATAGTGGAGTAGCAACCCTAGCCCTCTTTTAGTTATTATTTGCATGGATGTATTTTTCTATCCATTCACTTTCAATCTATGTATATGTTTGGATCTAAGGTGATTCCATGGTAAATAGCGTATAGTTTGGTCATTTTTTTTAATCCATTCTGACAATTTCTCCCTTTTCCTGGAGAATTTAATCGATTTACATTTAAAGTAATTAATGATAAAGAGGGACTTCTGCCATGTTGGCAATTTTTTTTCCGTATGTCTTATACCTTATTTTATGTTTCTGTCCCTTCCTTACTGCCTTAAAATTTTTAATAGACTTTATTTGTAGAACAATTTTAAGTTCACATCAAAATTGAGCAGAAAGCAGAGTTTCCATAGAAATTTCTCCACCTCCCCTAATACCCCCCCACAGCCTCCCTGACTATCTATATTCCACATCAGAATGGTACACTTGTTATAATCTAGGAACCTCCATTGACACATCATTATCACCCCAAATCCATAGTTTACATTAACATTCACTTTTGGTGTTCTACATTCTACAGGTTTTAACAAATATATAGTTATATATATCTACCATTATGATATCATATAAAGTATTTTCATTACCTAAAAATCCTCCATGCTCTACCCATTCATTTCTTCCTTTCACTTAACTCCTGGAAACCATTAACTTTTTTACTATCTCCATAGTTTTACCTTGTCCAGAATGTCATATATTTGGAAGCATATAGTATGTAGCCTTTGCAAATTGGCTTCTTTTACTTCATAATATGCATTTAAGATTCCTCCATGCCTTTTCGTGGCTTGATAACTCATTTCTTTTTAGTGCTAAATAATATTCCATTATATGGATATATCACAGGTTATTTATCCATTCACCTACTGAAGGACATCTTGGTTGTGTCCAAGTTTTGGAAATTATGAATAAAGCTGCTTTATACATCTCTGTGTAGGTTTCTGTGTGAACATAAGTTTTCAGTTCCTTTGGCTAAATACCAAGGAGTATGATTACTGAATTGTAGGGTAAGGGTATGTTTAGTTTTGTAAGAAACCACTAAAGTATCTTCCAAAGTAGCTGAACCATTTTACATTTCTACCAGCAATGAATGAGAGTTCCTGTTGCTCCACATCCTCGCCAGCATTTGGTGTGATTAGTGTTCTGGAGTTTCACCATTCTAATAGGTGTGTAGTGGTATCTGATTGTTGTTTTACTGCCTTATATTTTAATGAATTTTTATAGTGTACCTGTTTTGATTTTCTCTCGTTTCTTTTTCAGTATATTTTTTAGTTTTTTCCTAGTGGTTACCCTAGGTATTACAATTAACACATTAACTTTTGAATAATGAAGTCTGAATTAATAGCAACTTAGGTTCTTTTAACTTTTATTTTAGGTTTTGTGATACATATGTAGGTTTATTATATAGGTAGACTCGTGTCATGGGGGTTATTATGCAGACTATTTTGTCACCCAGGTATTATGCCTAGTACCCAATAATTATTTTTTCTGTTCCTCTCCCTGTTCCTACCCTTCACCTTCAAATAGGTCTGTTGTTCCCTTCTTTGTGTTGAAGAGTTCTCGTCATTTATAAGTGAGAACATGTGATATTTGGTTTGCTGTTCCTACGTTAGTTTGCTAGCATAATGGCCTCCAGCTCCATCTTTGTTCTCACAAAAGACAGAATCCCATTCTTTTCTATGGCTGCATAATATTCCATGGTGTATATGTACCACATTTTCTTTAACGCATCAGCCACTGATGGGCATTTAGGTTGATTCCATGTCTTTGCTATTCTGAATAGTGCTGTAATGAACATTTGCCTGCATGTGTCTTTATGGTAAAATGATTTATATTCTTTTGGGTATATGCCCAGTAATGGGATTGCTGGGTCAAATGGTATTTCTGTTTTTATGTCTTTGTGGAATCACCACACTGTCTTCCACAATTGTTGAGCTGATTTACACTCCTACCAGCAGTGTACAAGTGTACCCTTTACTCTACAACCTCACCAGCATCTGTTATTTTTTAACTTTTTAATAGCCATTCTGAGATAGTATCTCATTATGGTTTTGATTTGCATTTCTATAATGATCAGTGATATTGACCTTTTATTCATATGCATGTTGGCCGCATGTATGTCTTCTTTTGCAAAGTGTTCATGTCCTTTGCTCACATTTTGATGGGGTTGATGTTGTCTTGTAAATTTGTTTAAGTTCCTTATAGCTGCTGGATATTAGACTTTTTTCAGGTGCATAGTTTGCAAAAATTTTCTTCCATTCTGTAGGTTATCTCCCATTCTGTAGGTTGTTTACTCTGTTGATAGTTTCTTTTGCTGACAGAAGCTCTTAAGTTTAATTAGATCCCATTCATCAATTGTTGCTTTCGTTGTGATAGCTTTTGGCATCTTTGCCAAGAACTCTTTCGCCTGTTCCTATGTGCAGGATGGTATTACCTATGTTGTCGTCCATGGTTTTTATAGTATTGGGTTTTACATTTAAGTCTTTAATCAATCTTGAGGTGATTTTTGTATATGGTGTAATGCAGGGGTCCAGTTTCAATCTTCTGCATATGGCTAGTCAGTTATCCCAGCAACATTTATTGACTAAGGAGTCCTTTCCCCATGGCTTGCTTTTGTCAGCTTTGTCAAAGATGAGATGGGCATAGGTGTGCAGCCTTATTTCTGGGCTCTCTATTCTGTTCCTTTGGTTTATATGTCTGTTTTTGTACCAGTACCATGCTTTTTTGGTTACTGTAGCCCAGTAGTATAGTTTGAAGTCAGCTAACATGATGCACCTAACTTTGCCCTTTTTGCTTAGGATCGCCCTGGCTATTCAGGCTCTTTTTTGCTTCCGTGTGAATTTTAAAATAGTTTTTTTTTTGTAGTTCTATGAAGAATCTCGTTGATAGTTTGATAAGAATGGCATTGAATTTCTAAGTTGCTTTGGGAAATATGGCCACTTTAATGATATTGATTCTTCCTGTCCATGAGTATAGGATGTTTTTCCATTTGTTTGTGTCATCACTGACTTCTCTGAACAGTGTTTTGTAATTCTCTTTGTAGAGATCTTTCACTTCCTTGTTTAGCTGTATTCTTAGGTATTTTATTGTTTATGTGGCAGTTGTGAATGGAATTACTTTCCTGATTTGGGTTTCAGCTTGTCTAGTATTGAATACCAACTTTTTAAAATTATACTTTAATTCTAGGGTACATGTGTACAACGTGCAGGTTTGTTACATATGTATACATGTGCCATGTTGGTGTCCTGCACCCATTAACTTGTCGTTTACATTAGGTAATTCTCCTAATACTATCCCTCCCCCCTCCTCCACCCCACGACAGGCCCCTGTGTGTGATGTTCCCCACCATGTGTCCAAGTGTTCTCATTGTTCAATTCCCACCTATGAGTGAGAACATGCAGTGTTTGGTTTTCCGTCCTTGCGATAGTTTGCTGAGAATGATAGTTTCCAGCTTCATCCATGTCCCTACAAAGGACGTGAACTCATCCTTTTTTATGGCTGCATAGTATTCCGTGGTGTATATGTGCCACATTTTTTTAATCCAGTCTATCATTCATGGGCATTTTGGTTGGTTCCAAGTCTTTGCTATTGTGAATAGTGCTGCAATAAACATACGTGTGCATGTGTCTTTATAGTAACATGATTTATAATCCTTTGGGTATATACCCAGTAATGGGATCTCTGGGTCAAATGGTATTTCTAGTTCTAGATCCTTGAGGAATCACCACACTGTCTTCCACAATGGTTGAACTAGTTTACAGTCCCACCAACAGTATAAAAGTGTTCCTCTTTCTCCACATCTTCTCCAGCACCTGTTGTTTCCTGACTTTTTAATGATTGTCATTCTAACTGGTGTGAGATGGTATCTCATTGTAATTTTGATTTGCATTTCTCTGATGGCCAGTGATGATGAGCATTTTTTCATGTATCTTTTGGCTGCATAAATGTTTTCTTTTGAGAAGTGTCTGTTCATATCCTTTGCTCACTTTTTGATGGAGTTGTTTGATTTTTTTTCTTGTAAATTTGTTTGAGTTCTTTGTAGATTCTGGATATTAGCCCTTTGTCAGATGTGTAGATTGTAAAAATTTTCTCCCATTCTGTAGGTTGCCTGTTCACTCTGATGGTAGTTTCTTTTGCTGTGCAGAAGCTCTTTAGTTTAATTAGATCCCATTTGTCAACTTTGGCTTTTGTTGCCATTGCTTTTGGTGTTTTAGTCATGAGGTCCTTGCCCATGCCTATGTCCTGAATGGTATTGCCTAGGTTTTCTTCTAGGGTTTTTAAGGTTTTAGGTCTAACATTTAAGTCTTTAATTCATCTTGAATTAATTTTTTATAAGGTGTAAGGAAGGGATCCAGTTTCAGCTTTCTACATATGGCTAGCCAGTTTTCCCAGCACCATTTATTAAATAGGGAATCCTTTCCCCATTGCTTGTTTTTGTCAGGTTTGACAAAGATTGGATGGTTGTAGATGTGTGGTATTCTTTCTGAGGGCTCTGTTCTGTTCCATTGGTCTGTATATCTGTTTTGGTACCAGTACAATGCTGTTTTGGTTGCTGTAGCCTTGTATAGTTTGAAGTCAGGTAGCGTGATGCCTCCAGCTTTGTTCTTTTGGCTTAGCATTGTCTTGGCAATGTGGGCTCTTTTTTGGTTCCACATGAACTTTAAAGTAGTCTTTTGCAATTCTGTGAAGAAAGTCATTGGCAGCTTGATGGGGATGGCATTGAATCTATAAATTACCTTGGGCAGTATGGCCATTTTCACGATATTGATTCTTCCTATCCATGAGCATGGAATGTTCTTCCATTTGTTTGTGTCCTCTTTTATTTCATTGAGCGGTGGTTTGTAGTTCTCCTTGAAGAGGTCCTTCACATGCCTTGTAAGTTGGATTCCTAGGTATTTTATTCTCTTTGAAGCAATTGTGAATGGGAGTTCACTCATGATTTGACTCTCTGTTTGCCTGTTATTGGTGTATAAGAATGCTTGTTATTTTTGCACATTGATTTTATATCCTTAAACTTTGCTGAAGTTGCTTATCAGCTTAAGGAAATTTTGGGCTGCGATGATGGAGTTTTCTAAATATACAATGATATCATCTGCAAACAGGGACAATTTGACTTCCTCTTTTCCTAATTGAATACCCTTTATTTCTTTCTCCTGCCTGATTGCCCTGGCCAGAACTTCCAATATGATGTTGAATAGGACTGGTGAGAGAGGGCATCCCTGTCTTGAGCCAGTTTTCAAAGGGAATGCTTCCAGATTTTGCCCATTCGGTATGATATTGGCTGTGGGTTTGTCATAAATAGCTCTTACTATTTTGAGATACGTTCCATCGACACCTAGTTTATTGAGAGTTTTTAGAATGAAGGGCTGTTGAATTTTTTCAAAGGCCTTTTCTGCATCTATTGAGATAATCATGTGGTTTTTGTCTTTGGTTCTGTTTATATGATGGACTAAATTTATTGATTTGCATATGTTGAACCAGCCTTGCATCCCAGGGATGAAGCCAAGTGGATCGTGGTGGATAAGCTTTTTGATGTGCTGCTGGATTCAGTTTGCCAGTATTTTATTGAGGATTTTTGCATCAATGTTCATCAGGGATATTGTTCCAAAATTCTCTTTTTTGTTTTCCTTGTTGTGTCTCTGCCAGGCTTTGGTATCAGGATGATGTTGGCCTCATAAAATGAGTCAGGGAGGATTCCCTCTTTTACTATTGATTGGAGTAGTTTCAGAAGAAATGGTCCCAGCTCCCCTTTGTACCTCTGGTAGAATTCGGCTGTGAATCTGTCTGGTCCTGGACTTTTTTTGGTTGGTAGACTATTAATTATTGCCTCAATTTGAGAGCCTGTTATTGGTCTATCCAGGAATTCAACTTCTTCCTGATTTAGTCTTGGGAGGGTGTATGTGTCGAGGAATTTATCCATTTCTTCTAGATTTTCTAGTTTATTTGCATAGAGGTGTTTATAGTATTCTCTGATGGTAGTTTGTATTTCTGTGGGATTGGTGGTGATATCCCCTTTATCATTTTTTTATTGCATCTATTTGATTCTTCTCTCTTTTCCTCTTTATTAGTCTTGCTGCTGCCTCGCAATTCGATCTCGGACTGCTGTACTAGCAGTGAACAAGGCTCCATGGGTGTGGGACCCACCGAGCCTGGCATGGGATATAATCTCCTGGTGTTCCGTTTGCTAAGACCATTGGAAAAGCACAGTATTAGGGTGGGAGTGTCCCGATTTTCCAGGTACGATCTGTCATAGCTTCCCTTGGCTAGGAAAGGGAATTCCCGGACCCCTTATGCTTCCTGGGTGAGGTGATGCCCTGCCCTGCTTTGGCTCACACTCCATGGGCTACACCCACCGTCCAACCAGTCCCAGTGAGATGAACCTGGTACCTCAGTTGGAAATGCAGAAGTCACCCGTCTTCTGTGTTGCTCACGCTGGGAGCTATAGACTGGAGCTGTTCCTATTCAGCCATCTTGGAATGATCCTGTTGAATACCAGCTTAATTTAATAGTATACAAAACTCACCCTTTACAGCTCTGTTGCCCCCTTTATGCTGTTATTATCACAAATTACATCTTTATACATTGTATACTCCTTAACGTACATTTATCGTTGTTTTATGCATTTTTTCTTTTAAATTAGATAGTAAAAAGAGTTAAAAAAAAACCTAAAACACAATATTGCTTGCTTTTGTAGCTACCTATGTAGTTAACTTTAACAGTGTTCTTGTTTTTTTGTATAGCTTGGGTTACAATGAGTGCCTTTTCAGTTTTTCTAGAGAACGCCCTTTGGCATTTCTTGAAGGGCAGTTCTGCTAGTGATCAACTCCCTCAGTTTTTGTTTATCTGGGAATGTCTTGTTTTCACTTTCATTCTTTGAAGTAAAGTGTTGCTGGACATAGAATTCTGGATATGTGTTGACAGATGTTTTTCTTTTTCTTTCAGCAATTTAAATATGACATTTCACTGCCTTCTAGCCTCTGTGGGTTCTTAAGAGAAATCAGCTGTTAGTCTTAATGTTTTTTTGTATGTAAAAAGTCACTTTTCCTATTTTCAACATTTTCTCTTTGTTTTTTTGGCAATTTGACTATAATGTGTCTGATTGTGGATATCTTTTAGTTTATTCTATTTGTAGTTCATTGCACTTCTTGGATGTTTAGATGCATATTTTTTACCAAATGTATGAAATTTTTTAGCCATCATTTTTTCAAACACTCTTTCTGTTTTTCCTCTCTTTCCTCTCACTTTGGAAGCCCCGTTATGTGTATATTAGTATGTTAGGATATAGGCTGTATATTAGAGTGTAGGCTCTATTGTTGTATATAGTAGAGTGTAGGTGGCTGTCCTCATAGCCTCTGCTGATCTGGGATGTGGAGGATGGTAGGCAGCCACTTTAAAATGTCACAGTATCCTCTTACTACAAAGCATCAGTTCTTTTCTTCACCAAGTCTTCCTCTCTGGTTATTGCAACAATTTTACTAGATTCCAGAGTTCTGCAAAAGTTTATTCTGACAGTTTTTGCCAGCTCATTAGTTGCTTTTGAGGAGGGATATAAGTCTGGAGTACTCTCAGTTTTGGTGCCCAATAGGATCCATTCTGAGATTAAAAAATAAAAATAGCTGTGATATAATTCTACTCTAAAGGTAGAAATTCTCCAAAGAGAGAAGAAATAGAAAGTGATCAGGCAGAAAAAAAAAAAAAAAGACAGAAGAAACATTTTCTAGAAACCAAGTTTCTATAGAGGTAAAAGTATCCATTCAAGCCTGTAGGAATCATGGTATTACCACATCTAAAACAATTTTATGTCATTCATATGACAAACAGTTAAATGTATCACACCTGACTAGTAACTTGTTGTAACAAACTCCTAGTATAACTCCAATGGTTTTAAAACCTAACTCAGAATCACCTGCTGAGGTTTTCAAATACAAATTTCTGCACCTCCACCCAAAGATTTGCTATGTGAAGAGAGCCCTGGAATCTATATTTTTATTATGCTTCCTAAGTAAGTATTACAATCATCCAGGTTTGAGAGGGACTACCTTAAAAATAAATGAATGGCTGGTGTAACTTTTTCAAAGAAGTAAAGAGTGACCTGATTAGCTTACTTTCAACAGAAAACACTCAGAAATGTGCCTCAGTTCCCTATTTCAAACTCTACCCTCTCCTAACCTAGAATCTAAGAAACATCTAACAGAAAAAGTGGGGGGGAATCAAAATTATTCATTTTGACACTGAATAAATTATTTTAATACTATCATATGTAACTCTGGGAACCATAACATTTTGTTTAGTCAGGTTACATTTTACAGTAAGTTTAGGACAAAACAAGTCTGAATTAAAAATTCAGACTTGTTTTGTCCTAAACTTACTGTAAAATGTAACCTGACTAAACAATTTATTTTTGTGGAAACATGATTATAAATTGCTCACAATAATTAAGTACTTACGTGCAAAGCACCCAAGTGCTTTACACATATTTTATTACTTAATCCTTGTAACAATCTGATAACATAACCAATTTTATCTTCATTGTACAGATGAGGAAACTGAGGCACACACTGATTAATTAACTTAACCAAGGTCACAGAATAAGTGTCAAGAGCCAAAATACGAATACATGCCAAAGTATATGCTGTGCATCATTATAATAAACTCCCTTCGCAAACATGTCATTCGTTAAAGAAGAACTTCATGTTGTAAGTGAGCGCTCATCTCACTAGATATTTTCAAACTTCATACTCTCCTTTCACAAGTCCCTTTTGAACTCCACTAATTCTGTAGCCACTAGCCACATATGGCTATTAAACACGTGAAATGTGTCATCTGGATTCAGATGTTCTGGAAGCATAAAATATACACCAGCATTCCAAAACTTAGTGAAAAAAAGAATATAAACTATCACAATAATTTTTATGTGGATAACATGTTGAAGATTCTGGATATTAACCCTTTGTCATATGAGTAGATGGCAAAAATTTTCTCCCATTCTGTAGGTTGCCTGTTCACTCTGATGGTAGTTTCTTTTGCTGTGCAGAAGATCTTTAGTTGAATTAGATCCCATTTGTCAATTTTGGCTTTTGTTGCCATTGCTTTTGGTGTTTTAAACATGAAGTCCTTGCCCATGCCTAGGTCCTGAATGGTATTGCCTAGGTTTTCTTCTAGGGTTTTTATGGTTTTAGGTCTAATATCCAGAATCTACAAAGAACTCAAACAAATTTACAAGAAAAAAAACAAACAACCCCATCAAAAAGTGGGCGAAGGACATGAACACACACTTCTCAAAAGAAGACATTTATGCAGCCAAAAGACACGTGAAAAAATGCTCATCATCACTGGCCATCAGAGAAATGCAAATCAAAACCACAGTGAGATACCATCTCACACCAGTTAGAATGGCATTCATTAAAAAGCCAGGAAACAACAGGTGCTGGAGAGGATGTGGAGAAATAGAAACACTTTTACACTGTTGGTGGGACTGTAAACTAGTTCACCCATTGTGGAAGACAGTGTGGCGATTCCTCAAGGATCTAGAAGTAGAAATACCATTTGACCCAGCCATCCCATTACTGGGTATATACCCAAAGGACTATAAATCATGCTGCTATAAAGACACATGCACACGTATGTTTATTGTGGCACTATTCACAATAGCAAAGAGTTGGAACCAACCCAAATGTCCAACAACAATAGACTGGATTAAGAAAATGTGGCACATATACACCATGGAATACTATGCAGCCATATAAAAGGATGAGTTCATGTCCTTTGTAGGGACGTGGATGAAGCTGGAAACCATCATTCTCAGCAAATTATCACAAGGACAAAAAAACCAAACACTGCATGTTCTAACTCATAGATGGGAATTGAACAATGAGAACACATGGACACAGGAAGGGGAACATCACACACTGGGGCCTGTTGTGGGGTGGGGGGAGGGGGGACGGATAGCATTAGGAGATATACCTAATGTAAATGACAAGTTAATGGGTGCAGAACACCAACATGGCACATGTATACATATGCAATGAACCTACATGTTGTGCACATGTACCCTAGAACTTAAAGTATAATTTAAAAAAACATGTTCAAATGAAAATATTTTGATATATTGGTAAAATATATTTTTTAAATTGAGTTTACTTGGCGTTCTTTAACTTTTTAAAAAATGTTCCTACTAGAAAATTTAAACTACCTGGCTCACATCATTTCTATTGGATTGCACGGCTATAGAGTTTCTTCAGTGTCCTTTCTACGATTTTTGACCATTTACATCTAGCCCCAAATTAGGATTTTTCTACTTGTATACTTCTGTGAACCCTACAATATGCATCTATTTAAAGGAAATTATAAACTATGCTTTGGTTTTAACACTGGTTGTCTGTGATGAAAAACTATTCCATATATACCATCCTTCCTTAATTTTTCTCCATACCTACTTGCAAAGAGTCAGTAAATAATGAAAGAAAAAAGGAGAGACAGTGCAAAAAGCTATTTGATGATAACTCCAATAATTTCACCCCTACTAGTGAATGAAACTTAAACAGAGAAGGTGTATAATTACATGTATCACCACATCACTCTAAAATCTGCACGCCAAGTTACCCATAGAATGGCTAAATGTACACTTACCCATGAGATTTGTGATAACAGATTCATTTTGTAAAAGTTTGTTGTGATTCTTGCAACATTTTCATTTTAAATGTGACTGAAATATTCTAGCCTCTTTCTTTAATAGTGCAAAAGGCATTATTGGAAAAAATACAGGAAAGGCAGAAGTACCAAGATAAGTGCCACATCTTTTAGAATAGATGTCCTTTTGTCCTCAAAAGTATGTAATTTCCAAAAGGGAAGTTTGCAAAAAAAATATATTTTCCGTTGGACTTACTTCCTACACAATTTCAGAGGTAATAAAGACTTTACAAGTCAATTCAACTTCCAAACTAATGTCTGAATGTCCTCTACAACATTTCCAAATGTATGTAATGGGAAACACTTTTTCCCAAAGCTGCTAGTCATTGTCATCATCATTATTGTTGTCATTATTTTTGTTAATACAGAGCTAAAATGTGTTAACCTGCAGCTTTAACCTATTAGTTCTATTTCTGCCCTCTGCTCTTGGGTCATATAAACCAATCCCATTTGCACTTAAAAGTTCTGCAGTTATTTACAGATAGCTGTTCCCCACCTGGAGAATTCACCGGCTCCCACTCCTTCTTCTGTATACACATGTCTCGTCTCACTATCTACAAGTACTAAGTAATTTTCCCTCACCCACAGTACTTTAGCAAGTAGCCAAGCAAATGGGAGTTAGGACCTCCACTTCTTATTTAGCTGCAAGTATTCAGCCAGGGATAGGAAACATACCAAACAGCAATTTATCAGCTCCTCCTTATTAATATTGGTCTCCAAGAAACTCTGCTTTCTCTCTCACTTCATTTTAAAGTTTTTTTTTAAAAAAATGTTACTAGTCCAATTCAGGGCCTAGTGGAACCAATGCAGTCATGCAGCATGTACGTACAAAATCATGAAGTCCCAGGTTGACTGATCAATGCTTCATTTCCACTTCCAATTGTATTGGGAAAGTAGAGTATGCACCTCTTTCAAGCATTATTAACCAGTATTGATTGTTTAACTGGAAAACAACAAAAACAAGGAGTTGGTATCAATCTTCAAGCAGACTCATTAGAAAAAAAGAAAAACATTGTCTTGTCAGATTTTTAACACAGGTGAAATGTAACCATAGTAACAAATCCATTCAAATAATCATGAAAAGGAAAATTTTTAAGACTCAATAAAATAGACCTATATGTGAAGAAAAAAAGAAAGTATGACTGATGAAAGGCCTGAAGAAATAGCCCTTAGAACATAGTCTCATTCTCTGTTTGGACTTTTTCCCTATTTTTCTGATCCTTAACTGTTGATCATTTTGTATGAAAACCATCTTTTGTTTGTTTTGTTTGTTTACCAACATGGCACATGTATACATGTGTAACAAACCTGCACGTTGTGCATATGTACCCTAAAACTTAAAGTATAACAATAATAAAAAAGAAAAGAAAGCATGTTTACATATGCCTTTTATTGCTGGATCTCTACCCAGCTAATTAGAGCCCAGTGGAGAAAGAAACATTGAAAATCATCTTGATTAAGCAGCTTCTCATGATTGAAAGCCTTGCTGAAGGTTTAAGAGAAAGGAAGATAGCAAAAGATGGAATGTAATCACCCTTGGCTTCCCTTATCTTTGGCTAGTGGTTTCCTAAAGTACTATTATATAAATTACTCAAATGATGCTGTGGAAAATGAGTTAGACAAGACTTTTTAAATATAACTAATTTCTCTCTCTCTCTCTCTCTCTCTCTCTCATCCATCTCTGTCTGTCTCTCTCTCTCTCTCTCTTTCTCCTGTCTCTTCACAGTGACTGTTTTGAGCCCAGCAGAAAAAGGTAAGATGATGTTGGAAATTGTATTGATCAGGACTGTGTCCTTTTTTTCATCTAAAAGTAAATAACATAAAAGCCTATAGACTGAGCAATTTTCCCAGGAATACACTTGGGTGAGGAGAAAGTTTAGAATGATGGTTTTCAGGAAGCTTACCCAGAGATAGAAAAAAAACATCTTCAGTGTCCCCTTTGGCTGTAGGACAAGAATTGGAAATTATCAGGATTTATGACAGAGAAGGACACAGTTAAGCACTCTGTCTGACATAGTGACCCTAGGCTGTCTCTTTGTTCAATACTGTTGTCCTAGGTATGTTGCCTTTCTACCCAGTCCATCTCCTCTTTAAGGCATGGAGTAAAGGCCCCAGAAGAGACTTTAAAGGCATCCTTAAAGGTGATCCTTTAAAGGTGATCCTTCACCATCACAGTTCCAGTATATTTATTGTGTTCCTCTCTGCTCCTCACCACCATCTTGGCTTGACCTGCAAAATATACTATCTTTCTAAAGAGATTGTGGCATTTTCCATTTAAAAAAGTGTAAGCTAATCATTAGTCTTAATAAACCTTTAGCTTTACATTATTTTATCAGTAATAACCGTGAGTGTTTATGTAGCCACTTTATATAGCCAGTTTTAATTCTCACTTCAGGGGAATTAATTGTTATAATTTATTAACCTACCTAGCATTCATATTATGCTGTTTTAAAGCTCCAGTTTGCTGTTATTCATTCAACAGAGGCATTGGCTGTAGAGGCAAGAGAGCAGAGTGGTTAGAAGACAGTAGACCATAGTATACAAAAGTGTGAGTTCTGTAGCTAGACTGTCTGAATTCAAATCCTGGCTCTGCTATTTCCTAGTAAATTATTTTACCTCTTTGTGTTCATTTTATTCATGTATAGAATAAAAATGATGACACTACCTATTACATAGAAGTGTCAAAATATAATGAGTAAATGTATGTAGAGCACTTAGAACAGTGGTAAACAGAACGTACTGGTGATTCAGTACGTTTCCTACCATTATTACAATATTAGAGCAAGTCTTGAGTTGCTTCTTATTCTTATGCATGACCCTTAAGGTCAGAGATCATCTTCTGAATAAAATATTGAATAATTATATATAAATATTTTCCACAATAAATTTTCAAGACAAATTGAGTAGAGGCTTAGATGATTAGATGATACTGTACCATAATAGGAATAATGGCATAAGCCAGTGAGACTTGACTAGAAACAGACTCATAGTCTAATGACTATCTGGGGTCCCTTCTAATCCTGTGGATCTGTGACAGATCTGGGATGATCTGGAGCTTAGGAATTTGGTAGAGTCCAGGGATGGGGTGATGATTAAGAGATGAATTTAGGAATGAGATGAGCATTAGGCATGATCCATCAGATGATTCACATATAATCAAGAATAATGCATTGCCCACAGTTGCTCATCTTCAAATTATATTTTCACAATTCTATGTAATAGGTTTCAAATTATACTGCACTATTAAAGTAAAACACAATACAGTATATGACTGCCAGTAGGAACATTATTTGGCATTGGCAAAGAAAACAAAAAGCAGTGAAATTAAAGCCTCAAATCACATAAACTTTCAGTCTCCAAAGCTTAAGAAAACCATAGTCAAACACTGCAAAAGTTTTCCCATTTCTTATTTACTTATAATGATTCCTGTACTGGCTTGTGGAGTGTCTCCCTAAAATTCACATCCACCTGGAAGTTGAAAATATGACCTTATTTGGAAAGATGGTCTTTTCAGATATAATCAAGTTAAGATAAGGCCATACTGGATTCAAGTGAGCCCTAATACAGTAATTGGTATCCTTATATGAAGAGGGAAATTTGGATACACAGACACATACAGAGAGAGGACAGCCATATGAAAATGGAGACAGAGGCTGGAGTTATGCTGCCACAAGCCAAGTAACACTATGGATTGCCAGCAACCTCCAGAAACTAGGAAGAGGCAAAGAAGGATACTCCCCTGAACATTTCAGCAAGAGTATGGTCCTGCCTACACCTTGATTTCAGACTTCTAGCTTCCAGAACTCTGAGAGAATAAATTTCTCTTATTTTAAGCCACCCAGCTTGTGGTCATTTATTACCACAGCCCTAGGAAACTAATACAATTCCTGATAAATTTCACTCTCTAACGCACTGTTAAAAAGCATTGTATCCGTAGCAAATAACCAGACTTTGGTGTTACATCTACCTCGGATCAAGTATTGACTTTGCCGCTTACTATATATGTGATCTTGGGGAACTTAACTTCTCTAAGTTTCACTTTCTTCCTCTGTGATCTTTCATGGTTATTTTGAGCACTAATGAGATTATGTATGTAAGTCTCTTGGTATAGTGCCTGACACATGATAAATACAAAATAATAGTTAATAGTATTATGATTATGATTTTTATTGTTATTAACATTGGAGAGGATCTGAAAGATCTTTCTTCTAAGAAGCATAACATATTTCAGGATTATAATTCCTTATGACTACTTTTGTGAATAGATTGTCAAAATCCATACATTTGTATTTTATAGGGAGAACAATTGAGAACCAAAGAAGTAAAATATATTGACCTAGTTATGCTGATTCTACTGCACAGAAAGGACTAAAGCTCAGGTCATCTGAATCATAATCCTGAATATTATATATATATATATATATATATATATATATATATAATATCTGCCTTGGTTTTGCAGGATTCAGATACTCTTTTTTTATTTTTTAATTTTTGTGGATAGATAGTAGGTGTATATATTTAGGGGGTACATGAGATATTTTGATATGGGCATACAATGTGTAATAATCACATCAGGGTAAATGGGATATCCATCACTTCAAACATTTATTATTTCTCTGTATTATAAATATTCCAGTTATACCATTTAGTTATTTTTAAATATACAACAAAATATTGTTGACTGTTGTCACCCTGTTGTGCCATCAAATACTAGATCTTTTTTAAATATGTGAGTTCATATGTTTTCCCACAGATCATACTTTAAAAAACATGATAATGTATTTATTTTGATTTCATAAATATATTGCATAGATGATTTCATTCAGCATCATACTATCCATATTTTGAAGATCATGACTGGGAAATCTTCCCTCCTCCACCCTTGAAGTAAAAATCTGGGATGATCTGGAGCTTAGGGATTTAGTAGAGTCCAGGGATGAGGTGATGATTAAGAGATAAATTTAGGAATGATATGAACTTTAGGCATGATCCATCAGATGATGCACATATAATTAAAATAATGCATTGCCCACAGTTGCTCTTCTGCAAAAAGGTCCATTAATCATTTTAAACAAAAGTTCAACTAATCTAATAATTAATTTGCATTTTAAATGGTTTGCATACTAAATTTTCTGATTTCATTCATAAAACGGTTGTAATTATTTACCTTTTCAGAAATAAATGTAATTTCTAAATAACAGAACTGTTATGGGTCAACTTGTGTCCTCTCAAAATTCATCTGTTTAAGCCCTTACTTTCAGTACTTCAGAATGTGACTATTTGTATAAGGTCTTTAAAGAGGTAGTTAAGTTAAAATGAGGTCAACTAGGGTGGGCCATAATCCAGTCTGATGTCTTTATAGGGAAAGGAAATCTGGACACAGATAGGTACAGAAGGAAGACCATGTGAAGACACAGGGAGAAGATGACTATCTACATGCCAAGGAGAGGGGCCTTCAAAGTGGCCAATCCTGCTGACACTTTTATCTTGGACTTCTAACCTCCAGAATTGTGAGACAATAAATTTCTGCCATTTAGAGACCCAGTCTGTGTTACTTTATTATGACAGCCCTAGCAAACTGATACAAGAATATAATATTAGGTTTCCATTGGAAAATCCAAAGTGTAGAAATATCTGCTTCTAACAAAAGCAAAAATTGGCAAATGGGATCTAATTAAACTGAAGAGCTTCTGCACAGCAAAAGAAACTATCAACAAAGTAAACAACCTACAGAATGGGAGACAACCTACAGAATGGAAGAAAATTTTTGCAAACTATGTGCTCGAAAAAAGTCTAATATCCAGCAGCTGTAAAGAACTTAAACAAATTTATAAGAGAACATCAAATAATCCCATTAAAAAGTGGGCAAAGGGCATGAACAATTTTCAAAAGAAAACATACATGTGGCCAACAAATATGAATAAAAGCTCAATATCACTGATCATTACAGAACTGCAAATCAAAACCACAATGAGATACCGTCTCAGAATGGCTACTATTAAAAAGTCAAAAAATAACAGATGCTGGTGAGATTGTGGAGAAAAGGGAACACTTACACACTGTTGGCGGGAGTGCAAATTAGTTCAACAATTGTGGAAGACAGCGTGGTGATTCCTCGAAGACCTAAAAACAGAAATACCATTCAACCCAGCAGTCCCATTACTGGGTATATATTCCCCGAGTAATATAAATCATTTTACCATAAGGACACATGCAGGCAAGTGATCATTGCAGCACTATTCACAATAGCAAAGATGTGGAATCAACCTAAATGCCCATCAATGACAGACTGGATAAAGAAAATCTGGTACATAACACACCATGAAGTACTGTGCAGCTATAGAAAAGAATGAAATCATGTCTTTTGTGGGAACATGGATGGGGCTGGAGGCTATTATCTTTACCGAACAGAAAACAAAATACCACATGTTCTCACTTATAAGTGGGAGATAAATGATGAGAACTCATGAACCATGAAGAAGAGAATAACAGACACTGGGTTCTACTTGAGGATGTGGAGTGGGAGGAGGCAGAGGAACAGAAAAAAATAACGATTGGATACTAAGATTAATAATACCTGGGTGACAAAATAATCTGTATAACAAACCCTTTGACACAAGTTTACCTATATAAGAAACCTTCACATTTGCCCCCGAACCTAAAATAAAAGTTTAAAAATAAAATAAAGATCTGCTTTGTGTCAGATTCTCAATTATACTAACCTTAATTTATTGGTATTATATTAAACATCAGGAGGGTGAGAGGGCACTGAGAGTAAAACCTCTGGGCTACAGTATGATCTTTTAGACTCACCTCTAGACTGCATAGGAAATCTTCAGTTTGGTTTTAATTAGTTATCTCAGTGATCTCAATAATATATTATTTTATATTTATTATTGTAGAATTACTTTATAATTAAGGTTTAGAGATCAGATAAAAGCCTCCCTTAGATGCTAACTCACTCCTAAAAGACATTTAAATATAGATATTTTTGTTACAAAAATATTTATGGGCATCATGCTATCTGACTTCAAACTATACTACAAGTCTACAGTAACCAAAACAGCATGGTACTGGTACTACAACAGAGACATAGATCAATGGATCAGAACAGAGCCCTCAGAAATAATGCCACATATCTACAACTATCTGATCTTTGACAAACCTGACAAACAAAAGCAATGGGAAAAGGATTCCCTATTTAATAAATGGTGCTGGGAAAACTGGCTAGCCATATGTAGAAAGCTGAAACTGGATCCCTTCCTTACACCTTATACAAAAATTAATTCAAGATGGATTAAAGACTTCAATGTTAGACCTAAAACCATAAAAACCCTAGAAGAAAACCTAGGCAATACCATTCAGGACATAGGCATGGTCAAGGACTTCATGTCTAAAACACCAAAAGCAATGGCAACAAAAGCAAAAATTGACAAATGGGAACTAATTAAACTAAAGAGCTTCTGCACAGCAAAAGAAACTACCATCAGAGTGAACAGGCAACCTACAAAATGGGAGAAAATTTTCGCAACCTCCTCATCTGACAAAGGGCTAATATCCAGAATCTACAATGAACTCAACAAATTTACAAGAAAAAAACAAACAACCCCATCAAAAAGTGAGTGAAGGACATGAACAGACACTTCTCAAAAGAAGACATTTATGCAGCCAAAAAAACACATGAAAAAATGCTCATCATCACTGGCCATCAGAGAAATGCAAATCAAAACCACAATGAGATACCATCTCACACCAGTTAGAATGGCCATCATTAAAAAGTCAGGAAACAACAGGTGCTGGAGAGGATGTGGAGAAATAGGAACACTTTTACACTGTTGGTGGGATTGTAAACTAGTTCAACCATTGTGGAAGTCAGTGTGGCGATTCCTCAGGGATCTAGAACTAGAAATACCATTTGACCCAGCCATCCCATTACTGGGTATATACCCAAAGGATTATAAATCATGCTGCTATAAAGACACATGCACACGTATGTTTACTGCAGCACTATTCACAATAGCACAGACTTGGAACCAACCCAAATGTCCAACAACAATAGACTGGATTAAGAAAATGTGGCACATATACACCATGGAATACTATGCAGCCATAAAAAATGATGAGTTCATGTCCTTTGTAGGGACATGGATGAAACTGGAAACCATCATTCTCAGTAAACTATCGCAAGGACAAAAAACCGAACACAGCATGTTCTCACTCATAGGTGGGAATTAAACAATGAGAACACATGGACACAGGAAGGGTAACATCACACTCCAGGGACTGTTGTGGGGTGGGGGGAGTGGGGAGGGACAGCGTTAGGAGATATAACTAATGCTAAATGACGGGTTAATGGGTGCAGCACACCAACATGGCGCAGGGATACATATGTAACAAACCTGCACATTGTGCACATGTACCCTAAAACTTAAAGTATATTAATAATAATAATAATAATAATAAAAGAAAAGTCAAACAATATAGAAATCTAGAAAATGAAAATTTCCAGTTATCTTCACACTGCCTCCTCTATCACTATTCATAGACAACTGCTATATTTAGTTTTATTTGTATTTGAGATCTTTGTCTTTGCATTCACATAGAAACATATAAGTATAGATATGTATATTTATATAGGCTTGGTTGTTTATTTTAATTGAGTGATACTGTGCATATTTTTCTGAAACTATATTTTTTACTTAATAATATATCATAAATGTATTTCCATGTTACTATATACAAATATATTTCATTTTAAAATGATCTCAGAGTATTTCATCGAATGGGTGTACTAGATTTATGTAACCATTTATTATTATTATTATTACTATTATTTCAATAGTTTTGGGGGAACAGGTGGTGTTTGGTTACATGGATAAGTACTTTGGCTGTGATTTCTGAGATTTTGGTGTACCCATCACCCAAACGGTACACTGAACCCAATGCATAGCCTTTTATCCCTCACCCCACTCCCATCCTTCCCCTAAATCCCCAAAGTCCATTCTTATGCATTTGCATCCTCATAACTTAGCTCCCACTTATAACTGAAAACATATGATTTTTTTTTTCTATTTCTGAGACACTTCACTTAGAATAATGGTCTCCAACTCCATCCAGATTGCTCAAAATGCCATTATTTTATTCCTTTTAATGGCTAAGTATTATTCCATGGTAAGTACACACCACATTTTCTTTATCCACTCATTGGTTGATGAGCATTTAGGCTGGTTTCATATTTTTGCAATTGTGAATTGTGCTGCTATAAACATACATGTGCAAGTGTATTTTTCTTATAATGACTTCTTTTATTCTTTTATTTTAAACCAAAGATACATAGTAGTGGGATTGCTGAGTCGAATGGTAGATCTACTTTCAGTTCTTTAAGGAATCTCCGTAATGTTTTCAACAGTGGTTGTAATAGTTTACCTTCCCATTAGCAGTGTAAAAGTGTTCCGTTTTTACCACATTCATGCCAACATTTATTGTTTTTTGATTTTTAAATTATGGCCATTCTTGAAGGAATAAGGTGGTATCTCATTGGTTTTGATTTGCATTTCCCTGATCATTAGTGATGTTGAGCATTTTTTCATGTTTGTTGGCCATTTGTATATCTTCTTTATAGAATTGTCTATTCATGTCTTTAGCTCACTTTTTCAGTGGGATTATTTGTTTTTTCTTGATGATTTGTTTGAGTTCCTTGTAGATTCTGGATATTAGTCCCTTATCAGATGCATAGTTTAAGAATATTTTTTCCCATTCTGTGGATTTTATGTTTACTTTGCTGAATATTTATTTTGCTGTGCAGAAGCTTTTAAGTCCAATCTATTTATCTTTGTTTTTGTTGCATTTGCTTTTGGGTCTGGGTCATGAGCTCTTTGCCTAAACCAAAGTCTAGAAGAGTTTTCCTATGTTATTTTCTGGAATTTTTATGATTTCAGGTCTTAGCTTAAGTCTTTGATCCATCTTGAGTTGATTTTTGTATATGGTGAGAGATGAGGCTTCAGTTTCATTCTTCTGCCTGTGGCTTGCCAGCTATCCCAGCACCATTTGTTGAATTGGGTGTCCTTTCCCCATTTTGTGTTTTGCTTTCTTCGTCAAAGATCAGTTGGCTCTAAGTATTTGGCTTTATTTCTGGGTTCTCTATTCTGTTCCATTGGTCTGTGTGCCTGTTTTTATAAAAGTACCATGCTGTTTTGTTAACTATAGCCTGGTAGTATATTTTGAAATTGGGTAATGTGATACCTCCAGATTTGTTCTTTTTGCTTAGTCTTTCTTTGGCTATTTGGGTGCTTTTTTGGTTTCATACGAATTTCAGGATTTTTTTTTTCTAGTTCTGTGAAGAATGATGATGATATTTTAATGGGAATTGCATTGAATCTGTAGATTGCTTTTGTCAGTATGGTCATTTTCACAATATTGATTCTACCCATCCATGAGCATGGGATGTGTTTCTACTTGTTTGTATCATCTATGACTTCTTTCAGCAGTGTTATGTAGTTTTCCTTGTAGAGGTCTTTCACTCCTTGGTTAGGTATATTCCTTAGTTGTTGTTTTTTTCAGTTATTGTAAAAGGAGTTGAGTTCTTGATTTGATTCTCAGCTTGGCCATAGTTGGTGTATAGCAGTGCTGCTGATTTATGTACATTGATTTTATATCCAGACACTACTGCATTCATTGACCAGATCTGGAGATTTTAGGATGAGTCTTTAGAGTTTTCTAGGTGTACGATCATATCATTGGTGAACAGCAACAGTTTGAATTTCTCTATCGGTTTTGGATTTTTTTTCTCTCTGTACCAATTTCTTTCTCTTGTCTGATTGCTCTGGCTAGGATTTCTGATCCTATGTTGATCATAAGTGGTAAAAGTGGGCGGCCAGGCATGGTGGCTCACGCCTGTAATCCCAGCACTTTGGGAGGCTGAGGCGGCTGGATCACCTGAGGTCAGCAGTTTGAGACCAGCCTGACCAACATGGAAAAACCCTGTCTCTACAAAAAATACAAAATTATCCAGGCGTGGTGGTGCATGCCTGTAATCCCAGCTACCCAGGAGGCTGAGGCAGGAGAATCGCTTGAACCCGGAAGGCGGAGGTTGCTGTGAGCCGAGATCATGCCATTGCACTCCAGCCTGGGCAACAGGAGCAAAACACTGTCTCAAAAAAAAGAAAAAGTGGGCATCCTTGTCTTTTTCCATTTCTCAAGAGGAATGCTTTCAGCTTTTCCCCATTCAGTATAATGTTGGCTGTGTGTTTGTCATAGATGGCTTTCATTGCCATAATGTATGTGCCTTCTATGCTGATTTTGCTGAGAGTTTTAATCATAAAGGGATGCTGGATTTCATCAAATGCTTTTTCTGTGTCTATTGAGATCATATGATTATTGTTTTTAGTTCTATTTATGTGGTGTATCATATTTATTGACTTGTGTATGTTAAACCAGCCCTTCATCCCTGGTAGGAAACCACTTGATCATGGTGAATTATCTTTTTGATATGCTATTGGATTCGGTTGGCTAGTATTTTGTAGAGGATTTTTGCATCTCTGTTCATCGGGGATATTAGTCTGTAGTTTTCTTTTTTTGTTATGTCCTTTCCTGGTTTTGGTATTAGGGCGATACTGGCTTTATAGAATGATTTAGGGAGGATTCCCTTTGTCTCTGTCTTTTGGAGTAGTTTCAGTAGGAGTGGTACCAATTCTTCGAATGTCTGATAGAATTCAGCTGTGAATTTATCTGGTCCTGGATTTCTTTTTGTTAGCATTTTTTATTGCTCTTTCTATCTTGCTACTTGTTATTGGGATGTTCAGAGATTCTATTTCTTTCTGGTTTAACCTAGGAAGCTTGAATATTTCTAGGAAATTATCCATCTCCTCTAGGTTTTCTAGTTTGTGGTCTTGAAGGTATTTACAGTAGCCTTCAATGATCTTTTGTATTTCTGTGCTATCAGTTGTAATATTTCCTATTTCATTTCTAATTGAGCTTATTTGTACTTCTCTCTTTTTATGTTGGTTAATCTTGCTTATGGTCTATTGATTTTGTTTATCTTTCAAATATCCAGCTTTTTGTCTTATTTATCTTTTGTATTTTTTGTTTCAATTTCATTTAGTTCTGCTCTGATCTTTGTTACATTGTTTTCTTCCACTTGGTTTGGTTTGGTTTGTTCTTGTTTCTCTAGTTTCTTGAGGTGTGAGCTTAATTGTTTGTTTGCACTCTTCAGACTTTTTGATGTAGATGCTTAATGTTACAAACTTTCCTCTTAGCACCGCCTTTGCTGTATACCAGAGATTTTGATAGGTTGTGTCACTATTATTATTCAGTCCAAACAATTTTTTCCTTTCCATATTGATTTTATTGTTGATCCAGGAGCAGATTATTTAATTTCCATGTATCTGTATAGTTTTGAAGGTTCCTTTTGGAGTTAACTTCCAATTTTATTCCACTGTTGTCTGTGAGAGTACTTCATGTAATTTCAACTTTCTTACATTTATTGAGACTTTTTTATGTCCTATCATATGGTCTATCTTGCAAAATGTTCCATGTGCTGAAGAAAAGAATGTATATTCTGCAGTAGTTTGGTAGCATATTCTGTAAATATCTGTTAATTCCATTTGTTATAGGGTATATAGTTTAAATCCATTGTTTCTTTGTTGACTTTCTGTCTCGATGACCAGTCTAGTGCTGTCAGTTGAGTATTGAAGTCTCCCACTATTGCTGTGTTACCATCTATCTTGTTTCTTAGGTCTAATAGTTATTGTTTCACAAATTTGGGAGCACTAGTGTTAGGTGCATATATATTTAGGGTTGCTACATTTTCCTATTGCCCTAAATTTCTCATCATTATATAATGTCTCTCTTTGTCTTTTTTAAACTTGTTCCTTTAAAGTCTGTTTTGCTGATATAAGAATAGCTACTCTGGTTCACTTTTGGTTTCCATTTGCATTGACTATCTTTTTCCATGCCTTTACCGTAAGTTTATGTGAGTCCATATGTCTTCGGTGAGTCTCTTGAAGACAGGAGATACTTGAGTGGTAGATTTTTATCCATTCTGCCATTCTGTATCTTCTAAATAGATTATTTAGGCAATTTATATTCAACTTTAGTATTGAGATACAAACTAATGTTCTACTCATTATACTAGTTGTTACCTGAATACCTTGTTTTTCTTTTTTTTTAATTATCCTTTAAGTTTTACGGTATATGTGCACAATGTGCAGGTTAGTTACATATGTATACATGTGCCATGTTGGTGTGCTGCACGCATTAAATCCCCCTCCCCCCACCACAACAGGCCCCGGTGTGTGATGTTCCCCTTCCTGTATCCACGTGTTCTCATTGTTCAATTCCCACCTATAAGTGAGAACATGCAGTGTTTGGTTTTTTGTCCTTATGAGAGTTTGCTGACAATGATGGTTTCCACTTTCATCCATGTCCCTACAAAAGACATGAACTCATCATTTTTTGTGGCTGCATAGTATTCCATGGTGTATATGCGCCACACTTTCTTTTTTTTTTTTTTTTTTTTTTTTTTTTTTTTTTTTATTTTTTTTTTTTTTTTTTTTTTTTTATTTTTTTTTATTTTATTATTATACTTTAGGGTTTTAGGGTACATGTGCACAATGTGCAGGTTTGTTACATATGTATCCATGTGCCATGTTGATTTCCTGCACCCATTAACTCGTCATTTAGCATTAGGTGTATCTCCTAATGCTGTCCCTCCCCCCTCCCCCCACCCCACAACAGTCCCCGGAGTGTGATGTTCCCCTTCCTCTGTCCATGAGTTCTCATTGTTCAATTCCCACCTATGAGTGAGAACATGCGGTGTTTGGTTTTTTGTCCTTGCGATAGTTTACTGAGAATGATGTTTTCCAGTTTCATCCATGTCCCTACAAAGGACACGAACTCATCATTTTTTATGGCTGCATAGTATTCCATGGTGTATATGTGCCACATTTTCTTAATCCAGTCTATCGTTGTTGGACATTTGGGTTGGTTCCAACTCTTTGCTATTGTGAATAGTGCCGCAATAAACATACGTGTGCATGTGTCTTTATAGCAGCATGATTTATAGTCCTTTGGGTGTATACCCAGTAATGGGATGGCTGGGTCAAATGGTATTTCTAGTTCGAGATCCCTGAGGAATCGCCACACTGACTTCCACAATGGTTGAACTAGTTTACAGTCCCACCAACAGTGTAAAAGTGTTCCTATTTCTCCACATCCTCTCCAGCACCTGTTGTTTCCTGACTTTTTAATAATGGCCATTCTAACTGGTGTGAGATGGTATCTCATTGTGGTTTTGTTTTGCATTTATCTGATGACCAGTGATGATGAGCATTTTTTCATGCGTCTTTTGGCTGCATAAATGTCTTCCTTTGAGAAGTATCTGTTCATATCCTTCACCCACTTTTTGATGGGGTTGTTTTTTTCTTGTAAATGTGTTTGAGTTCATTGTAGATTCTGGATATTAGCCCTTTGTCAGATGAGTAGATTGCAAAAATTTTCTCCCATTCTGTAGGTTGTGTCTTCACTCTGATGGTAGTTTCTTTTGCTGTGCAGAAGATTTTTAGTGGAATTACATCCTAATTGTCAATTTTGGCTTTTGGTGCCATTGCTTTTGGTGTTTTAGACATGAAGTCCTTGTGCGTGCCTATGTCCTGAATGGTATTGCCTTGGTTTTCTTCTAGGGTTTTTATGGTTTTAGGTCTAACATTTAAGTCTTCAATCCATCTTGAATTAATGTTTGTATAAGATGTAAGGAAGGGATCCAGTTTCAACTTTCTACATATGGCTAGCCAGTTTTCCCAGCACCATTTATTAAATAGGGAATCCTTTCTCCATTTCTTGTTTTTGACAGGTTTGTCAAACATCAGATGGTTGTAGATGTGCGGCATTATTACTGAGGGCTTTGTTCTGTTCCATTGATCTATCTCTCTGTTTTGGTACCAGTACCATGCTGTTTTGGTTACTGTAGCCTTGTAGTATAGTTTGAAGTCAGGTGGTGTGATGCCTCTGGCTTTGTTCTTTTGGCTTAGGATTGACTTGGCAATGTGGGCTCTTTTTTGCTTCCATATGAACTTTAAAGTAGTTTTTTCCAATTCTGTGAAGAAGGTCATTGGTAGCTTGATGGGGATGGCATTGAATCTATAAATTACCTTGGGGAGTATGGCCATTTTCACAATATTGATTCTCCCTATCCATGAGCATGGAATGTTCTTCCATTTGTTTGTGTCCTCTTTTATTTCATTGAGCAGTGGTTTGTAGTTCTCCTTGAAGAGGTCCTTCACGTCCCTTGTAAGTTGGATTCCTAGGTATTTTATTCTCTTTGAAGCAATTATGAATGGGAGTTCACTCATGATTTGACTCTCTGTTTGTCTGTTATTGGTGTATAAGAATGCTTGTGATTTTTGCACATTGATTTTGTATCCTGAGACTTTGCTGAAATTGCCTATCAGTTTAAGGAGATTTTGGGCTGAGACAATGGGGTTTTCTAGATATACAATGATGTCATCTGCAAACAGGGACAATTTGACTTCCTCTTTTCCTAATTGAATACCCTTTATTTCCTTCTCCTGCCTGATTGCCCTGGCCAGAACTTCCAACACTATGTTGATTAGGAGTGGTGAGAGAGGGCATCCCTGTCTTGTGCCAGTTTTCAAAAGGAATGCTTCCAGTTTTTGCGCATTCAGTATGATATTGGCTATGGGTTTGTCATAGATAGCTCTTATTATTTTGAGATCTATCCCATCAATACCTAATTTATTGAGAGTTTTTAGCATGAAGTGTTGTTGAATTTTGTCAAAGGCCTTTTCTGCATCTATTGAGATAATCATATGGTTTTTGTCGTTGGTTCTGTTTTTATGCTGAATTAAGTTTATTGATTTGCATATGTTGGACCAGCCTTGCATCCCAGGAATGAAGCCCACTTGATCATGGTGGATAAGCTTTTTGATGTGCTGCTGGATTCAGTTTGGCAGTATTTTACTGAGGATTTTTGCATCGATGTTCATCAAGGATATTGGTCTAAAATTCCTTTTTTTTGTTGTGTCTCTGCCAGGCTTTGGTATTGGAATGATGCTGGCCTCATAAAATGAGTTAGGGAGGATTCCCTCTTTTTCTATTGATTGGAATAGTTTCAGAAGGAATGGTAGCAGCTCCTCCTCCTACCTCTGGTAGAATTTGGCTGTGAATCCATCTGGTCCTGGACTTTTTTTGGTTGGTAAGCTACTAATTATTGCCTGAATTTCAGAGCCTGTTATTGGTCTATTCAGAGATTCAAATTCTTCCTGGTTTAGTCTTGGGAGGGTGTATGTGTCAAGGAATTTATCTATTTCTTCTAGATTTTCTAGTTTATTTGCATAGAGCTGTTTAAAGTGTTCTCTGATGGTAGTTTGTATTTCTATGGGATTGGTGGTGATACCCCCTTTATCATTTTTTATTGCATCCATTTGATTCTTCTCTCTTTTCTTCTTTATTAGTCTTGCTAGCGGTCTATCAATTTTGTTGATCTTTTCAAAAAACCAGCTCCTGGATTCACTGATTTTCTGAAGGGATTTTTGTCTTTCTATTTCCTTCAGTTCTACTCTGATCTTAGTTATTTCTTGCCTTCTGCTAGCTTTTGAATGTGTTTGCTCTTGCTTCAGTAGTTCTTTTAATTGTGATGTTAGGGTGTCAATTTTAGATCTTTCCTGCTTTCTCTTGTGGGCATTTAGTGCTATAAATATCCCCTTACATACTGCTTTAAATGTGTCCCAGAGATTCTGTTATGTTGTGTCTTTGTTCTCATTGGTTTCAAAGAACATCTTTATTTCTGCCTTCATTTCGTTATGTACCCAGTAGTCATTCAGGAGCAGGTTGTTCAGTTTCCATGTAGTTTAGCAGTTTGGAATGAGTTTCTTAATCCTGAGTTCGAGTTTGATGGCACTGTGGTCTGAGAGACAGTTTGTTATAATTTCTATTCTTTTACATTTGCTGAGGAGTGCTTTACTTCCAACTATGTAGTCAATTTTGGAATAAGTGTGATGTGGTGCTGAGAAGAATGTATATTCTGTTGACTTGGGGTGGGGAGTTCTGTAGATGTCTATTAGGTCAGCTTGGTGCAGAGCTGAGTTCAATTCCTGGATATCCTTGTTAACTTTCTATCTCGTTGATCTGTCTGATGTTGACAGTGGTGTGTTAAAGTCTCCCACTATTATTGTATGGGAGTCTAAGTCTCTTTATAGGTCTGTAAGGACTTGCTTTATGAATCTGGGTGCTCCTGTATTGGTTGCATATATATTTAGGATAGTTAGCTCTTCTTGTTGAATTGATCCCTTTACCATTATGTAATGGCCTTCTTTGTCTCTTTTGATCTTTGTTGGTTTTATTAGAGACTAGGATTGCAACCCCTGCCTTTATTTGTTTTCCATTTGCTTGGTAGATCTTCCTCCATCCCTTTATTTTGAGCCTTTGTGTGTCTCTGCACGTGAGATGGGTTTCCTGAATACAGCACACTGATGGGTCTTGACTCTTTATCCAATTTGCCAGTCTGTGTCTTTTAATTGGAGCATTTAGCCCATTTACATTTAAGGTTAATATTTGTATGTATGAATTTGATCCTGTCATGATGATGTTAGCTGGTTATTTTGCTCGTTAGTTGATGCAGTTTCTTCCTAGCCTTGATGGTCTTTACAATTCAGCATGTTTTTGCAGTGGCTGGTACCAGTTGTTCCTTTCCATGTTTAGTGCTTCTTTCTGGAGCTCTTTTAGGGAAGGCCTGGTGGTGACAAAATCTCTCAGCATTTTCTTGTCCATAAAGGATTTTATTTCTCCTTCACTTATGAAGCTTAGTTTGGCTGGCTATGAAATTCTGGGTTGAAAATTCTTTTCTTTAAGAATTTTGAATATTGGCCCCCACTCTCTTCTGGCTTGTAGAGTTTCTGCTGAGATGTCAGCTGTTAGTGTGATGGGCTTCCCTTTGTGGGTAACCTGACCTTTCTCTCTGGCTGCTCTTAACATTTTTTCCTTCATTTCAACTTTGGTGAATCTGACAATTATGTGTCTTGGAGTTGCTCTTCTCGAGGAGTATCTTTGTGGCATTCTCTTTATTTCCTGAATTTGAATGTTGGCCTGCCTTGCTAGATTGGGGAAGTTCTCCTGGATAATATCCTTCAGGGTGTTTTCCAGCTTGGTTCCATTCTCCCCGTCACTGTCAGGTACACCAATCAAACATAGATTTGGTCTTTTCACATAGTCCCATATGTCTTGGAGGCCTGTTTGTTTTTTTTTATTCTTTTTTCTCTAAACTTCTCTTCTCGTTTCATTTCATTCATTTCATCTTCCATCACTGATACCCTTTCTTCCAGTTGATCGCATCAGCTCCTGAGGCTTCTGCATTCTTCACGTAGTTCTTGAGCCTTGGCTTTCAGCTCCATCAGGTCCTTTAAGGACTTCTCTGCATTGGTTATTCTAGTTATCCATTCGTGTAATTTTTTTTCAAAGGTTTTAACTTCTTTGCCATTGGTTTGAATTTCCTCCTGTAGCTCGGAGTAGTTCGATCGTCTGAAGTTTTCTTCTCTCAACTCTTCAAAGTCATTCTCCGTCCAGCTTTGTTCCGTTGCTGGTGAGGAGTTGCATTCCTTTGGAGGGGGAGAGGTCCTCTGATTTTTAGAGCTTCCAGTTTTTCTGCTCTGTTTTTTCCCCAGCTTTGTGGTTTTATCTACCTTTGGTCTTTGATGATGGTGACGTACAGATGGGGTTTTGGTTTGGATGTCCTTTCTGTTTGTTAGTTTTCCTTCTAACAGTCAGGACCCTCAGCTGCAGGTCTGTTGGAGTTTGCTGGAGGTGCACTCCAGACCCTGTTTGCCTGGGTATCAGTAGCATACTTGGGGGTCAGGGACCCACTTGTGGAGGCAGTCTGTCTGTTCTCAGATCTCCTGCTGCATGCTGGGAGAACCACTACTCTGTTCAAAGCTGTCAGACAGGGACATTTAAGTCTGCAGAGGATTCTGCTGCCTTTTGTTTGTCTGTGCCCTGCCCCCAGAGGTGGAGTCTACAGAGGCAGGCAGGCCTCCTTGAGCTGTGGTGGGCTCCACCAAGTTCAAGTTTCCAAGCAGCTTTGTTTACCTACTCAAGCCTAGGCAATGGCGGGCACCCCTCCCCCAGCCTCCCTGCCGCCTTGCTGTTTGATCTCAGACTGCTGTGCTAGCAATGAAGGAGGCTCTGTGGGCATAGGACCCTCTGAGCCAGGCACAGGATATAATCTCCTGGTGTGCCGTTTGCTAAGACCATTGGAAAAGCGCAGTATTATGGTGGGAGTGACCTGATTTTCCAGGTGCCATCAGTCACCCCTTTCTTTGACTAGGAAACACAATTCCCTGACCCCTTGCACTGCCCTGGTGAGGCAATGCCTTGCCCTGCTTCAGCTAGTGCTTGGTGCACCGCACCCCCTGTCCTAAACCCACTTTCCGACACTCCCCAGTGAGATGAACCCGGTACCTCAGTTGGAAATGCAGAAATCACCCATCTTCTGCATCACTCATGCTGGGAGCTGTACACTGGAGCTGTTCCTATTCAGCCATCTTGGGTCTTTTTCATTATGTTATTTTTTAATATGTCCTGTGGGATTTATGCTTTGGAAATTTTATTTTGGTGTATTTTGAGGTTTTGTTTCAGGATATAGAGCTCCTTTTAACATTTCTTGTAGAGCTGGCTTGGTAATGGCAAATTCTCTCAGCATTTTTTTTTTTTTTTTGTGAAAAAGTCTTTATTTCTCCTTCATTTATGAAGCTTAGTTTTGCCAGATACAAAATTCTTGACTGACAATTATTTTGTTTAAGGTGGCTAAGGATAGGACCCCAATCCCTTCTGGCTTTCAGGGTTTCTCCTGAGAAATCTGCTGTTAATCTGCTAGGTTTGTCTTTATAGTTTACTTGGTGCTTCTGCCTCACAGCTCTTAAGATTCTTTCGTTCGTCTTGACTTTAGGTAACCTGATGACTATATGCCTAGGGATGATCTTTTTGTGATGAATTTCCCATGTGTTCTTGGCTTCTTGTATTCGGACGTCTAGATCAGTAGCAAGACCAGGGAAGTTTTTCTCGATTATTCCCTCAAATACGTTGTCCGAACTTTTAGATTTTTTTCTTCAGGAACAACAGTTATTCTTATGTTTGGACATTTGACATAATCTCAAATTCTTTGAAGGCTTTGTTCATTTTTTAGTTTTTTTTCTATGTCTTTGTCAGATTGGTTTAATTTGAAAGCCTTCTCTTTGAGCTCTGAAGTTTTTTCTTCTCTTTGTTCAATTCTTTTGTTGAAACTTTCCATTGTATTTTGCAATTCTATAAGTGTGTCTTTCATTTCCAGAATTTGTGTTTGTCTTTTATGATCTCTATTTCTCTCTAGACTTTTTCATCTATATTTTGTATTGTTTTTTAATTTATTTAAGCTGGTTTTCACCTTTGTCTGGTGCCTCCTTGAGTAGCTTAATAATCAACCTTCTGATTTCTTTATCTGCAATTCAGAGAGTTCTTCTTAGTTTGGATCAATTGCTGGAGAGCTAGTGTGATCTTTTGGTGATATTATAGAACCCTGTTTTGTCATATTACCAGAATTGTTTTTCTGGTTCCTTCTTATTTGGATAGACTGTTTCAGTGGAAAGACTCGGAAATCAAGGGCTGATCTTCAGATTCTTTTGTCCCACAGGGTGATCCCTTGATGTGGTGCCCTCCTTCTTTCTCTAGGGATACAGCTTCCTGCGAATCAGACTCCAGTGATTCTTATTGTTCTTCCGAGTCTAGCCTCCCAGTGGGGCTACCATGCTCCAGGCTGTTTCTGGGGAATGTCTGCAAAGAGTCCTGTGATATGATCCATCTTCAGGTCTCCCAGTCATAGATTCCAGCACCTGCTCCACTGGAGGTAGCAGGGGAGTGAAGTGGACTCTGTGGAAGTCCTTGCTTATAGTTTTGTTTAGTGTGCTGTTTTTTTTTCATATACTGGTTATGCTAGCAGTGAAGTTGTCACATGGACAAACTCAGGACCTCTAGTTAGCCACGGTGTTGTAGGACATGGAATTAGCTGTTGTTTTCACTTCTTTGGATCAGGTTTGTTCTGTGATGAGTTGCTGTAATGGCTTGAGTTGGCTGGCCTCCAGCAGGTGGTGCTTTGAAGAGAGTGCCTTCTGCTGTAGTAGAAGGGTATGTAATCTTGCCCTACATTGGCTAGGATGGGTACTCCCGTTTTTCAGGTGATGGGTGGTGCCATAGATTTCCCAGGAGTCTATGTCTTTTGTCTTTGGTGACCAGGGCAGTTAAAGAAAAACCATCATGTGGGGGCAAGGTTAGGTGAGTCTGAGCTCAGACTCTCTTTGGGTGGGGCTTGCTGCAGCCACTGTGGGAGATGGTGGAGGGGTGGTGATTCTGAGGCAATGGAGTTATTTTCCCAGGGGGATTATGGCCGTGTCTGCTGCATCAAACAAGTTGCCAGGGAAGTGAGGAAAAGCCAGCAGTGACAGGCCTCACCCAGCTTCCATGCAGCCAGCAAGGCCAACTTCATTCCTGCTTTGCCCCATCTCCCAACTGCACATTTATATCCAGGCAGCTGGTGAGCAGGGCTGAGATCTTGCCCCAGGCTACAAGCCTCGACAGTGAGAAAGCATGCAGGGCTCAGGCCTTACCCCTCCTTGCCTGCCTGCCCACCTGGTCAGCTATGGCTTCTATGCTCGTATCTCAGCTTTCTGATCACTTCCCCCTGCTAAGTTTCTGCTCAGGAAAATTCTTGTTCAGTTGAAATTATTACAGAGTTCAGCTAGAAGTTTTTTTCATTCTGTGGCCTCTCCACAATTCTTGCTGGCTGCCTTCCCTTCCCCAGGGACCTCTGTGAGATAAAGCCAGGAATGGCTTCCCTGGGCTGGAGCTGGGGACCATGAGTGCCTATAGGGCCCTTCCCACTTCTTCTTCGACTTTTATATTTTGCTTGGCTCCCTAAATCCATTTCAGCTCTACGTAAGATTAAATCTTTCTCTGGTGATCTGGATTTTCAGATTTCCCAGTGGAGATGTATGTTTGGAGGTTGACTTTTCTCTCTATCATACTTTGAGAACTCAGTTTTTCAGCTGCCTCACGGCATTTGCAGCAGCAAGCTGCTTCTTTCAAAGGGTCTGTGATTTTTTTCGGTTTTCCTGGTATGTTCTTGCAGTGGTTCTTGCAGCAAAAGTTCACAGTGTGAGTCTCCAGATGCTGTTCTGTCTGTCCAAGTAGGAGCTGCACATTAGTTTTGTCTCCTATCTGCCAATTTTCTATTTAACCATTAATGATCAACTTAAAACTGAAGCTTATTTTTTTCTTGATTATGAAAGTACTTGAACCTGTTAAAATACAAATAATACAGAAATGGATAACTTAGGGTAAGTTGTTAGTAGTCACTACAGAGTTACAGATGGAGTGAGGTTTGGTAGTGTCTGTTGTATACATCACGTTTTAATTTTTTAAGTGATTTTTCCCCTTTACATTTTGACAAGTCACTTTTGATATAGCTACATCTAAATGTACCATTTCAAAGCTCTGCCTTTCCTATGCTTCAATACGTCTCTCTCCAGTGGGCTGGGCTGGACCTCCCATCCTCCTTTGCCTTTCCCAACATGCCTTGCAGTCTCCACTTGTATCAGGTTACTGATTGTGGGGCATATATTGAGCCAAAATGATTATATATATATACATGGAAACATCAGCCACAGTGCAGCCAATGGTAGGTTTTAGAGTCATGATTTTGCTTCCCATCATAGCTGTGTACCTATCAACACGGCTTTCAATCTTATAGCCTGTGAGTCCTAACACATTTGAGTATGACTACTGAGGAAAATAAAAATATTAGACTGGGAAGTCAAGTTAGATAAATATGTATCATCTTTTTTTACCAAGTTTCAAAAAATCTAAGATGAAGTCAGGTAGCGTGACGCCTCCAGCTTTGTTCTTTTGGCTTAGGATTGACTTGGCGATGTGGGCTCTTTTTTGGTTCCATATGAACTTTAAAGTAGTTTTTTCCAATTCTGTGAAGAAAGTCATTGGTAGCTTGATGGGGATGGCATTGAATCTATAAATTACTTTGGGCAGTATGGCCATTTTCACGATATTGATTCTTCCAACCCATGAGCATGGAATGTTCTTCCATTTGTTTGTATCCTCTTTTATTTCATTGAGCAGTGGTTTGTAGTTCTCCTTGAATAGGTCCTTCACATCCCTTGTAAGTTGGATTCCTAGGTATTTTATTCTCTTTGAAGCAATTGTGAATGGGAGTTCACTCATGATTTGGCTCTCTGTCTGTGATTGTTGTACAAGAATGCTTGTGATTTTTGTACATTGATTTTGTATCCTGAGACTTTGCTGAAGTTGCTAATCAGCTTAAGGAGATTTTGGGCTGAGACAATGGGATTTTCTAGATATACAATCATGTCATCTGCAAACAGGGACAGTTTGACAAGGCTACAGTAACCAAAACAGCATGGTACTGGTACCACAACAGAGATATAGATCAATGGAACAGAACAGAGCCCTCAGAAATGATGCCGCATATCTACAACTATCTGATCTTTGACAAACCTGACAAAAACAAGAAATGGGGAAAGGATTCCCTATTTAATAAATGGTGCTGGGAAAACTGGCTAGCCATATGTAGAAAGCTGAAACTGGATCCCTTCCTTACACCTTATACAGAAATTAATTCAAGATGGATTAAAGACTTAAATGTTAGACCTAAAACCATTAAAATCCTACAAGAAAACCTAGCAATACCATTCAGGACATAGGCGTGGGCAAGGACTTCATGTCTAAAACACCAAAAGCAATGGCAACAAAAGCCAAAATTGACAAATGGGATCTAATTAAACTAAAGAGCTTCTGCACAGCAAAAGAAACTACCATCAGAGTGAACAGGCAACCTACAGAATGGGAGAAAATTTTTGCAACCTACTCATCTGACAAAGGGCTAATATCCAGAATCTACAATGAACTCAAACAAATTTACAAGAAAAAAACAAACAACCCCATCAAAAGGTGGGCAAAGGACATGAACAGACACTTCTCAAAAGAAGACATTTATGCAGCCAAAAAACACATGAAGAAATGCTCATCATCACTGGCCATCAGAGAAATGCAAATCAAAACCACAGTGAGATACCATCTCACACCAGTTAGAATGGCCATCGTTAAAAAAACAGGAAACAACAGGTGCTGGAGAGGATGTGGAGAAATAGGAACACTTTTACACTGTTGGTGGGACTGTAAACTAGTTCGACCATTGTGGAAGTCAGTGTGGCGATTCCTCAGGGGTCTAGAACTAGAAATACCATTTGACCCAGCCATCCCATTACTGGGTATATACCCAAAGGACTATAAATCATGCTGCTATAAAGACACATGCACACGTATGTTTATTGCGGCACTATTCACAATAGCAAAGAGTTGGAACCAACCCAAATGTCCAACAACGATAGACTGGATTAAGAAAATGTGGCACATATACACCATGGAATACTATGCAGCCATAAAAAATGATGAGTTTGTGTCCTTTGTAGGGACATGGATGAAACTGGAAAACATCATTCTCAGTAAACTATCACAAGGACAAAAAACCAAACACCGCATGTTCTCACTCATAGGGGGGAATTGAACAATGAGAACTCATGGACACAGGAAGGGGAACATCACATTCCAGGGACTATTGTGGGGTGGGGGGAGGGGGGAGGGACAGCATTAGGAGATATACCTAATGCTAAATGACGAGTTAATGGGTGCAGGAAATCAACATGGCACATGGATACATATGTAACAAACCTGCACACTGTGCACATGTACCCTAAAACCTAAAGTATAATAAAAAAAAATCTAAGATGAAAAGATACCAAAAGTAAAGACCTATTTTTAGATCTTTGTTTTTGTCAGATTTATTGAGATATAATTTATATGCAGTGTCACCCTTTTTGAGTATACAGATTGATAAGTTTTGACAGTAGTAAACAGGAATGTAAAAACCACCACTATACAGTTATAGAATATTTATATTACCCTAAATGATTCCCTTTACCCCATTCACAAGAAATCCTCTCACTCTCCATCCCTGACAACTGCTGATCTGTTTTCTGTCCCTTTAGTTTTATCTTTTTCATAGTTATATAAATTGAATCATACAGTATGGAGCCTTTTGTATTAGGCTTTCTTCACTTCGCATCATAGATTTTTAAGATTTATCTGTCAGTATATGTATGAAGTAACTTGTTTTTATTGCGGAGTAGTATTTCATATTACAGATTATCATAGTTTGCTTATTTATTCACCAGTTTAGGAACATTTGGGTTGTTTCCAGTTTGAAACTATTTTGAATAAAGCTGATAAGAATATATATGTATAAGCCTTTGTGGAGCTGTATGTTTTTGTTTCTCTTGAGTAAATACCTAGCTGTGGGATTCTTGGGTCATATGGTAAGTGGATGATTAACCTTATATGAAACTGCCAAAGTTTTTCCAAAGCAGTTCTACCATTTTACTTTCCTATAATTGATATATGAGAGTTCTAGTTATTCCACATCTTCGTTATCATTTAGTGTTGTAAGTTTGTTTTTGTTGGTGGTGGTGATAGTTTCTTATATTCTATTCCATAAGGTGTGAAATGGAGTCTCCTTCTGCTTTTTAATTTGCACTTCTGTAATGACTAATCTTTTCATGCGCTTGTTTGCCATCTGTATATCTTCTAATGTGAAGTGTCTATTTAGTCTTTTGCCCTTTTTATTGAGTTGTTTGTCTTATTATTGAGCTATAACAGATCTTTAAATGCCTTTGTTTTTGAGCAAATCTCATTCCTCCCCATGGAGCAAAATTACAATCAATGGGAAGGAGTTGTGAGGAGGTATATATATACTTGATATGAGGAAAATGTGTCTAACAATTGGAGTTTTCCAACAATAGAATAGGCTGTTCCAGGAGCTAAGTTCCTCCATTACTTCAGATGTTCCCAAAAGCTGAGTAAGCAATTATTAGGGATAATGCACAGCAGATTGATGCATCTTCTTAATACATTAGATCAAATAGTATCTAAGTTTTCTTCCAACTCTGAAAATGTATGAAATAACATAAATTAAGTCAATATCATATTAATGAGATAGAGGAATTATTGGTTGCATCAACAAAAGGTAATACGTTCTGAGGGAAACACGTTGTGATTGGTAGAATCCTTTCCACTTCCTTAGCCACCAGAGAACTAGCTTACAAATCCCTACCCACCATATAGGCAATAGAGATTCTGCTTTGTGTGTGTGTGTGTGTGTGTGTGTGTGTGGTCTTCTATGAATATCCCTGACAATTTGAATGCATTGGGCAGTACGTAATCCAAATTATACATGCAGAATAATGATATTTCAACTATCCATTTTAAACCAGGAAAGAAGCCAAAGATTATTCCCCAAGGCATATTGGCCTGTGTACTTTCTTATCCCCAAGATGAATGAATCAACAAAACTTGTGGGTAGGCATTATCAACAAGAGGACTAGAAATAAACTATTTTCTTTTTTTAATTAGTTTTTATTTTTTTAGAGACAGGGTCTCACTATATCACCCAGGCAGAATGCAGTGGTGCCATCATAGCTCACTGCAGCCTCAAATTTCTGGGCTCAAGTGATCTTCCCACTTCTGCCTCCCAAGTAACTGAAAATACAAGCATGTGCCACCATGCCCAGTTAATTTTTTTTGTAGTGATAGGGTCTTACTTTTCTGCCTAGGCCAATCCTACCATGTCAGCCTCCCAAAGGGCTGGAATTACATGTGTGAACCACCATGCCTGGCCCATTTTTTCTCTTTTTTTAACAAAACCATGGTTCATCTGCCCCCGAAATCTGTGTAATTTTTATCACCATGTCTCAGAAAACAAATCACTAAGATTTAAGAGGAAGTGAGAGAAAGAAAACAGGTTTATTAAGTCCTAAGAGTATGTCGGATACTTTCACACATTTAAGCCAATTAATTACCACAACAACTTTGACAAGCAGGTATTTTAATCATATATATATATACACACACACACACACACATATACATACATGTGATCATATATATATATACACTTACGATTATCGGCAAGGTTAACCAGCTTCTCGAGGACATATATTTATTAAGGGCAAATCCAGAGTTCAAAACCTAGTCATCTGATTCCAAATCCATTGGATTTTGCACAACACCTCAATGCCCAAAACAGACCAGAAAGGAGAGACCTCATCAGCATGGAACAAACAAAATCTGAAAAAGACTATCATTAAGGTTTATAAATGTAAGAAGTTTATATATTTTGGTAGCTTGATGTCATTCACCAAATTCCAATACATGAGTACTAGAAAGCTCTTTGAAACTTAACAATGCTGTTTAAGACAACTAATATGAAGCCCTGCTTTGCGTAGTGGCTGGCAAACTTATGAGACTCATTACTTCCAAAGAATTCGTATAGACTGATAATCTAACCAGCTTCATAGAAGGTTTATGTAAATTGATGAGTGGTAGATGCCTAATGGATAATTAGAAGAAATTAGGATACCTGGAAGACAACCCTAACTTTTGAAGTGGATATCAATGAGGAAAACTAAGCCGTTTCAAAACATGTCATGTATTAGCACCAGAATTTGATCCCAGCATTAGAAATATTCCCAGCGGGTAGCCAGCTAAACATTGGACACAACTCTTGAGAAAATCTTGAATTCTAGAGGGTGGCTAAGTCATGGAAACAACTCTTTTTAAAAAATAATTTCAACTTTTTTTGTAGATTCAGGGGGTACATGTGCAGATTTGTTAGCTGGGTATATTGCATGATGGTGAGATTTGGGGTACAATTGAGCCCATCACCCAAATAGTAAGCATAGTACCCAATAGGTAGTTTTTCAACCCTTGCTCCCCACCCCCAACACAGTAGTCTCCATCGTCTATTGGGGAACAACTCTTGAGCAATTCTTGTACTGTCATGAAGAATGAGATCTTGGGCACACCTTATGGGCGTCTTACACCATTATCTTCATTCCTTCAAATGGCTGAAAAACAAGGTCTAGCTTTTTGTTAGAGTTTGTAAAGCAGAGAAAGTAAAGTGAAGCAATGAACTCAAATATTAGAATTAACATTTTATTGCTAAGTGTTAGGCTCAAAGAGAGATGTGACCGTCTGGCTGACAAACTTCCCCCTGATCTGCCACATCTTAATAACCTTTATGGGTGGCTTTGATGCAAACTGAAATTTGAGAATCACTGCTCTAAGGGAAAGCACTCTGGACTGGGACTGAAGAAACTTGGATTCTGGTTCCATTGCTTCCATAACTTTGCTGGGTAATTCTGATCAAATCACTTGCCCCTCTGGGCCTCAGTTACTTCTCTGTAAAATGAGAGTGTTGAACCAAATGATCTCTATGGTTTCACCTTAGTCTAAAATATTGGCATAGTTCCTATTTTACCAGTTTATAGAATAACCTCGACTTAGTCATTTAACCTCAAAATCCTTCATTTTCTACCCATTTATTTAAAAGTACCCATAATTTCTATGAAACCTTGTAATGTAGGAATGGGAGCCAGCTGTTTCCAATTCCATGATTGAACCAGTTGGTGCGTAGTAGTACCTGAAACAAGTTAAAAGTCCCACACTTCCCATCTCAATCATTGGCATTAAAAATATAGTTAATGTGCTTAAGATACTGCCAAGTGTAAGAGTTTAGTTCTCAGTCACTCAGATGATCCAAATTGGTTAACCACATTACCCTTGAAGTGAATAATGAGAGCGTAAACATGAAATTGTTTTCTCCTGATCTCTTTAAAAATCAAAGATTTCACACTCCCATACTGAAGGAACATGGATTAACATAACTTAGTCATGTAATTTTCCCCGTACAAACCTCATAAAATCAAAGAAACAAAACAATTGCAAAAGATAACACATAAAAAAGAACACTTAAAGGCATTGCTTAAGAGAGAAAAGTATGATAGCACTTCACAAAGGCTAGCCTAGAGACACTCCCAGGGGGTAGCCAGCTAAACACTGGACACAACTCTTGAAAAAATCTTGGATTCTAGAGGGCAGTGGAAGAGGCGCTCTCACTTATTGATGATGAGAATATAAATTAAATACAAATATTCTTAATGGCAATTTGGCAGTATCTACCAAAAGACATCCCTTTTGACCTTGCAGTTCCACTTCAGAGAATTGATCCTATAGATATTTTTTGTGCATGTGCTGATGACATATATAAAAACTATTCATTGAAGCATTATTTGTATTAGTAAGAGAAGGGAGAACAACAAATTTTCCTCAAAGACAGCCTGGTTAAATAAATTATGGTAACTTATAGTAAGTGAAAAAGAAGTAAGGTACAAAACAGTGTGTATAGAATACTGCTATTTGTGGAAAAACACACTATTTGGGTGATTTTATATGTATAAAATCATAAAGGATACACAACAAAGGCATGGCTTTGTGATGTTGGTTGCTTCCATCAAGGAGAACTGAGTGGCTGGGAGAAAGGTATAGGAGGAAGACTTTTCACTGTATACTATTCCATATTTTCAGATTTTAAAATTTGTAAATATATTACCTTTAAAAAGAGATACAATTAAAAGTGTTAAAATGTTACAAATCTTTCATGTTTGTGGTGTACATATATTTGTATAAACATATACAAATAAGAGGATCTGGAATGATACATACCAAACACCAAAGAGGTGTTGTGCCTTAGAATGGGGAGGTGTGAAGTTAAATGTATGTGTGGGGTGGACATTTACCTTTTACTTTATATTGCTTGAATTTTAAAATGAGATTTCATAATTACAAAAATCAAGCACATATAAAAGGTCTTGTCCTGTAGGGCTGGGAGCACTGGGCCAGGAGAGTAGAGTCTCTCTTTTTTTTTCAATTCAATTATAAATGTATGAGACGCTCAGTCCTATTAAGTTGGTCTTGAGTCACATTATTTCCTTGAGTCTTTCTGACGGATTGAAGTAATAAGACCATACCATTTAAGGACTCGCAGTCTTGCAGTCTTATAACCACCTCTGTGGAGAATACCAAAATATCTCAGATGAGAAGAGCTATCTAAAAGGCAAAGGGTATGAAAAGAAAGGTAGTAGAGAGCCACTTTTATAACTGTCTCAGAAGTACAACCCACACTTCAAAAGTATATAATCTTCAATGGAATACTATTCAGCCATAAGAAAGAATGAAATCATGTCTTTTGCAGCAAGATGGATGGAACTGGAGGCCATTATCTTAAGTGAAACAACTCAGACACAGAAAGACAAATACCTCATATTCTCACTCATAAGTGGAAGCTAAATAATGTGTACATATGGAAATAGACTGTGGAATGATAGATAATAGAGACTGGTATGAGTGAGGGGGTGGGAGAGGGGTGGATGATAAGAAACTACTTAATAGGTACAATGTACATTATTCAAGTGATAGATACTCTTGAAAGCCCTGACTACACCACTGTGCAACCTATGCATGTAACGAAATTTTACTTGTACTCCATGAATTTATACAAAATTTTGTAAAAGAAAAAAAGTGCTTAGTTTTTAACACCTGGCTACATTATAGACTACCTGTGTGACTTTGGTTAATCAACTACCTCTGGTAGTTAATTGACAATCCCTATCTTATTACGTATCTTACAAATTTATTGAGAAAATAAAATGAAATAATATATCTGAAAGCATGTTGTAAACTCTAAAGTGCTGTGTAAATTGTGTCATTATCACCTTTCAGTACTCAAAGTAGCAAAGATAATGACAATTGGCCTAAGTTTTCCTTGCATTGTCATAAAGGACATTTCCCTCTTTACTTCAAGAATCACATGGCAACTTTTAAGGTATGCAACTTGCAGAAAGTCTTTGTTTCAAGTTTGTCATTATGGCTTGTTTCTGTCACTGTATGGGAAAATAAAATTAACACTTCATAATAATACCAGAGAATACATGTTAATAGGAAAACAGAATAAAAATTTGTCATGGAGCTTTGTATTTTTGAACTCTTAGAAATGGATAAAAAGATAGTATAAACACTGATTTTTTTTTATTTCAGTTATTTACCTCATACTCTACCATGCCATCTTTGTGTTCTTTACCTGGACCTACTGGAAGTCTATCTTTACACTCCCACAGCAGCCAAACCAGAAGGTAAGAATATTGGTTACTTCTTAAAGGATAAGAACAGAAAAAAGCAGAAATGACAGTAAAGCAAGAAGAGGACAAAAAGAGGAGTAAATAATATGAAAGAGTCAGGGTAATCTTAAAGAACTCCTAGTGATAAAGGTAAATTGAGGGTAGGATAGGCTACTGAAGGAGTTTGTGAAATCACCAGCTCTGGAAATCTTTAATACTAAGAAGCCAACTGGGTACTGTGGCTCACACCTGTATTCCCAACATTTTTGGAGGCTGAGGCAGGAGAACCACTTGAAGCTACGAGTTTGAGACCTAGGCAACAAAGTGAGACCCTGTATTCTGTGTATGAAAAATACACAGAATTTTTAATGTGTATTAAAATACACAGAAATTTTAATGTGTATTAAAAAGTACACAGAATTTTTTAATTAGCTGGGCATGGTGGAGCACACCTGTGTTCCCAGCTACTCAGGAGGCAGAGGCAGGAGGATTACCTAAACCCAGGAATTTGAGGCTGCAGTGACCTGTGATGGTGCCACTACACTCCAGCCTGACTGACAGAGTAAGACCCTGTCTCAAATTTTATTTTATTTATTTTTTATTTTTTATTTCTTTCTTCTTTTTTTATTATTATTATACTTTAAGTTTTAGGGTACATCTGCACAATGTGCAGGTTTGTTACATATGTATCCATGTGCCATGTTGGTGTGCTGCACCTATTAACTCGTCATTTAGCATTAGGTATATCTCCTAATGCTGTCCCTCCCCCCTCCCCCCACCCCACAACAGTCCCCGGAGTGTGATGTTCCCCTCCCTCAGTCCATGTGTTCTCGTTCTTCAATTCCCACCTATGAGTGAGAACATGTGATGTTTGATTTTTTGTCCTTGCGATAGTTTACTGAGAATGATGTTTTCCAGTTTCATCCATGTCCCTACAAAGGACATGAACTCATCATTTTTTATGGCTGCATAGTATTCCATGGTGTATATATGCCACATTTTCTTAATCCAGTCTATCGTTGTTGGACATTTGGGTTGGTTCCAAGTCTTTGCTATTGTGAATAGTGCCACAATAAACATATGTGTGCATGTGTCTTTATAGCAGCATGATTTATAGTCCTTTGGGTATATACCCAGTAATGGGATGGCTGGGTCAAGTGGTATTTCTAGTTCTAGATCCCTGAGGAATCGCCACACAGACTTCCACAATGGTTGAACTAGTTTACAGTCTCACCAACAGTGTAAAAGTGTTCCTATTTCTCCACATCCTCTCCAGAACCTGTTGTTTCCTGACTTTTTAATGATGGCCATTCTAACTGGTGTGAGATGGTATCTGACTGTGGTTTTGATTTGCATTTCTCTGATGGCCAGTGATGATGAGCATTTTTTCATGTGTTTTTTGGCTGCATAAATGTCTTCTTTTGAGAAGTGTCTGTTCATGTCCTTTGTGGGGTGGAGGGAGGGGGGAGGGACAGCATTAGGAGATATACCTAATGCTAAATGATGAGTTAATGGGTGCAGCAAAACAACATGACACATGGATACATATGTAACAAACCTACACATTGTGCACATGTACCCTAAAACCTAAAGTATAATAATAAAAAAAAGAACTCTAACAAGATAAAAAAAAAAAACTTTTAGAAAGACACAAACTGCCAAAACTAACTCAAGCAGAAATAAAAAATCTGAATAGACTTTTAACAAGTAAAGATATAGAATTAATAATCAAAAACCTGCCAACAAAGAAAACTCAAGGACCAGATGGCTTCACAGATGAATTCTATCAAATATTTAAGGAATAATTAACATCAATCCTTCCCAAATTTCTTAAAAAAATTAAGAAACATTTCCTCTGGCCAGTGCAAGTAGGAAAGAAAATCAAATAAAAGGCATTGAAATTGAACAGGAGGAAGTAAAATTATCTCTGTTTGTAAGTATGATCTTACATCTAGAAAACTGTAAATTTTCCACATGTAAAACCCTATTATAAATAATGAATGAATTCAGCAAAGTTGCAGGATACAAAATCACCACATCACGCAAAAAGCAATTATGTTTTGATATGCTAACACTGAACAATCTGAAAGGAAACTAAAAAAGCAATTTCATTTATAATAGCACCAAAAATAATAAAATACTTAGGAATAAACGTAACCAAAAAAGTGAAAGACTTCTAAAGTGAGAACTAAAAAATGTCACTGAAAGAAAGTAGGCATGAATAAAGGGAAAAGCATCCTGTATTCATGAATTGGAAGAGTTAATATTGTTAAAATGTAAATACTACCCAAATCAATCTATAGATTTAATGCAATTTATATCAAAATCCCAATGATCTTTTTTTTGCAGAAATAAAAAATCATTTTCTAAAATTTATGTGGAATATCAAGAGATCCCACATGCCAAAAACAATCTTGAAAAAGAACAAAGACGTAGCTTCACACTTCCTGATTTCAGAATTTACTACAAAGCTACAGTAATCAAAACAATGTGGTACTGGCATAAGGACAGCTATGTAGACCAATGGAATAGGATAAAGAGCCCAACAACAAACACTTGCATATTTGGTCAGAAATCTTCAACAACCATGCTAAAAGCATTCTACTGGAGAATGCACAGTCTTCAACAAGTGGTGTTGGGATAACTGGATGTCCATATCCAAAAGAATGATGTAGAACCCTTACCTCACACCATATACAAAAATTAATTTAAAATAGATCCAAGATCTAAACTTCAGAGCTAGGATTATAAAACTTAGGAAAAAATCCACAGAGGAATATTTTTATAACATTGGTTTGGCAATTTCTTGGATATGACACCAACACTGTAAAAAAGTAAACATACTTAAATTGGACTATATCATAATTAAAAATTTTCATATGTCAAAGGATACATTTAACAGAGTGAAAAGGCAGCCTACAGAATAGCAGAAAATATAAGTAATATGTTAGATAAAGAGTTATTATACAGAATATTTAAAAACTACAGCTAAACAAAAAAACTCATTTTATTTATTTTTATTTATTTATTTATTTATTTATTTATTTATTTATTTATTTATGTTTGAGACGGAGTCTCACTTGGTCACCCAGGCTGGAGTGCAGTGGCGCAATCTCGGCTCACTGCAAGCTCCGCTTCCGGGTTCATGCCATTCTCCTGCCTCAGCCTCCCAAGTAGCTGGGACCACGGGCACCCACCACCAAGCCTGGCTAATTTTTTGTATTTTTTTTAGTAGAGATGGGGTTTCACCATGTTAGCCAGGATGGTCTCGATCTCCTGACCTCGTAATCCACCCGTCTCAGCCTCCCAATGTGCTGGGATTACAGGCATGAGCCACCGCACCTGGCCAACTCATTTTATTTTTAAAAAATAATTTCAACTTTTATTTTAGTTTCAAGGGTTATATGTGCAGATCAATTTTAAAATGGGTAAATAACTTGACAGTTCTCCAAAGAAGATATCTCAATGATCAGGAATATTTTAGTCAGGGTTCTCTAGATGGACAGAACTAATAGTATATATGTGTGTGTGTGTGTGTGTGTGTGTGTGTGTATAAAGGGGATTATATATATATATACATATATATATAAAGGGGATTATATATATATACACATATATATAAAGGGGATTATATATATACACACACATATATGGGAGTATATAAAAGTATAAGTATAATAAAAGTACATATATATATATATGAAGGGGAGTTTATTAAGTATTAATTCACACAATCACAAGGTCTCACAATAGGCCATCAGCAAGCTGAGGAGCAAGGAAAGCCAGTCTGAGTCCCAAAACTGAAGAACTTGGAGTCTGATGTTTGAGGGCATGAAAGGTCCAGCACAGGAGAAAGATGTAGGCTTGGAGGCTAGGCTAGTCTAGTCTTTTCACGTTTTTCTGCCTGCTTTATATTCACTGGCAGCTGATTAGATGGTGCCCACCCAGATTAAGGGTGGGTCTGCCTTCCCAAGCCTAGTGACTCAAATGTTAATCTCCTATGGCAGCACCCTCACAGACACACCCAGGATCAGTCCTTTGCATCCTTCAGTCCAATCAAGTTCACCCTCAGTATTAACCATCACAACTCCACCCCTTGTCAAGTTGAAACCATGCACATCTCCTGAGATCATACATAATCTTCAAATGAAGACAATAATAAAGTCATAATTATGCCTGACGTGATATAACTATCCTTCGTACAACCAGAAACACACCAATACCCAAACCAAATGCTATTACATAAAGTTAACAATACTTAAATGCTGATATGAAGTCAATAAATCTTATGTCACATGATAAAGGAAAAAGGAAATAGAAGGAAGATATTTTCTTAGTACAAGTGTATACATGCACAAATATGTTTTTAAGAAAAGGAGGAAATGCTCATGATAATTATAGTTCTTGTTTCTGCAACTGGTCACGTGGCTGTAGCTGGTATTGATGACCACCTTCTTCTACTCCTGTATTACATGCATATTCTTTCTTACCTCCATTGTGGAGTAGTAAATTGATTTCATCTTGATAGTCTGGGTCAGTCACCCCAGGGAGCACTGTAACTCCATTCTCAGCTTGTTGACTTAAAGGTAGAAGCCCAAAGTGTCCAGGTGGCAATCTTTTTTTTTTTTATTATTATACTTTAGGTTTTAGGGTACATGTGCACAATGTGCAGGTTTGTTACATATGTATCCATGTGCCATGTTGATTTCCTGCACCCATTAACTCGTCATTTAGCATTAGGTATATCTCCTAATGCTGTCCCTCCCCCCTCCCCCCACCCCACAATAGTCCCTGGAATGTGATGTTCCCCTTCCTGTGTCCATGAGTTCTCATTGTTCAATTCCCACCTATGAGTGAGAACATGCGGTGTTTGGTTTTTTGTCCTTGCGATAGTTTACTGAGAATGATGACTAGAAAACATCATTCTCAGTAAACTATCGCCAGGTGGCGATCTTAACTTCCAGTTTAATGGAATCATTGTTGTGTCTCCTAGTGGCAGTGTTCCTCCATCTGGAACAAAGACGTCTAGGCAAGCAGAACATAATGTTGTGGGAACAGGAAGCAAAAATTTTGCTAGTGGATCACTTGGGGTGATAGTGAGTAGTGCCACTTCCACTTCCACTACTTGATTTGTGGACACATGAATCCTGCCTATGCAAGAAAGAGTACCATATATTGGACGCTGATTCAAAGCATACACGGCCTTCTGGAGAACTATGCCCCAGCTCTGCAAAGTATTGTCACCTAGTTGACATTGTAATTGTGATTTCAAAGGGCTATTCCACCGTTCTATCAATCCAGCTGCTTCAGGATGATAGGGAACATGGGAATTCCATGAGCATGAGCCCACTGCCTCACGTCTTTAGCCATAAAGTGAGTGCATTGATTAGAGGCAGTGCTGTGTGGATTACCGTGATGGTGGATAAGGGATTCCATGAGACCATGGATTGTAGTATTGACAGAAGCATTGTGTGCAGGATAGGTAAACCTATATTCAGAGTCAGTATCTATTCCAGTGAGGAAAAACCTCTGCCCATTCCTGATAAATGAAGTCCAATATAATCAACCTGCCACCAGGTAGCTGGCTGATCACCCCTAGGAATGGTGCCAATTTGAATGCTGAATGTTGGTCTCTGCTGTGGCAAAATTGGGCACTCAGCAGTGGCCATAGCCAAGTCAACCTTGTTGAGTGGAGGTCCATGTCACTGAGCCCATGCATAACCTCCATCCTTGCCACCACAGCCACTTTGTTCATGGGCCCATTGGGCGGTGACAGGGGTGGCTGGGGAAAGAGGCTGAGTGATGTCCACAGAACAGGTCGTCCTATCCACTTGATTATTAAAATCCTCCTCTGCTGAAGTCACCCGTTGGTGACCACTCACATGGGATACAAATATCTTCACAGTTTATGACCACTCAGGGAGGTCCATCCACATACCTCTTCCCCATATTTCTTTGTCACCAAATTTCCAATCATGCTTCTTCCAAATCTCTAACCAGCCAAACCATTGGCTACAGCCCATGAATCAGTATATAATTTCACATCTGGCCATTTCTTCCTCCATGCAAATTGTACAACCAGGTGTGTTGCTCATAGTTCTGCCCCATGGGAAGATTTCTTTACACCGCTGTCCTTCCGGGATGTCCTAGAAAGGGGCTGTAGTGCTGCAGCTGTCCACTTTCGGGTGGTGCCTGCATTTCGTGTAGAACCATCTGTGAACCAGGCCCTAGTAATCTCTTCCTCTGTCAACTGATCGTAGTGAACCCCCCATGAGGCCATCAGTGCAGGCTGGGGGAGAGAAGGCAAGGTGGCAGGAGTGGAGACCATGGGCATTTGAGCTACTTTGTCATGTAACTTGTGCCTTCAGGACCTGCTCGAACATGATCACGTATATACCACTTCATTTGATGATAGAATACTGATGTGCACAACCAACTTTATGGCTAGATGGGTTGCAGAGTGCCCAGTTCATGATAGACAGTTCAGGTCACATGGTGACTTTATGACCCGTAGTCAATCGTTCAGTTTCCACCAAAGCCCAGTAATAGGCCAAGAGCTGTCTCTCAAAAGGAGAGTAGCTATCTGCAGAAGATGGCAGGGCCTTGCTCCAAAATCCTAGAGGCCTCTGCTGTGATTCACCTGTGGGAGCCTGCCAAAGGCTCCAAACAGCATCCCTATCTGCCACTGACACCTCAAGCACCGTTGGATCTGCTGGGTCATATGGCCCAAGTGGCAGAGCAGCTTGCACAGCAGCCTGGACCTGTTGCAGAGCCTTCTCCTGTTCTGGACCCAACTCAAAACTGGCAGCCTTTTGCGTCACTTGATAAATGGGCCAGAGTAACATGCTCAAATGAGGAATGTGTTGCATCCAAAATCCAAATAGGCCCACTAGGCATTGTGCTAATTTCTTGGTTGTAGGAGGGGCCAAATGCAGCAACTTATCCTTCACCTCAGAAGGAATATTTTGACAGCCTCACACCACTGGACCCCTAGAAATTTTACTGAGGTAGAAGGTCCCTGAATTTTAGTTGGATTTATTTCTGATCCTCTGGCATGCAAATGTCTCACCAATAAGTCCAATGTATTTGCTACTTCTTGCACACTGGATCCAATCAGCATAATGTCATCAATGTAATGGACCAGTGTGATATCTTGCAGAAGCGAAAAACGATCAAGGTCTCTCCCAATAAGATAATGTCACAAAGACAAAGAGTTGATATACTCCTACGGTAGGACAATAAAGATATATTACTGGCCTTGCCAGCTGAAGGCAAATTGCTTCTGGTGAGCCTTATGGACAGGAATGGAGAAAAAGGCATTTACTAAGTCAATCTCTGCATACCAGGTACCAGGAGATGTGTTAATTTGCTCAAGCCATGAAACCACATGTTACAGCAGCTGCAATTGGAGTCACCACTTGGTGAAGCTTACGATAATCCACTGTAATTCTCCAAAATCCGTCTGTTTTCTGTGCAGGCCAAATTGGAGAGTTGAAGGAGAATGTAGTGGGAATCACCACCACTGCATCTGTCAAGTTCTTGATGGTGGCACTAATCACAATCCCTCCAGGGATGTGATACTGTTTTTGATTTACTATGTTTCTAGGTAGAGGCAGCTCTAATGACTTCCATTTAGTCTTTCCCACCATAATGACCCTCACCCTACCAGTCAGGGAGCCATTGTGGGGATTCTGCCAGCTGCTAAGTATGTCTATGCCAATTATGCGTTCTGGCACTGGGGAAATGATCACAAGATGAGTCCGGGGACCCACTGGACACTGGACACTGTAAATTGGACCTGAGCTAAAACTCCACTAATTACCTGACCTCCATAGGCCCCTACTTTAACTGGAGGACCGTAATGTCATTTTTGCTTGCCTGGAATCATCACCTCAGAGCCAGTGTCCAGTAGTCCCCAAAATGTCTGATCATTTCCCTTTCCCCAATGCAGTTACCCTTGTAAAAGGCCACATGTTTCTTTGGGGAAGGGTGGGAGAAAGATTATGTTCCTTGGTTCTCCACATATGGTCAAAGGTATTATGTATACAGTCACTAAACTCCTTGCCTCTCACAAGCCATGAAACTCCAGGAGTTTGTGAAGTATTAACTCACACAATCACAGGGGCCCACAATAGACCATCTGCAAGCTGAGGAGCAAGGAAAGCCAGTCCGAGTCCCAAAACTGAAGAACTTGGAGTCCAATGTTTGAGGGCAAGAAGGGTCCAGCTTGGTAGAAAGATGTAGCCTTGGAGGATAGGCAGTCTAGTCTTTTCGCGTTTTTCTGCCTGCTTTATATTCGCTGGTAGCTGACTAGATGGTGCCCACTCAGATTAAGGGTGGGTCTGCCTTCCCCATCCCACTGAGACAAATGTTAATCTCCTTTGGCAGCATCCTTGCAGACACACCCAGGATCCTTTGCATCCTTCAATCCAATCAAGTTGACACTCAATATTAACCATCACAAAGAAGCACATGAAGATGCTGAAAATCGTTAATCATTAGATTAATGCAAATCAAAACAATGAGATACCACCTCACATCCTTCATTAAAACCTTTATTAAAAGGCTTACAATAAAAAAAAACTGTAAAACAGCAAGTGTTGGTGAAGACGTAAAGAAATTGGAACTTTTTAAAATATAAATATATATATATATGTAAATTTTATTATTATTATACTTTAAGTTTTAGGGTACATGTGCACAATGTGCAGTTTTGTTACCTATGTATACATGTGCCATGTTGGTGTGCTGCACCCATTAACTCGTCATTTAGCATTAGGTGTATCTCCTAATGCTATCCCTCCCCGCCCCCCTCACCCCACAACAGTCCCTGGAGTGTGATGTTCCCTTTCTTGTGTCCATGTGTTCTCATTGTTCAATTCTCACCTATGAGTGAGAATATGCGGTGTTTGGTTTTTTGTCCTTGCGATAGTTTGCTGAGAATGATGGTTTCCAGTTTCATCCATGTCCCTACAAAGGACATGAACTCATCATTTTTTATGGCTGCATAGTATTCCATGGTGTATATGTGCCACATTTTCTTAATCCAGTCTATCGTTGTTGGACATTTGGGTTGGTTCCAAGTCTTTGATATTGTGCATAGTGCCGCAATAAACATACGTGTGCATGTGTCTTTATAGCAGCATGATTTATAGTCCTTTGGGTATATACCCAGTAATGCGATGGCTGGGTCAAATGGTATTTCTAGTTCTAGATCCCTGAGGAATCGCCACACTGACTTCCACAATGGTTGCACTAGTTTACAGTCCCAACAGTGTAAAAGTGTTCCTGTTTCTTCACATCCTCTCCGGCACCTGTTGTTTCCTGACTTTTGAATGATGGCCATTCTAACTGGTGTGAGATGGTATCTCATTGTGGTTTTGATTTGCATTTCTCTGATGGCCAGTGATGATGAGCATTTTTTCGTGTGTTTTTTGGCTGCATAAATGTCTTATTTTGAGAAGTGTCTGTTCATATCTTTTGCCCACTCTTTGATGGGGTTGTTTTTTTCTTCTAAATTTGTTTGAGTTCATTGTAGATTCTGGATATTAGCCCTTTGTCAGTTGAGTAGGTTGCGAAAATTTTCTCCCATTCTGTAGGTTGCCTGTTCACTCTGATGGTAGTTTCTTTTGCTGTGCAGAAGCTCTTTAGTTTAATTAGATCTCATTCGTCAATTTTGGCTTTTATTGCCATTGCTTTTGGTGTTTTAGACATGAAGTCCTTGCCCATGCCTATGTCCTGAATGGTATTGCCTAAGTTTTCTTCTAGGGTTTTTATGGTTTTAGGTTTAACATTGAAGTCTTTAATCCATCTTGAATTAATTTTTGTATAAGGTGTAAGGAAGGGATCCAGTTTCAGCCTTCTACATATGGCTAGCCAGTTTTCCCAGCACCATTTGTTAAATAGGGAATCCTTTCCCCATCGCTTCTTTTTGTCGGGTTTGTCAAAGATCAGATGGTTGTAGATATGCGGCATTATTTCTGAGGGCTCTGTTCTGTTCCATTGATCTATTTCTCTGTTTTGGTACCAGTACCATGCTGTTTTGGTTACTGTAGCCTTGTACTATAGGTTGAAGTCAGATAGCATGATGCCGCCAGCTTTGTTCTTTTGGCTTAGGATTGACTTGGCGATGTGGGCCCTTTTTTGGTTCCATGTGAACTTTAAAGTAGTTTTTTCCAAATCTGTGAAGAAAGTCATTGGTAGCTTGATGGGGATGGCATTGAATCTATAAATTACCTTTGGCAGTATGGCCATTTTCACAATATTGATTCTTCCTACCCATAAGCATGGAATGTTCTTCCATGTGTTTGTATCTTCTTTTATTTCATTGAGCAGTGGTTTGTAGTTCTCCTTGAAGAGGTCCTTCACATCCCTTGTAAGTTGGATTCCTAGGTATTTTATTCTCTGAAGCAATTGTGAATGGGAGTTCACTCATGATTTGGCTCTCTGTTTGTCTGTTATTGATGTATAAGAATGCTTGTGACTTTCATACATTGATTTTGTATCCTGAGACTTTACTGAAGTTGCTTATCAGCTTAAGGAGATTTTGGGCTGAGACAATGGGGATTTCTAGATATACAATCATGTCATCTGCAAACAGGGACAATTTGACTTCCTCTATTTTAATTGAATACCCTTTATTTCCTTCTCCTGCCTAATTACCCTGGCTAGAACTTCCAACACTATGTTGAATAGGAGTGGTGAGAGAGGGCATCCATGTCTTGTGCCAGTTTTCAAAGGGAATGCTTCCAGTTTTTACCCATTCAGTATGACATTGGCTGTGGGTTTGTCATAGCTCTTATTATTTTGAGATATGTCCCATCAATACCTAATTTATTGAGAGTTTTTAGCATGAAGGGTTGTTGAATTTTGCCAAAGGCCTTCTCTGCATCTGTTGAGATAATCATGTGGTTTTTGTCTTTGGTTCTGTTTATATACTGGATTACATTTATTGATTTGCATATGTTGAACCAGGCTTGCATCCCAGGGATGAAGCCCACTTGATCATGGTGGATAAGCTTTTTATGTGCTGCTGGATTTGGTTTGCCAGTATTTTTTTGAGGATTTTTGCATCAATGTTCATCAAGGATATTGGTCTAAAATTCTCTTTTTTAGTTGTGTCTCTGCCAGGCTTTGGTATCAGGATGATGCTGACCTCATAAAATGAGTTAGGGAGGATTCCTTCTTTTTCTATTGATTGGAATAGTTTCAGGAGGAATGATACCAGCTCCTCCAAGTACGTCTGGTAGAATTCGGCTATGAATCCATATGGTCCTGGACTTTTTGGGGTTGCTAAGCTATTGCCTATTGCCACAATTTCAGAGCCTGTTATTGGTCTATTCAGAGATTCAACTTCTTCCTGGTTTAGTCTTGGGAGGGTGTATGTGTCAAGGAATTTATCCATTTCTTCTAGATTTTCTAGCTTATTTGCATAGAGGTATGTATATTATTCTCTGATGGTAGTCTCTATTTCTGTGGGATTGGTGGTGATATCCCCTTTTTCATTTTTTGTTGCATCTATTTGATTCTTCTCTCTTTTCTTCTTTATTAGTCTTGCTAGCGGTCTATCAATTTTGTTGATCTTCTCAAAAAACCAGCTCCTGGATTCCTTAATTTTTTGAAGGGTTTTTTGTGTCTCTATTTCCTTCAGTTCTGCTCTGATTTTAGTTATTTCTTGCCTTCTGCTAGCTTTTGAATCTGTTTGCTCTTGCTTGTGTAATTCTTTTAATTGTGATGTTAGGGTGTCAATTTTGGATCTTTCCTGCTTTCCCTTGTGGGTATTTAGTGCTATAAATTTCCCTCTACACATTCCTTTGAAAGTGTCCCAGAGATTCTGGTATGTTGTGTCTTTGTTCTCATTGGTTTCAAAGAACATCTTTATTTCTGCCTTCATTTCATTATGTACCCAGTAGTCATTCAGGAGCAGGTTGTTCAGTTTCCATGTAGTTGAGAGGTTTTGAGTGTGTTTGTTAATCCTGAGTTCTAGTTTGATTGCACTGTGGTCTGAGAGACAGTTTGTTATAATTTCTGTTCTTTTACATTTGCTGAGGAGGGCTTTACTTCCAACTATGTGGTCAGTTTTGGAATAGGTGTGGTGTGGTGTTGAAAAAAATGTATATTCTGTTGATTTGGGGTGGAGCGTTCTGTAGATGTCTATTAGGTCTGCTTGTTGCAGAGCTGAGTTCAATTCCTGGGTATCCCTGTTAACTTTCTGTCTCGTTGATCTGTCTGATGTTGACAGTGGGGTCACTAAGGTCCTTTTAGGTCACTAAGAACTTACTTTATGAATCTGGGTGCTCCTGTATTGGGTGCCTATATATTTAGGATAGTTAGCTCTTCTTGTTGAATTGATCCCTTTACCATTATGTAATGGCCTTCTTTGTCTCTTTTGATGTTTGTTGGTTTAAAGTCTGTTTTATCAGAGACTAGGATTGCAACCCCTGCCTTTTTTTGTTGTCCATTTGCTTCGTAGATCTTTCTCCATCCCTTTATTTTGAGCCTATGTGTATCTCTGCATGTGAGTTGGGTTTCCTGAATACAGCACACTGCTGAGTCTTGACTCTTTATCCAAGTTGCCCGTCTGTGTCTTTTAATTGGAGCATTTAACCCATTTACATTTAAGGTTAATATTATTACGTGTGAACTTGGTCCTGTCATGATGATGTTAGCTGGTTATTTTGCTCGTTAGTTGATGCAGTTTCTTCCTAGCCTCGAAAGTCTTCACATTTTGGCATGTTTTTGCAGTGGCTGGTACCAGTTGTTCCTTTCCATGTTTAGTGCTTCCTTGAGGAGCTCTTTTAAGGCAGGCCTTGTGGTGACAATATCTCTCAGCATTTGCTTGTCTGTAAAGCATTTTATTTCTCCTTCACTTATGAAGCTTAGTTTCACTGGATATGAAATTCTGGGTTGAAACTCCTTTTCTTTAAGAATGTTGAATATCGGCCCCCACTCTCTTCTGGCTTGTAGAGTTTCTGCCGAGAGATCAGCTGTTAGTCTGATGAGCTTCCCTTTGTGGGTAACCCGACCTTTCTCTCTGGCCACCTTTAACATTTTTTCCTTCATTTCAACTTTGGTGAATCTGACAATTATGTGTCTTGGAGTTGCTCTTCTCGAGGAGTATCTTTGTGGCATTCTGTGTATTTCCTGAATCTGAATGTTAGCCTGCCTTGCTAGATTGGGGAAGTTCTCCTGGATAATATCCTGCAGAGTGTTTTCCAACTGAGTTCCATTCTCCCCGTCACTTTCAGGTACACCAATCAGAGGTAGATTTGGTCTTTTCACATAGTCCCATATTTCATGGAGGCTTTGTTCATTTCTTTTTATTCTTTTTTTCTCTAAACTTCCCTTCTCACTTCATTTCATTCATTTCATCTTCCTTAACTGATACTGTTTCTTCCGGTTGTTCACATCGGCTCCTGAGGCTTCTGCATTCTTCACATAGTTCTTGAGCCTTGGCTTTCAGCTCCTTTAAGCCCGTCTCTGCATTGGTTATGCTGGTTATCCATTCGTTTAATTTTTTTTCAATGGTTTTAACTTCTTTGCCATTGGTTTGAATTTCCTCCTGTAGCTCGGAGTATTTTGATCATCTGAAGCCTTCTTCTCTCAACTCATCAAAGTCATTCTCCATCCAGCTTTGTTCCATTGCTGGTGAGGAGCTCTGTTCATTTGGAAGAGGATAGGTGCTCTGCTTTTTACAGTTTCCAGCTTTTCTGCTCTGTTTTTTCCTCATCTTTGTGGTTTTATCTACTTTTGGTCTTTGATGATGGTGACGGACAGATGGGTTTTTGGTGTGGGTGTCCTTTCTGTTTGTTAGTTTTCCTTCTAACAGACAGGACGCTCAGCTGCAGGTCTGTTGGAGTTTGCTAGAGGTCCACTCCAGACTCTGTTTGCCTGGGTATCAGCAGCGGAGGCTGCAGAACAGCGGTGGCTGTAGAACAGCGAATATTGGTGAACCGCAAATGCTGCTGCCCGATCATTCCTCTGGAAGTTTTGTCTCAGAGGAGTAGCCAGCCATATGAGGTATCTGTCTGTCCCTACTGGGGGGTGCCTCCCAGTTAGGCTGCTTGGGTGTCAGGGACACACTTGAGGAGGCAGTCTGCCCCTTCTCAGATCTCCAGCTGCGTGCTGGGAGAACCACTACTCTCTTGAAAGCTGTCAGTCAGACAGGGACATTTAAGTCTGTGAAGGTTCCTGCTGACTTTTTGTTTGTCTGTGCCCTGCCCCCAGAGGTGGAGCCTACAGAGGCAGGCAGGCCTCCTTGAGCTGTGGTGGGCTCCACCCAGATCGAGCTTCCCCGCTGCTTTGTTTACCTAATCAAGCCTGGGCAATGGCAGGCGCCCCTCCCCCAGCCTCGCTGCCACCTTGCAGTTTGATCTCAGACTGCTGTGCTAGCAATCAGCGAGACTCCGTGGGCATAGGACCCTCCAAGCCATGTGCGGGATATAATCTGGTGTGCCGTTTTTTATGCCTGTTGGAAAAGCGCAGTATTAGATGGAGAGTGACCCGATTTTCCAGGTGCCATCTGTCACCCTTTTCTTTGACTAGGAAATGGAACTCCATGACCCCTTGCACTTCCCGATTGAGGCAATGCCTCGCCCTGCTTCGGCTTGCACGCAATGCGCTGCACCAACTGTCCTGCACCCACTGTCTGGCACTCCCTAGGGAGATGAACCCAGTACCTCCGATAGAAATGCTGAAATCACCCATCTTCTGCATCGCTCACGCTGGGAGCTGTAGACGGGAGCTGTTCCTATTCGGCCATCTTGGCTCCACCCCCAAGAAATTGGAACATCTGAAGGCTGTTGGTGGGAATGGTAAAATGGTGTAACTGCTATGGAAAACAGTATAATGGTTCCTCAGATAGTTAAAAATAGCACCACCATAGGGTCTAGCAATTCCACTTTTGGGTTTATACCCAAAAGAGTTGACAGTATGGTCTCAAAGAGATGGCTGTATACCTATGTTTATAGCGTTATTCACAATAGCCAAAAGGTGAAAGCAACCCAAATGAATTGGTAAGTAAAATCAAGTATATACATACAATGGAATATTATTCAGCTTTTGAAAGAGAGGGAAATTCTGACACATGCTACCACATGGATGAAACTTCAGGACATCATATTAAGTGAAATAAACCAGTAACAAAAGGCAAATATGTATGATTCTACTTACATGAGATACCTAACATAGTCGAATTCACAGAGATAAAGTAGAATGGTCTTTGTTAAGACTGGGAGGAGAGGGAAATGTGGAGTTATTTAATGAGTATAGAATATCAGTTTGGGAAGATGAATAAAGTTCTGGAGATGGATGGTAGTGATGGTTGAACAATAATGTGAATGTACTTAATGCCACTGAACTATATACTTTAAAATGGTTAAATTTTGTTATGCATATTTATCACATTATTTAAAAAAGGACCAAATACTTAAATGTAAGACCTAAATTTACAAAATTCTTTGAATAAAACTTATGGGAAAGTCTTTATTCTTGGATTTGGCAATGAATTTTTTGATATGACACCAAAAGCACAAGTAATAAAAGAAAAAATTGATAAATTTGACTTCATCAAAGTTAAAAAAAAGCCTTTTGTACATCAAACAACACTATCAAGAAAGTGAGATGATCATCCAAAGAATGGGAGAAAATATTTGCAAGTCATGTATCTGATGTGTCAAGTGTTCAGAATATATCAAGAATTTCTACAAATAAACAAGAAAATAAACAACCAAATTTAAAACTGGTGAAAGGATTTGAATAGAAATGTCTCCAAAGAATATACAGAAATAGCCAAAAAGCACAGAAAAGATTCTTGACATCATTAGTTATTATAGAAATGCAAACAAGACCATGATAGATCCCTACTTGGATAGCCAAATTAAATGAATGACTGAAAAATAATAACTCTTGGTGAGGATGTGAAGAAATCAGAATCTTCATAAATTGCTACTAGGAATGTAAAATGGTATGACTGATGTGAAAACAGCTGTATAAATTTTCATAAAGTTAAATATATAATTACCATGTGACCCAGAAATCCCACTCCTATATACCCAAAATAATTGAAAACAAGTGTTCAAACAAGTACTTATACATAACTATTCATAGCAGCACTATTCACTATAGCCAAAAGGTAGGACCAAAAGGTCCAAATTTTCATCAGTGGACAAATGGATAATGAAGATACTGTATGTCCGTATGCTGGCTGGAATTTTATTCAGCCATGAAAAGGAATGTAGCACTGATACATGGTACAATACGGATGAACCTTGAAAATATTATGCCAGGGCTGGGCACATGGCTCATGCCTGTAATCCCAGCACATTGATAGGCTGAGGCAGGCGGATCACCTGAGGTCGAGAGTTTGAGACTAGCCTGACCAACTTGGAGAAACCCCGGTTCTACTAAAAATACAAAATTAGCCAGGCATGGTGGTGCATGCCTGTAATCCCAGTTACTCGGGAGGCTGAGGCAGGAGAGTCGCTTGAACCCGGGAGGCATAGATTGCGGTGATCCGAGATTGTGCCATTGTACTCTAGCCTAGGCAACAAAGAGCAAATCTCTGTCTAAAAAAAAAAAATTATGCCAATTGAAAGACACCAGACACTGAAGGCCACATAGTTTTGATTACATTTATGTGAAATATCCAGAAAGGCAAATCCATAGAGACAGAATGCAAATTAATAGTTGCCAGGCTCTGGGTATAGAGAGAAATGGAGAATAACTGTTATTAGGTATGGCATTTCCTTTTGGGGAGATGAAACTGTTCTGGAACTAGATAGTGGTAATGGTTGCACAACATTCTGTACTAAATGCTACTGAATTGTACACTATAAAATGGACACTTTAAATGGAATTTATGTTATGTGAATTTTGCCTAAATAAAAATGACTGTCATCACCACCTTATGAAGCTTGTAGGCCAGTAGAAAGTCTGATTGCTTGGGAATTTCATAGCCCTAACCTGGGTGAGATGATGACAGAATTTAGACATGCACTACAAAGATCTAACATTTAAGACCACATCTTTATTATTTTTAACTTGTAAAAAGAAAAGGAGAATATATTGGGCCAATTTAATAGCCACAATATTACGTTCTTTAATACCAAGTACATCCCAATCTATCATCAATTGCCTCATCCAAAATGCATTTACTGTCTCATTGTATTATAAGTTTTCAATAAGTCTTGTTAGTGCCAGAATTAGGGCATCCAGGCCTGACATCTTATTCCAAACCAAAGCCAGTTTGTTCAGTAGACATGAGATATTTATCACATACAAATAGAAAGTCCTCTTCCTGTGCATTTCAAGTAGGTGCAGTGTAATATAAGGAAGTTATATTCCCAAGGACATCCCAGAAATTAAAGTGCCACCACAAGGTGCTACTTTTAATTATACTGTTAAAAAGAATTTTTAAAACCTTATAATTTTGTCTTAACCAGTATAACTGTTCTTCTAAGTAAACAAAATAACCAGTTGTTTTTTATATTACTTTGCAGTATTTAGTTCATTTAGCTACTCTTTTATATTATTGATTTATTGACTTTTGTTTTTTTCTTTGTCTTAAATTTTTATTTTAAGTTCAGGGCTACATATGCAGGATATGCACATTTGTTATACAGGTAAATGTTTGCCATGGTGCTTTGCTGCACAGATAATCCCATCACCTAGCTGTGAATCCCAGCATCCATTGGCTACTCTTCCTGATGCTGTCCCTCGCCCCACCCCTAACAGGCCCCACTGTGTGTTGTTCCTCTTCCTGTGTCCATGTGTTCACATTGTTCAGCTCCCACTTATAAGTGAGAACGTATGATGTTTGGTTATCTGTTCATGTGTTAGTTTGGTGAGGATAATGGCTTCCAACTCCACCCATGTCCCTGTAGAGGACATGATCTCCTTCCATTTTATGGCTGCATAGTATTCCATGGTGTATATGTACCACATTTTCTCTATCCAATCTATCATTAATGGACATTTAGGTTGATTTAATGTCTTTGCTATTGAGAATTGTGCTGCAGTTAACATATGCGTGCATGTATCATTATATATTTATTTTTAAAGAAAAGAGGTTTAATTGACTCAGTTGCACAAGGCTGGGCAGACCTCAGGAAACTTACAATTAATGCATGTATCATTATTTTTATTTTTTTTTGTGAACCATAGACCTTAAAATATTTATTTATTTATTTATTTATTTATTTATTTATTTATTTATTATACTTTAGGTTTTAGGGTATATGTGCACAATGTTCAGGTTTGTTACATATGTATCCATGTGCCATGTTGATTTCCTGCACCCATTAACTCGTCATTTAGCATTAGGTATATCTCCTAATGCTGTCCCTCCCCCCTCCCCCAACCCCACAACAGTACCCGGAGTGTGATGTTCCCCTTCCTGTGTCCATGAGTTCTCATTGTTCAATTCCCAACTATCAGTGAGAACATGCGGCGTTTGGTTTTTTGTCCTTGCGATAGTTTACTGAGAATGATGTTTTCCAGTTTCATCCATGTCCCTACAAAGGACATGAACTCATCATTTTTTATGGCTGCATAGTATTCCACAGTGTATATGAGCCACATTTTCTTAATCCAGTCTATCGTTGTTGGACATTTGGGTTGGTTCCAAGTCTGATATTGTGCATAGTGCCGCAATAAACATACGTCTGCATGTGTCTTTATAGCAGCATGATTTATAGTCCTTTGGGTATATACCCAGTAATGCGATGGCTGGGTCAAATGGTATTTCTAGTTCTAGATCCCTGAGGAATCGCCACACAGACTTCCACAATGGTTGAACTAGTTTACAGTCCCACCAACAGTGTAAAAGTGTTCCTATTTCTCCACATCCTCTCCAGCACCTGTTGTTTCCTGATTTTTTAATGATGGCCATTCTAACTGGTGTGAGATGGTATCTCACTGTGGTTTTGATTTGCAGTTCTCTGATGGCCAGTGATGATGAGCATTTCTTCATGTGTTTTTTGGCTGTGTAAATGTCTTCTTTTGAGAAGTGTCTGTTCGTGTCCTTTGCCGACTTTTTGATGGGATTGTTTGTTTTTTTCTTGTAAACTTGTTTGAGTTCATTGTAGATTCTGGATATTAGCCCTTTGTCAGATGAGTAGGTTGCAAAAATTTTCTCCCATTCTGTAGGTTGCCTGTTCACTCTAATGGTAGTTTCTTTTGCTATGCAGAAGCTCTTTAGTTTAATGAGATCCCATTTTTCAATTTTGGCTTTTGTTGCCATTGCTTTTGGTGTTTTAGACATGAAGTCCTTGCCCACGCCTATGTCCTGAATGGTATTGCCTAGGTTTTCTTGTAGGATTTTAATGGTTTTAGGTCTAACATTTAAGTCTTTAATCCATCTTGAATTAATTTTTGTATAAGGTGTAAGGAAGGGATCCAGTTTCAGCTTTCTACATATGGCTAGCCAGTTTTCCCAGCACCATTTATTAAATAGAGAATCCTTTCCCCATTGCTTGTTTTAGTCAGGTTTGTCAAAGATCAGATAGTTGTAGATATGTGGAATCATTTCTGAGGGCTCTGTTCTGTTCCATTGATCTATGTCTCTGTTGTGGTACCAGTACCATGCTGTTTTGGTTACTGTAGCCTTGTAGTATAGTTTGAAGTCAGGTAGCGTGATGCCTCCAGCTTTGTTCTTTTGGCTTAGGATTGACTTGGCTATGTGGGCTCCATTTTGGTTCCATATGAACTTTAAAGTAGTTTTTTCCAATTCTGTGAAGAAAGTCATTGATAGCTTGATGGGGATGGCATTGAATCTATAAATTACCTTGGGTAGTATGGCCATTTTCACAGTATTGATTCTTCCAACCCATGAGCATGGAATGTTCTTCCATTTGTTTGTATCCTCTTTTATTTCATTGAGCAGTGGTTTGTAGTTCTCCTTGAAGAGGTCCTTCACATCCCTTGTAAGTTGGATTCCTAGGTATTTTATTCTCTTTGAAGCAATTGTGAATGGGAGTTCACTCATGATTTGGCTCTCTGTTTGTCTGTGATTGTTGTACAAGAATTTTTGTACCTTGATTTTGTATCCTGAGACTTTGCTGAAGTTGCTAATCAGCTTAAGGAGATTTTGGGCTGAGACAATGGGGTTTTCTAGATATACAATCATGTCATCTGCAAACAGGGACAGTTTGACTTCCTCTTTTCCTAATTGAATACCCTTTATTTCCTTCTCCTGCCTGATTGCTCTGGCCAGAACTTCCAGCACTATGTTGAATAGGAGCGGTGAGAGAGGGCATCCCTGTCTTGTGCCAGTTTTCAGAGGGAATGCTTCCAGTTTTTGCCCATTCGATATGATATTGGCTGTCGGTTTGTCATAGATAGCTCTTATTATTTTGAGATACGTCCCATCAATACCTAATTTATTGAGAGTTTTTAGCATGAAGGGTTGTTGAGTTTTGTCAAAGACCTTTTCTGCATCTATTGAGATAATCATGTGGTTTTTGTCTTTGGTTCTGTTTATATGTTGGATTGCATTTCTTGATTTGCATATGTTGAACCAGCCTTGCATCCCAGGGATGAAGCCCACTTGATTATGGTGGATAAGCTTTTTGATGTGCTGCTGGATTCGGTTTGCCAGTATTTTATTGAGGATTTTTGCATCAATGTTCACCAAGGATATTGGTCTGAAATTCTCTTTTTTGGTTATGTCTCTGCCAGGCTTTGGTATCAGGACGATGCTGGCTTCATAAAATGTGTTAGGGAGGATTCCCTCTTTTTCTGTCGTTTGGAATAGTTTCAGAAGGAATGGTACCAGTTCCTCCTTGTACCTCTGGTAGAATTCGGCTGTGAATCCATCAGGTCCTGGACTCTTTTTGGTTGGTAAGCTATTGATTATTGCCACAATTTCAGAACCTGTTTTTGGTCTATTCAGAGATTCAACTTCTTCCTGGTTTAGTCTTGGGAGGGTGTATTTGTTGAGGAATTTCTCCATTTCTTCTAGATTTTCTAGTTTATTTGCATAGAGGTGTTTGTAGTATTCTCTGATGGTAGATTGTATTGCTGTGGGATTGGTGGTGATATCCCCTTTTTCATTCTTTATTGCATCTATTTGGTTCTTCTCTCTTTTATTCTTTATTAGCCTTGCTAGCCATCTGTCAATTTTGTTGATCTTTTCAAAAAACCAGCTCCTGGATTCATTAATTTTTTGAAGTGTTTTTTGTGTCTCTATTTCCTTCAGTTCTGCTCTGATTTTAGTTATTTCTAGCCTTCTGCTAGCTTTTGAATGTGTTTGCTCTTGCTTTTCTAGTTCTTTTAATTGTGATGTTAGGGTGTCAATTTTGGATCTTTCCTGCTTTCTCTTGTGGGCATTTAGTGCTATAAATTTCCCTCTACACACTGCTTTGAACGTGTCCCAGAGATTCTGGTATGTTGTGTCTTTGTTCTCATTGGTTTCAAAGAACATCTTTATTTCTGCCTTCATTTCGTTATGTATCCAATAGTCATTCAGGAGCAGGTTATTCAGTTTCCATGTAGTTGAGCAGTTTTGAGTGAGTTTGTTAATCCTGAGTTCTAGTTTGATTGCACTGTGGTCTGAGAGACAGTTTGTTATAATTTCTGTTCTTTTACATTTGCTGAGGAGAGCTTTACTTCCAACTATGTGGTCAATTTTGGAATAGGTGTGGTGTGGTGTTGAAAAAAATGTATATTCTGTTGATTTGGGGTGGAGAGTTCTGTAGATGTCTATTAGGTCCACTTTGTGCAGAGCCGAGTTCAATTCCTGGATATCCTTGTTAACTTTCTGTCTGGTTGATCTGTCTAATGTTGACAGTGGGGTGTTAAAATCTCCCATTATTATTGTGTGGTAGTTTAAGTCCCTTTGTAAGTCACTCAGGACTTGCTTTATGAATCTGGGTGCTCCTGTGTTGGGTGCATATATATTTAGGATAGTTAGCTCTTCTTGTTGAATTGATCCCTTTACCATTATGTAATGGCCTTCTTTGTCTTTTTTATCTTTGTTGGTTTAAAGTCTATTTTATGAGAGACTAGGATTGCAACCCCTGCCTTTTTTTGTTTCCCATTTGCTTGATAGATCTTCCTCCATCCCTTTATTTTGAGTCTATGTGTGTCTCTGCACGTGAGATGGGTTTCCTGGATACAGCACACTGATGGGTCTTGACTCCTTATCCAGTTTGCCAGTCTGTGTCTTTTAATTGGAGCATTTAGCCCATTTACATTTAACGTTAATATTGTTATGTGTGAATCTGATACTGTCATTATGATGTTAGTTGGTTATTTTGCTCGTTAGTTGATGCAGTTTCTTCCTAGCCTCGATGGTCTTTACAATTTGGCATGTTTTTGCAGTGGCTGGTACCGATTGTTCCTTTCCATGTTTAGTGCTTCCTTCAGGAGCTCTTTTAGGGCAGGCCTGGTGGTGACAAAATCACTCAGCGTTTGCTTGTCTGTAAAGTATTTTATTTCTCCTTCACTTTTGAAGCTTGGCTTGACTGGATATGAAATTCTGGGTTGAAAATGCTTTTCTTTAAGAATGTTGAGTATCCGCCCCCACTCTCTTCTGGCTTGTAGAGTTTCTGCCGAGAGATCAGCTGTTAGTCTGATGGGCTTCCCTTTGTGGGTTACCCGACCTTTCTCTCTGGCTGCCCTTAACATTTTTTCCTTCATTTCAACTTTGGTGAATCTGACAATTATGTGTCTTGCAGTTGCTCTGCTCGAGGAGTATCTTTGTGGCATTCTCTGTATTTCCTGAATTTGAATGTTGGCCTGCCTTGCTAGATTGGGGAAGTTCTCCTGGATAATATCTTGCAGAGTGTTTTCCAACTTGGTTCCATTCTCCCCGTCATTTTCAGGTACACCAATCAGACGTAGGTTTGGTCTTTTCACATAGTCCCAAATTTCTTGGAGGCTTTGTTCATTTGTTTTTATTCTTTTTTCTCTAAACTTCCCTTCTCGCTTCATTTCATTGATTTCATCTTCCATCAGCAATACCCTTTCTTCCAGTTGATCGCATCTGCTACTGAGGCTTCTGCAATCTTCGCGTAGTTCTCGAAACTTGGCTTTCAGCTCCATCAGCTCCTTTAAGCCCTTCTCTCCATTGGTTCTTCTAGTTATCCATTCTTCTAATTTTTTTTCAAAGTTTTTAACTTCTTTGCTATTGTTTTGAATTTCCTCCCGTAGCTCAGAGTAGGTTGATCGTCTGAAGCCTTCTTCTCTCAACTCGTCAAAGTCAGCCTCCATCCAGCTTTGTTCCGTTGCTGGTGAGGAACTGCATTCCTTTGGAGGAGGAGAGGTGCTCTGCTTTTTAGAGTTTGCAGTTTTTCTGCTCTGTTTTTTCCCCATCTTTGTGGTTTTATCTACTTTTGGTCTTTGATGATGGTGATGTACAGATGGGTTTTTATTGTGGATGTCCTTTCTGTTTGTTAGTTTTCCTTCTACCAGACAGGACCCTCAGCTGCAGGTCTGTTGGAGTTTACTGGAGGTCCACTCCAGACCCTGTTTGGCTGGGTGTCAGCAGCCGTGGCTGCAGAACAGCGGATTTTCGTGAGACCACAAATTCAGCTGTCTGATAGTTCCTCTGGAAGTTTTGTCTCAGAGGAGTACCCAGCCGAATGTGGTGTCAGTCTGTCCCTACTGGGGGGTGCCTCCCAGTTAGGCTGCTCAGGGGTGAGGGACCCACTTTAGAAGGCAGTCTGTCCGTTCTCAGATCTCCAGCTGCCTGCTGGGAGAACCACTACTCTCTTCAAAGCTGTCAGTCAGACAGGGACATTTAAGTCTGTGGAGGTTCCTGCTGACTTTTTGTTTGTGCCCTGCCCCCAGAGGTGGAGCCTACAGAGGCAGGCAGGCCTCCTTGAGCTGTGGCGGGCTCCACCCAGATCGAGCTTCCTGGCTGCTTTGTTTACCTAAGCAAGCCTGGGCAATGGCAGGCGCCCCTCCCCCAGCCTCGCTGCTGCCTTGCAGCTTGATCTCAGACTGCTGTGCTAGCAATCAGCGGGACTCCATGGGCATAGGACCCTCCGAGCCAGGTGTGGGACACAATCTCCTAGTGTGCCGTTTTCCAGGCCCGTTGGAAAAGCGCAGTATTAGGGTGGGACTGAACCGATATTCCAGGTGCCGTCTGTTACCCCTTTCTTTGACTAGGAAAGGGAACTCCCTGACCCGTTGCACTTCCTGAGTTAGGCAATGCCTCGCCCTGCTTCGGCTCGTGCACAGTGCGCTTCACCGACTATCCTGCACCCACTGTTTGGCACTCCCTAGTGAGATGAAACCGGTACCTCAAACAGAAATCAGAAATCACCCGTCTTCTGTGTCGCTCAGGCTGGGAGCTGTAGACCAGAGCTGTTCCTATTCGGCCATCTTGGCTCCACCTCGCATGTATCTTTAAACTCAAATAATTTATATTCCTGTGGGTATATCAAGTAATGGGGTTCCTGGGTCAAATGCTATTTCTGGCTCTAGGTCTTCAAGGAATTGCCCCACTATCTTCCACAATAGTTGAAGTAATTTACACTCCCGCCAACAGTGTAAAGGCATTATTTTATCTGCAACCTTGTCAGCATCTGTTGCTTTTGACATTTTAGTAATAGCCATTCTGACTGGTGTGAGATAGTATCTCTTTGTGGTTTTGATTTGTGTTTCTCTAATAATCAGTGATGTTGAGTTTTTTTTTTTCCTTGTTTTTTTGGCCACATGTATGTCTTCTTTTGAGAAGTGTTTGTTCATGTCGTTTGTCCACTTTTTAATGGGGTTGTTTGTTTTTTCCTTAGAAATTTAAGTTCCTTGTGTAATAGACTCTGGATATTAGACCTTTGTTAGATGGAGAGATTGCAAAACTTTTCTCCCATTCTTTAGGATGTGTGTTCACTCTGATGGTGGTTTCTTTTGCTGTGCAGGAACTCTTTAATTACATCCCATTTGTCAATTTTTTCTTTTGATGCAATTGCTTTTGGTGTTTTCATCATGAAATATTTGCCTGTGCCTATGTCCTGAATAGTATTGCCTGGATTTTCTTCTAGGGTTTTTATAGTTTCAGGTTTTATACTTAAGTCTTTTAATCCATCTTGAGATAACTTTTATATAAGGTGTGGGGAAGGGGTCTAGTTACAATTTTCTGCATATGGCTAGCCAGCACTCCCAGCATCATTTACAAAATAGGGAATCCTTTCCCTATTGCTAGTTTTTGTCAGGTTTGTCAAAGATCACATATTTTTGGTGTGTGGTCTTATTTGTGGGTTCTGTTTTCTGTTCCATTGATCTATGTGTCTGTTCTTGTACCCATACCATGCTGTTTTGGTTACTGTAGCCTTGTAGTATAGCTTGAAGTCTGTAGTATGATGCCTTTAGCTTTTTTCTTAGGGTTGTCTTGGCTATTCAGGCTCTTTTTTGGTTTCATATGAAATTTTAAATAGTTTTTTTCTAATTCTGTGAAGACTGCCAACGGTAGTTTAATGGGAATAGCATTCAATTCATAAATTACTTTAGGCAGTTTGGCCATTTTCACAATATTGATTCTTCCTATCTCATGAGCATGGAACGTTTTTCCATTTGTTTGTGTCCTCTCTGATTTTGTTGAGCAGTGGTTTGTTGTTCTCCTTGAAGAAGTCCTTCACTTCTCTTGTTAGCTGTATTCCTAGATATTTTATTCTTTTTGTGACAATTGTGAATGGGAATTCATTTATAATTTGGTTCTCTGCTTACCAGTTGTTCATGTGTAGGAAGGCTAGCGATTTTTGCACATTAATTTTGTATCCTGAGACTTTGCTGAAGTTGCTTATCAGCTTCAGAAGCTTTTGAGCTGAGACAATAGGGTTTTCTACATATAGGATCATGTCATGTGCAAACAAAGATAGTTTGACTTCCTTTATTCCTATTTGAATGCCCTTTATTTCTTTCTCTTGCCTGATTGCCCTGGCCAGAACTTCCAATAATATGTTGAATAGGAGTGGTGAGAGAGGGCATCCTTATCTTGTGCCAGTTTTCAAGGGAAATGCTTCCAGGTTTGCCCACTTAGTATGATATTAGCTGTGGGTTTGTGATAAATGACTCTTATTATTTTGAGGTATGTTCCTTCAATACCTGGTTTATTGAGAGTTTTAAACATGCAGAGATGTTAAATTTTATCGCAGGCCTGCATCTATTGAGATAATGATGTGGTTTTTGTCTTTAGTTCTGTTTATATGATGAATCACATTTATTGGTTTGCATATGTTGAACCAACCTTGTATCTGGGGATGAAGCCACCTTGATTGTTGTGAATAGCTTTTTGATATGCTGCTGGATTCATTTTGCCAATATTTTGTTGAGGACTATTTACATCAATGTTTTTCAAGGATATTGGCCTGATGTTTTCTTTTTTTTTTTTTTTTACAAACAGGAGGTAGCAGTTTTTATTTTTATTTTTTTGTTTATTTTTTATTTTATTTTATTATCCTTTAAGTTCTAGGGTACATGTGCACAATGTGCAGGTTTGTTACTTATGTATATATGTGCCGTGTTGGTGTACTGTACCCATTAACTCATCATTTACATTAGGTATATCTCCTAATGCTTTCCCTCCTCCCTCCCCCCGCCCCACAACAGGCCCCGGTGTGTGACATTCCCCTTCCTGTGTCTAAGTATTCTCATTGTTCAATTCTCACCTATGAGTGAGAACATGTGGTGTTTGGTTTTTTGTCCTTGCAATAGTTTGCTGAGAATGATGGTTTCCAGCTTCATCCGTGTTCCTGCAAAGAACATGAACTCATCCTTTTATATGGCTGCATAGTATTCCATGGTGTATATGTGCCACATTTTCTTAATCCAGTCTATCGTTGTTGGACATTTGGGTTGGTTCCAAGTCTTTGCTATTGTGAATAGTGCCACAATAAACATACGTGTGCATGCGTCTTTATAGCAGCATGATTTATAGTCCTTTGGGTATATACCCAGTAATGGGATGGCTGGGTCAAATAGTATTTCTAGTTCTAGATCCTTGAGGAATCGCCACACTGTCTTCCACAATGTTTGAACTAGTTTACAGTCCCACCAACAGTGTAAAAATGTTCCTATTTCTCCACATCCCACCTGTTGTTTCCTGACTTTTGAATGATGGCCATTCTAACTGGTGTGAGATGGTATCTCATTGTGGTTTTGATTTGCATTTCTCTGATGGCCAGTGATGATGAACATTTTTTCATGTGTTTTTTGGCTGCATAAATGTCTTCTTTTAAGAAGTGTCTGTTCATATCCTTTGCCCACTTTTTGATGGGGTTTTTTGTTGTTGTTGTTGTAAATTTGAATTCTTTGTAGATTCTGGATGTTAGCCCTTTGTCAGATGAGTAGATTGCAAAAGTTTTCTCCCATTCTGTAGGTTGCCTGTTCACTCTGATTTTAGTTTCTTTTGCTGTGCAGAATTTGTTGTATCTCTTCCAGGTTTGGTATCAAGATGAAGTTAGCATCATAAAATGAGTTGGGGAAGAGTCTCTCCTTTTCACTTTTTTGGAATAGTTTCAATGTAAATGATACCAGCTTTTCTTTGTAACTCTGGTAGAATTCGGCTGTTCATTCTTCTGGTCCTGGGCTTTTTTTTGTTGGTAGGCTGTTTATTACTGCCTCAAATTCAGAACTCATTATTGATCTATTCCGGGATTTAACTTCTTCCTTGTTCAGTCTTGGGAGGGTGTATGTACCCCAGAATTTATTCTAGATTTTCCTGTTTATGTGCATAGAGGTTTTATAGTATTCTCTGATGGTTGTTTGTATTTCTATGGGATCAGTGGTGATATCCCCTGATCATTTCTGATTGTGTTTATTTGATTCTTTTCTCTTTCCCTCTTTATTAGTCTGGCAGGTGGTCTGTCTATTTGATTAATTTTAAATACCCTGGATTTGTTGATGTTTTTGAAGAGTTTTTTCATGTCTCTATCTCCTTCAGTTCAGCTCTGATCTTGGCTATTTCTCATCTTCTGCTAGCTTTGGTGTTTCTTTGCTCTTGGTTCTCTAGTTCTTTTAGTTGTGATGTTAGGGTGTCAATTTGAGATCTTTCTAGCTTTTTGGTCTGGGGATTTAGTGCTATAAGTTTCCCTCTTAACACTGTTTTAGCTGTGTCCCAGAGATTCTGGTACATTGTCTTTTGGTTCTCGTTAGTTTCAAAGAACTTGTTGATTTCTGTCTTAATGTCATTATTTGCCCAAGAGTCATTCAAGAGCAGGTTGTTCAATTTCCATGTAGTGGTGTGGTTTTGAGTCAATTTCTTAATCTTGAGCTCTAGTTTATTATGCTTTGGTCTGAGAGACTTGTTATTATTTCAGTTCTTATGCATTTGCTGAGGAGTGTTTTACTTCCGTTTATATGCTCAATTTTAAAGTAAGTGCCATGTGGCAATGGGATGAATGTATATTCTGTTGTTTCTGGCTGAAGAGTTCTGTAGATATCTATCAGGTCCTCTTGATCCAGAGATGAGTTCAAGTTCTGCATATCCTTGTTAATTTTCTGTGTTGATGATCTGACTAATGCTGTCAGTGGAGTGTTAAAGTCTTTCACTATTACTGTGTTGGCATCTAAGTCTTTTTGTAGATCTCTAAGAACTTGCATTATGAATATGGGTGCTCCTGTATTTGATGCATGTATATTTAGAATAGTTAGCTCTTCTTGTTGAATTGAACCTTTTTCCATTATGTAATGTCCTTCTTTGTCTTTTTTTATTTTTGTTGTTTTAAAGTCAGTTTTGTTAGAAACTAGGATTGTAACCTCTACTTTTTTCTGTTTTTCATTTGTTTGGTAAGTTTTCCTCCATCCCTTTATTTTGAGCCTATGTGTGTCTTTGCACTTTAGATGGGTGTCTTGAAGACAGCATACCAATGGGTCTTGGCTCTTTGTCCAGCTTCATAGTCTGTGTCTTTTAATTGAGACATTTAGCCCATTTACATTTAAGGTTAATATTGTTATGTGTGAGTTTGATCCTGTCATCATGATGCTAGCTGGCTATTTTGCAGACTTGTTTATGTGGTCATTTCATAGTGTCACTGGTCTGTGTACTTCAGTGTGTTTTTGTAGTGGCTTGTAACAGTCTTCCCTTTCCATATTTAGTGCTTCCTTCAGGAGTTCTTGCAAGGCAGGCCTGGTGGCAATTAATTCCCTCAGCATTTTCTTGTCTGAAAAGGATCTTATTTCTCCTTCAGTTAGGAAGCTTAGTTTGGTAGGTGTCAAATACTGGGCTGAAAATTATTTTCTTTAAAAATATTGAATATTGGCCCCAATCTCTTCTGGCTTTTAGAGTTTCCACTGGGAGATCTGCTGTTAGTCTGATCTACTTTCCTTTGTAGGTAACGTGGCCTTTTGCTCTGGCTGCCCTGAATATTTTCTTTATTTCAACCTTGGAGAATCTGATGATTATGTGTCTTGGAATTGATTTTCTCATGGAGTATCTTACTGGGGTTCTCTGCATTTCCTGAATTTGAATGTTGGCCTGTCTTGCTAGGCTGGGGAAGTTCTCCTGGATGAGATCCTGAAATATATTTTCCAACTTGGTTCAATTCACGCCATCTCTTTCAGGTACCCCCAATCAGTTGTAGGTTTTCTGTTTTTGTGTAATTCCATATTCCTCAGATTTTATTCATTCCATTTTATTCTTTATTCTCTATTCTTGTCTGTCTTATTTCAGAAAGATAGTCTTCAAGCTCTGAGATTCCTTCCTCTGCTTTATTTATTCTGCTATTGATACTTGTGATTGCATTGTAACATTGTCATATTGTGTTTTCTAGCTCCATTGGGTCGGTTATATTCCTCCCTAAACTGGATATTCTGGCTATCAGCTCCTGTATTGTTTTATCATGATTCTTAGCCTCTTTGCATTCAGTTACAACATGCTCCTTTAGCTCGGTGAAGTTTGTTATTACCCACCTTCTGAAGCCTACTTCTGTCATTTCAGGCATCTTAACCTCAGCCCAATTCTGTGCCCTTGCTCTAGAGGTGTTGCATTCATTTGAAGGAGTAGAGACACTCTGGCATTTGTTTTCAGCATTTTTGTGTTGATTATTTCTCATATTTGTGGACTTATCTATCTTTGATCTTTGAGTTTGCTGACCTTTGAATGAGTTTTTTGTGGGGTCTTTTCTGTTGATGTTGTTGTTTTCTGTTTGTTTTTCTTTTAACAGTCAGGCCAGTCTCCTATAGGACTGCTGTGGTTTGCTGCAGGTCTGCTCCAGACCCTACTTGCCTCATTTTTTTTTTTCATACCTGGATGTATCACCAGTGAAGGCTGTGAAACAGCAAAGATGGCAGCCTTCTCTTTCCTCTGGAAGCTCCATCCCAGGGGGGTAATGACCTGTTTCTGGCCCAAATGCACCTATAGGAGGTATCTCGAGACCTCTGTTGGGAAGTTTCACCCAGTCAGGAGGAGTGGAATCAGGGACCAACTTAAAGAAGCAGTCTGGCTGCTTTTTGGTAGAGCAGGTTTGCTCTACTGGAGGGAAGCCATCCTTGTCCAGAAAATTTGGACTCTGCAAAGCCAGCAGACTGGAATGGCTGAATCAACTGCACCACAGAGATGACAGCCACCCCTCCCCCTGGGAGCTCTATCCCAGGGAAAGTTCAGAGCTCTGTCCCTATAACCCTAGGTGGAGTGGCTGAAGACCCCACAGGGAGGTCCTGCCCAGTGAGGAGAAATGGGTTGGGGTCCCACTTAAAGAAGCAGTCTGGCCAGTTGTGGTGGTTCATGCCTGTAATCCCATCACTTCTGGAGGCGAAGGCAGGCAGATCACCTGAGGTCGGGAGTTCAAGACCAGCCTAACCAACGTGGAGAAACCCCATCTCTGCTAAAAATACAAAATTAGCCAGGCATCGTGGCCCATGCCTGTAATCCCAGCTATTTGGGAGGCTGAGGCAGGAAAATCACTTGAACCTGGGAGTCTGAGGTTGCAGTGAGCCGAGATTGTGCCATTGCACTCCAGCCTGGGCAATAAGAGTGAAACTCCATCTCAAAAAAAAAAAAAAAAAAGAAGAAGAAGCAGTCTGGCCATGATCTGCCAAAGCAGCTGTCCTGCATTGTGTTGTATATATTTAGCGTAAATAGATAAGTCCAAAATTTTCCAAACTGACCCTTCCTCATTGGGACAGTTTTCACTCTCTAAAACGGGAGGCTGAAATGGCTGAGTTCACTGAACTGCAGATATGGTGGCTGCCCCATCCCCCAGGATCTCTGTCCCAGGGAGAGATTAGAGCTCTCCATGTATTACCCTGGCTGGAGTGGCTGAAGTCCCCACAGACAGGCTCCACCCAGTGAGGAGGAATGGATTGGGGTCCTGCTTACAGAAGCAGCCTGGCCACAACCTGGCAAAGTAGATATGCTTCATTGTGGGGGGATCCTTCCTCCTCTGGACCATTTGCACTCTCCAAAGCTGGCAGGCTGGAATGGCTGAGCTGACTGAACCACAGAGATGGCAGCCACCCCTTCCCACAGGAGCTTTATCTCATCTCAAGCAGACTTCAGCCTGTTGCATCTGGCTGGCTAGAATTACAAGCCAGTGAGTCTTAGCTTGTATGGTGCTATGGAAGTGGAGCCTGCAGAATGACACTGCTTGACTGCCTAGATTTAGCCCTCTTCTTAGGTGTATGTACAAATGGATCTCCCACCTTGCTGGGGATACTGGGACTGGAGTATGTAAAACTCCTGAGTCTCTGTGTGTGGCTGAGCAGCTGCTCTGCCATGACTCCACACAGCTTTGTGTATTGGACCCAAGGCCCTGGTGGCATGGGATCACCAGAGGATCTCCTTATCGGCGGGTTGCAGTGATCTGTGGGAGAAGCGTGATTTCCTGAGCAGGGTGGCACAATCATTCACCAATTCCCTTGGCTGGGGGTGTGGGGGTGGGTTGTTTTTTTTTTTTTTTTGGCTCTGTGCCACTCCTGGGGAGGGCTATTTCCCCACCCTGCTTTTCTTCATTCTCTATGGGTCTAGTTGTTTGGCTAGTCAGTCTGAATGTGAGAACCTGTATATTTTAGTTGAAGGTGCTGAACTCACTCACTACTTTCAATCCTCTCCGTGAGTGCCACGGACCACTACTTCTAATCAGCCATCTAGGCCCCTCCCATACCACCTATTGACCTTTGGTTGGGAAAAATAGTGTGAATTTGTTCAGTTCATTGGAGAATCTTTAGCACCCTAGGCTAAGGATTAATTGCCTATGGTGCACCACATTCATTGTAATAGCCAAAAATGCCCCTACATATTTCCACATACCCCACGCAGGGTACTTAATTCTCACTCTACCTGAGAATGACAGTACCATAAAAACACACCACTAGGTGTGGTTCTTAAAACACAGTGTTCAATTTTATATATTTCCAATTTTTTAAGTTAGATATATTTAAATTACCTCAAATATTTTATTATTTGTTCTGCTATTTTATTGAAGTATAACATACAGACTCTACTCCCAGAATTAAGTTTTAAAGAGAATAATTTGATGAATGTTTCCCCACATATTATACCTATGTAATCAGTATCCAGGTTAAAATTTTAAACATTTCTAGTATCTCATAAATCTTCATGCCTCTTTTCAGTCAACCTCCTCTTAGAGGTAACTACTACTCTAACTTCTATCACCATAGATTGGTTTTGCCTGTTTTTGAAGTCTATAAAAAAGGAATCATAGTTGGTACTATTCTATGTGTACCTTTCACTCAATACAGTGTTTTTCAAATTTATCCATATTGATGCCTTTTTCAGTAGTTCATTTCCTTTGATTGCTGTTAGTTATTCCCTTTTATCACACTTGGTTTAACCATTCAGCCATTGAAGTATACTTGTTTCCATTTTTTGTGTGTTATGAATAAAGCTCCAATGAACATTCTTGTACATGTCTTTTGGCATATAAATATAGTTGTTCCTCAGTACCCACAGGGGATTGGTTTCAGAACCTCCCATAGATACCAAAATTGCAGATGCTCAGGTTCCTTACATGAAATGGCATGGTATTTGCATATAACCCATTCACACCCTCCTACATACTTCAAATCATCTCTAGATTATTTACAATACTAATACACTATAAATGTTATGTAAATAGTTTTTGTATTGTTTGTTATTTGTATTATTTTTCTTGTATTGTTAATTTTAAAAATATTTTTTAATCCAGTTGGTTGAATGCATGAATGTGGAACTATACATAGGGAAGGCTGACTGTGTGTATCAGAGACTCTGTGTGTGTGTGTGTGTGTGTGTGTGTGCGTGCATGTGAATAAAACTTTAATACATGCTCACACATATACACACAGATACTCATTTTTCTTGTGTATATAAGTAGGAATAAAATTGCTGGGGTCATAAGACAGGCATATATTTAGCATAAATAGATGATGACAAAATTTTCCAAACTGATTGTATAAATCTACACTCCCACCATGATCTTCTGTCCATCAAAATCCACCATAAAGGAAGTAAAAGGGAAAGCCACAGACTGGTAGAAAATATTCAACCAAAGACTAGTGTACAAAATAAATAAAGAATTTCTACAAATTAATACCAAAGAAAGACAAACAACCCAATTCTTTTTTTAATGGACCAAAGACTTGAAAAGCTATTTCACAAGAGGACATCTAAATGGCCAATAAACTCATGAAAAGGTGCTCAATATCATTAGTAATCAAAGGAGTACAAAATAAAATCACAATAAGATGCCACTACGAATGATATGGTTTGCAAGAATAAACTAATGCAACACACCAACTAGGAGAGTTAAAAACATTGGCAACATCAAATATTTTTAGATTGTTTCTAAATATCAGTTTATTAATGTTATTTATGTTTATTATTTTAGCTAACATTTGTTGAGCACTTACTCTGTGCCAAACACCACAGCTAAATGCTTTACATTTAACAGTAATTATGGGGATGATATTATTATCTCTATTTCTTGGGTGAGGAAACTAAAGCTTGGAGAAATTAAGCAAGATGCTCCAAGTCACAGAATTTAAATGGCACATAAGTGGTTGGGACTTGAACCTGGATCTCTCTAAATTTACAGTAACTGGCCTTGACAGGGGAGACACCCTTTGCTGATATGTTTGGGAAGTGGTGGACCCACCTGCTCTCAGAGAGCAAACGTTGTCATACAGCAGCGTTGCTCAGAGGATTTTGCCAGTAATTATCTCTAAAAACAGTCTCTTTATACCCAGTAATGGGATTGCTGGGTCAAATGATATTTCTGATTCTAGATCCTTGAGGAATCCCCGCACTGTCTTCCACAATGGTTGGACTAATTTACACTCCCACCAACGGTATAAAAACATTCCTCTTTCTCCACATCCTTGCCAGCATCTGTTGTTTCCAGACTTTTTAATTATCGCCATTCTTTTTTTTTTTAATTATTATACTTTAAGTTCTAGGATACATTTGCACAACGTGCAGGTTTGTTACATATGTACACATGTGCCATGTTGGTGTGCTGCGCCCATCAACTTGTCACTTACATTAGGTATTTCTCCTAATGCTATCACTACCCCAGCCCCCCACCCCACAACAGGCCCTGGTATATGATGTTCCTCACCCTGTGTCCATGTGTTCTCATTGTTCAATTCCCATCTATGAGTGAGAACATGTGGTGTTTGCTTTTCTGTCCTTGTGATAGTTTGCTCAGAATGATGGTTTCCAGCTTCATCCATGTCCCTAAAAAGGACATGAACTCATCCTTTTTTATGGCTGCATAGTACTCCATGGTGTATATGTGCCACATTTTCTTAATCCAGTCTATCATTGATGGACTTTTGGGTTGGTTCCAAGTCTTTGCTATTGTGAATAGTACCACAATAAACATACATGTACATGACATGTGTCTTTATAGTAGCATGATTTATAATCCTTTGGGTATATACCCAGTAATGAGATGACTGGGTCAAATGGTATTTCTAGTTCTAGATCCTTGAGGAATTGCCACACTGTCTTCCACAATGGTAGAACTAGTATACATTCCCACCAATGGTGTAAAAGCATTCATATTTCTCCACATCCTCTCCAGCAACTGTTGTTTTTATGATCGCCATTCTAACTGGTGTGAGATGGTATCTCATTGTGGTTTTGATTTGCATTTCTCGTATGACCAGTGATGATGAGCATTTTTTCATGTGTCATTTGGCTGCATAAATGTCTTCTTTTGAAAAGTGTCTGTTCATATCCTTTGCCCATTTTGATGGAATTGTTTGATTTTTTCTTGTAAATTTGTTTGAGTTCTTTGTAGATTCTGGATATTAGCCCTTTGTCAGATGGGTCAATTGCAAAAATTTTCTCCCATTCTGTAGGTTGCCTGTTCACTCTCATGGTACTTTCTTTTGCTGTGCAGAAGCTCTTTAGTTGAATTAGATCCCATTTGTCAATTTTGGCTTTTGTTGCCATTGCTATTGGTGTTTCAGACATGAAGTCCTTGCCCATGCCTATGTCCTGAATGGTATTGCCTAGGTTTTCTTCTAGGGTTTTTATGGTTTTAGGTCTAACATTGAAGTCTTTAATCCATCTTGAATTAATTTTTGTATAAGGTGTAAGGAAGGGATCCAGTTTCAGCTTTCTACATCTGGCTAGCCAGTTTTCCCAGCACCATTTATTAAATAGGGAATCCTTTCCCCATTTCTTGTTTTTGTCAGGTTTGTCAAAGATCAGATGGTTATACATGTGTGGTGTTATTTCTGAGGGCTCTGTTCTGTTTCATTGGGCTATATCTCTGTTTTAGTACCAGTACTATGCTGTTTTGGTTGCTGTAGCCTTGTAGTATAGTTTGAAGTCAGGTAGTGTGATGCCTTCAGCTTTATTCTTTTGGCTTAGGATTGTCTTGGCAATTCGGGCTCTTTTTTGATTCCATATGAACTTTAAAGTAGTTTTTTCCAATTTTGTGAAGAAAGTCATTGGTAGCTTGATGGGGATGGCATTGGATCTATAAATGACCTTGGGCAGTATGGCCATTTTCACGATATTGATTCTTCCTATCCACGAGCATGGAATGTTCTTCCATTTGTTTGTGTCCTCTTTTATTTCATTGAGCAGTGGTTTGTAGTTCTCCTTGAAGAGGTCCTTCACATCCCTTGTAAGTTGGATTCCTAGGTATTTTTTCATTTTTATTTTTTATTATTATACTTTAAGTTCTAGGGTACATGTGCACAATATGCAGGTTTGTTACATATGTATACATGTGCCATGTTGGTGTGCTCCACCCGTTAACTCATCCCAAATCAAAACCACAATGTGATACCATCTTACACCAGTTAGAATGGCAATCATTAAAAAGTCAGGAAACAACAGGTGCTGGAGAGGATGTGGAGAAATTTGGTGGGACTGTAAACTAGTTCAACCATTTTGGAAGACAGTGTGGTGATTCCTCAAGGATCTAGAACTAGAAATACCATTTGACCCAGCCATCCCATTACTGGGCATATACCCAAAGGATTATAAATCATGCTGCTCTAAAGACACATTCAAACGTATGTTTATTGTGGCACCATTCACAATAGCAAAGACTTGGAACCAACCCTAATGTCCATCATTGATAGACTGGATTAAGATTCCTAGGTATTTTATTCTCTTTGTAGCAATTGTGAATGGCAGTTCGCTCATGATTTGGGTCTCTGTTTGTCTGTTATTGGTGTATAAGAATGCTTGTGATTTTTGCACATTGATTTTGTATCCTGAGACTTTGCTGAAGTTGCTTATCAGCTTAAGGAGATTTTGGGCTGAGATTATGGGGTTTTTTAAATATACAATCTTGCAATCTGCAAACAGGGACAATTTGACTTCCTCTTTTCCTATTTGAATACTCTTTATTTCTTTCTCTTGCCTGATTGTCCTGGCCAGAACTTCCAATATGATGTTGAATAGAATTGGTGAGAGAGGGCATCCCTGTCTTGTGCCGGTTTTCAAAGGGAATGCTTCCAGTTTTTGCCCATTCAATATGATACTGGCTGTGGGTTTGTCATAAATAGCTCTTGTTATTTTGAGATACATTCCATCAATACCTAGTTTATTGAGGGTTTTTAGCACGAAGGGCTGTTGAATTTTGTCAAAGGCCTTTGCTGCATCTATTGAGATAATCATGTGGTTTTTGTCTTTGGTTCTGTTTATGTGATGGATTACGTTTACTGATTTGCATATGTTGAACTAGGCCTTGCATCCCAGGAATGAAGCCAACTTGATCTTGGTGGATAGCTTTTTGATGTGCTGCTGGATTTGGTTTGCCAGTATTTTATTGAGGATTTTCACATCGATGTTCATCAGGGATATTGGTCTAAAATTATCTTTTTTTGTTGTGTCTCTGCCAGCCTTTGGTATTAGGATGATGCTGGCCTCATAAAATGAGTTAGGGAGGATTCCCTCTTTTTCTGTTGATTGAAATAGTTTCAGGATTGGTACCAGCTCCTCTTTGTTCCTCTGGTAGAATTTGGCTGTGAATCCATCAGGTCCTGGACTTTTTTTGGTTGGTAGGCTATTAATTATTGTCTCAATTTCAGAGCCTGTTGTTGATCTATTCAGATATTCAGCTTCTTCCTGTTTTATTCTTTGGAGGGTGTATGTGTCCAGGAATTTTTCCATTTCTTCTAGATTTTCTAGTTTATTTGCATAGAGGTGTTCATAGTATCCTCCGATGGTAGTTTGTATTTCTGTGGGATCGGTGGTGATATCCCCTTTATCATTTTTTATTGTGTCTATTTGATTCTTGTCTCTTTTCTTCTTTATTAGTGTTGCTAGCAGTCTAGCAGTCTATCACTTTTGTTGATGTTTTCAAAAAAATCAGCTCCTGGATTCGTTGATTTTTTGAAGGGTTTTTTGTGCCTCTATCTCCTTCAGTTCTGCTCTGATCTTAGTTATTTCTTGACTTCCGCTAGCTTTTGAATTTGTTTGCTCTTGTTTCTCTAGTTCTTTTAATTGTGATATGAGGGTGTTGATTTTAGATCTTTCCTGCTGTCTCTTGTGGGCATTTAAGTGCTATAAATTTCCATCTACACACTACTTTAAATGTGTCCCAGAGATTCTGGTATGTTGTGTCTTTGTTCTCATTGGTTTTAAAGAACATCTTTATTTCTGCCTTCATTTCATTATTTACCCAGTAGTCATTCAGGAGCAGGTTTTTCAGTTTCCATGTAGTTGTGCGGTTTTGAGTGAGTTTCTTAATCCTGAGTTCTAATTTGATTTAACTGTGGTCAGAGAGACAGTTTGTTATGATTTCTGTTCTTTTACATTTGAGGAAAGCTTTACTTCCAACTATGTGGTCAATTTTGGAATAAGTGTGATGTGGTGCTGAAAAGAATGTATATTCTGTTGATATGGGGTGGAGAGTTCTGTAGATGTCTATTAGGTCTGCTTGGTGCAGAGCTGTGTTCAAATCCTGTATATCCTTGTTAACCTTCTGTCTCATTGATCTGTCTAATATTGACAGTGGGGTGTTAAAGTCTCCCATTATTATTGTGTGGAGTCTAAGTCTCCTTTTAGGTCTCTTGGGACTTGTTTTATGAATCTGGGTGCTCCTGTATTGGGTGCATATATATTTAGATTACTTAGCTCTTCTTGTTGAAATGATCCCTTTACCATTATGTAATGGCCTTCTTTGTGTCTTTTGATCTTTGTTGGTTTAAAGTCTATTTTATCAGAGACTAGGATTGCAACCCATGCTTTTTTTTTTTTTTTCGCTTTCCATTTGCTTGGTAGATCTTCCTCCCTCTCTTTATTTTGAGCTTATGTGTGTCTCTGCACGTGAGATGGGTCTCCTGAATATAGCACACTGATGGGTCTTGACTCTTTATCCAATTTGCCAGTCTGTGTTTTTAATTGGGGCATTTAACCCATTTACATTTAAGGTTAATATTGTTATGTGTGAATTTGATCCTGTCATTATGATGTTAGCTGGTTATTTTGCCCGTTAATTGATGCAGTTTCTTCCTAGCATCGATGGTCTTTACAATTTGGCATGTTTTTGCAGTGGCTGGTACCAGTTGTTTCTTTCCATGTTTAGTGGTTCCTTCAGGAGCTCTTTTAGGGCAGGCCTGGTGGTGACAAAATCTCTTAGCAGCAACATCAAATATTTTTAAACAATTCAAAAATTAGACTTCTAAAGGAGATTTTTATTTACCTGTTATTATCCAGCACTTCTGCACCAATATTATGAAGTAGTTATTATTTCTTCTATTTTGCATATGAAGAACCAGGTTGAGAATGTCTGATTTTGCAAAGTGATTTTCTATTAAGTGATAGAGATGAGACTTAAACCCAGAAATTCTGACTACAGATCCTTTTCTTCAACTCAATCTACCCTTTGGCACAGATAGAATAAATGCTTTCAGGTTCATATTACTTTTGAAGATCATTGGCATATCTTTTGCAAGATTTGCAAAATGTGGCACTATTGTGGCAGCAATGTCCATACCAGACTAAAAAAGTATTCAATAGTGAGAATATCTAAATTTCCACCTATTTACAAGATTAGAATATGCAGACAATGTTACAAGCAGTCTCATCCAGCTTCTCCAAGGGTGTTATCAGTGTCACCTATGAAAACTCTTGCAACTTGGTAAACATGGTTAATTATCAACAGGGCCCTGGCAAAAATATGTTAAACATCTGTATGCAACATCATGTTATGAATCAATGGAAAGGGACAAGTCTTGAAATCAGATGAATTGAGTTTGACGTCCAGCATTGCCACTTGTTAGTTGATTGAGTGCAACTTTAGGCAAGGTCCTTAATCTCTCTGTTTTATTTTCTTTATAAAACAATACACATATCTCATGCTTTTGATAATTGAGATAAAAGCCAGATTATTGAAATAATTATCCAGAGAACATTATAAGACCAAGTGGTACCTGAGCTTCAATGGTAGGTAACAAATAATTTCATTAAAGTAGTTATTGTTGTTGGTTTTAATCTTTTCTATTAACTTTAGATAATAAAGTCTTAACTTTCACTCCTGCTTCCAGTTCCACTTGTCCTACACAGACAAGGAGCGCTATGAAAATGAAGAGAGACCTGAGGTCCAGAAGCAGATGCTTGTTGATATGGCCAAAAAGCTACCGGTTTACACAAGAACTGGAAGTGGAGGTCAGTTCATCCAAAGGCAGCTAGAGAGGCAGCTCAGCAAGTATCTCAGAAAGGCTAAGTCATATATGTTCTCAAACTAGCCCTTTTTTTCCCTCCCATCTTCTGAAAACCACTATGCAGATTTTTCTCTACATTTTATTTTTAAAAAATTTTAAACACATATCAAAGCTGGAAGTATTGTATAGTAAACAAACTGTATACCCCAAACTGGATTCTTCTGCTAACATTTTTCTATGTTGCTATATCACATATCTGTCCACATATGCATACCTCTATCTATCTTTTGTCAAGCCATCTTATTTTTCTGATGCATTTCAAAGTAAATAGCTGACATCAGTAAGACATCTACCTAAATATTTTATTCTGTTTTGGTAAAATTTACATACAAAAACATGCATAATCTTAAGGGTACAATTCCATGTGTTTTGAAAAGTGTACACATCTGTGTAACTAAACCCCCAATAAAATTGGCATCACCTCAGAAAGTTCTGTCATGCCTCATTATAAGTCAATCTGGCTCCACCCCACTTCCCACAGACAACCACTATTCTGATAGCTTTTCACTATAAATTAGTTTTGTCTGCTCTCAAATTTTATATAATTGGAATCACAGAGCATATACTCTTGTGTCTGGCTTCTTTTATTCAACATAATGTTTGTAAGATTAATCCATCTTTTTTGTATTTTTTTTTATTGCTGAGTAGCATTATATTGTATGAATATCTCAAAGTTTATCCATTCACTAGTTGATACATACTTGGGTTGTTTCTAGTGTTTAGTTATTATGAGTCAATCTGCTGTGAATATTACTGTGTAAGTGTCTGTGCAAAGACATATCTTCTTTTTCCTTGAGTAAATATCCAATACAGAATTTTACTCTTAGGTTTCATCTGCATGACTAAAACAGTACTTGCTGAACTAATTCTCCACCATTTAAATTTTGAAAACGTGCAGAGGTATGGGGAATATGTTAAAAAGTTTGAAAACCATGGTTCTTCTGATATGTCATCCTAACGTTTCTAATAAGGATGATTATGTTTCACATTTCAAGGCTTTAGAAAGTTTACTGTCAGACGCACCACCATTTGCTGACTATCTTTTCGGACTCAGCCCGCCTGCACCCAGGTGAAATAAACAGCCATGTTGCTCTCACAAATCTGTTTGGTGGTCTCTTCACACGGACGCGCATGAAAGGCAGTGCTGAAAGAATTTGCTGGTACATAGGCCGTAACATATTGCCGAAAGAGCAGAGTCATGGATAACTCTGAACTTCTTATTTTAACAACTGAGAAGATGGAGTTGACAATTACTGAAGTGGGGGACACAGCCGGCTAGAATGAAACACCTCGAACATCCAGCACATTGCCTGGCACACGAAAGTCAACAGCTTGGGATTCCTGAGAATACCTGGGGAAGATGATCTTCAATCAGCCAATGCTTGCTGAGCACCAACTGTCCATAAAAGTCACCACGCTTGGCACCATGGGGAATGCAAAGAAAGATAAGACATCATTTCTGCCCCTGAGGAGTCAATTGAATCTCAAGAGTCACAGATCAGAAGTGTTCGTCTTTAACAGTGTTGATCTTTAAACAGCAGCATACTATAAGATAGCTCCTTGTGGGAAGCTGGAGGTTGAGATCCTTATGAGGACTTAGCTGGAAATCTCCTGGGTGATATCAGCGTGGGTCTGCCCTTAATCTCTGCATCAAGATGTTCATCCTCAAGCTACATAAGAACAGAAGTGATATGCACACTTTGTTGAGTTCCCATTCATCATCCTTCACCCTGAACAATTTTTGGTGTACGCAACTCTGATCCACTTTACTAGCCCAGGACATCCATACCCTAGACTTTGCGAGAGTATTGGCTGCAAGGCTGACATCTGCCCTAGAGGAAATTTGCTGTCAGCTAAACAGGAGCTGTCTCACCCAGAAAGCTCACTTTGGGTACACAACTTCCCTCAAGACATCCTGCATCCAATAACTGACCGACCTGGAGTTTTAAAAGGCTCATCCCCTTGCTTTAACATGGGATCAATTCTGCACAATTCATGCTCCAGAGCTCCCTGTGGGACCAGGCCATAGTTTCCAACTGAGGCCATACCCTTGCTTGGCTCCTTCCCCTGATCACTCCTGCTTCTTTTCCTCCACTTCTCCTTTTCTTCTAAGGGTCTTACCTCAATATATTACATTCATGAGAATCTCAATCTCATCTCATATTCTTCTTCTACAGAACCTAACCTAAAATCTCAACCTTGCACTCTACTCTCTAACCCAATGTTATTGTTAATAATAGACAATATTTTTGAACTTCAAAAAAAAAAAAGAAAGTTTACTGTCAGACACATATTCGTTTGTTCATCATTTATTCAGCAAATATTTAAGATATATGGCAATTGGGGAAATTTTACTATGTTCTTGGTATTATATGATATTAAGGACTTGCTGTTAATTTTGTTAGAGCAATAATATAGTGGTTATGATTTTAAAAGTCTTCATGCATATGGGAATATTTATGGTTTGAAGTGACACAGTGTTTGGGATTTGTTTAAAATGATCAAGTAAAAAGCCAGTGGAAGAGATAGGTGAAACAAAAATGACAGAATGTTGATAATTGTTGAATCTGGGTAATGGTACTTACCATGGTACCTTTGCTACTGACTATTCTCTGGGACCTTGAGGTATTTGCAGCGCCCAGGATAGGCAGTAATAGGAAAGGCTTCTCTGAGGAAATACTATTTGAAGACTTGAATGATAAGGATTTAGCCACGTGTATTAGTCAGCATTCTCCAGATAAATAGAGCCAATAGAATTATGTGTGTGTGTGTGTGTTTGTATGTGTGTGTGTGTGTGTGTGTGTAGAAAGAGAGAGAGAGAGAGATTATGAGGAATCGGCAAATGATTATGGAACCTGAGAAGTCCCACGGTCTGCCATCTGCAAGCTGGAGAATCAGGAAAGCTGGTAATGTAATTATAGTCTGAGTTAAACGGTTTGAGAACCAGTAGTGCTGATGGTGTAAGCCCCAGTCTAATGGCAGAAAACTGATGTCTCAGCTCATGCATTCAGGCAACAAGAGCAAATTTCCTCATCCTCCACATTTTTGTTCTGTTCAGGTCCTCAAAGGATTGGATGAGGCCCACCTGCGTTGGGGAGGACAGTCTGCTTTACACAGTCTAGATTCGAATGCTAATCTCACCCAGAAACACCTTCACAGAGACACCTGGAAATAATACTTAACCAAATATCTAGGTACCCTATGACCCAGTAAAGTTGGCACACAAAAGTAACTATCACAAGTCCAGCCCTTGTCAACTTGGCACCCTTACACATCTCAAGCCATACTCTCCACTTAAAGACAATAACAAGGTTACAATTTTACCTAACATGATACAAATATCATGCATTCAACTGAAAACACACTAACCCCTTCCACAGAAGAATAGGTATTCTTGAGTGAGTTTACTTTTCTCCTTGCTATTTTGTTAATTAAAAACTATTTAAATACTATGATATAAAATTAACAATACTTAAATACTATGATGTAAAGTCAATACACCTTATGTTACATGATAAGGGAATAAGAGAAGGAAGAAAACAAAGATATTTGAGATACACACACACAACTGTATTCATAACAACATAAGAAGGAAACACCCATAACAATAACAGATCTAGTTTCTGTAACTGGTCACATGGTCATAGCTGGTATTTATAGCTACTTTCTTCCACCATCCATTCTGTACTCCCTTTGCCTTTAGCCAGCACCTCAGCTGGTACTGGTTTTTTACCTGATGTGGTGACCCAAATCTTCAGTTCTGAAGAGTCTGGGTCATTAGTAGTCCTGCCTGAATTGGATTGTTGTGGTTTTCCATTGACCTAATCACGGGGCATGGTAATACTAAGAGATGCCCTAAGGCACCTCCTGTATTCTTGACATAGTCTTCCTTTCCTCCATTGCAGAGTAGTAATAGTCTAATTTACACTTAATAGTCTAAAAGTCTATTATACCAGTTTACACTCCCATTTCCACCCCTTGATTTCCACCCAGGACTCAAGGGGTGGAAATGGAAGTGGCACCACTCACCATTACCTTTAGTTACTCACTAACAAAATTGGACTATTAAGTCTAATTTACACTTCATAATCTGGATCAGTTATCCCAGCCAACATCGCACCTGCCTCTTGTCCTACTGATTCAGAGATATGAGGATTCCAAAGTGGCTGGGTGGCAGTCTTAACTTCCAGTTCAATGGAATCATTGTTGTGTCCCCTGGTGGAAGCATTCCTCCCTCTGGGACTAACACCTCTAGACTAGCAAAGCACAAGATTGCAGGAACAGGAAGAAAACATTTTGTTAGTGGGTCACTTAGGGTAATGGTGAGTGGTACCACTCCCATTTCCACCCTTTGATTTCTGGACCTGTGAATCCTAACTATCAGAGAATCAGCATCGTCTATTGGACACTGATTCAGAGCATATACAGCTTTTGGGAAAATCTTGCCCCAGCCCTGCAAGGTATTGACACCTAACTGGCACTGTAACTGACACTTCAAAAGACCGTGTCATCACTCTGTCAAGCCAGCTGCTTCAGGATGATGGGGAATGTGGTAACACCAGTAAATTCCACAAGCATGGGCCTACTGCAGCACTTCACTTGCTGTGAAGGGAGTTCCTTGATCAGACATAATGCTGTGTGGAATATCATGATGGTGGATAAGGCATTTTGTAAGTCCATCGATGGCACTTTTGGCAGAAGCGCAGCATGCAGGGAAGACAAATCTGTGTCCAAAGTGTCTATTCCAGTAAGGACAAAACGCTGCCGCTTCTATGATAGAAGCACTCCAATGTAATCAACCTGATACCAGGTTGATGGCTTATCACCCAAGAGAATAGTGCTATTTTAGGTGCTCAGTGTTGGTCTCTGCTGCTGGCAGATTGGGTAGTCAGCAATGGCAGTAGCCAGGTCAGCTTTGGTGAGTGAAAGTCAATATTGCTGAGCCACGTAACCCCCATCCCTGCCACCATGGCCACTTTGTTCATGAGCCCATTGGGCAGTAACTGGGGTGGGTGGGGAAAGAGGCTGACTGGTAATCATTGAACAGGTCATTCTGTCTGTTTGATTATTAAAATCTTCTGCTGTGCTATTTTTCAAATGTTTGTATGCCCCTAAAATTTATATATTGAAATCCTGTCCCCAAGGGGATGATATTAGGATGTGAGGTCTTTGGGGACGTGGTTAAGTCATAAGTGTAGAACCCTCATGAATGGGATTAGTGCCCTTATAATAAGGCTCCAGAGAGCTGCTTTGCCCCATTCACCATGAGAGGGCACAGCAAGAAAGCACTATCTATAAAAGAGGCCCTCACCAGCACTAAAGCTATTGGTACCTTGATCTTGGAAATCCAAGCCTCGAGAACCATGCAAACAACTTTGTTGTTTAGAAGCTACCCAGTCTATGGTCCTTTGTTAGAGCAGCCCCAAATGGAGTAAGACATGTGATCAACCATGAGTGAGCATTCACACAAGATACAAATATCTTCACACTTTTTTTCCATTCAGAGAAGTCTTTCCACACACTTCTTTTCCAAATTTCCTTGTCACCAGGGCTCTCTTTACAAATGTATTTCTCACAGTGTTAGTGAAAGGTACATTTTCTATACCTTCCCAGTGTGAGTGAGCAGAACTATTCTAACCTTCCATTCTCCTTAAGCCTTTGAATCCTCCCCTCAACATTAAACCAAGGCATGTCCAGCATTTCCAATTCACTCACTGTGGGCCACCTTTTCATCGTGTTTTAGCAAACCAACCAACCAAATTGTTAGAATGCTTTCTAACTCCCTGAGCTGCAACATTAAAATCAGAATCTCTGCTTAGTAGGCCCCTATCAATAAATTTGGCCAGATTCAACTTTATGTTTCTTCCAACATTAGTATTTGTTTCCACCTATGTTCCCTAGATTTCTATCTGTATAAATTAGAAAATTTGAGTAGTTCTTTTGCAGTGTAGTACATGTCTTCATGGGTCACACTTTGTACCTTACCTTTAGGGATCTGTTAGGGCTTGATTCTTATTATAGGTCTTAGAAGCAAAGAGGGATGGGTCCAGAGGAGAATCAACATTGTCTTGTGTAGTGGCCAGAGTTTCCTCAAGCAATGCAGGGTTGATCCCTTCAGACAGTATTGGAGAGGCCAATACCATGGGCAGTTGGAAGCTGCTTCTACTGGTTGCAGGGAGGCCTCATCTCCTGGCAAATAAGATGCATTGGAATTTAGGCACTCAGTATCCCTGGCTTCATAAGGGTCTTCCCACACATCCCCATCCTAACTTACAGGATCCAATTCTTTACAAATCAGTGCCCTCATTTTAACAGTAGATACCTTACAAGACTGGGAATTCAACTATCATTGTAATTCGGCTATTTACAGATGGAATTCTGTGGTTTTCAGCAATCTCAGTCCTGTGGCTACATGCAATAAGCATCTCCTTTAGGAGATACGTAGAAGCTTTCAAGTCATTTATCTACCACTTTGGCTGGGAATTCCTGAACTCATCTTTTTCTTTTAGCACTTTGTTCAATCATGTTAGAAGCTACAAGCCAACCTCATTTTATTCATTGTTTTTCAAAAATGTTAAATATTATCATATATAGTCACCCAGCTACTTGCTTCTCATAAGTGGTAGACTAAGAGCATCTATTGAAGATACTTTGCATATTTCCATTGCCAGATCATGCCACAGATTACCAGTGCTCTCTTTATTACTTGATACAGTGTCATTAGCATCATCAAAACTAATAAGATTGAAGAGCCAATTCCAGAAACTTCAGAACCAATTCAGAAAACTCATTCCTAAACTTCTGTTTCTTTGGAATAACTATCAGTAGGGTTCTCTATGGAGAAAGAACAATAAGGTATATGTATATAAATTATTATTTACATTATTTACATTGAGGAATTAGCTCACATAATTATGGAGACTGAGAAGTCCCACTGTCTGCCATCAGCAAGCTGGAGACTCAAGAAAGGTGGTGGTGTAGACCTACTTTGAGCCCAAAGTAGAAGCACTAGGAGAAACAATGGTATAAGTTCTACTCCAAGTCCAAAGGCCTCCTGAGAACTGGAGAGCCAATAGTGTAAGTTCCAGTTTGAGTGTGAAGTTCTGAGAACCAGGAACCCTGATCACATAAGTGTCAGTCTAAGGACAGACTGATGTCTTATCTCATGCAGTCAGGCAGAGAGAACAAATTCTCCCTTCCTCTGAATTTTTTTTATAACAGATATACAGTAATTTATTTAAACATTACCATTTCCAGTCTGCACTAGTACACATGATATTTTAATAAATACCATTCTACATAAATTTGTATGTGTATACATATATATATATATAGGGTTGCTTTTTTTTCTTTTTTTATTATACTTTAAGTTCTAGGGTGCATGTGCACAACGTGCAGGTTTGTTACATATGTATACATATGCCATGTTGGTGTGCTGCACCCATTAACTCGCCATTTACATTAGGTATATCTCCTAATGCTATCCCTCCCCTCCTCCTCCCACCCCACAACAGGCCCTGGTGTGCAATGTTCCCCTTCCTGTGTCCAAGTGTTCTCACTATTCAATTCCCACCTATGAGTGAGAACATGCGGTGTTTGGTTTTTTGTCCTTGTGATAGTTTGCCAAGAATGATGGCTTCCAGCTTCATCCATGTCCCTACAAAGGACATGAACTCATCATGTTTTATGGCTGCGTAGTATTCCATTGTGTATATGTGCCACATTTTCTTTTTTTATTTATTTATTTTTTATTATACTTTAGGTTTTAGGGTATATGTGCACAATGTGCAGGTTTGTTATATATGTATCCATGTGCCATGTTGATTTCCTGCACCCATTAACTCATCATTTAGCATTAGGTATATCTCCAGATGCTGTCCCTCCCCCGTCCCCCAACCCCACAACAGTCCCCAGAGTGTGATGTTCCCCTTCCTGTGTCCATGAGTTCTCATTGTTCAATTCCCACCTATGAGTGAGAACATGCTGTGTTTGGTTTTTTTGTCCTTGCGATAGTTTACTGAGAATGTTGTTTTCCAGTTTCATCCATGTCCCTACAAAGGACATGAACTCATCATTTTTTATGGCTGCATAGTATTCCATGGTGTATATGTGCCACATTTTCTTAATCCAGTCCATCCTTGTTGGACATTTGGGTTGGTTCCAACTCTTTGCTATTGTGAATAGTGCCGCAATAAACATACGTGTGCATGTGTCTTTATAGCAGCATGATTTATAGTCCTTTGGGTATATACCCAGTAATGCGATGGCTGGGTCAAATGGTATTTCTAGTTCTAGATCCCTGAGGAATCGCCACACTGACTTCCACAATGGTTGAACTAGTTTACAGTCCCACCAACAGCGTAAAAGTGTTCCTGTTTCTCCACATCCTCTCCAGCACCTGTTGTTTCCTGACTTTTTAATGATGGCCATTCTAACTGGTATGAGATGGTATCTCACTGTGGTTTTCATTTGCATTTCTCTGATGGCCAGTGATGATGAGCATTTTTTCATGTGTCTTTTGGCTGCATAAATGTCTTCTTTTGAGAAGTGTCTATTCATATCCTTCACCCACTTTTTGATGGGGTTGTTTGTTTTTGTCTTGTAAATTTGTTTGAGTTCTTTGTAGATTTTGGATATTAGCCCTTTGTCAGATGGGTAGATTGCAAAAATTTTCTCCCATTCTGTAGGTTGCCTGTTCACTCTGATGGTAGTTTCTTTTGCTGTGCAGAAGCTCTTTAGTTTAATTAGATCCCATTTGTCAATTTTGGCTTTTGTTGCCATTGCTTTTGGTGTTTTAGACATGAAGTCCTTGCCCATGCCTATGTCCTGAATGGTATTGCCTAGGTTTTCTTCTAGGGTTTTTATGGTTTTAGGTCTAACATTGAAGTCTTTAATCCATCTTGAATTAATTTTTGTATAAGGTGTAAGGAAGGGATCCAGTTTCAGCTTTCTACATATGGCTAGCCAGTTTTCCCAGCACCATTTATTAAATAGGGAATCCTTTCCCCATTTCTTGTTTTTGTCAGGTTTGTCAAAGATCAGATAGTTGTAGATATGTGGCATTATTTCTGAGATCTCTGTTCTGTTCCATTGGTCTATATCTCTGTTTTGGTACCCGTACTATGCTGTTGTGGTTGCTGTAGCCTTGTAGTATAGTTTGAAGTCAGGTAGTGTGTTGCCTCCAGCTTTGTTCTTTTGGCTTAGGATTGACTTGGCGATGTGGGCTCTTTTTTGGTTCCATATGAACTTTAGTTTTTTTCAATTCTGTGAAGAAAGTCATTGGTAGCTTGATGGGGATGGCATTGAATCTATAAATTACCTTGGGCAGTATGGCCATTTTCACGATATTGATTCTTCCAACCCATGATCATGGAATGTTCTTCCATTTGTGTGTATCCTCTTTTATTTCATTGAGCAGTAGTGTGTAGTTCTCCTTGAAAAGTCCTTCACATCCCTTGTAAGTTGGATTCCTAGGAATTTTATTCTCTTTGAAGCAACTGAATGGGAGTTCACTCATGACTTGGCTCTCTGTCTGTTATTGGTGTATAAGAATGTGTGATTTTTGCACATTGATTTTGTATCCTGAGACTTTGCTGAAGTTGCCTATCAGCTTAAGGAGATTTTGGGCTGAGACAATGGGGTTTTCTAGATATACAATCATGTCATCTGCAAACAGGGACAATTTGACTTCCTCTTTTCCTAATTGAATGCCCTTTATTTCCTTCTCCTGCCTGATTGCCCTGGCCAGAACTTCCAGCACTATGTTGAATAGGAGCGGTGAGAGAGGGCATCCCTGTCTTGTGCCAGTTTTGGTCCTCAAAGGCTTGGTTGAAGCCCTCCCACACTGGGGAAGACAGTCTGCTTTACTCAGTCTACTGATTCAAATGCTAATCTCACCCAGAAACACTCTCACAAAGACACTTAGAAACAATGTTTAATCAAATATCTGGGCACCATATGACTCAGTCAAGTTGACCCATAAAATTAACCATCAGAATTAAAACGAGACAAAAATATGGCAGATAGGAGGCAGGACTATCTTGCAGCTCCCACTTGGATGGACAAAGCAACATATGGAGACTCACACCGTGAACTTTTGATCTAAGAACTACCGCAGGGTGGCCAGGCATGGTGGCTCATGCCTGTAATTCCTGCACTTTGGGAGGCCAAGGCAGATGGATCACGAGGTCAGCAGATCGAGACCATCCTGGATAGCATGGTGAAACCCCGCCTCTACTAAAAATACAAAAAATTAGCCAGGCGTGGTGGTGGGCACCTGTAGTCCCAGCTACTCGGGGGGCTTAGGCAGGAGAATGGCGTGAACTCAGGAGGCGGAGCTAGCAATGAGCAGAGATCACACCACTGCACTCCAGCCTGGGCGACAGAGCGAGACTCCACCTCAAAAAAACAAAAAAAAACAAAAAACAAACAAAAAAAACAGATATTTACAGAACATTCTACCCAACTACTGCAGAATATACATTCTATTCATTAGCACATGGAACATTATTCAAGATAGACCATATGATAGGCCACAAAACAAGTCTCAGTAAATTTAAGAAAATCAAAATTATTTCAATTACCTTCTCAGACCACAGTGAAATACAATTGGAAATCAACTTTAGTAGGAACCTTCAAAACCATGTGAACACATAGAATTTAAATAGTCTACTCATGAATGATTGTTCAGTCAACAATGAAATCAAGATGGAAATTTTAAAAATTCTTTTAACTGAATGATAATAGTAACACAACCTATCAAAACCTCTGGGATACAGCAAAACAGTGCTAAAAGGAAAGTTCATAGTATTAAGTGCCTACATCAAAAAGTCTGAAAGACCACAAATGGACAGTCTAAGATTACACCTCAAGGAAGTAGAGAAACAAGAACAAACCAAACCCAAACCCAGCAGAAGAAAAGAAATAGCAAAAATCATAGCAGAACTAAATGAAATTGAAACAAAAAATAAGAATACAAAAGATAAATGAAACGAAAAGCTTGTTCTTTGAAAAGATAAAATTGATAGACAATTAGTGAGATAACCAAGAAAAGAAGAGTGAAGATCCAAATAAGCTCAATTTGAAACAAAACAGGAGATATTACAGCTGATAACAGAAATACAAAAGATCATTCAAGGCAACTAAGGACACATTCATGGGCACAAACTAGAAAACTTAGAGGAGATGGATAAATTCCTGGAAATATACAACTCTCGTAGATTAAACCAGAAAGAAATGGGAACACTGAAGAGACCAGTAACAAGCAGCAAGATTAAAATGGTAATAAAAAAATTGCCAACAAAAAAAGTCCAGGGCCAGATGGATTCACAGCTGAATTCTATCAGACATTCAAAGAAGAATTGGTACCACTCCTACTGAAACTATTCCAAAAGACAGAGAAAGAGGGAATCCTTCCTAAATTATTCTATGATGCCAATATTACCCTACTACCAAAAACCAGGAAAGAACATAGCTAAAAAAGAAAACTACAGACCAATATTCCTAATGAATATAGATGCAAAAATCCTCCACAAAATACTAGCTAACCAAATTCAACAGCATATCAAAAACATAATCCATCATCATCAAGTGGGTTTCATACCATGGATTCAGGGTTGTTTTAACATAGGTAAGTCAATAAATGTGGTACACCACATAAACATAAGTAAAAACAAAAATCACATGATCATCTCAGTAGACACAGAAAAAGCATTTGACAAAATCCAGCATCGCTTTATGATTAAAATCCTCAGCAAAATCAGCATAGAAGGGAAATATGTTAAGGTAATAAAAGCCATCTATGACAAACCCACACCCAAATTATACTGAATGGAGAAAAGTTGAAAGCATTGCTCCTGAGAACTGGAACAAGACAAAGATGCCCACTTTCACCATTTCTATCTAACATAGTACTGGAAGTCCTAGCCAGAGGGATCAGACAAGAGAAAGAAATAAAGGACATCCAAATGAATAAAGAGGAAGTCAAACAGTCACTGTTTGCTGATAATTGATCATATACCCAGAAAACCCTAAAGACTCTTCCAAAAAGCTCCTGGATCTGATCAATGAATTCAGTAAAGTTTCAGGTTACAAAATTAATGTATACAAATCAGTAGCAGTGCTATACACCAACAGCAACCAAGCTGAGAATCAAATCAAGAACTTCACCACTTTTACTATAGTGGAAAACAAACAAACAAACAAAACTTAGAAATATACCTAACCAAGGACATGAAAGACCTCTACAAGGAAAACTACAAAACACTGCTGAAAGAAATCATAGACAACATAAACAAATGGAAACACATCCCATGCCCATGAGTGGGTATAATCAATATTGTGAAAATGACCATGCTGCCAAAAGCAATATACAAATTCAATGCAATTCCCATCAAACTACCATCATCATTCTTCACAGCACTGGAAAAAACAATTCTAAAATTCATGTGAAACCATAAAAGCCCGCATTAGGAAAAGCAAGAGTAAGCAAAAAACAAATCTGGAGGCATCACGTTACCTGACTTCAAACTATACTACAAGGCTATAGTCACCAAAGCAGCATGGTACAGGTATAAAAATAGGTGCATGGACCAATGGAACAGAATAGAGAACCCAGAAATAAGCCCAAATACTTACAGCTAACTGATTTTTGACAAAGCAAACAAAAAGATAAAGTGTGGAAAGACACCCTATTCATCAAATGGTGCTGGGATAAATGGCAAGCCACATGTAGAAGAATGAAACTGGATCCTCATTTATCACCATATACAAAAATCAACAGAACTCAAGTTGGATCAAAGATTTAAATCTAAGACCTGAAACCATAAACATTATAGAAAATAACATTGGAAAAGCTTTGCTAGATATTGGCCTATACAAATAGTTCATGACCAAGAACCCAAAGGCAAATGCAACACAAACAAAGATAAATTGATGGGACTTAATTAAACTAAAAAGCTTTTGCATAGGAAAAGAAATAGCAGAGTAAACAGACAACCCAAAGGCTGGGAAAAAATATCCACAAACTATGCATGTGACAAAGGACGAATATCCAGAATCTAAAAGGAACCCAAACAAACCAGCAAGAAAAAAACAATTCCATCAAAAAGTGGGCTAAGGACCTGAATAAACAATTCTCAAAAGAAGATACACAAATGGCCAACAAACGTGAAAACATTCTCAACATCACTAATTTTCAGGGAAATGCAAGTCAAAACCACAATGCAATACCACCTTATTCCTGCAAGAATGGACATAATTTAAAAATCAAAGCATAATAAACATTGGCTTTGATGTGGTGAAAAGGGAACACTTTTACACTCCTGGTGGGAATATAAACTACTACAACTGCTATGGAAAACAGTATGGAGATTCCTTAAAGAACTAAAGTAGATCTATCATTTGATCCAGCAATCCCACTCCTGGGTATTTACCCAGAGCAAAAGAAGTCATTATATGAAAAAGACACTTGCACAGGCATGTTCATCGCAACACAGTTTGCAATTACAAATTACAAAAATATGGAACCAGCCCAAACAAATCAATGAGTGGATAAAGAACATTATATATATATATATATATATATATATATATATATATATATATATATATATACACACACACACACACACACACACACATACATACACTACTTGGCCATTAAAAGGGAACAAAATCATGGCATTCTCAGCAACCTGGATGGAGTTGGAGACCATTATTCTATGTAAAGTAACTCAGGAGTGGAAAACCTAATATCATATGTTTTCACTTATGAGTGAGAGCTAAGCTATGAGGATGCAAAAGCCTAAGAATGATATAGTGGACTCTGGGGACTCAGGGGAAAGGGTAGGGAGTGGCAAGGGATAACAGACTACACGTTGGGTACAGTGTATACGGCTTAGATGATGGGTGCACCAAAATCTCAGAAATCACCACTAAACAACTTATCCATGTAACCAAACACCACCTGTTCCCCCAAAAACCTATTGAAATAAAAAAAAGTAAAATTAACCATCATACCAAAAGGAGCAGAGTGATGATTATCCCAGGCAAAAAGAACTGCAAGCACAAAAGCCCTGAAACAGGAGCAAGCTTGATTTCAAGAGCAAATAGGCAGCCAGTTTCACTGGAACATAGTATGAGGAGAGTTTTACAAGATTCATTTGAAGAGATAGGCAGAGGCTAGATGATACAGGCCATGGTAAGGAGTTTGGATTTTATTCTGAAGGTGTTGGAAATCCATTGAGAGTTTTAAGTGGAGAGTGATATGATCTGATTTACATTTTATTTTTTTATTTGTAGAAACAGGATCTTGCTCTATCGCCCAGGCTGGAGTACAGTGGTTCATTCATGGATCACTGCAGCCTCGAACTTCTGGGCTCTAGCAATCCTCCCACCTCGGCCTCCCAAGTAGCTGAGGCCACAAGTGCACACCACCATGCCTGGCTAATTTATTTTATTTTATTTTTTGTAGAGACAGGGTCTCACTATGTTGCCCAAGCTGGTCTGGAACTCCTGGTCTCAAGCAATAGTTGTGCCTCAGTCTCTCAAAGTGCTGGGATTATAGACATGAGCCACTACACCAGATCTGATGTAGATTTTGACAGATCACCCAGCTACTCTGTATAGTAGGTCTTTTGAGGGGCAAGTATGAAAGCAGAGTGATAAATTACACAGATATTGCAGTCAACTAGCTAAGAGACAATGTGGCTTAAATGAGTATAGGAGCATTGACAGTATATTTTAAAATATGCAAAAGGACCCAGATATGCATGTTCTTCTCCCTTCCTATTTGACTCAATTATACCCACAACTTTAGTCACTCACATACTTCCATTAGTGGAAGTGAACACAAATCTCTGCTGAATTAACTGTCTATTGTGTTGGATCAGTAATATGTGCTTAATGTATACTTTAGATGAAATTATTATATTAGTTCAAATTATTCATCATTTTAGTTTTTATACTTAATAATCACATTAAACACAGTCATACTCTATCAATGAACATCTAGAAAATGAGAGGGAAAGTAAAATACCTTTCATCTAAAGGAAAAGGAAGGAAGGAAGGAAGGAAGGAAGGAAGGAAGGAAGGAAGGAGGAGGGAGGGAGGGAGGGAGGGAGGGAGGGAAGGAGGAATGATTTTTTATATTAGACTTACAGAGTTAAAAGAATCCTAAAATAAGAAGTCATCAAAACTGTACAGGTCACAGCCCTGCCAGCAACTTGCTGTGTGACCCTGGGCAAATCACTTGATATGACCCAGATCTTTACTTCCTTTATCTGTGAAATGGTCAATTAAACTAATTGTTCTAGAATGTCTCTTCTGTTCTCCAAATTATTATTCTAGAAACCACTCTCTTTACCGTGTTTTAGGAGTGCTATCCACCACATACAATCCAACCTCTGGAGAAAGGAGATAAACTATGAATCCTTATTCTGAAAATAAGTTGGGGGTAAATAGAGGCTAAATGGTTTTTCAAGATCCCTCAAGCATTTGATAGTATAGTTTGTTTATAATGAAAGATCTTATGACAGATATCCAGATAAGAAACTTTTCCTGTTCCTTTCAGCCCCCAAAAGTGCTTTCAAAATTGGATACAACAAGGAAAAGAATATAACCCCAATTCTCTTATGTAGTCTGCCTTTTGCTTGGTAACTTGAGATGAGTTTGACTATCTATAATCAGTGCATAACAAGTCATCCAGACAAGCTAGTAAGATATAAGGTCTTATATTGAGCCCTAACAAGTGCTAACCACCTTATTTTTTTTATAGCTGTACGATTCTGTGACCGGTGTCATCTGATCAAGCCAGACCGCTGCCACCACTGCTCTGTCTGTGCTATGTAAGTGACGGCCATATTTCCCCTGTGCTGGGCTTGGCCACTGAAAGTTTCCTAGACAACAAAATGACTGATCCTAACATGTAACCATACCTAGATAAGAGCATTTCCTTTCAATTATAATGAGCATATGCCAAAACCCCTCACACGGATGATGATGATCCAAGCTACTCTAAAGATAAGTAAGAGAAGTAAGACCACATTTTAAAAATAAACATTTTATTTGTGGACAGTTTTAGACTTACAGATTTATTGTGAAGATAGTTCTTATATGTCTCACACCCAGTTTCCCTTGTTGTTAACATCTTATATTTGTATGATACATTTGTTACAATTAATGAACTAATACTGATACATTATTTTTAACTGAAGTCTATATTTAGGTTTCCTCAGTTTTTCCATAATGTCCTTTATCTGTTCCAGGATCCCATCCAGGATACTACATTATATTTAATAGTAATGTCTCATCTCCTTAGCTTCTCTTAGCTGTGGCAGTTTCCCAGACTTGTTTTTGATAACCTTGACAGTATTTAGGATTAATGGTCAAGTAGGTCATAGAGTGTCCCTTGATTGAGATTTGTTTGATGATTTCCTCATCATTGTTAGACTGGGGTAATATGATTTGGGGAGGAAGACGATAGAGTAAGGTGCCATTCTCATTGAATCATATTAAGGGTACCTATAAACATGACTTATCACTGAAAGGTTAATTTTGATCATCTGGCTGAGGTAGTATGTCAGGTTTCACCACTGTAAAATTGTTCTTCCTTTCTATGCTTTACTCTTTGAAAGGAAGTCACTCTGCACAGCCAACACTATGCCCTCCATCCTTGAAGGTGGAGTATCTACACAAATTATTTCAAGTTATTTTGCTTGGGACATTTATCTCTTCTCTTCATTTATTTATATCAGTATGAAAGCATAAATATTCATTTTACATTTTGCATTATAACCCAATACTACTTTTTTGTTGCCCAAATTGTTCCAGCTTTGTAAACCCCATTTTTATATTGATACATGTAATGCCTTTTCTCTTGAGTACTTATTCCATCCATATTTTTCTTACCCTTGATTCAGATAGAGGCTATAGCCATATATTTTCTTCCATATTTTTATTAAACTAAGTATTGAATAAAATGATAGGAGACATCTTGGACCTTTTCTCTGTATTAATAATCTGGAGTTTCCAATCCCTTTGAAAGGTTGGACTTATAAGCATATAACTTGCTGCTGGCATGATCCCATAAAGTGTTGTTGTGATTACCTCATCCTAGGAATAACTGAGGGCCACAGTTTTGGAGTCACTATAGTGGAAATCTGAGAATGGGTGTTATTAGAACCATGTAAAAATACTGGTGAAACCTTGAGTTTAATTATGAGATGTTGCTTCATTTCCATAGCCTCACTTATCACACTGTATTTTGTCCCCTTCGTAGGTGTGTGTTAAAAATGGATCATCACTGCCCTTGGTATGTCTGTTTGATTCATTTCTCTCCTCTAAAAGGGTCAGAGTTGCTCAATTATATGCACTTTTCTAAGCATAGTTGTCACATGCCTGTTTCTGCCACCATAATTCACTGGGTTTTATATTTCTGTAGGGGACAGGGGAGGGGTAACATTTTAAATAAAGAAAAAATATAACACCAAGGGTATGGTAGTGAATTCCTGGAGTTACAAAGCTAATGGTCTCCTATTCATTAACTTTAGCAATTGAGCATAGTAATGAAATACAGCACAAACATTTCTCCTTTTAACATTACACAATTCAGTTCTGTTTCTAGTTGGCTTGATGTTTAAAATGTTCTAGAATGTTAAATTCAGCAATTTTCCAAATTTTGTATATCAGACCCTGCGGACTAGTCTGAAATCACCTAACTACAAAAAGAACATGCCACAACTGTACCAAATGTAGCTGCTAAAACTGTAATACATTTTTAGCAACCAGGATCCAGGTTTGCTTGGATGTGTCAGGAACCAGTCCAGAGCTATTAGGCAGGCCAGGTGTTTCTGTGCCTATAAATGAAAGAAGAAACAAGTGAGACATGAACTTGTTTTTTCCAGTCTGTTCTTATTAAGGGACTTCTATCTCTATTGGGCTTTTACATGACACATAATGAAGCAGCAGAACTAGCATGATTCCATTGCTTAGTTCACTTATGTATCAGTGTGCTCTCAATCAAGAGGTCCTGATTTCAAATTAGTTTTTCTTTTTTTTTTAGGGTTAATAACTGCATTGGATTTTCCAACTACAAATTCTTCCTTCAATTCTTAGCTTACTCTGTTCTCTACTGCCTGTACATTGCTACAACAGTCTTCAGCTATTTCATCAAATACTGGAGAGTAAGTTAAAAATATCCTGAAGGGTCTCCCTAGAACAAATGCACACCCACTCCAACTTGTGACATTGTTCACCCTCTATCTTTTTACATTTTTAAATAGCTAATACTGTTGAAGTAACTGGAAGAGAAGGCGTTAAAAACAGGTTTTCCATATTGAATACTCTGAGATTTAGGAAGCTGTTATTTAAAGATTCTAGTTAAACAAGTTTCTGTCATACACGAGAATCTTGCTAAGGCCTTTGGGTACCTAATCTCTTGACTCCTACTGATTCTTTACAATGTATTTCTCCAGTTGAGTTTTAAAGTTCCACTTCTTACCAGTTATAGATTTGAAAAATGTTGAAACTAATTTTAAATCCCTAGTTTTCTAAGAAAAAGGCTAACAAATCACTCCCCTGTTGTTAGAAAATACTTCCTAATTCCCTATTCAAAGGAGAGTTGCAGAATTCCTACTGAACAGAAAGATATACTGACTGATCTCACATAATGGGGAGGGGTTTTTTTGTTTTGTTTTTTAACTTTGTTTGACAAACACTGGGTTAGCAATTAGGAGAATTGGGATCTAATACTGGATCTCTTACCTGCTTCACTGGCTCATTGCCAAGATCAAATGAAACAGATGTTGAAAGTGCTTTACCTTTCAAAATGTGATTCTAATAATTATAATGAAATCTCAAAAAAAAAGTTCTTTCATCTACTTGAAGATATCAATCATATCCAACTACTTCCAAAAAAGAAAAACAAACTTAAGGCAGATTTTTTAATTTACATATGTGTACAAGGTCTGGCAGAAGTATAGTGAAATATGTTCTTTTTAAATGTCATACTAGTGGACTCCAGGAGATACCCCTTCCCCACAACTCCAGTACAATTACTAAGACATCCATGATGAAGGCTGTCCAAACTGAACCTGAATATTAAAAGACAGATGTGGACAGAGCTATTAGTTATTTAGGGATTGCACAAAAGCCTATATAACATGAATATCTCACCTCAAATGGAGACATAAAGCCATAGAGAAAGAACATGAATTCAGTGACCAGAATATAGATTATAATAAACTGAAGAAAAAAGGAGACGGGTAAGGCAATAGGAACCTAAATAGCCAAGAATCTTTAAATTATTAATCAGTGCATTGATCCCTAGTAATATAGAAAAGATAGTGTAGAAAATTATAGTGATGTGTGTTTTCCATTTCCCTTTCAACTTGCTTAATCTGTTCAGATATTTAATAACTTTAAGAATAATGAATTATATAATAGATGCCATAATCATTAACTCAGGGATACAAACAAAACTTTATGCAGAAGTAAAACTTTTTCATAAATTTTTCTACAAATATAAAATGCTTCATCATCTCTTGCTTTGTCCCTTTCCACAGCACAGGATTATTATAAAGTTACAATAATTTTAAAATATAAAATCCACATACTGAGCTACTACCCTGAATGTGAAGAAAATCTACTATGTCCAATCAGCAAGGAAAGTGTTAGCCTTGGTCTTCACTACAGACCTTTCTTGGTGCTTAACACAGTAGGCTACTGTTTAGGAACCACTTTTTACCCTTGTAACAAAATAAACAATATTGCATTTCACACATTTTGCCTTTAGCCCACCTAGTCAGCCAATAATCAAATATCACAATGCCAGCCAGGTGCTATATGCTTTTTTCATTCTTGAAAGATAATATTTGGATATGAATTAATCATCAGAAATGTGCCAGTATTCACAAGTAATACCAAGAGTGAACATAACCTTGTTCTCTTTCTATTCCTTCATTTTTTTTCTCCACAGTAGGCTAGCTCATGCGTCACAGATGAGAGGAAAGGAAATCTGTCCTGGCTTGTCCTAAAATGAAAAGGGCATTGACAGTTCAGAGAAATGCTTCCTGGCAGTCTCTTTAGCCAGATAACACTTTAGTGTAGTTTAGGGATGGCTTTCTCTGTTTAAATTGAATATCCCCTTAAAATAAAAAGTAAACACTGCCATATATTTTGAAAGTTGTGTATCAAGGAGACAAGCTGTGCTCCTATCAATAGCAACCTTCATTTGTATGGTACTTTACAGTTTTTGAAGCACTTTCATACCCCTTATCTCATCTGATCCTTACCACAACTCTGTGAAGTAGGCAAAGCATGAATTATTAGTCTTATTCAAAGATGATAAAAACTGAGGCTCATAGTAGTTAAGTGACTTGTCTATGATCACCCAGCTTGTAAATTTCCAAAGTTAGGACTTTCACCTAAGTCTGACCCTAAGCCCCGTGAACTTACACACTATACCATGTCCTACTGCCCATTATGGCTCTGCTGTGGAGAGCTCTAGCTCCATGGGAATAAAGAATTCAGAAGACCAACAGATTATTTCTCTCTTCTCTATATTAAACAATAGCTACTTTGATAAGAGATTCAGCTTTTCTTTATGCAAAAAATAGTAATACAGTCCTCACACATTGGGCCATGGATCTCCTCACAGAGCTATGAATTATTTTAGAATCAAGATAATGGCATTATTCTGCCAGTATTCATCTGATCTCTCTCTGATGGCTATTACTTTGAGTGATTTAGCTTGGTTATCTCCTGATAAGGTATTTTTGAAATAGGGCTATCGCCCTCTTCTAACAAAAAAAAAAAAAGTTTAAGAAGAACTCTGTCAAGGGACAACACAGTAGATATGCTTTGGCAGGCAGAAAAATGTTCTTTAAGAGTAATTGGGTGGGGTGATGGAATAGACTTGGGCTCAGCCAGACAGACTGTGGACTGACTTTATATCAGTCACTCTTGTCCAGCCATTTTCTACTATCCATTTATATGTGAAACAATAAGAAGTAAAATAAATGTGAGCTTTAAAATATTTTTAAAACATTCTTTAAAAACTAAAGATTGTGAAAGCAAAAACACAGTCAAGGCAAAACCCACTGCAAAGCAATATATGGAATCTTTTCTATAAGTTCAAAATAAAACAAAAACCAATCTAATTCAATTTGGGTGCTTAGGCCAAGAATTTGTAGAGGGATCATTTCAAAAAGGAGAGTTTCAGATAAATATTCTTGAAGGTTGAAGTTCTTGAGGTAGCTCTTTGCTGGGCTCCTCTGCCCGTATGCAATTTTCACCTGGACCCCCACTCAGCTGACAGCATCTGACTGGCTGAAGATAAGGGGAAGCATCCTTATCTTCATCTTTCAGTATACAACCTGGAAGATTCCCAATATTTCCATACATAAAAATGAATAAAAATATTATCTCAGAGAAGAAAAAAATCTGTACTATCTGAACTTGCCAAGTGTTGCCAAGCCTTAACTTTCTCCTTCCAAATTGGAGTAGAACTAGATCATTCAGAAGTTAAGGTCCACTTAAGAATCACATTTAACTTTATTACTAGAGAGCAATTGGAAATATTTCAAAGTGATTCATCACACTGAAACAATAATCATCACAGGGAAGGAGGAAATAAATAATAGTCATTCTCCCAACTGTTCACTCCAAAATTGAAAATGTTTTCTAAGATTCTCTTCAGAAGATAAATGTTACATGCGCATGTTACAGAACTTTATAACATTCATTCTGGTCTAGGCTGCATGTCGGAAAAAAAGGCTGGTGCCACATGGAAAATAGCGTGTCCTAGATAACTATAAAAATCTTTAGCCACCTACTTTTACAGTTGCCTGTAAAAATTCTGCTTGATTTTTACTGTCTAAACAGCTGTTTCACAGGATATAATATATCAGCACATTCTAACTCAGCTATAAAAAACAACCACACAAAATCTACAACAACTTTAAAATCAGGTTATGACTTATGGGTAGGACATTTTAAAATTCTACCTATATGTTTTAACTTCTTACATACATCACCGTGACATTTTCAACACACACATGCCCAAGGAAACATGATATATAAAGAATTCCAGAATAACTTACCCTGAGACAAGAGGATAAGGCATATGACTTCAAGATCTCAAACTAAATTGACTACAAGCTGTAAGCGGTTGCATACCAATTATCGCCCGAGAATACCCTTTTCACATTACCCTTTTATAATTGATACTTAAGATACTCTATTTTACACTGAACTGCACTTAAGCAAGGATCCATTTTAGGCTTTGTAGGCTGAGAGCACACTCACAGGTATCATCATTAACAGAAAGAACCATATTATAAAAATTTTACAGAATCTATTTTTTAAATTACAGCTAGACACTTTATACATGTGAAAACTACTAACCTATATATTTAGAAAAACTAGCTATCCTTTTCCACTTTAATCTTTTGCTTGTTTATTATTTCTTTTCTAGGGGGAATTACCCAGTGTTCGCTCTAAGTTCCATGTCCTTTTTCTTCTCTTTGTGGCCTGCATGTTTTTTGTCAGCCTTGTGATTCTCTTTGGTTACCATTGTTGGCTTGTCAGCAGAAACAAAACCACCTTAGGTAAGACTGAATATTAAGATTAGGAAAAAACATATTAATGTGTATCAGAGGGACCTGTGGATTGTTCCCAATTAAAACTTCCAGTGAAGCATTTTAGCTGCAGTGACATCCCTCTACCCCCAGACTGAGACAGATGAAAATACATTTTACCAAAATAGAAAGGCATAGTGAATGAAGCTTATAGGCTAATTATGAGAATATTTTTTAATGAAACCCCACACAGAAACAAAAATGGCCATTGTTCTTTATAGTGCATACTGGGTAATAGCTCCCAAGGTTAATAGCTCAGAAGATTTCTAAAAGGTGTTCACATGAGGAAATTAAAGAAAGAATCAGTACAGAAGGGGATGTCAGAAGGGAGAAGTAAAGGTTGATAAAGATAGTAGAATCTAATTTATTATGCACATCTAAAAACAGAGCCCTGAGAAAAAATACAAACCAACCGCAACAAGAATCCAAAAGTCTTGAGAAACAAACAAACAAAAATCAGTAAATATCTGCAATCATCAAGGGGCTGTTTAGGTACTGTGGGAATGAAATAAATACATTGAACAAATGATTCTCTAGAAAATGAGTAAAATAAATGAACATATTTTCTGTTGGTTAGTCTATAGGCTAATATATGGAAAACTGTATTTCTGATGGATTCCAGTACATTTTATTTCATCTATGGTGAAATAAGTATTTACATTGTGTACAAATCAGTACATGAGGAGTGAGGACAAAGTGTCCAAGTTTTGAATGTTGAATGTTTAGCTAGGATAGATTTGAGAAAAGTTTAGTGCAAAAGCTACTACACATTGGGAATTTGTTTGCCAATAATGCTAACAGCTAAGAAAGTATTTGTATCTATTGGCCATGCATGATGGCTCACCCCTGTATTCCCAGCACTTTGGAAGGCCAAGGCAGGAGAATCACTTGAGCTGAGGAGTTTGAGACCAGCCTGGGCAACATAACAAAACCCCATCTCTACAAATAAAAATAATTAGCTGGGTGACTATTCACAATAGCAAAGCCATGGAATCAACCTAAAGGTCCATCAATGGCAAACTAGATAAAGAAAATGTGGTACATATACATCATGGAATGCTACGCAGCCATAACAAAGAACGAGATCCTGTCCTTTGCAGCAACAAAAATGAAGCTTGAAGCCATTATCCTAAGTGAACTAACTCAGGAACAGAAAATCAAATACTTCATGTTCTCACTTATAAGTGGGAGCTAAAGACTGAGTACACATAAACACAAAGAATGGAACAACGGACACTGGAGCCTACTTGAGGAAGGAGTATGGGAGGAGGGAGGGGTTCAGAAAAAAAAATTCACTCGGGTACTATGCTTAGTACCTGGATGACAAACACCAAACCCTCAAGTCACAAATTTACCTATATAACAAACTTTCACATTTACCCTGAACCTAAAATAATAGTTAAAATATTTTTTAACTAATAATCATTAGCTGGGTGTGGTGGCACATGCCTGTGGCTGCAGCTCCTCAGTAAGCTGAGATGGGAAGATTGATTGACCCTGGCCAGGAGTTTAAGGCTGCGGTAAGCTAAGATTGTGCCACTGTACTCCAGCCTGGGTGACAGAATAAGACCCTGTATCTATTTTTTAAAAAATAAAGTATTTGCACCCATTTTCTTAACCAAATATATATGTAGCCTCTAGTTGCTAGGGTGGTAGATTAGCACATTTGGCTTAGAGACCAGCTACGAAGTGGAAAACCACTAAAAACCTCATGGTAACAGAGTCTGAAAACAAAGAACAAATGAGAAACAGTCAGACGCAGCTAGAGTCCAACAGTGAAATCATTTGCTTAATGGGATAAATGTGTGTCTAAAAATAATGTGCACTAACATGGTCCCATTCCTTACAGTCTTTGAAGTGATTATGGCTCACCAATTGACATTTTATCTGAAGTAAAACTCAGTTTCTTACACTGCAGGCTTCAGCATGAACACTTTCATTTTTGAAATGTTTCAAAACCAAATCAATGCCATTACCATCTCTTTATGTGTCATTACTTTCTTCCCAGCTCTAAAGATGGTGGTCATTCGGCTGTTGTTGCCGCTTAGATTCAAATAAAGTGCTGTTAAATCTGTTCCTATATTCTAAATTCAGCAGTACAAAATACATACTACCCCCGTGGCTGCTTAATTATTTCTACCACCATGTGTTTCCCCTGTCTTTTAAAAAGAGAGTTCTAATTCTTTATATGCAGTAACAAGTTTAGTTTGTGTGATGTGATTAAACTGGTTTTTACTAAGTAATTTAGCAATACCTAAAAATGAGAGGTCTGTGCTACCACAGCAAAAAGATATCATAGAACCAAGTCACATACATGGAGAATTGTAAAATCATGACTATGCTGAAATTTGTTTCTTTATTGCTTTCTTCCTCTTTTCTTCAACTCTCCTGCCCTGCCTTAGAGGCCTTCTGCACTCCAGTGTTTACAAGTGGCCCAGAGAAAAATGGGTTCAATCTTGGCTTCATCAAGAATATCCAGCAGGTGTTTGGAGATAAGAAGAAGTTCTGGTTAATACCTATTGGTTCCAGGTGAGTAAATATTACCACTGGAAGAAGTTAGTACTGGACCATGCCTTAAACCAGCAAATTCAATTTTCATTGTAGTATGCAGCAGGTATCAGTCCAGTGTGAAACTCTATTCCCCAAGTTCTTCATTTCTAGGTTAGTAAAGGCAAATAAAGAGGTGAGGGTCTGATAAAATAGATATTCTCATGCTTTCTTTGTGGCAGTGTGCAGTGGCACTACCAATCTTTTATAACTGAATTTGGTAATATCTATCAAAAAACATAAGAATCTACATGCCCAACATCCCAGTAATTCCATTTCTGGGAATTGAATCTACCCTAAAGACAGAAACACACTGTGCACAAAAATGTTCATCACAGCATTATTTATAGCCAATAATTAGGAAACAACCTAAATATCCAACAATATGGGAATGGATAAATAAATGTGTGTGTGTGTGTGTGTGTGTGTATATATATATATATATATATATATATATATATATATATACTGGATGGAATATTATACAATCAAAAGTAATGGTTATGAAGACTGTCACAAAAAGGGACAAAAAGGGAAAGTGCTTACTATATTTTAACTGAAAAATGAAAAATCCAATACACTGTGATTAAAAACATAAGTATATATAGAAGAAAAACAGCAGAAGAGAAATATACCAAAAAATGTTAAAAATGGTACTATATTTTAAGTGAAAAATGAAAAATTCAATACACTGTGATTAAAAACATAAGTATATATAGAAGAAAAACAGCAGAAGAGAAATATACCAAAAAATGTTAAAAATGGTAAGGGCAATAGTCTTAGAAATTATTTATCTTTTCTCCATTTTATATATTTTGTGGTTAATACTAATTTTATGAATAAAAAATATGAAAAGCAAGAACAAAGATTAATTTGAGGTTGTAGCTAATTCTTTTTTTATTATACTTTAAGTTCTGGGGTACATGTACAGAACATGCAGGTTTGTTACATAGGTATGCACATGCCATGGTGGTTTGCTGCATATCAACCCATCATCTAGGTATTTCTCCTAATGCTATCCCTCCCCTAGCTCCCCACCCCATGACAGTCCCCAGTGTGTGATGTTCTCCTCCCTATGTCCATGTGTTCTCATTGATCAACTCCCACTTATGAGTGAGAACATGCGGTGTTTGGTTTTCTGTTCTTGTGTTAGTTTGCTGAGAATGATGGTTTCCAGCTTCATCCATGTCCCTGTAAAGGACATGAACTCATTTTTTGACGGTTGCATAGTATTCCATGGTGTATATGTGCCACATTTTCTTTATCCAGTCTATCATTGATGGGCATTTGGGTTGGTTCCAAGTATTTGCTATTGTGAACAGTGCCGTAATAAACATATGTGTGCATGTGTCTTTATAGCAGCATGATTTATAATCCTTTGGGTATATACCCAGTAATGGGATGGCTGGGTCAAATGGTATTTCTGGTTCTAGATCCCTGAGGAATTGCCACACTGACTTCCACAATGGTTGAACTAGTTTACAGTCCCACCAACAGTGTAAAAGTGTTCCCATTTCTCCACATCCTCACCAGCATCTGTTGTTTCCTGACTTTTTAATGATTGCCATTCTAACTGACATGAGATGGTGTCTCATTGTGGTTTTGGTTTGCATTTCTCTAATGACCAGTGATAATGAGCTTTTTTAAATATGTTTGTTGGCCACATAAATGTCTTATTTTGAGAAGTATCTGTTCATATCCTTTGCCCACTTTTTTGATGGGATTGTTTGGTTTTTTCTTTTTTTTTATTATACTTTAAGCTATAGGGTACATGTGCACAACGTGCAGGTTGGCTACATATGTATACATGTGCCATGTTGGTGTGCTGCACCCATTAACTCGTCATTTAACATTAGGTGTATCTCCTAATGCAATCCCTCCCCCCTTCCCCCACCCCACAACAGTCCCCAGTGTGTGATGTTCCCCTTCCTGTATCCATGTGTTCTCATTGTTCAATTCCCACCTGTAAGTGAGAACATGCAGTGTTTGGTTTTTTGTCCTTGTGATAGTTTGCCAAGAATGATGGTTTCCAGCTTCATCCATGTCCCTACAAAGGACGTGAACTCATCATTTTTTATGGCTGCATAGTATTCCATGGTGTATATGTGCCACATTTTCTTAATCCAGTCTATCGTTGTTGGACATTTGGGTTGGTTCCAAGTCTTTGCTATTGTGAATAGTGCTGCAATAAACATACGTGTGCATGTGTCTTTATAGCAGCATGTTTTATAATCCTTTGCATATATACCCAGTAATGGGATGGCTGGGGCAAATGGTATTTCTAGTTCTAGATCCCCGAGGAATCACCACACTGACTTCCACAATAGTTGAACTAGTTTACAGTCCCACCAACAGTGTAAAAGTGTTCCTATTTCTCCACATCTTCTCCAGCACCTGTTGTTTCCTGACTTTTTAATGATCGCCATTCTAACTGGTGTGAGACAGTACTCACTGTGGTTTTGATTTGCATTTCTTTGATGCAGTGATGATGAGCATTTTTTCATGTGTCTTTTGGCTGCATAAATGTCTTCTTTTGAGAAGTGTCTGTTCATATCCTTTGCCTACTTTTTGATGGGGTTCTTTGTTTTTTTCTTGTAAATTTGTTTGAGTTCATTGTAGATTCTGGATATCAGCCCTTTTTCAGATGAGTAGATTGCAAAAATTTTCTCCCATTCTGTAGGTTGTCTCTTCAGTCTGATGGTAGTTTCTTTTTATGGGGTTGTTTGTTTTTTTCTTGTAAATATGTTTAAGTTATTTGTAGATTCTGGATATTAGCCCTTTGTCAGATGGATAGATTGCAAAAATTTTCTCCCATTCTATAGGTTGCTTCTTCACTCTAATGACAGTTTCTTTTGCTGTGCAGAAACTCTTTAGTATAATCAAATCCCATTTGTCAACTTTGGCTTTTGTTGCCATTGCTTTTGATGTTCTGTTCATGAAGTCTTTGCCCATGTCTATGTCCTAATGGTATTGCCTAGGTTTTCTTCTAAGGTTTTTATGGTTTTATGTCTTACATTTAAGTCTTTAATCCATCTTGAGTTAATTTTTGTATAACGTGTAAGGAAGGGATCCAGTTTCAGCTTTCTGTATATGGCTAGCCAGTTTTCCCAACACCATTTGTTAAATGGAGAATCCTTTCCCCATTGCTTGTTTTTGTCAGGTTTGTCAAAGGTCAGATGGTTGTAGATGTGTGACGTTATTTCTGAGGCCTCTGTTCTGTTCCATTGGTCTATATATCTGTCTTCGTATCAGTACCATGCTATTTTTGTTACTGTAGCCTTGTAGTATAGTTTAATTTGAGGTTGTAGGTCATTCTTAGAACTGCAACAATTATGCAGGGAAAGTAGTGGATAAGAAATAAACAGTCAAGCTTGTGTTCTCTGAATGACTTTGTGAACCAGATTGAACCACCATCAGCTAAACTAGTTCTAGAGCAGAGCTTGCTTGTAGCCTTCTTGCAGCCACTTTTCAGTCCCCTCCTTAGACAGGGATACATGCATGTTGACTTAGTTGAGGAAACTTTGTTGGGGGTAGGGTGGTAATTATGGAAAAATTTCTCCTTGATTGATTGCCTTGATACTTCTGTGTAGCAGTTAGTATTTTAAAGACTCATGTATTTCAGAGATGTGGTGTATCCAACTAACCTGTCTATAAATCACAAGGCAAAACTATGTCAGTGGGTAATATTGATTAATAACTGTTACTAGATATTACCTATACCTTATTCACATACTCACATATACAAATATCCACACATCTTCACCACATCAAAGGGAGGTGTAAAATCAGTCTTCTCTGGAATAAAGAACAAAACCAAAAATCAAAGCCCATTCATTTATAATCAGTACACTTACATTCTCTTTAGAGTGCTATCAATAAAATCTGTCAACTTTCAATTTACCACATATATGAACAGGAGAAAAGGCATAGGTAACATCAAAAGTCATTCAGACTCAAGTGTGGAATGCATTCAGATACCTAAACTGAAATGTTCAAACTGTATCCTCTTCTAGCCAGGGCCAGCTCAGTTCCCTCCAATGCATCCCATCTGTTAGTAGCCAGAAATTAAACCAGGGAGTTGACCCTAGCTTACCACAGGTAGCCACAAAGCGAGACCCCAAATGTGGATAATTGCCCCGAAAATCTGCAGTCTAGAGATGGCTCACTCTGGCTCTTTCCCCTAGTTCCTAATAACCTTTCTGCCATGCAAACCAAATAAATAACAGTGCATTCGGGCATTGTCTTTCACCAATTCACACCAGCTTATCTCCACTGTATTCGATGTTTCAGAGACTAGTCATCTTTCTTGAAAACTTAGAATCAAAGCAGTAAGATAATTGGATATAAATTGGTATCATCATCATTAAGTGATATGTATGAAGCTTGCTGTGCGTGCATATTGCCATACTGGGCATTTTGGGAAGCAAACTATGGAGTTGCTTACAAACAAGATGTTAACACTGATGCAGACACACAAATAAGATATGGAAATCAAGAGCAATATAGCAACTAAATAATGCTATTGTAAGAGCCCATTCCACCATGGCTTTAGACAATAAGACTAAATATGCCTAAGAACCCCCCTCTTGTTTTGAAGAGGATTATAACCTTCACAAAAGTCTATGTCAGCTGCAATAGCTCACTGCCTTTCTTTTCCCACCAGCCCTGGTGATGGACACTCCTTCCCTATGAGGTCTATGAATGAGTCACAGAACCCACTGCTAGCAAATGAAGAACCCTGGGAAGACAATGAGGATGACAACCAAGGTAAGTAGGGTCAAAGACTATGAAGTCCACATTAATACAACCAATGTAATGTGGTGAGTAAATAGTGTCCAGAAAGATTTTATAAGCATGTCAACATCATAAGTGTCCTTTGGATGGTGGAGAGCAAGTATGGCCAAATTTGTTTAATAACCATGGGTACTTTAGATAAGATTAGATTGCAGCTTGGGAGGCTCCTTACCAGCTTTGTGATTCCGTGATTTATATCACCAGTCAGATACACATCTGGATATATATGGATTTCTAAACAATCCTGCTGGGTAGTCACTTGTAGTGCTTTGCTTGAATGTGGAGTTCAGTTTAATCAATGGGCAACATTTCACCTTTCTCCATCCTCTTTCATTCACATTCGTTAAATTTTCTTTAAAATCCTATACTCACTCTCTTTTTAGGATGGTTTAAATACACTAAAAACTAAGACAGTAATGGGGCAAGCCTACACATGCATGTAGTCTACTTTTCTAAAAGGAAGAGGAGCAAAGGAAAATAAGCTTTGACTTCCTCCTACCAGGTCACTGGGTCATCCTAAGGCATTTTGTAAAGAGCTAAAAGTTGAGTTCTCATATAATATCCCCATTGCCAGCCCTATTCCTTGTCTCCACCTGTTGCTGTGCCTACTTTTGTGTCTCCAACATTTACTTACGTTGCTAATACCAGCCATTAGAAAGTAGTTTAGGCTACTGTTCCCAATAATGCAGTAGCTGGCAGCAATTTTGAGTAGGAACTTATAGTAGCTATCACAAACTGTACCTGGGGTGAAGGAGGCTAAATGAAGACATGGAAAAGCATTGAAGTGGGAGGAGCGGTAGAGAGCAAGCCTTTCTAATTTTTTACCCAATTGGGTTATCCAGGCCCTGATTACCAGGAAATCTAGTTTTAGAGAAAAGCATGTTACTAGGCCCAAGGAATACAAAACAGCCACAAATCCATATATAAAAAAGAAAACAGTTATTGCCCATCCCAAAGAACTTACAAGGGCAACTCCCTTACTTCCTCCTGCTGACTATTGGAAAATTGACTATATTTTGACCTATCTTCCTTCAGTCTTCAGTCTTTCTGAACTGACTTTTACTTACAGCAGTCACAAGTTATAACAACTCTTATTTTGGTATTAAACCCAAACTCTAATAGAAGCCAAATACTTATCAGGTCTTTACCTGGTTTGAAATAATTCACAATGGAAAAACTATTCATATCTGAGCTTTGTGTTGGCAAGTGGAATACTTTAAATGTAGATATAGCATCACATCATAAAGAGGTTATTTTTTGAAGCAGTCTCCAATTCCAGACCTTTTCAAAAATATTCAATCATTAAAAATTAGTATGTTATTTTATAGTTTACCAAGTGCTTTCCCATACTTTTTCTTCATATCCTTTGACCCTCACAACTTTCAGGTTAGATAGGCAGTGTTATTAATAGCATCCGTATTTTATAATTAAGGAACTAAAATTGAGAGATGTTAATCTCACATGTCAAGGTATCTTGATTCCAAATCCTAGTTTTTTTCCACTACAATGCTAGGTCTCTCCTTTGGACAAGTACATATGAGACACAGTGCTGTGATTGCATGCCATTTAGTTATCTGAAGCATTCAACTGCTTCTTACATAATCATAAAATCATAAACTGTAAGGTGCCTTTAGCTTTAGCAAGACAACTATGCCATCTTAGATAGCTGAGGGGTTTTTTTTAAGTTCATTGAAGGAGACTCCACAATCCTCCTTTGTAACCCATTCTAGTATCTAATGCAAGTTCTCATGCTGTGTTATTTGTTAGGTTGATTCTATGTTAACTTCAGTTGCTCCCATTTTCTGTGCATAACTGTCATATACAAACAGCTCTTACATTTTTAACAACTTAGATTCCTAGGAAAGATGCTGTAAGTTGAAATTACATGTGTGTATTTAACTTAATTTCTTTTAGGAATCAAGTGGAATTTTTACTCCTAGCCCAAAATATAACATTTCGTTTAGTATAAATGTACTTGTATGGCCGGGTGCTGTAGCTCACGCTTGTAATCCCAGCACTTTGGGAGGCCGAGGCAGGCGGATCACCTGAAGTGAGAAGTTTGAGACCAGCCTGGCCAACGTGGCAAAACCCCATCTCTACTAAAAAAGTAAAAAAAAAAAAAATAGCCAGGTGTGATGACACACACCTGTAATCCCAGATACTCGGGAGGCTGACACAGGAGAATCACTTGAACCCGGGAGACGGAGGTTGCAGTGAGCTGAGATTGTGCCACTGCACTCTAGCCTGGGCGACAGAGTGAGACTCCGTCTCAAAAAAAAATGTACTTGTGCATTGCATAATATAAAACAAACATTTGGCCAGGCGCGGTGGCTCACACCTGTAATCTCGGCACTTTGGGAGGCCGAGGCAGGCAGATCACAAGGTCAGAAGATCAAGACCATCCTGGCTAACATGGTGAAATCCCTTCTCTAATAAAAATACAAAAAAAAAATAGCTGGGCGTGGTGGCAGGTACCTGTAGTCCCAGATACTCGGGAGGCTGAGGCAGGAGAATGGCGTGAACATGGGAGGCAGAGTTTGCAGTGAGCCAAGATCATGCCACTGCACTCCAGCCTGTGCAACAGAGCGAGACTGTGTTTCCATGGCTTAGTTATGGTGAATAATGCTGTGGTAAACATGGGAGTGCAGATATCTCTATGAGGTACTGATTTTATTTTATTGGATATATACACAGAAGGGGGATTGCCAGATCATATAGTAGTTCTATTTTTCAATTTTTGAAGAACCTCCCCTACTGTTTTCTGTAATGGCAATATCAATTCAAATTCCCTCAACAATAGATAAGGATTCCCTTTTCTCCACATCCTCACCAACGTTAGTTATCTTTTGACTTTTTGAGAATGACCTAACTGGTGGAAGGTGATATCTCATGGTGGTTTTCATCTGCATTTCCATAAACATTGGTGATGCTGAGCATCCTTTCACACACCTGTTGGACATTTGAAAGTCTTCTTTTGAGAAATGTCTATTCAGGTCCTTCACCTGCTGTTTAATCTGTTTATTCATTTTTTAGCTATTGAGTTGGACAAGTTCTTCATATATTTTGGATATGCACCCTTTATCAGAGATATAGTTTGCAAATATTTTGTCTCATTCTGTAAGTTGCATTTTCATTTTTTTAAGATTTCAAAATTCCAGTTTCTTGTTTCTTTTTTTTTAACTTTTGGATGTATCACTATGAGGAAACCATACTTATTTTACCTGAAATTATTAACACAAATAATCTAGGAACTCAAAATTGCACTGTGGTTTTAAAAATATTTTTGGAATAGGAAGAGCTCCGGTCTCCAGCTTCCAGCCTGAGCGACACAGAAGACGGGTGATTTCTGCATTTCTGCTTGAGGTACCAGTTTCATCTCACTAGGGAGTGCCAAACAGTGGGTGCAGGACAGTCGGTGAAGTGCACTGTGCGCGAGCCGAAGCAGGGCGAGGCATTGCCTCACTCGGGAAGTGCAAGGGGTCAGGGAATTCCCTTTCCTAGTCAAAGAAAGGGATAACAGACGGCACCTGGAATATCGGGTCAGTCCCACCCAAATACTGCACTTTTCCAACGGGCCTGGAAAATGGCACACTAGGAGATTGTGTCCCGCACCTGGCTTGGAGGGTCCTATGCCCACGGAGTCTCACTGATTGCTAGCACAGCAGCCTGAGATCAAGCTGCAAGGCGGCAGCAAGGCTGGGGGAGGGGCGCCCGCCATTGCCCAGGCTTGCTTAGGTAAACAAGGCAGCCAGGAAGCTCGAACTGGGTGGAGCCCACCACAGCTCAAGGAGGCCTGCCTGCCTCTGTAGGCTCCACCTCTGGGGGCAGGGCACAGACAAACAAAAAGTCAGCAGGAACCTCCACAGACTTAAATGTCCCTGTCTGACTGACAGCTTTGAAGAGAGTAGTGGTTCTCCCAGCACGCAGCTAGAGATCTGAGAACGGACAGACTGCCTCCTAAAGTCGGTCCCTCACCCCTGAGCAGCCTAACTGGGAGGCACCCCCCCAGTAGGGACAGACTGACACCTCACTCGGCCGGGTACTCCTCTGAGACAAAACTTCCAGAGGAACTATCATACAGCTGAATTTGTGGTCTCACGAAAATCCGCTGTTCTGCAGCCACCGCTGCTGACACCCAGCCAAACAGGGTCTGGAGTGGACCTCTAGCAAACTCCAACAGACCTGCAGCTGAGGGTCCTGTCTGGTAGAAGCAAAACTAACAAACAGAAAGGACATCCACACCAAAAACCCATCTGTACATCACCATCATCAAAGACCAAAAGCAGATAAAACCACAAAGATGGGGAAAAAACAGAGCAGAAAAGCTGGAAACTCTAAAAAGCAGAGCACCTCTCCTCCAAAGGAACACAGTTCCTCACCAGCAACAGAACAAAGCTGGATGGAGGATGACTTTGACGAGTTGAGAGAAGAAGGCTTCAGACGATCAAACTACTCTGAGCTACGGGAGCAAATTCAAAACAATAGCAAAGAAGTTAAAAACTTTGAAAAATAATTAGAAGAATGGATAACTAGAATAACAAATGGAGAGAAGGGCTTAAAGGAGCTGATGGAGCTGAAAGCCAAGTTTCGAGAACTACTTCTGCAAAGATTGCAGAAGCCTCAGTAGCAGATGCAATCAACTGGAAGAAAGGGTATTGCTGATGGAAGACGAAATGAATGAAATGAAGTGAGAAAGGAAGTTTGGAGAAAAAAGAATAAAAAGAAATGAACAAAGCCTCCAAGAAATTTGGGACTATGTGAAAAGACCATACCTACGTCTGATTGGTGTACCTGAAAATGACAGGGAGAATGGAACCAAGTTGGAAAACACTCTGCAAGATATTATCCAGGAGAACTTCCCCAATCTAGCAAGGCAGGCCAACATTCAGATTCAGGAAATACAGAGAATGCCACAAAGATACTCCTCGAGAAGAGCAACTCCAAGACATATAATTGTCAGGTTCACCAAAGTTGAAATGAAGGAAAAAATGTTAAGGGCAGCCAGACAGAAAGGTCGGGTTACCCACAAAGGGAAGCCCATCAGAATAACAGCTGATCTCTCGGCAGAAACTCTACAAGCCAGAAGAGAGTGGGGGCCGATATTCAACATTCTTAAAGAAAAGAATTTTCAACCCAGAATTTGATATCCAGCCAAACTAAGCTTCCTAAGTGAAGGAGAAATAAAATACTTTACAGACAAGCAAACGCTGAGTGATTTTGTCACCACCAGGCCTGCCCTAAAAGAGCTCCTGAAGGAAGCACTAAACATGGAAAGGAACAACCGGTACCAGCCCCTGCAAAAACGTGCCAAATTGTAAAGACCATCGAGGCTAGGAAGAAACTGCATCAACTAACGAGCAAAATAACCAACTAACATCATAATGACAGGATCAGATTCACACATAACAATATTAACGTTAAATGTAAATGGGCTAAATGCTCCAATTAAAAGACACAGACTGGCAAACTGGATAAGGAATCAGGACCCATCAGTGTGCTGTATTGAGGAAACCCATCTCATATGCAGAGACACACATAGACTCAAAATAAAGGGATGGGGGAAGATCTATCAAGCAAATGGAAAACAAAAAAAGGCAGGGGTTGCAATCCTAGTCTCTGATAAAATAGACTTTAAACCAACAAAGATCAAAAGAGACAAATAAGGCCATTACATAATGGTAAAGGTATCAATTCAACAAGAAGAGCTAACTATCCTAAATATATATGCACCCAACACAGGAGCACCCAGATTCATAAAGCAAGTCCCGAGTGACCTACAAAGGGACTTAAACTCCCACACAATAATAATGGGAGATTTTAACACCCCACTGTCAACATTAGACAGATCAACGGGACAGAAAGTTAACAAGGATATCCAGGAATTGAATTCAGCTCTACACAAAGTGGACCTAATAGACATCTACAGAACTCTCCACCCCAAATCAACAGAATATACATTTTTTTCAGCACCACACCACACCTACTCCAAAATTGACAACATAGTTGGAAGTAAAGCTCTCCTCAGCAAATGTAAAAGAACAGAAATTATAACCAACTGTCTCTCAGACCACAGTGCAATCAAACTAGAACTCAGGATTAACAAACTCACTCAAAACCGCTCAACTACATGGAAACTGAACAACCTGCTCCTGAATGACTATTGGATACATAATGAAATGAAGGCAGAAATATAGATGTTCTTTGAAACCAAAGAGAACAAAGACACAACATACCAGAATCTCTGGGACACATTCAAAGCAGTGTGTAGAGGGAAATGTATAGCACTAAATGCCCACAAGAGAAAGCAGGAAAGATCCAAAATTGACACCCTAACATCACAATTAAAAGAACTAGAAAAGCAAGAGCAAACACATTCAAAAGCTAGCAGAAGGCTAGAAATAACTAAAATCAGAGCAGAACTGAAGGAAATAGAGACACAAAAAACCCTTCAAAAAATTAATGAATCCAGGAGCTGGTTTTTTGAAAAGATCAACAAAATTGATAGACCTCTAGCAAGACTAATAAAGAAGAAAAGAGAGAAGAATCAAATAGATGCAATAAAAAATGAAAAAAGGGATATCACCACCAATCCCACAGAAATACAATCTACCATCACAGAATACTACAAACACCTCTATGCAAATAAACTAGAAAATCTAGAAGAAATGGATAAAATCCTCGACAAATACACCCTCCGAAGACTAAATCAGGAAGAAGTTGAATCTCTGAATAGACCAAAAACAGGTTCTGAAATTGTGGCAATAATCAATAGCTTACCAACCAAAAAGAGTCCAGGACCTGATGGATTCACAGCCGAATTCTACCAGAGGTACAAGGAGGAACTGGTACCATTCCTTCTGAAACTATTCCAATTGATAGAAAAAGAGGGAATCCTCCCTAACACGTTTTGTGAAGCCAGCATCGTCCTGATACCAAAGCCTGGCAGAGACATAACAAAAAAAGAGAATTTGAGACCAATATCCTTGATGAACATTGATGCAAAAATCCTCAATAAAATACTGGCAAACCGAATCCAGCAGCACATCAAAAAGCTTATCCACCATAATCAAGTGCGCTTCATCCCTGGGATGCAAGGCTGGTTCAACATACGCAAATCAATAAATGTAATCCAGCATATAAACAGAACCAAAGACAAAAACCACCTGATTATCTCAATAGATGCAGAAAAGGCCTTTGACAAAATTCAACACCCCTTCATGCTAAAAACTCTCAATAAATTAGGTATTGATGGGACGTATCTCAAAATAATAAGAGCTGTCTATGACAAACCCACAGCCAATATCATCCTGAATGGGCAAAAACTGGAAGCATTCCCTCTGAAAACTGGCACAAGACAGGGATGCCCTCTCTCACCGCTCCTATTCAACATAGTGCTGGAAGTTCTGGCCAGAGCAATCAGGCAGGAGAAGGAAATAAAGGGTATTCAATTAGGAAAAGAGGAAGTCAAATTGTCCCTGTTTGCAGATGACATGATTGTATATCTAGAAAACCCCACTGTCTCAGCCCAAAATCTCCTTAAGCTGATTAGCAACTTCAGCAAAGTCTCAGGATACAAAATCAATGTACAAAAATCACAAGCATTCTTGTACACCAATCACAGACAAACAGGGAACCAAATCATGAGTGAAATCCCATTCACAATTGCTTCAAAGAGAATAAAATACCTAGGAATCCAACTTACAAGGAATGTGAAGGACCTCTTCAAGGAGAACTACAAACCACTGCTCAATGAAATAAAAGAGGATACAAACAAATGGAAAAACATTCCATGCTCATGGGTTGGAAGAATCAATATCGTGAAAATGGCCATACTGCCCAAGGTAATTGATAGATTCAATGCCATCCCCATCAAGCTACCAATGACTTTCTTCACAGAATTGGAAAAAACTACTTTAAAGTTCATATGGAACCAAAAAAGAGCCCGCATCACCAAGTCAATCCTCAGCCAAAAGAACAAAGCTGGAGGCATCACGCTACCTGACTTCAAACTATACTACAAGGCTACAGTAACCAAAACAGCATGGTACTGGTACCACAACAGAGACATAGATCAATGGAACAGAACAGAGTCCTCAGAAATGATGCCGCATATCTACAACTATCTGATCTTTGACAAACCTGACAAAAACAAGCAATGGGGAAAGGATTCCCTATTTAATAAATGGTGGTGGCAAAACTGGCTAGCCATATGTAGAAAGCTGAAACTGGATCCGTTCCTTACACCTTATACAAAAATTAATTCAAGGTGGATTAAAGACTTAAATATTAGACCTAAAACCATTAAAATCCTACAAGAAAACCGAGGCAATACCATTCAGGACATACGCGTGGGCAAGGACTTCATGTCTAAAACACCAAAAGCAGTAGCAACAAAAGCCAAAATTGACAAATGTGATCTAATTCAACTAAAGAGCTTCTGCACAGCAAAAGAAACTACCATCAGAGTGAACAGGCAACCTACAAAATGGGAGAAAATTTTTGCAACCTACTCATCTGACAAAGGGCTAATATCCATAATCTACCATGAACTCAAACAAATTTACAAGAAAAAAACAAACAACCCCATCAAAAAGTGGGCAAAGGACATGAACAGACACTTCTCAAAAGAAGACATTTATGCAGCCAAAAAACACATGAAGAAATGCTCATCATCACTGGCCATCAGAGAAATGCAAATCAAAACCACAGTGAGATACCATCTCACACCAGTTAGAATGGCCATCATTAAAAAATCAGGAAACTACAGGTGCTGGAGAGGATGTGGAGAAATAGGAACACTTTTACACTGTTGGTGGGACTGTAAACTAATTCAACCATTGTGGAAGTCAGTGTGGCGATTCCTCAGGGATCTCGAACTAGAAATACCATTTGACCCAGCCATCCCATTACTGGGTATATACCCAAAGGACTATAAATCATGCTGCTATGAAGACAGATGCACATATATGTTTATTGTGGCACTATTCACAATAGCAAAAACTTGGAACCAACCCAAATGTCCAACAACGATAGACTGGATTAAGAAAATGTGGCACATATACACCATGGAATACTATGCAGCCATAAAAAATGATGAGTTCATGTCCTTTGTAGGGACATGGATGAAACTGGAAACCATCATTCTCAGTAAACTATTGCAAGGACAAAAAATGAAACACCACATGTTCTCACTCATAGGTGGGAATTGAACAATGAGAACTCATGGACACAGGAAGGGGAACATCACCCTCCGGGACTGTTGTGGGGTTGGGGGAGGGGGGAGGGACAGCATTAGGAGATACACCTAATGCTAAATGATGAGTTAATGGGTGCAGGAAATCAACATGGCACATGGATACATATGTAACAAACCTGCACATTGTGCACATGTACCCTAAAACCTAAAGTATAATAAAAAAAAAACGAAAAAAAAATATATATATATATTTTTATAATAGATGTATATATTTGAGGAGTACATGTGATATTTTTATGCATTCATAATGTGTAAAGATTAAATCAGGGTAATTGGGATATCTATCACTTTAAATATTTATCTTTTATTTAGGCTAGGAACATTCAAATTATTCTCTTCTAGCTATATTGAAATGTACAGGCTGGACGCGGTGGCTCGAGCCTGTAATCCCAGCAATTTGGGAGGCCGAGGTGGGCGGATCACGAGATCAGGAGATCAAGACCATCCTGGTTAACACGGTGAAACCCCGTCTCTACTAAAAATACAAAAAATTAGCCGGGCATGGCAGTGGGAGCCTGTAGTCTCAGCTACTCAGGAGGCTGAGGCAGGCAGAAGAATGGCATGAACCTCAGAGGCAGAGCTTGTAATGAACCAAAATCGTGCCACTGCACTCCAGCCTAGGTGACAGAGCCAGACTCCATCTCAAAAAAAAAAAAATGTACAATAGATTATTGTTAACTATGGGCAACCTACTGATCTATCTATCAAACACAAGGTCTTATTTCTCCTATCAAATTGTATACTCACACCCATTAATCAACTTGTCTTTATTCTCCTCTCCTCCCTAATCTTCCTGGCCTCTGGTAACAACCAATCTACTCTCTATCTTTGTGAGATCCACTTTTGTAACTCCTACAGTAAGAATATGAAATATTTGTCTTTGTGTGCTTGGCTTATTTCCTTAACATAATGACCTCCAGTTCCATCCATGATGCTGCAAATGACAGGATTTTAATGTTTTTATGGATGAATAATATTCCATCGTGTACATATACCACATTGTCTTTATTCATTAGTCCACTGAGGAACATTTACGTTGGTTCTAATATTTTGGCTCTTATAAATAGTGCTGCAGTAAACATCATAGGAGTGCAAATATCTCTTTGATACACTGATTTCCTTTCTTTTGGATGTGTACCCAGTAGTGGAATTGATGGATCCTATGGTAGTTCTATTTTTAGTTTCTATTGGAACCTCTGCACTATTTTCCATAGTGACTGTACTAATTTACATTTCCACCAACAGTGTGCAAGGGTTCCCCTTTCATGTGCTTGGTAGCATCCATTATTCACTGTCTTGTTTTAACAAGGATTACATGGTATCTCACAATGGTTTGATTTTCATTTCCCTGAAGATTGGTGATGTTGAGCATTTTTCATATACCTGTTGGCCATTTGTATGTCTTCTTGTGAGAAATATCTATTCAGATATTTTGCCCATTCTAGAATCAGATTACTTGGCTTTTTCTTTTTTTTTTCTTTTTTCTTTTTTGGCTATTAAGTTGTTTGAGCTCCTTATATATTCTGGTTATAGATCCTTTGTCAGATGGATAGTTTGCAAATATTTTCTCCCATTCTATGAGTTGTCTCTTCACTTTGTTGGTTGTTTTCTTTGCTGTGCAGAAGCTTTTTACCTTTATGTAATCCCAATTGTCTGTTTTTGCTTTGGTTGCCTGTGCTTTTAACATCTTGTCCTGGAGCATTTCCCCCCAGTTTTCTTCTAGTCAATTCATAATTTCAGGCTTTAGATTTAAGTCTTCAATGCATTTTGATTTGACTTTTGTAGACAGAGAGAGATATGGGTCTAATTTCATTCTTCTGTATATGGTTGTCCAGTTTTCGCAGCACCATTAGCTGAAGAGACTGTTCTTTCTACATTGTATGTTCTTGGCACCTTTGTCAAAAATCAGTTGGCTGTAAATGTGTAGACTTAGACCTGGTTTCTTTATTCTTTTCATTGGTCTATGTGTGTGTTTTATCCCAATACCATGCACCATGCTGATTTACTTAACATTGCTTTGTGGTGTTTTTGTTGTTGTTGTTGTTGTTGTTTTAGAGATGGAGTCTCACTCTGTTGCCCAGGCTGGAGTACAGTTGCTCAATCTCAGCTCACTGCAAGCTCCACCTCCCAGGTTCACGCCATTCTCCTGCCTCAGACTCCCAAGTAACTGGGACTCCAGGTGCCTGCCATCACGCCCGGCTAATTTTTGTATTTTTAGTAGAGACGGGGTTTCACCATGTTAGCCAGGATGGTCTCAATCTCCTGATCTCGTGATCCGCCTGCCTCAGCCTCCCAAAGTGCTGGGATTACAGGCATGAGCCACCACTTTGTAGTGTTTTTTTGTTTGTTTTTTTTTTTGGCAGGGACTTCCTTGGTTGCCTGGGCTGGAGTGCAGTGGCACAATCTCAGCTCACTGAAATCTCCACCTCACAGGTTCAAGCAATTCTCCTGCCTCAGGCTCCTGAGTAGCTAGGATTATAGGTGTACACAATGCCTGTCTAATTTTTCTTTTTTAGTAGAGACAGGGTCTTGCCATGTTGGCCAGGCTGGTCTCAAACTCCCGGCCTCAAGTGATCTGCCCACCTCAGCCTCCCAAAATGCTGGGATTACAGGCATGAGCCACAGTGCCTGACCACTTTGTAGTATATTTTGAAATTAGGTAGTATGGTGCCTCCAGTTTTGTTCTTTTTGTTCAGGATTGCTTTGGCTATTTGGGGTCTTTTTTTGTTCCACATACATTTTAGGATTATTTTTTTCCATTTCTGTGAAGAATGCCATTGGTATTTTGATAGGGATTGCATTGAATCTGTAGATTGCTTTGGGTAGAATGGACATTTTAACAATATTGATTCTTCCAATCCATGCACATGAAATACTTTTCCATTTTTCCTTTATATCCTCTTTAACTTTTTTCATCAATGTTTTATAGTTATCCTTCTATAGATCTTTCACTTCTTAAATTAATTCCTAGGTATTTTATATACTTTGTAGCTATTTGAAATGGAATTGCTTCCTTGATTTCTTTCTTAAGATTGTTTGCTGTTTGTGTGCATAAATTCTACTGATTTTTGTAGGTTGATTTTGTATCTTGCAACTTTACTAAATTCATTTATTAGTTCTAACAGTTTTTTGGTGGAGTTCTTAGGGTTTCCTAAATATAATATCAGGTCATCTGCAACCAAGGATAACTTGGCTTCTTCCTTTACAATTTGGATCCCCTTTATTTATTTCTCTTATCTGATCACTTTGGCCGGGATTTCTAGTATTATGTTGCATAAAATTGGTGAAAGTGGGCCTCCTCATCTTGTTCCAGATCTTAGAGGATCGGCTTTCAATTTTTCCCATTCAGTATTATGTTAGCTGTGGGTTTGTCATATATGGCCTGTATTAATTTGAGGTATGTTCCTTTTATACCCAGTTCATTAAGGGTTTTTATCATAAAGGGAATTTGTATTCTATCAAGTGCTTGTTCAGCAGCTATTGAAATAATCATGTGCTTTTTTTCTTGGTTCTGTCAATGTGATGCATCAAATTTATTGATTTGTGTATGTTGAACCATCCTTGCATCCCTGGGATGAATCTCATTTGACTGTGGTGACTAATGTTTTAAATTTGTTATTGAGTTCAGTTTGCTAGTATTTTGTTGAGGATCTTAACATTTTGTGTTCATCAGTGATATTGGCCTGAGTTTTCTTTTTTCACTGTGTCCTTGTCTGGTTTGGGTATCAGGGTAATGCTGGCCTTGTAGAGTTTAGAAGTATTCCCACCTCTTCAATTTTTGTGAAAGGTTGAGTAAAATTGTTATTAGTTCTTCCTTAAACATTTGGTAGAATTCAGCAGTGACGCCATCAGGTCCCAGATTTTTTTTTTTTTTTTTGATGGGAGACTTTTTTTTTTACACCATCAATCTTATTACTCATTGGTTTATTCAGCATTCTGTTTCTTCATGGTTCAACCTTGGTAGGTTGTATGTGTCAAGGAATTTATCCATTTCTTCAAGGTTTTCCTATTTGTTGGTGTATAGTTTTTCATTATAATCTCTAATGATTCTTTGTATTTCTGTGGCATCAGCTGTAATATCCCATTTTCACTTCTGATTCTATTTATTTGGGTCTTCTCTCTTTTTTCCTTGGTTAATCTTGCTAATATTTTGTCAATTTTATCTTCAAAAATCCAACTTTTTGTTTCATTGGTCTTCTGTATTGCTTTGGAAAATATTGATTTTATTTGTTTCTGATCTGATATTTATTATTTCTTTCCTTCTACTAATTTGGTGTTTGGTTCATTCTTGCTTTTCTAGTTCCTTAAGGTACATGGTTAGGTTCTTTTTTCAAGTCTTTCTACTTTTTTGATGTAGGCATTTATATAAATTTCCCTTTTAGTACTGCTTTGCTGTATCCTATAGATTTTAGTATGTTGTACTACCATTTCCATTTGTTTCAAGAAATTTTTAAATTTCTTTCTTAATTTTCTTCATTGACTCATTGGCCCAGGAGCATGTTTTTTAATTTCTATGTGTTTGTGCAGGTTCCAGGGTTCATCTTATTTATTTCTAGTTTTATCCATTGTGGTCAGAAAAAATACTTTTCAAAAATCAGGACAGAAAATGAAGCTCAAGAAAATGTAATTGATATGATTTCTACTTTTTAGAATTTGGTGATGCTAGTTTTGTGGCCTAAGATCTGGCCTGTTCTAGAGAATGTTCTATGTGCTGAAGAAAAGAATGTATATTCTGTAGCAATTGTGTGAAATGTTCCATAAATGTCACTTGGGCCTATTAGGTCTAGTGTGTAGTTTCATTCTGATATCTTTGTTGATTTTCTATCTGGAGGATACTCCCTTTACTGAAAATGGGGTGTTAAACTGCCCTACTGTTGTTTTATTGCAGTCTATCTCTTCCTTTTAGATTTATTGATGTTTGTTTTATATACTTCAGTACTCCTGTGTTGAGTGCATTGATATTTACAATTGTTATATCATCTTGTTGAATTGACCCTTTATCATTATATAGTGACCTTCTGTGTCTCTTTTTATATCTTTTATTTGTAATTCATTTTATCAGATATAAGTAAGTTACTCCTGATCTTTTTTGGTTTCCAGTTGCATGGAATATGATTTTCCATTTATGTACTTATGTGTGTCTTTATAGGTGAAATAGGTTTCTTGTAGGCAACATAGTTAGGTCTTGTTTCTTATTTTTTATTTTTTATTTTAGGTTTGGTGGTACACGTGAAGGTTTCTTATATAGGTAAACTCATGTCACGGGGGTTTGTTGTACATATTATTACATCACCCAGGTATTAGGCTTAGTACCTAATAGTTATCTTTTCTGCTCCTCTTCCTCCTCTCACCCCCTACCCTCAAGTAGACACCAGTGTCTGTTTTTTCCTTCTTTTTGTTCATAAGTTCTCATCATTTAGCTCCCACTTATAAGTGAGAACATGCAGTATTTGGTTTTCTGTTCCTCAGTTAGTTTGCTAAGGATGATAGCCTCCAGCTCAATTCATATTCCCACAAAAGACATGATCTCATTCTTTCCTATGACTTAATAATATTCCATGGTGTATGGGTGCCACATTTTCTTTATCCAGTCTGTCATTGATGGGCATTTAGGTTGATTCCACATCTTTGCTACTGTGAACAGTGCTGCAGTGAACATTTGTGTGCAGCATGTGTCTTTATGGCAGAATGCTTTATATTCCTCTGGGTATATACCCAGTAACAGGATTGCTGGGTCAAATGGTAGTTCTGCTTTTAGATCTTTGAGGAATTGCTATAGTGCTTTCCACAATGGTTGAACTAATTTACACTCCCGCCAGCAGTGTATAAGGGTTCCCTTTTCTCTGTAACCTCACCACCATCTGTTATTTTTTGACTTTATTATAATACCCATTCTGACTGCTGTAAGATGGTATCTCATTGTGGTTTTGATTTGCATTTCTCTAATAATCAGTGATATTGAGCTTTTTTTATGTGTTTGTTTGCTGCATGTGTGTCTTCTTTGGAGAAGTGTCTGCTCATGTCCTTTGCCTACTTTTTAATGGGGTTGTTTGTTTCTCTCTTGTAAATTTACTTAAGTTCCTTATACATGATGAATATTAGACCTTTGTCAGATGCACAGCTTGCAAATATTTTTCTCCATTTTGTAGGTTGTCTGTTTACTCTGTTGATATTCTCCTTTGCTGGGCAGAAGCTCTTAGGTTTAATTAGATACTATTTGTCAATTTTTGCTATTGTTGTGATTGCTTTCAGTGCCTTTGTCATGAAATCTTTATCCATTCCTGTGTCCAGGATAATACTGCTTAGGTTGTCTTCCTGTGTTTTTATAGTTTTGGGTTTTATACTTAAGTCTTTAATCCATCTTGAATTGATTTTTGTATATGGTGTAAGGAAGGGGTCCAGCTTTAACCATCTGAATACGGTGAACCCGTTATCCCAGCACCATTTATTGAATAGGGAGTCTTTTCCTCATTGTTTATTTTTGTCAGCTTTGTCAAAGATCACATGTTCATAGATGTGCAGCCTTATTTCTGGGCTCTCTATTGTGTTCCATTGGTCTATATGCCTGTTTATGTACCAGTACTATGCTGTTTTGGTCACTGTATCCTTGTAGTATAGTTTCAAGTCAGCTAACATGATTCCTCCCGCTTTGTTCTTTTTGCTTTGGGTTGCCTTGGCTATTCAGGCTCGTTTTTGCTTCCATACGAATTTTAAAACATTTTTCTAGTTATGTGAAAAATGACACCAATAATTTGGTAGGAATAGCATGGAATCTGTACATTTCTTCAAGCAGTATAGCCATTTTATTTTTTTATGTATAATTTATTTTTTAAAACATGAATTACATTTCTTATAATATTATTTATAATTTCAGTATGGTGGGCTTGTAGGTGTTGTTTATATTTTTGCTGGTCTTTTCTTTTTTCTTTGTTTTTCTTTTATTATTATAGTTTAGGTTTTAGGGTACATGTGTACAATGTGCAGGTTTGTTACATATGTATCCATGTGCCATGTTGGTTTGCTGCACCCATTAACTCGTCATTTAGCATTAGGTATATCTCCTAATGCTGTCCTTCCCCCTCCCCCCAACCCACAACAGTCCCCAGAGTGTGATGTTCCCCTTTCTGTGTCCGTGAGTTCTCATTGTTCAATTCCCACCTATGAGTGAGAACATGCGGTATTTGGTTTTTTGTCCTTGCGATAGTTTACTGAGAATGATGGTTTCCAGTTTCATCCATGTCCCTACAAAGGACATGAACTCATCATTTTTTATGGCTGCATAGTATTCCATGGTGTATATGTGCCACATTTTCTTAATCCAGTTTATCGTTGTTGGACATTTGGGTTGGTTCCAAGTCTTTGCTATTGTGAATAGTGCCGCAATAAACATACGTGTGCATGTGTCTTTATAGCAGCATGATTTATAGTCCTTTGGGTATATACCCAGTAATGGGATGGCTGGGTCAAATGGTATTTCTAATTCTAGATCCCTGAGGAATCGCCACACTGACTTCCACAATGGTTGAACTAGTTTACAGTCCCACCAACAGTGTAAAAGTGTTCCTATTTCTCCACATCCTCTCCAGCACCTGTTGTTTCCTGACTTTTTAATGATAACCATTCTAACTGGTGTGAGATGGTATGTCATTGTGGTTTTGATTTGCATTTCTCTGATGGTATAGCCATTTTAATGATATTGATTCTAACTGTCCATCAGCATGGGATATTTTTCCATTTGTTTGTGACTTCTCTAATTTCTTTGAGCAGTAGTTTGTAATTCTCATTGTAGAGATCTTTCACCTCCCTGGTTAGCTGTATTTCTAAATATTTTACTTTTTTATGGCAATTGTGAATGGGAATTCGTTCCTGATTTGGCTCTTGGTTTGACTGTTGTTGGCGTATAGGAATGCTAGTGATTTTTGTACATTGATTTTGTGTCCTGCAACTTTGCTAAAGTTGTTTATCACCTGAAGGAACTTTTGGGCCAAGACTATGGGGTTTTCTAGATAGAGAATCATATCGTCTGCAAACAGATATAGTTTGACTTCTTCTCTTCCTATTTGGATGCCACTTATTTATCTCTGTTTCCTGATTGCTCTGGCTAGTACTTCCCATACTATGTTGAATAGAAGGGATGAGAGAGGACAACCTTGTCTTGTGCCGGTTTTCAAGGAGGATGCTTCCTGCTTTTGCCCATTCAGTATAATGTTGGCTGTGAGTTTGTCATAGATGGCTCTTATTATTTTGAGGTATGTTACTTCAATACCTAGTTTATTGAGAGGTTTTAACATGAAGGGATGTTGAATTTTACCAAAAGCCTTTCTTGAATCTATTGAGATAATCATGTGGTTTTTGTCTTTAGTTCTATTTATGTGACGAATCACATTTATTCATTTTCATATGTTGAAACAACTTTGCATTCCGGGGATGAAATCTACCTGATCATGGTGGATTGGCTTGGTGATATGCTGCTGGATTCAGTTTGCAAATATTTTATTGAGGATTTTTGCAACAATTTTCATCAAGGATATAGGCCTGAAGGTGATTTGTTGTTGTGGCTATTGTTGTGTCTCTGCCATGTTTTGGTATCAAGATAATGCTGGCCTCAGAATGAGTTGGAAAGGAGTCCTTCCTCCTCATTTTTCTGGAATAGTCTTGATAGGAATGGTTCCAGCTCTTTGTAATCTCGTAGAATTCGGCTGTGAAACCATGAGGTCCTAGGCATTTTCAGTTAGTAGGCTGTTTATTACTGATTCAGTTTTGGAGCTCATTCTTGGTCTTTTCAAGGAGTCCATTTCTTCTTCGTTCAGCCTTAGGAGGGTATATGTGTCTAGGAATTTACCTCTTTTAGGTTTTCTAGTTTGTGTGCATACAGGTGTTCATAGTAGTTTCTGATGGTTTTTACTTCTGTGGGGACAGTAGTAACATTCTCTTTGTCATTTCTAATTGTGTTTATTGGATCTTCTCCCTTTTCTTCTTAGTCTAGCTAGTGGCCTATCCATTTTTTTAATGTTTCAGAAAAACCAGCTCCTGGATTTGTTGATCTTTTGAATGGTTTTTCATGTCTTGATTTCCTTCAGTTCAGCTCTGATTTTTGTTATTTCTCATCTTCTGCTAGCATTTGGGGTTTATTCGTTCTTGCTTCTCTAATTCTTTCAGTTGTTATGTTAGGTTGTTAATTTGAGATCTTTCTAACTTTTTGATGTGAGCATTTAGTGCTATGAATGTCCCTCTTAATACCACCCTAGCTGTGTCCCAGAGATTCTGGTATATTGTATATTTGATCTAATTATTTTCGAAGAACTACTTAATTTCTGCCTTAATTTCATTATTTACCTAAAAGTCATTCAGGAGCATGTTGTTTAATTTCTGTGTATAGTTTTGAGAAATTTTTATTGTGTTTACTTCTATTTTTATGGCACTGTGATTCCAGAGTGTGTTTTGTAAGATTTTCATTCTTTTACTCTTGTTGAGGATTGTTTTATGTCCAACTATGTGGCTGATTTTAGAGTATGTGCCATGTGGCAATGAGAAGAATTTATATTCTGTTGTTTTGGGGTGGAGACTTCTGTGAAGGTCTCTCAGATCCATTTGGTCCAATGCTGAGTTTAGGTACTGAATATTTTTGTTAATTTTCTGTCTCAATTATCTGTCTAAAACTGTCAGTGGTGTGTGGAAGTCTCCCACTATTATTGTGTGGGACTCTGTGTCTCTTTGCACATCTCTAAGAACTTGCTTTATGAATCTGGATACTCCTGTGTTGGGTACATATATATTTAGGATACTTAGGTCTTCTTGTTGAATTGAACCCTTTACCATTATGTAATGACCTTCCTTGTCTTTTTTTATATTTGTTGGTTTGCAGTCTGTTGTCTGAAATTAGGATCGCAACCCCCACTTTTTTCTGTTTTCCATTAGCTTGGTAGATTTTTCTCCATCCCTTTATTTTGAGCCTATAAGTGTAATTACATGTGTGATGGGTCTCTTGAAGACAGTATACCATTGGATCTTGCTTTCTAACTCAGCTTGCCACTCTGTGCCTTTTAAGTGGGGCATTTAGCCCATTTACATTCAAGGTTAGTATTGATATGTGTGAATTTGATCCTGTCATTGTACTATTAGCTGGTTATTATGTTGGTTTATTTGTGTGCTTGCTTTACAGTGACACTGGTCAGTGTGTTTAAGTGTGTCTTTTTCCTTTTTTTTTTGAAACAGCACAGGAAAAGTGACTGCTTTAATGTATTAGGCAAAATTTTACATAAAATCAGAAATCTATGATCTGTCCCTGCTCCAATTTGTAAAAAACGCAAGATTCATCAGAAGCCATGTGCAGTCAGACCCCAGCTGGCCGGCGGTGCAGGTCTGGAGTCCAGCCTCAGGGATGTGCTGCTTTCCATTCTCTGCATTGAACATTCATTCTGTCAGCATCCGCTCCAGCTTCACTATTAGCTGGTAGCAGTCTTTCCTTTCTATATTTAGTGCTCCTTTCAAGATCTCTTCTGAGACAGGTCTGGTGGTCGTGAAGTCCTTCAACATTGCTTATCTGAAAAGAATCTTATTTCTCCTTCACTTAGGAAGCTTAGTTTGGCTGGATATGAAATTCTTGGTTGAAGTTTTTTTCTTTGTAAGTGTTGAACATAGGCCCCCAGTCTTTTCTGGCTCATAGAGTTTCAGCTGAGAGTTCCATTGTTAGCCTGATGGGGATCCTTTTGAAGGTGACCTGCCCTTTCTGGCTAGCTGCCTTTAACATTCTTTCTTTCATTTCTACCTTGGAAAATCTGACGATTATATGCCTTAGAAATGATCTTCTTGTGTAGAATCTTGCAGGGGTTCTCTGTATTTCTTGCTTTTGACTGTTGATCTCTCTAGCAAGGTTGGGGAAGTTTTCATGGACAATATCCTGAAATGTATTTTCTAAGTTATTTGCTTTCTCCCCCTTCCTTTCGGGGATGCCAGTGATTTGTAGCTTTGGCCTCTTTACATAATCTCATATTTCTTGGAGGTTTTGTTCATTTCCCTTTATTCTTTTTTATTTTTCTCTGATTGTCTTATTTCAGAGAACCAGTCTTCAAGTTCTGAGATTCTTTCCTCAACTTGGTTTATTCTGCTGTTAGTATTTGTGATTGCATTGTGAAATTCTTATATTGTGTTATTCCACTCTGTCAGACCCATTAGGTTCTTTTTTATACTGGCTATTTTATCCTTCAGCTCCTGTATCACTTTATTATGATTCTTATTTTCCTTGGATTGGGTTTTGCCATCCTCCTGAATCTTGATGATTTTTGTTCCTATGCATATTCCAAATTCTACATCTGTCATTCCAGCCAGTTCAGCCTGGTTAAACACTCTTTTGGGAGAAGTTGTACAGTCATTTGGAGAACATATGACACCCGGGCCATTTGAGTTACCAGAGTTTTTGCATTGGTTTTTTCTCATCTCTGCGTGGGGGTGTTTCTTTAACTGCAGCGTAGCTTGAGTACAGTCAATATACTTCTTCTCTGGATGTTTTCACTGGGCTGAGGCTTTGTGTAGTGCCTTTATTTGAAGCTGATTTCTTGTTTGTGGTATCAGAGGGGGTTATTTTAATGATGTTATTTCAATGGTGTTGAAATTTTGGGGTATGAACCAGCAGGTGAAACTCAGGCTTACTGGTCATTTGGTAGACTCTTGCTCAGTTGTGTAGCTCCCCTATTTTTTCTCACAGTTGCAGCCATATTTCCTCTCAGTGCTCTGAAAGTGAAGGTTCCTCTCCCCCTTGAGTGCTGGCTATAGTTCGTGACTTGGCATAGTTGGGCTGCCCACTGGAGCTCTGGGGTGATCTTAGTGCTTATGTTCCTTCCCCAGCGTAGAGGCAGCACAGGAAGAGATCTTAGTAGTGGTTGTGGCCAAGGGTCGTTTACTTGACTCCTGGGGGCTTTACTCCAGAGAGATACAGGTCAGCAATTGCTCAGTGCAGTCAGCCCAAGGTGAAGGGTTTATGCCCAAGCCAGGGGTTCCCTGTCTGGTGATGAGCCAGACCTGTGGGAGATGGACTGGCCTTCTCTCCTTGGGTCAACTACAGCTTGTTGGAGGTATGGATAAGACACTTAGGGTCTTTGCTCCTTTGTTACTCCAAGGGTGGCAAGAGTAGTTCCACTACAGAGGCAGTGGCTAAGAGGCTTTGCTTTCAGTTGCCCCTGGAGGCTCTGTCCAGGGAGTTGCTGAGTTGGTACTAGCTTAGTAGCTCTGGTGGGGGGTGGCTGGAGGGCCAGGCCTGGAGGACCTGCCCATTGAGGAGATATGAAAATGGGCAACCACATAACAGTCTGGCCACTTTTTCATAGAGCTGCTGTGGTATGCTTGGGGCCTACTCCAGATCCTAGTCACCTCAGATTTTCCAGAACCTGGAGGTGTCACCAGTGAAGGCTGTGAAACATCAAACATGGCAACTTGTCCCTATTTCAGGGAGTTTTGTCCCAGGGAGTTACAGACCTGTTGCTGGCCCAAAGGCACCTGTAGGAAGTGGCTAGAGACCACAGTTGGGAGGTCCCGGCCAGTGAAGATGAACAGGATTGGGAACTGCTTAAAAAAGCAGTCTGATCCTGTTTTGGTAGAGCAGCTGTGTTGTGCTGGGGGTCCACTTCAGCCCTTGGTCACCTCACACTCTGAAGCCCAAAGGCTGGAATGGGTAAGATGCCCAAAGAGCAATGATGGCGGCCCACCCCTCCCTGTGGGAGTGCTGTCCCAGGGGAGTTCAGATCTCTGTTGGCTGGAGAGCTTGGGTGGGGATAGCTGGAGGCCCCAGTTGGGAGGTCCCACCCAGTGAGGAGGAACAAGATCAGGACCCACTTATAAAGGCAGTTTGGCCACGTTTTGTTAAAGCAGCTGTGCTTTGCTGGGGGGTCCACTTCAGACCCTGGTCACCTCAGACACCCCAAAGCCCAAAGGCTGGAACGGCTAAGTCATCCAAAGAGCAAAAATGATGGTCCACCCCCCTCTGGGAATGCCTTTTGAGGGGGAATTCAGATCTCTGTCAGCTGCAGAGATTGGGTAGGGGTGGCCGGGGGCCCTGGTTGGGAGGACCTGACCAGCGAGGAAGAACAGGATCAGGCACTGGCTTAAAGCAGCAGTCTGGCTTTGTTTTGGTAGAGGAGCTAGGCTGTGCTGGGGAATCCCTTTTGCCCCAGGTCAGCTAGACTCACAAAGCCTGAAGGCTGGAACGGCTAAGGCACCTGAAAAGCAAAGATGGTGGCTCACCCCTCCCCCCAGGAGCTCCTTTTTAGGGAGGTGCAATGCTGCTACTGCTAGCTGACTGGAATTCCAAGCCAGTGGGTCTTATCTTGTGAGGTGCCATGGAAGTGAGGCCTGTGGGCTGTTACTGCTCAGCTCCCTGGATTCAGCTTCTTTCCTAAGGTTATGTATAGGAGTCTAACCTCCCACTTTGTGGGAGCTGCAGCTACTTTTGCCGAAAAGCCCAAGTTTCTAAGGCTCCAGTGTCTCCACACATGCCTGAGCGGCTGCTCTGCCAAGACTCCATGTAACTCTATTTGTCAGACTGAAGACTGAAGGCCCTGGTGGGGTGGGTTCACAAGGAAATCTCCTTACGTAAGGGTTGCAAAGATCTGTGGGAGAAGCATGGCTTCCCTGGGTGGAGGAGGATTCCCCTGCCTCCGTGTTGCTCCCAGATGGGCCGTTGTCCTCTTGCTTTTCTTTGTTCTCTGTGGGTCAAGTTGTTTCCTAGATTAATCCCAATGTGAGTACCTGAATATTTCGGTTGAAGGTCTTGTATTTATTCACCCCTTCTGTTCCTCTTCGTGAGAGCCACACAACCTAGCTGCTTCTAGTTGACCATCTTGGCCACTACTCCCCAGGTCGTTTCTTTATTCATTCAGCCACTCTAGGCCTTTTAAAACAAGTTTTTTTTATTTTTAATTTTTCTGGGTACATACTAGGTGTATATATTTATGGGGTATATGAGATATCTTAATACAGGTATACAATGTGTAATAATCAAATGAGGATAAATTGAATATCTATAACTTCAAGCATTTATCCTGTATTTCTGTTACAAACAGTCCAATTATACTTTTAGTTATTTTAAAATACTAAATCTTGTTTATTCTAACAATTTTTTTTTGAGATGGAGTCTCACTCTGTTGCCCAGGCTGTAGTGCAGTGGTGTGATCTCAGCTCACTGCAACCTCCGCCTCCTGGGTTCAAGTGATTCTCATGCCTCAGCCTTCTGAGTAGCTGGGATTACAGGCGTGCGCCACCATGCCTGGCTAATTTTTGTATTTTTAGTAGTGACAGGGTTTCACCATATTGGCCAGGCTGGTCTTGAGCTCCTGACCTCAGGTAATGTACCCGCCTTGGCCTCCCAAAATGCTGGGATTGCAAGTGTAAGCTACCACACCCAGCCAATATTTTTAAAAGTGTTAACCATCCCAACTCCCCCCACCCCCAAACACCATTCCCAGCCTCTGGTTACCATCATTATACCCTCTATCTCCATCAATTAAATTGTTTTAATTTTTAGCTCCCCAAAATAATTGGGAGCATGTGACGTTTGTCTTTCTGTGCCTGGCTTATTTCACTTAACATAATGACCTCCAGTTCCATCCATGTTGTTACAAATAACAGGATTTCATTCTTTTTTATGGCTCAATAGTACTCCATTGTATATATGTACTACTTTTTTATCTATTCATCTGCTGATGGACACTTAGGTTGCTTTTAAATCTTGGCTATTGTGAGTTGTGCTCCAATAAACATAGGAATGCGGATATCTCTTCAATATACTGATTTTCTTTCTCTTGAGTATATAACTAGGAGTAGAATTGCTGGATCATATGTTAGCTCTATTTTTAGTTTTCTGAGGAAACGCCAAACTATACTCCATAGTAGTTTTACTAAAACATACATTTGCACCAATACTGTTCAAGGGTTCCCTTTTCTCCACATCCTCACCAGCATTTGTTATTGCCTGACTTTTGGATAAACTTTAACTGGGGTGAGATTTTGTCTCATTATAGTTTTGATTTTCATTTCTCTGATCAATGATATTGAGTACCTTTCCATGTACCCGTTTGCCATTTGCATGTCTTCATTTCAGAAATGTTTATTCACATCTTTTGCCCATTTTTAATCAGATTATTAGATTTTTTCCTATAGAGTTGTTTGAACTCTTTATATATTCTGGTTATTAATCCCTTCTCAGATGGGTAGTTTGCAAGTATTTTCTCCCATTCTGTGGTTTGTCTTTTCACTTTGTTTATTGTCTTCTTTGCTGTACAGAAGGTTTTTAACTTGATGTGATTCCATTTGTCTATTTTTGCTTTGGTTGCCTGTGCGTTAGGGGGTATCACTCAACATATCGTTGCCAATTCCAATGTCCTGAAGAATTTCCCCAAAAGTTTTATTTCACAGTTTCATATTTTGAGGTCTCAGAGTTAGGTCTTTAATCTACTCTGATTTGACTTTTATATATGGAAAGAGGTAAGGGTGTAGTTTCATTCTTCTGCATATGGATATCCAGTTATCCCAGCACCATTTATTGAAGAGAGTGTTCTTTTCCCAGTGACTATTCTTGGCATTTTTGTTGACAATAAGTTTACTCTTTTTTCTCTATTCTGTTCCATTGGTCTATATGTCTCTTTTTATGCTAGTTCCATTCTGCTTTGCAGTCAGGTAATGTGGTTCCTACAGTTGTGTTTATTTTGCTTGGGATAGCTTTGGCTATTCTGGGTCTTTTGTGGTTCCATATAAATTATAGGATTATTTGTCCTATTTCTATGAAGGATGTCATGGGTATATTAAGAGTGATTGCATTTAATCTGTAGGTTGCTTTGGGTAGTATGGATATTTTAACAATGTTCTTCCAAATCGTGAACATGGAATATCTTTCTATTTTTTTGCTTCCTATTCAATTTCTTTCAATGTTTCACAGCTTTTCTTGTAGATATTTTTCACTTCTTTGGTTAAGCTAATTTATGGGTATTTTATTTTACCTATTGTGAAGGGGATTACTTTCTTGATTTCATTTTATGTTGTTCACTGTTAGCATACAGAAATGCTACTAATTTTTGCATGTTGATTTTGTATTCTGCAACTTGACTGAATTTGTTTATCAGATCTAATGGTTTTTTGTGGAATCTTTATGTTTTTTCAAATATAAGATTATATCATCTGAAAACAAGGATAACTTGACTTTTTCCATTCCAATTGGGATGTGTTTATTTCCTTCTCTTATCTGATTGCTCCAGCTAGGACTTCTAGTACTGTGTTGAATCACAGTAGTGAAAGTGGGCTGAAATTTTTCACTTCCCTTCTTAATTTCTTTATTGATCCACTGGTAATTCAGGAGCATATTATTTAATTTCCATGTGTCTGTATACTTTCCAAACTTCCTCTTGTTATTGATTTCTAATTTTATTCCACTGTGGTCATAGAAGGGATTTGATATTATTTCACTTGTTAAATTTTTTAACGCTTGTCATCTAACATATGGTCTGTTCTTCAGAATGATCCATGTGCCAAAGAGAAGAATATGTATTCTGCAGCTGTTGGATGAAATGTTCTGTAAATATTTTTAGGTTCACTTCATCTGTGATGCATAATATCTGATGTTACTTTGTTGATTTTCTGTCTGGGTGATCTGTTCAATGTTGAAGGTGGGGTATTGAAGTCTCCAGCTGTGATTGTTTTGGAGTCTGTCTCTGTTAAGCTCTAATAATATTTGCTTTATACGTCTGGGTGTTCCAGTGTTGAGTGTAAGTATATTTAGAATTGTTATATTCTCCCACTGAATCGACCCCTTTATCATTATATAATCACCTTCCTTGTGTCTTCTTATAGTTTTTGTCTTGAAATGTATTTTCTCTGATATTTTTGCAGCTACACATGCTCTGTTTTTGTTTTCACTTGCATAGAATATCTTTTTGCATCCCGTTATTTTCAGTCTATTTGTGTCTTTATAGATGAAAGGTGTTTCTTGTAGGTAATAGATCATCGGGTCTTGTTTTCTTTTTTTCATCCATTCAGCCACTTTTTCTCTTTTGATTAGAGTTTACTCCATTTACATTCAATGTTATTATTGAAATGAGCTTGCTCCTACCATTCTGTTACTTGTTTTCTGGTTGTTTCATGGGTTTTTGTTTTGTTTTGTTTTGTTTTTGTTTTGTTTTTGTTTTTGTTTTTTGTCCTTCCTGTCTTCTTTTAAGTAAAGTTGATTTTCTCTTGTGGTATGTTTTAATTTCTCACTTTTTATTTTTTGTGTATCTGTAATATGTTTTTTGATTTGCAGTAACCTGTATGATGGTTAATACTGTCAACTTGATTGCTTGAGTGGATTGAAGGATACAAAGTATTGATCCTTGGTGTGTCTGTGATGGTGTTGCCAAAGTTGGTTAACATTTGAGAATCAGTGGGTTGGGAACAGCAGACTCATTCTTAATTTGGGTGGGCACAATCTAATCAGCTGCCAGCGCGGCTAGAATATAAGTAGGCAAAAAAATGTGGAAAGATAGACTGTCCTAGCCTCCCAGCCTACATCTTTCTCCCATGCTGGATGCTTTGTGCCCTCAAACATCAGACTCCAAGTTCTTCAGTTTTGGAACTTGGGCTGGCTCTCCTTGCTCCTCAGCCTGCAGACAGCCTATTGTGGACCTTGTGGTGGTATAATATTTAATAAACTCATATATATAATTCCATTAGTTCTGTTTCTCTAGAGAACCCTGACTAATACAGATTTTGGTACCAGGAGTGGTTCTAGAAGAACAGAATATTAAGGATGGAGTTCTTTTGTTGGTTTGGGGGTTTCTGTAATTGGCTGCTTAATATGATTAGACACAATGTTAAGGACTCTACTTCTAATAGTATGGAGAACACTGATGGTCCTTGGCATGAAATGTTTAGAGAGTTAGCAAAATAAATACACTCGACACTCCTGATTTATTGCTCATGAGAGGCAAGGAGTTTCGTGACTCTATACATAATACCTTTGACCTTATGTGGAGAACCAAGGAACATAATGAAGCTGGTTGGCTGCTCCTAAGTTCAGTGGAAAAACTGGTGAAAGAAAATGATGAACTCAAGGATTCTGTCTCCCGGCTTCAGAAGCAGTTACTGAGTCTCAAATCTGCTAAGATTGCCCTGAGTGAGAGTCTTATTTCAGAGGGAGGAATGCTGCCACCAGGAGACACAACAAGGGTTCTATTAAACAGGAAGTTATGATTGCCACCTGGACATTTTGGGCTTCTCCTACCTTTAAGTCAACAGGCTAAGAATGGAGTTACAGTGTTGACTAGGGTGATTGACCCAGACTCTCAAGATGAAATTAGTCTACTACTGCACAATGGATGTAAGGAAGAGTATGCATGGAATACAGGAGATCCATTAGGGTGTCTGTTAGTATTACCATGCCCTGTGATTATGTTCAATGGGAAACTACAACAGCACAATCCAGGCAGGACTACAAATGACCCAGACCCTTCAGGAATTAAGGTTTGGGTCACTTTATCAGGAAAAAAAAACACGACCTACTGAAGTGCTTGCTGAAGGCACAGGGAATGCAGAATGGGTTGTAGAAGAAGGTAGTCGTCAGTACCAGCTACAACCACGTGACCAGCTGGAGAAATGAAGATTGTACTTGTCATGAGTATTTCCTCCTTCTTTTGCTAAAAAAAAATGTTTGTGCGTATATACACTTGTTCTAAGAAAATATCTTCATTTTATTTCCTTTCTCCTTTATCATGTGACATAAAATTTATTGACTTCACATCAACATTTAAGTATTGTTAACTTTATGTAATAGTATTTGGGTTGGGGATTGGTGCAGTTGCAGTTGTACAAAGGATAGTTGTATTATGTTTGGTATATCTAAGTCCTTATTATCATCTATATTTGAATATTACGTATGATCTCAGGAGATGTGTATGGGTTCAAGTTGACAAAAGGTGGACTTGTGATGGTTAATACTGGTCAACTTGATTGGATTGAATAATACAAAGTATTGATCCTGGGTGTTTCTGTGACAGTGTTGCCAAAGGAGATTAACATTTGAGTCAGTGGGCTGGGAAAGGCAGACCCACCCTTAATTTGAGTGGGCACAATCTAATCAGCTGTCAGTATGGCTAGAATATAAGCAGACAGAAAAATGTGAAAAGAGAGACTGGCCTAGCCTCCCAGCCTACATCTTTCTCTCATGCTGGATGCTTTCTGTCCTTGAATGTCAGACTCCAAGTTCTTCAGTTTTGGAACTTGGACTGGCTCTCCTTGCTCCTCAGCCTGCAGACAGCCTATTTTGAGACCTTGTGATCATGTGAGTTAATACTTAATAAATTCCCCTATAGATATATTCCATTAGTTCTGTCCCTCTAGAGAACCCTGACTAATACAAATTGTAAGGCTTGCAGTAATATAACCCATTATTTCAAACTGATGACAACACTAATTGCATAAACAAAGATAAAACTAATAAAAACTACAACTGAACTTCATCCTCATGCTTTTAATTTTTTATGTCTATTTGTATCTTATTGTACTGCCTATGCCCTCAAAAGTTGTTATAGTTATTTTTGATCAGTTCATCTTTTAGTCTTTCTACTCAAGATATGAGTAGTTTACATATCACACCTACAGTGTTACAATATTCTATGTTTTCTGTGTGCTATTACCAGTGAGTTTTGTACCTTCAAATTATTTATTTTTGCTCATTAACATTCTTTTCTTTCACATCAAAGAACTCCTTTTAGCATTTCTTATAGAACACTTCTGCTGTTGATGTAATTCTTCAGTTTTTGTTTTTCTGGGAAAGTCTTTATTTCTCCTACATATTTAAAGAATATTTTTGCTATATATACTATTCTAGGGTAAAAAGGGATTTTATTCCTTCAACACTTTAAATATTTCATGCCAGTCTCTCCTGGCCTGTGAGGTTTCCACTGAAAAGTCTGCTGCGAGATATATTGAAGTGCCATTGTATGTTATTTGTTTCTTGCTGCTTTTAGGATCCTTTCTTTATTTTTCACCTTTGGAAGTTTTATTATCAAATGTCTCGATGTAGTCTTATTTGGCTTAAATCTGTTTGGTTGTCTATCACCTTCTTGTAATTGAATATTAATGTCATTCTCTAGGTTTGGGAAGTTCTGTCATTATTCCTTTGAATAAACTTTCTACCCCTATCTTTCTCTCTACCTCTTCTTTAAGGCCAATAACTCTTAGATTTGCCAGTTTTAGGCTATTTTCTAGATCTTATGAGTGTGCTTTTTTCTTTATTCCTTTTTCTGTCTCTTCTCTGTGTGTATTTTCAAGTAGCCTGTCCTCAAGCTCACTGATTCTTTCTTCTGTTTAGTCAATTCTGCTGTTAAGAAACCCTTCTGCATTCATCAGTAGTCAATTGAATTTTTCAGCTCAAGAATTTCTGCTTGGTTCCTTTTAATTATTTCCATCCCATTTTAAAATTTATCTGGTAAGATTCTGAATTCTTTCTCTGTGTTATCTTGATTTTCATTGAGCTTCCTCAAAACAGCTATTTTGAGTTCAGGTTTTTGCATTCTGGCTACCATGAGGCTTACCAAAAAATATGTCGTAGATGAAACAAGTTATTTTAAAGAGAGGACAGCTTATCTTAAACCACAAAGAAAATAATAGAAACAAAGAAAAAAATTCTACAATTTAACTTCATCCTCTCTACGTTTTGATTTTAATCATCTCTACTTATGTATTTGTATACTACCTATCTTTTAACAGGTTTCTTCAGTGATTATTGTTTTTGACAGATTTGTCTTCTGGGCTTCATACTAGAGTTTTGAGTTGATTACACAATTACAGTAGTAGAGTACTCTGGGTTTGTCCATGTACTTAATTTTACCAGTGGATTGTATACCTTCAAATGTTCCCTTTTTGCATGCTTTCAAATTGAAGAGCTCCTTTACCATTTCTTGTAAGATTGGTCTGGTGATGGTTAATTCTCTCAGCTTTTGTTTATCTGGGAAAGACTTTATCTCTGCTTTATTTTTGAAGGATAACTTTGCTGGATACAGTATTCTTGGATGGTAGCTTCCTGCTCCCTGCCCCTCAGTAGTTTGAAAATGTCATCCTACTCCCTCCTGGCCTGTATGGTTTCCATTGAGAAGTCTGTTGCCAAATAAATTGAAGCTCCTTTATATGTTATGCACATCTTTTCTCTTGCTGTATTTAGGATCTTCTGTTTGACCTTGACCTTTGAGAGTTTGACTATTATATGCCTTGGGGTAGTTTGACTATTATGTGCCTTTGGGGTAGACGACTTTGGTTGAATCTGTTTGGTGTGCTCTGACCTTCCTATACCTGGATATTTATCTTTCTCAAGTTTTGGAAAGTTTTTGTTATTATTTATTGAATTATGCTTTCGATCCCCTTGCTGTTGCTCAACTCCCTCTTGTACACAAATAATTCTTACATTTGACGTTTTGAGGCAGTTTTCTGTATCTTGTAGGTGATCTCTTTTCCTTTTCATTCTTTTTCTCTCCTTTATTTTCAAAAAGCTTTTCTTTGAGCTCACTAATTCTTTCTTCAGCTCCATTTTGTTATTGAGACCCTCTAATGATTTTTTTCAGATTAGCAAATGTATTTCGAAGTTTCATGATTTCTGTCTGATTTTTTCTATTTAAATTTTTTATTAATTTTTTCTGATAAATTTCTGAATTGCTTCTCTGTGTTATCTTGGAAATCACTGAGTTTCCATAATATTGCCATTTTGAATTGCTGATCAGAGGGCTCAAATATTGCTGTCTCATTAGGGTCAGTCACTGGTTCCTTGCTTTGTCCATTTGGGAAGGTTATGGTTCCCTGTTCAGTATTACTTCTTGTGTATGCACGTCTGTTTTTGCATTGAAGGATTAGTTATTTATTCCAGTCTTCTCTGTCTATCTTGTTTTGGTTTTTATTCATTATGTTTGCTTAGATATTCTTTGTAATTTGCCTGTTGGATTTCGTTTTTTTCCTCACTAGGTCACTGTCTTCTTTTCAGTAGTAGATGGTGCCTTAAGCTCTGTTTTTCCTAGGCTCTAGTAAACAATGGGAGCTCTGCTCATCCCAAATTTGGAAACTTCCAAAGAGGAACTGTCAATTTTAATTATATGACCTCTATCCATTAGGTGTAGTTCCTTTATTTCCTAGTAAGGAAGGTAAAGTCAGTTTCTCTCCTCACTGAGCTCTTCTGTCAGCCTGGTTTGAAAATCCAGTAGAGAGCTCCAGGTCACAGTGAAGCCCCGGGGCACGTGATAATTATGCATAGCTTATTCCAGTTACTCTCTATCAGTATAGTAACCATGACAAGAAAAATAATTTAAAAAGAATTCAGCTGGCCAGGTGCAGTGGCTCATGCCTGTAATCCCAGCACTGTGGGAGACTGAGGCTGGCAGACTGCTTGAGCCCAGGAGTTTGAGACCAGCCTGGGCAGCATGGTGAAACCTCTTCTCTGTGAAAAACTACAAAAAGTAACTGGGTGTCATGGTGTGCATCTGTAGTCCCAGCTACTCAGGAAGCTGAGAGGTGGGAGGATCGCTTGAGCCCAGGAGGTCAAGGCTGGAGTAAATTGACCACACAACTGCACTCCAGCCTGGGCAACAGAGTGAGACCCTGTCTCAAAAAAAAAATCTAGCAATAAAAGAACTGAACTTTTCTTAACTAAACAGCAGCTTTTCCCTTGAGCTAATGTGACTATAAATTGCCTCTTTATTTTGATAATTTTTATAGAATATATCCTAGAAGTCATATTTTTATCAAGTAAAGGTATAATACAAAAACAAAAATTTTCTTGAGTGTGCTAATACAACCTTCCAGTGTTAATGATAATCAGGACTGGGGGGAATTAATCTCCTTCCTGTGAAATGCTGAACACTTGTCCTGAAAAAATACTGACATCAGACTCTAGTATATTCAATGTTTTATATATTATAGCCTATTTCCTCTTTCTTTATTTGGATAAAACTTTCTTTGTATGACACCCATTAATACTGCTCACAGTAGAAGAAATTTCTGATTTATTTTCAATCTGGTACTTTCTGCTGCCATGACAAATAACCTGTTAGAAAGAATAACAGAAAAAATAAACTAATATTTATTGAGAGAATATTAAAGTTATGAGATTGGACCCAGAAGGGGTGTTCAGGCAATACAATATATTATCTCAGCTCAAGGGTCTTTTATTTATTTGGGGAGATAAGATACATAAAGTTCCCTAACAGAACACAGTACAGGATACATTATTTGCCAAATTACTAAAACCATAAAATTTGTGCTATAAGAATTCAAAGGAAAGGTGATTTGCTGTGGGCCAGGGTGGTCAGAAAAGGCTTTACATAGGTAGAATTTGGACCTCGAAGATTAGATAGGATCTAGATTGGTGGCAAGGAATGCAGAGGCCAAAGGTAAAAGGAAAGTCACAGGTTGTAATGCACAACATCCCAAGCTAAGTGAGGGGGACATGAAGAAAGTAGCCTGACTCCAGTAGAAATTTTGGGCAGTAAGGGAATAGATGGGAACTCATTAAAATAAGAGAACTCATCATCGTTATTTCAGTATTCTCTACATCTCTTTCAAAACAGGGTTACGTATAGAAAATGATTATTAGATTAATTCAGCAGGTAAATTGGTATCAGTTTGGGTGGGACCTTAGACATAAGACTAATAAGTTTATTCTGTGAGTGATGGGGAACTACTGAAGGTTTTTGAGCTGGGGCATGATGTGAAGAAAATGTTTCAGGAAGATGAGGAAGTGATTCTCCTATCAAAGCACACTTTCATCCTATGCCAGAGACTGCTGTAATCCCTGGACTTTCTGAGAGGATTGGTGAGAGCCCTTCTCCTCATCGGAATTCAGACTCTCCAAGTACATCCTATATACAAGAGCTCTGGTTCAGAGATGAGAGGCCTTTCACATCAAGAATTTTGTTGTTTAGAAGCATCTATGGGTGACATTCTGTGCAATCACCTCCCAGTCAGAGAAAATGATTAACTCTTGCTTGAAGAAAAAATTACTTTATCACTTAGTTCATCAGACCTAACCAGACCTGTACGATTATTCCTAGGAATTTCAAAACTGCCACAGGACTTAGACAGAGTCATAAGTTAAATTCATGCCTTCTACCTCAAAGAAAGTACTTCTTCAAGGGTACCAAATTGCCCTTATGTATTTCCATGCATATTGGCAATAGATAGTGCCAATGATGGAAGAGTCTTTAATCTTAGTCAATTATTTACCATCTTTTTTTTTTTTTACAGCCCAGAGTTCTTTTATTTTTTTTTAACACCTATTATGCCATGAATTCATAAGGAATAGGTTCCAGCAGCTCAGGCTCCCTCCCATGGGTTCTCACAAAGTGTGCTTCTCTGGGTGGAGCAGGCTGGCGCTTTAGTTGAACCCAGGTACCTTTCTCTTTGGCTTCTTTCTTTTTCTGATCATTTTCCTTCACACATTTCAGGAAGCTATCTCAGCTCTTAGGTGCTTAATGTGCTCAATACGCACATTAATTCTCTTGGCAAGAATCTTGCCCTTAACTTGTTTGTTTACAACAATGCCAACAGCATGCTGGGTAACATTGTAGACTCTTCCAGTTTTGCCATGGTAACACTTGCGGGGCATTCCTTTTTGGACAGTACCCATTCCCTTGATGTCTACAATATCACCTTTCTTATAGATGCGCATATACGTGGCCAAAGGAACAACTCCATGTTTTCTAAAAGGCCTGGAGAACATATATCGAGTGCCTCTCCTCTTTCCCTTTGTGTTGGTCATTTTGGTGAATTACTGGAAGATGGCGGTTCCAGCCGAAAGGGCATTTACCAGCTTTCTATATAGGAATTCAAGATACCTTGGCCTATACTAACATTTTACCAATGTAGTCTTCACATGAGTTGTATACTTTTGATTACATATTTGGGATGATTAGATAAGTGGATGTTTTCCAAAACAAACAAACAAAAAAAGCTTTTTTCTCTTTTATTCCCTCATATGAGGAATGAAGAGGCATTACCATTCTGGGGTAGGATGGCTGTCTGGTTGACCAAGTATATAATAGGAAAAAAGAGAGAGAATAGGGAAAAACTAACATTTCTGGCCGGGCGTGGTGGCTCACGCCTGTAATCCCAACACTTTCGGAGGCCGAGGCAGGCAGATCACGAGGCCGGGAGATCAAGACCATCCTGGTTAACACAGTGAAACCCCATCTCTACTAAAAATACAAAAAAAAAATTAGCTGGTTGTGGTGGCGGATGCCTGTAGTCCCAGCTACTCGGGAGGCTGAGGCAGGAGAATGGCATGAACTCGGGAGGCGGAGCTTGCAGTGAGCCGAGAGCGCACCACTGCACTCCAGCCTGGGTGACAGAGTGAGACTCCATCTCAAAAAAAAAAAAAACCTAACATTTCTGAAATTTGGGGTAGTGGGGGTGATAAAATACATAAGTGAAAAGCTGCCTAACAAAACACAATACAGGATATGTTATTGGTCAAATGAATAGAACTATAAAGTTTATGCTATCAGAATTCAAAGGATACAATGATTTCCTGTGAGTTGGTTTGGTCAGAAAAGGCTTCACAGAGAAGGTAGAATTTGGGCCTTGAAGACTAGATAGGATCTGGATTGTCAGCGAGCAGTGCAGAAGCAGAAGGTATAAGGAAAGTCACAGGTTGTAGTGCACAAGACCCCAAGCTAAGTCAAGAGGACATAAAGAAAGTAGCCTGGCTCCAGTAAAGAATTTGGGGACTACATGGGAACTCACTGGAGTCAGAGACATCATCATCTTTATTTCAGTATTCTCTGCAACTCTTGGAAAATAAGGTTGCATATAGAAAATAATTGTTAGATTATTTCAAAGTGTGCAAATAACATTTGTTGAATGCCAATTATATGCCAGGTATAACCACTTTGTGAGCTGTAAACATTAAATAACCCCATTTTATAGATGAGGAAACTTAAGCTCAAAGAAACCCAAAGTCACACAGCTAGCAAGTGACAGATCCTGGCTCAAAAGTCCAAACTCTTAACAACTATACCACCCAGTATCTCTCCTTTGTTCCTGTTTACCTTTCAGTTTATAGATCTTTTAAGGACCACTTGAAAGAAAATGATTTTAGTTCCTGTACCTCTTTCACCAGAAAGAGAAGGTGGAAAAATATGGATAGAGCTCTAGCATGGGAAGCATCTCCCACCTCTGCCACTAAGTTCAATGCATGACTTTTGGAAAGCCTCTTCTCTCTGGACCTGTTTAAATTCCATGATCTTTAAGCTATCTTCAGCTATAATATCACATTTTGATACCACCTTACACTGATGGGACAGATGTCAAGCTGACAAACCTCAACCTGGTATCTTTCACCAAATGGCTCGAAGCTCAACCTGATATCTTTCACCAAATGGCTCGAAGCTCAACCTGATATCTTTCACCAAATGGCTCCTTTCCTTTTTCAGAAGGAATGCTATTATAAACTAGAGGCCACTGTAAACATGCATAATTGATACATCTTCCACATTCTGGAACCAAATTTCTTTCTTCATGTATTCTCTCCATATACACTTACTTGTTCCCTCTTAACACATCTACCCTAACATTTTGGCCACATGCCTATAAACAACCTGTTCATACACTTGTCATTTGCCTTTTTATGAGAGTAGGAATCCTAGGCCTCATTTCTGAAAACATCAAACACAATACACTGGGTTATAGAAGGGTACTCCTTTGTGTAGCGAGGCGTTTTCCAAGTAACTTTTTCCCCATGTTTCTAGATAAGAATGTATCCATACTCTCAGCTCTTGGAAAACTTACTGCATGCAGTAATATCATGGATGTTCATTTTATTCCTTTACCTTTGTTGTCAAACCCTAAGCTCTAAATTGGTGTGTGTTCCAGAAATAAGGCAAGTCTCTAATCAATTAGTTCAATTCGTAAAGCATTTCCTGAAGGTACATATCAAAAGGCCCTGTAGAGGGACAGAAAGATAAATAAAGGGTGGCCTCTGTCCTCAAGGAGTTTGCAATTGCAGGGAAAGACAATCTAACATAAGACTTGGTGTGCTCATTGCCATAAAAATGATGCTACTAATTACACACCTAATATAGGCTTAGCTCTGCGTTAAGCAATGTGTGATACATGTGGAAATTGTGTGATTGTTAGTGATGTTTAAAGCTGAGTATATCAGTAAAGGGGGGAAGTGGGCTATTCTGGTGAGAGTTCTGAGGATGAGGCAGGACTTAAGCTAGATGTTATTGGAATGAGAAACATAAGGATAGATGCTAGGAAGAAGGAATTAGCATTCCAGGAAAGTGGGCTATTCTGGTGAAAGTTTTGAAGATGAGGCAGGACTTAAGCTAGGTGTTATTAGGATGGAAAACATCATGATAGATGCTAGAAGAAGGAATTAGCATTCCAGGTCAGAGTTACAACATGAATGTGGTAAGAACACTGAAGCATAGGGTGGACATTGTGGTTGTGGGCTATAGTCTTAGAGAGGTAAGATACGGCCAGATGATAGAGGGTTTTATAGACTTGATACAATAGAAAATAGCTATTAAGTTTATGATCTTGAGTGATATATTGATATAAAGAAAGATTAATTTTAGAAAGATTACTTGGGTGCTAGTATGCAGGATGGATTGGAATTTAGAGAGACAAGAACTGAAAAGAACAACAAAAAACTGTGCATGTGTTGCAATGGATTCATGAGTGGTACTAACACTATAAATTGAGAGGAATGATCAAAGCCAAGAGACATTTTAAGTATCTGGAAATAATACCACTAACTAGAGAGATCTGGGAGTCATTTGTATAGAGATGGCAGTTAAATCCATGGAGGTAAAGAGGAATCAACAAGGAGAGAATAAAACTAGGGAAAGAAGATAAAATGTAAAACTAGTAATCACCTAAGCAGTGTTGACATGCATCCACATGGACAAGGAAATAAATGGGGAAGAGAAAGCCAGAGGGTCAAGAATAGAACATTATACAGTGCTCATAGTTTGGGGTAGAGTATCCCAAAAATGCTATGAATGAAAGAGTATTGCCTCTATTTTACAGATGAAAAAGCTGAGGCTGGGGAGGTAATGTGACTTATATAAAGTCATAAAGCAGTGGTGACCCAACCTGAGTTTTCCCAGACTCCATTGTGTCATTTGCTCTGCTCTTCCCAATCTCTGAGAACCAATGGCTAGAAAGAAGTGTACATATACTGCCAAAGTCACTTCACATAGCATCAAGGGTTTATGTGAAAACCTAGAGTTTTAAAGTACAGGAGATCTAGGAAGAGAGCCAGAGCTTAACTAGCACACACTGAGACTAAAATAACATCATTCCTGGTTCAAGTAGACATATATTGAGTAAGTGAAATTACTACTACATAGGCAGCAAGGGCAGGTGTAGTTGGGGGAAGCAGTATAGGTGCAGATGGTAGGAGGTGAAGGTGAATTGACTCCCTAAATTCTGTGTTTGTCTTCTATTACCCAGAGCCTGATTTGTTTTTAGGTATCTTCCTTTTTTAATTTAGTCCTCACCCGGTGAGCTACCTTTGCAGCCTTAGCTTAATCTTACCCTCGGAGTGAAACCAAAGTTGATAATTGGGTTTTCAACTCAAGCCTCAGTGTCTACAAGAGCAGGATTTTAATTGAAATAATTGCTTGGAGGAAAAATTTTGTGTGCCAAATAAGAGTGTACGTTGCAGTAGGAAAAGGTAAAAGCATCCTAAAAGCAGAATCCAAACAGCCAACTTTTGGAAAGGTTCATCACCAAGCCACACCTAAAAATTCTGAAATAGCCAACCATCAGCAAGGAGTGAACATTGAAAGAATTAGCATCACTTCTTTGGAACAGCCAGGCAAGGAAATTTATTGCACTTTCAGAATTGTCTTTCACTATTTTTCAGTTGCCTTCTTAGTAGAAATGTTGGGTAGGCGAGATGAGATATATGCTTAAGCACTTGCAACCTCTTTTTCTCTTTATTTGATAAACATAAAGTTATTTTCTGTTTATCTTTCACTGAAGACCTAGGCCAATACATTTGCTTTCTGCCTAGACTTAAAGGGAATAATACCCTAAGGCTAGGATTCCAGACAAGACAGAATGTTGGGCCTACCATGGGGTCATGATTCCAAAGAGACATTCTCAGAGCCACTTTTATTTTTCCAGTTTTCCTGGAAGAAAGCAACCTGGTGTCTGGAATCTGCCTGTTTAACTCAGTGGCATGAGAGCTTGCAGCCTTCTGTGGCAAGGATAACTCACATTGACTGGCTGGCCTCTGTCTTTGGGAATCTAGATTTCACACTTAAGAAAGCACTCTGAATGGCACATAAAAGACACTGTACTGTGCAGAAACTGTAGGGGATGGCTACAGTCAATTTTTTTATCTCAAAATGCCAAGTATATTATTATGCTGTGAGTATGAGAAAAGTGATTACCTGTACATTCAGCAAGCTGATTCAGAGTGTGCTCTCCCAAAAGGCTGGAGGTCAGAAACAAAAACATTTGTACCATAAATGATGTTGCTTGTTAGTCCCAAAGCCTCTTATCTTCTAGATACCTCATTCGTTTTTTAGAAACACACCATCACCTAAAGTACTGTAATAGCTATCTCAATTACGTCCAGTGGAATAACAGCAAAACAGAGTAATTTTGTGGGTAGCAAGATGCAAAACATTCCATTAAAGTCAGATTATGTTGACCTGTCATCATAGCTATTTAAGTCAAATACCAGCCAGTATTATAGATCAGATAATGCTGATAAATGATCTTAGTTCATAACATAGCAGGCTGACTGTTCTTAGAATGTGAATGTCTGGTTACAAATGCTTCTGTGTTACACATCAGTCTTTAGAGGTTTGCAGGTATCTGTTGCCTGCAGAGATTGAACAAGAAGGAAAACTGCCAGTGAATGAATACCCACCCATATAAGGCACGGGGGCATTTGATCATCTTCACGTTTTAACCTTGCAGATTATCCAGAAGGCTCATCATCTCTTGCTGTGGAAACAGAAACATAGCAGTTTTCACATTTCCTGCATCTCTCAGACAGGTCAGTATTCTGAGGGAGACACATACAGTGGCACCTGGACTGCTAAGAACAAGGCTTGGGAGAAGAACTAGAAAAGAAATAAGTTCTTATCCTGGGTGAAAAAGATTTTAAATTCTTCACTCTTGTAATGCATGCATAAGCAGAAGTTCTATACATAATTTCCCTTGGCAGTGTACTGAAAAAAAAGATGCCCTTATTCCCTGCAAACTCACACTTATGTCACTTGTGCTGAAAAAAACTCCGGGGATCCAGACACCCAAACATTCCATTAAGGTTATTTACTCTCATACTGTGAATTATGAGCCTCCTCCTGTTTCATTCCAGGTCTCTGAAATGGTACAGATTACAAATAGCTTTCTTTTGCCTGACTCCATTATGTCAGTTAATAACCTACTCTTACCCACTAAGGGCAAAAAAGCATCCTTCCTACACTCTAGCCCTCCTAAAATGCTATGAGTTTGTTAAGCAGTGGCGGACAACTTTACACATGGGATTCTCTTTGGCCTAGTGAAAAGCTCAACGACCTTCTTTTTGCAACACTCACAGGTATAAACCCAGTGTAATTAAATATTAAAAGAATGTTAGTAATAGAAATACCATGGAGCTTATAGCTCTGATCTGATGAAACTTCTAATCTTATTCTCATGAAAAAAGCTAGCAATTATTCAGAAGCTTATCAATCTGTTCGTGGGTTCCCAGGTCTTCAGTTCTTTCCCTTACAGAAATTCTGCTCTGTACAAGTGTACATATTGTATAAAACTTCGTATATGCCAACCACTTTGCTGTGTACTTGATATATATGATCTTATTTAATCCTCACATCAACTGTAAGATGAATGTTACTATTCCCATTTTACTTATGAGAAAACTGATATGCAGAGAGGTTAAATCACTTATCCAAGGCTGCATATATAGTAAGTAGCCAACCTAGGATTGTAACTTAGGTCTATCTGACCTCAAAGCATGCTATTTCCACCATGGCACTACATTTCAAAATCTGAGTTATTTGTGATGTGTCTTTATTTATTATCAAAGATTAAAAAAGGAGAGAACTAAGTCTGTTTCCTTATCCAAAGCCCTGATGAAATGTTTGATGTTTAGGTAAGACAACTTATATGATAGTAATATCTAGATTTGGGTTATCTGTGGTGCTAATCTATTTTATTTTAGTATTTTCCTAGGGGAAACACTACTACTTTGGCATGGTAACAGATGTTAAAGGGAAGAAAAATTATCTGGTAAATAAATTTATAAAACCCTATATAAGCAAAATTAGAAAGTTGGCTTTAGTGTAGGAATTCTCAGGGGTTTTACTACACTATTGAGTTTTGTGGCTCACCAAAAGGAGGTTGTAGCGGTCCCTTAAATTTTATTTAACTGCTGGATCCTTTCTTTTTTGTGCATATCATGGAACCTAGTATTTTTGTGCAGTATTTTATCAGGACCTTTAATATGCTAAGGAACTTTGAAATGCATTTTTTATATGCTTCCCTAGATAAGCAAAATTGCCTTCAAGCAATGCCTTATGCCTTTTACAGGGCACTCTGTCCAAATATATTAATAAAGTGATTCATTTTGTATAAATAAACTCATATATATATATATACATTTTTTTTTTTTTTGAGATGGAGTCTCACTCTGTCGCCCAGGTTGGAGTGCAGTGGTGTGATCTCGGCTCACTGCAACCTCTACCTCCCAGGTTCAAGTGATTCTTCTGCCTCAGAACCCAAGTAGCTGGGATTACAGGTGTGTGCCACCACGCCCGGCTACTTTTCGTATTTTTGGTAGAGATGGGGTTTCTCCCTGTTGGCCAGGCTTGTGTCTAACTCCTGACCTCAAGTGATCTGTCCACCTCGGCCTCCCAAAGTGTTGGGATTAGCCACCGTGCCGGGCCTCATATTCTGATAATAATAGAAAAGTACTTGGGAACACAGGAGGGAAGAGTGGGAGAAACCTTTTAAAACTTATTAAGATATGAAGAATTTTTTAAACTGTATGTAGATAATTACTACAGTGATATTTGTAAAAAGCTCCAAACTGAAAGCAACCTGAATGTCTATCAGTAGAAGAATGCATTAATATATTATATATGTCCAAGTAATTATTTAATATATATTTCCCTTCATTTTCTTTTGAAGTTTTTTAAATAAAAAAGATGAAAGAAAAAATAAATCCCATGTGTTTAAAACTTAGAATCAATGCTAATTTTTTCATTTGCCTCTAAATTTTGTATATAAAAAATTATTGCCATAATTTTTACCCCAAAAATGTACTTATTCTAGATTATATTTTCTTCAAAATGAAAAGACAAACTTGAAAAATATTTGCAAACTATACAACACACAAAATTTAATATGCTTAATTTACAAAGCTCTTGCCAATCAGTAAACAAAAGAAAAACACAACAGTTAGAAAATGGACAAAGCAACAAAAGCAAGCAATGAGGAAAGAACTCTCTATTCAATTAATGGTGCTGGGATAACTGGCTAGCCATATGCAGAAGACTGAAACTGGACCCTTACTTTTCTCCATATGCAAACATTAACTCAAGATGGATGAAAGACTTAAATGTAAGACTTCAAACTATAAAAATCCTAGAAGCAACCCTAGGAAATACCCTTCTCAACATTGGCCTTGGCAAAGAATTTTTGGCCAAGTCCCCAAAAGCAATTGCAACAGAAACAAAAATTGACAAGTGGGACCTAATTAAGCTAAAGAGATTCTGCACAGCAAAAGAAATTATCAGTAGTAAAAACAATCTACAGAATGGGAGAAAATATTTGCAAACAATGCATCTGACAAAAGTTTAATATCCAGAATCTATAGGGAACTTAACAAGCAAAAAAAAACAAATAACCCCATTAAAAATGGGCAAAGGACATGATGAACAGACGTTTCTCAAATGAAGACATACAAGCAGCCAACAAACATATGAAAAAAATGCTCATCATCACTAATCATCAGAGAAATGCAAATCCAAACCACAATGAGGTACTTACTATCTCACACCAGTCAGAATGGCTATTATTAAAAAGTCAAAAAATAACAGATGCTAGTGAAGCTCCAGAGAAAAGGGTATGCTTATACACTGTTGATGGGAATGTAAATTAGTCCAGCCACTGTGGAAAGCAGTTTCAAGATTTCTCAAAAACACTTAAAACAGAACTGCCATGCCACCCAGCAATCCCATTACTGGGTATATACCCAAGGAAAATAAATGCTTCTAACAAAAAGACATGTACATTATGTTCATCACAGCACTATTCACAGCAGCGAAGACCTAGGTGTCCATCAACAGAGGACTGGACAAAGAAAATGTGGTACATATATATGATGGATACTACACAGCCATAAAAAATAATGAAATCTTATCCTTTTCCACAACATGGATGCAGCTGGAGGCCATAATCCTAAGAAAATTAACACAGAAACAGGAAACCAAATAATGCATGTTCTCACTCATAAATGGGAGCTAAACATTGAGTACACATGGAAACAAAGATGGCAACAATAGACACTGCAGACTACTAGTTGGGGAAGGACAGAAGGGGGTGGGTTGAAAAACTACCTATTGGGTACTAGGCTCACTACCTAGGTGATGGGATCTATACCCCAAACCTCAGCATCACACAATATACCCATCTAACGAACCTGCACATGTACCCCTGAATCTAAAATAAAAGATGAAATTATTTTAAAATTTTGTAAAAAGAAAATGGGCAAAGGATGCAAACAATCAACAAATTAGAAATTAAAATGAAAAATAAACATTAAACTTGTTCAACTTCACCGTAAAGAAATGCAAATTAAAATAACCTAAAATACTAATTTTTATCTATTAAGTCAGCCAATTTTTACAAATTACAGTACCTATTGTAGGCAAGGACATGCTGAAACAGATGTTCTTATACAATGCTGATGTAAGTTTAAATTCATAGATCATTTTTTGAGTGCAACTTGGAAACATGTATAAAAACATTAAAATCTCATACTTTTTTAATTCAAAGAAACTTGTACTTTAATTTTATTGTTCTGCAGTTTTGTGCCTTTATACTACAAAAAAACTATGTACTTTTATAATATACAATCTGGTGAGTTTTGAAATATGTTTACATCTGTGAAACCATTGCTACAATCAAAATAATGAATATATCCATCTCTCCCAAAAGTTTTCTTCTGCGCTTTTATAAATAACCCCTGTGCCATCACCAGGCAACCACTGATTTATTTCATTACTATCAGTTTTCATTTTCTAGAATTTTAAACAAGTAGATCTGTACAAATGTATTTTTTTTGTTTTGTCTGGTTTCTTCCACTCAGCATAATTGAGATTCACCTTTGTTGCTGTGTGTAAGAATAATTCATTTCTTTTTATTGATGAGTAGTACTCCACTGGATACACACACAAACACTCAAATTTACTTTTCCATCTATTAATGGATATCAGAAGTGTTTCTAGCTTTTTGCTCATACACATAAAGCTGCTATAAACATTTGTGACCAAGACTTTGTGTGAACCTGTGCTTGGGTAAATACCAAGGAGTGAGATAGCTAAGTCATATGGTAGGCATAGAATTTTTTTTTAATGAACTATTTTTCTATCCTGTCCCTGTGTGTGGTAGATGCTCACTCTCTCATTCTTTCTAGATAGCTTTATCAGATTAAGGAAGTTCCCTTTTTTTAAATTGTACTTTAACTTCTGGGATACATGTGCAGAACGTGCAGGTTTGATACATAGGTATACATGTGCCATGGTGGTTTGCTGCACCCATCAACCCGTGGTATATCTACATTAGGTATTTCTCCTCAATGCTATCCCAAACCTAGCCCCCCAACCCCCGACATGCCCCAGTGTGTGATGTTCCCCTCCCTGTGTCCATGTGTTCTCATTGTTCACCTCCCACTTATGAGTGAGAACATGTGGTGTTTGGTTTTCTGTTCCTGTGTTAGTTTGCTGAGAATGATGGTTTCCAGCTTCATCCATGTCCACTTATCTGTGGGAGATAAAAATTAAAACAATTGAACTCATGGAGTTAGAGAGTAGAATGATGATTACCAGAGGCTGGGAAGGGTAGTGGAAGGGTGAGTGCTGGAGGGGAATTGGGGATTGTTAATGGCTACAAAAAAAAAAAAATGAATGAATGAATAAGACCTAGTATTTGCTTGGGCAATAGGGTAACTATAGTCAAAAATAATTTAATTGTACATTTTAAAATAACTATAAAAGTATAACTGGATTGTTGGTAACACAAAGGATAAATGCTTGAGGTTATGGATACCTCATTTACCAAAATGTGATGATTATGCATTGTATGCATGTATCAAAATAGCTCATGTAATACATAAATATATATACCTACTTTGTACCCATAAAAATTAAAAATAAAAATAAATTTAATAAGATATGTTATCCAATTTTCCATCATTATAAGGTTGTGAATAATATCACTAAACATAAATCTTTCTCCTCATTTATAATCATTTCCATAAGATAGAATCCTGGAAGCAAAATTACTGGTATGAATTTTTTAAAGGGTCAATTAATAAGGCCAAATCATTTTCCAGAAAGCTTAAACAAATAGCTACTTGAGGGCCTACTATATGCCAGATATTGTTTCAGGCAGATTATATTATACCAGTTTTACAGATGAGCAAACTAAGATCCATTGACATTATTTTTCTAGAGTTATGGAGATAAGAGGCAAAGCTAGAATTCAGATTCATAATTGCCCAATTTCAAAGCTCTTGTTATTTCCATGTGAATTTCAAAAATAGTATTTTTGAAGTATCAAATTATATATTTACTAAAGAAAATGTGGAAAATGCAAGTAGAAGGTAGAGAAATGAAAAAAAATTACCCATGAATCCACCACTTTCAATAGTTCAGTGTATTTCCTCAGTCTCTTATTCCAAATATAATTTGGGGGGTTAAAAATATAGCATTGTATATATAATTTTATATCCTGCCTTTTTCACTTAACATTTTTCAGTGCTGATCTATACTCTTCATAAATGTAATTTTAATGGTTGCATATTATTGTCAAGTGGGTGTTACCACATGAATATTTACAGTTGTTCAGCTCATCTGTGAATTTCTTCTCTTCATTCCCAGGACTCACCATCTCTGCCTCCCATGAGGCTTACAGAGTTCAATGTTGGAAATCATTGTAATCTTCAAAATAAGTCACCGTGTTGGATTGAAAGCTTCAAAATTTGAAAGAATTCCATCAAATACTTGCTGTGTAAATGTTTCTGGACTTTATGTTATTTAGTTTAGTGACTGAAATCCAATTTGGAATTTGGTAGCAGTTAATTCAAGCCAATTTTTTTTGTTTCTTCATTTCCCCTCCCCGAGTGCATGAAAGCCTAAATGTAAAATATATCCTTTCATTCATGTTATCAGGTAAAAGGAAATTCAGAAAATTTCCTTAGAGTCTTTAATTCCCCCACAAAGATTATTAATCACATATATAGGGCCTTTTTGGTGTTGAAGGGAATCAAACTACATTTGCTGCTTGTGTGCATGTGCTTTTGTGAACATGTACAGCATATCTATACAAAATTCTGCTATAGTGTGAAAATCAAGGCTAAAAACTTGAGGCCTTTGTTTAATTATGCTTTTCCTCCAAATAGCAACTTAAATGTTTGCTAGACTTTGAACCATCGCTATATCAAGTAAGTATCTAAAATTTGGGAGGGTGAATCAGTACACTGTGACCAAGGTCCTCAAATTGGAACTTGAACAACAATGTAAAACCTGTTCTGTCACAAATGTTCCTGAAAGCACCACAGCTACTCAAGAAGATCAAATTCAGGACATAAACTTTATTAAACATAATAACCAGTGTTTTAAAGACTTTTTTGTCAGGGTGTGGTAAAATTCTCCAATTACTTTTATTCATTTATCTGCTACCTAGTTTTATTTTAGCCTTTATGAGTTATTTTATGACGAAAGAAAATCCATAAGCCTAAGTTATGGCCCGTAGGTTTTGTTAAGGGTTTTCAGAGTAATTTTCAGGTTTAATTTCACTGCCTTTCATAAAGGTAAAGTTTCACAGCTGACATTAGCTTGAGGATTAGCACTAAAGAGCTGTGTTTTCGTAGCAGGGGCTATTGTACAGACAGTGATAACCAAATAGTAATATGCCAATTCTTTCTTCTTTTTTTAGCTTCAGTAGTAGCTAAGGCATTAATACAGTTTGCATCAATTTCCCCATTTATTTATAATCAGCCTTTCTTTTAGTCCTAGTGCCTGAATCAATGAGTGAGAATACTAGTACTTCTTCTTTACAATAATAATATCTTAAGAGTATTGATGTCTTTCATTTTTTCATCCAGCAGTCTAGTGCCCAGCTGCTGACAATAAAAGCTCCAACTCTTTTAGAGATCAGTGGAATTTAGAAGCATCTTACAGGTATCAAGGAATTGAGTTTCTGGAGGGATGGTTTGGCTTACTAATTTATCTTCCCTGAAATATGTTTGAGTAAAAAAGAGTTGCCTGACACAATTTAGTGTTGGGGTTCCAGTGGAGCTGAGAAAGTGAACAATCCAGCTACTTAAAGCAACAACAAAACCTGTTCATCTGGACCCCTAGGTAATTTGGCCAAGGTGAGACTTTTGGCATAAATTAAATGGATTGTGGTCAGCATTACATTTGAGAGAATACTAGACATGACTACACTTATTAGGGCTAGTGACTGTTTCTCAAACTCAGAAGCTAAAAAGCAGCCTAGATGACTATTCACACACTGGATTTCATGATGAAATCTTATATATTCAGATGGAAAAAAAATTTCCCCTTACACTCTTTCTCAAAATACTCTCTTGTTTGGGTTTTTCTTGAAAGCTTATTTGGCCATCCCCATGGTTTTATGACAGACAAGCCTTGTCTTCTATTCATATAGATATGCACCTTTTTCTACATGTATGGCCTTTACTTACTACACAGCAAGTAGGCCTCAAAGTAATCTTCCTCTTTCCCATCAATCATCTTCTGCCAAGCATTCAGGCAGAGCAGCTGTTAACAATGATTCAAAGTCAGAAAAACATCAAGAACTTCTTTGATGCATAGGGTGTATCAGCACTCAGCTCCCACAGAAGTCAAGTCACAAAATATAGTGTCAGTTAACTATAAGGATGTTCCGGAGGGGTAAAGCTCAGGAAAGCTATAATGCAAAGCTGATTGTTTAATGTCTTACAGATTTACACTGTCTTTAAAAGGCCAAATAAGGCTGGGCGCAGTGGCTCACGCCTGTAATCCCAACACTTTGGGAGCCCAAGGCGGCCGGATCACCTGAGGTTGGGAGTTCAAGACCAGCCTGACCAACATGGAGAAACCCCATCTCTACTAAAAATACAAAAATTAGCCAGGAGTGGTGGCGCATGACTGTAATCCCAGCTAGTCAGGAGGCTGAGGCAGGAGAATCGGTTGAACCTGGGAGGTGGAGGTTGTGGTGAGCTGAGATCGTGCCATTGCACTCCAGCCTGGGCAATAAGAGTGAAACTCTGTCTCAAAAAAAAAAAAAAAAAAAAAAAGGCCAAATAAATCAGGGTTTTACCAGGGGGCTCAGAGATAAAAAGAAACCCTATTCCTATCTTAGCATTTTAGTCTGATTGGTTTATAGACTCTGATAATATCTCCATCCATGGATCATTTGAGTATTGACTAATGTACATAGGTACCCAACTGGTTGATTATTAATCAAGAATACAGAGTTTTGTTTAATAATTAGCACACCCTGATCTGGCTTCTTTGCTTGGTTTTCTTTGGATCCCTGTCCAATAACCTCAGTGGAATCTCATTCCCTAATCATTGATACTCATTTTCTCCGTTTGCAAAATGAAGATACTCATTGTTAGGATCCTACTGCTGAAGGGTGCTATGTAACTTTCTAGTGCTCTTATATGTCTTTAATTATAGGACTGGAATGAAAAATTTAACCATACAGTATTTCTAAGCAAAATAGTGTACTCCATTCTTTTGTCCATGCTCTTATTGCTGATTTGTTCTTGCAGGACTTAGAGCACTTTGTTAATGTTCTTCCATTCACTCCAACAGTGTCCTCAGAAAGAGACAGAATAAAAAAATTGTTCCCCATGGTACAGCTGGAAAAATTAAGGGGAAAAGAGATTAAGTGGTCCCCAATGGAACACAGCTGTCTGTCTTTTGCAGGGCTCACAGTTACCATGTTCAGTACACGGTTAAAGTAACTTGGCTTCCCAGGACTGGAATTATCATGGAGCAGTTAGAATTTTGAGAGTAATTACAACAGGATCACATTCTGAAAGAGTCACATTTTGTCAAAAATCTGAAAAGTATGCAATTTGTACAACTCTTACTTTCTATGTGAGAAGAATGCAATATGTGCCTCTTTCCCCTACTAGCCCCATGTGACACATATTTTTCACACTATGTGGCATCAACCAGTGCCATTACCTCCTGTGGCACTGTAGAGCCCAATCTCAGGGCAGACATTGCCAAGGTAAAGAATGCACTCCATGTTTATGCCAAATTGCACAAAGTATAGACATTGAGGTTAATGGAGATTTAAGCACAATCCTATCAAGTCAGTTTTAAGAATATTGAATATTATACATTATTGTAACATGATCCTAAAATTTAACAGGGCCCAAATTCATAGGAATGTAACAGTCATTGAAAGCCTATTCTTTTCACCTCTCATCACACATATCTACATACATGTATGCACATGTACACACACACACACACACACACACACACACACACACACACATTTTCTCCAAAGCAGGCTGCCTGTTCAGCAGAAGCAAATACTTTAATTTAAAAGAATGATTATCTGTTTTCTCCTTTTAGAAAAAGAGTCTAAGAATCACAGCATGTGAAGAACATTCAATTTATACATTCCAGAATCTCTGCTCTCAGAGTAGCTAAGAGATTCGGTACGGAAGACATTCTATGGAGAAGCACAGGGGGTATCTAATGAGATTGTCAGGCCCTTGGACAAGATCCATATTCTTAGAGTTCCATCTCGTTAGGAATTGGTTGATGAGTTATGGTACATCTGCATTTCTTTAACCATAGCTGTAATGTACCATATTAAATTGTAGCCTTTTGCATGTGGGTATTATATAATATAATAATGAATGGGTGGCTCCTAGTAGCATGCAACCCATGACTGTTTACTTCCCTAAAAGGGCTAGGTCTGTGTCCTGCACAGTGTTCAAAACCATTAAATGTGTTCTTTTTAGCAGGATGGTACACAGCCATCAGCAGAATGAGTTAAAACCAACAATGAGTTCAATATATCAGGAAATAGATTGTTAGTAGGGAATTGCATTAAAGGAAAAAAAAAATTAGATAAGATGCATTCAAGGAATAATTACTTTCACTCTGCTGGCTTAATCAGTGAAGGAACACAGAAGGAAAGCTGGCAGTGGGTCTTGGTAATATATGAACTATATTAGAGTGCCAGAAAAGGAGACCTCGGTAGTTAAGCACAAGTTGCCAATCTGCTACAATTATTTTTCCCACCAATCTGCTCAAAATGATTGTATATAGTATTCTTAAAACCATGTGTCTTGGTGCAGAAATATTGACAAATGCTGGCCAGCTTTATCTTCCTATATCCTTCATTAAAAGTATATACATATAATTGTTGTTTTTTTTTCCTAAATTGTGGTTTTGTTAAACAATGTTGACAAACCCTAAAGTTTCAGACTACTCTAAGGAAGTTTCTATACATCTAATTTCACAGGGGTATAGTGACGTTTATTCACTCAGGTTGATTGGTATGTGTGGTATGTAGACTCCTCTGTAACACCTCACCATCTGAACAGCCCCTTCCATGCGTTCAGTATTTCTGTCTTATGTTCCTACATGAATATGAATTGGGAAATTAGCCACAATGGCTTTTAGATAGAAAGCTGACCAGTCCAGTGACACTTAATCACGTTCAGTCTCTACTCAGCCTCACACATCTTTTGCCTTTCACTCTGCCATTGTGATGAAAGGAAAAAGAAAGAACTTTTCTTATGTGCCTAAGGGTGAACTCTGGTTTGCTTTTTCTTACACTGAAGGCTATGTGTACTATTCTCCAGATGCATGTCACCTGAAAAAAGATACATAGAGGGGAACAACAGACACGGGGACCTATCAGAGGGTGAAGGGTGGGAGGAGAGAGAGGACCAGAAAAAATAACTAATGGGTACTAGGCTTAATACCTGGGTGATGAAATAATCTGTACAACAAACTCCCATGACACAAGTTTACCTATATAACAAACCTGCACATGTACCTCTGAACTTAAAATAAAAGTTAAAGTAAGTATAAACAAAACACACTAAAAAAGAAACACAGTAGCCCACTTACTCCTAAATCATACATTACCCTCAGAAATATTTGAGGAGACCCTCATTAAGGTAAGGCTCAAATAAGGTTTCCCTCAATTGATGCACCATTTGCAGGAAAAGTCCTTTTTCAGACAGAATGGAGAAAGCCCCCAATTAGCCAATCAGGAAGGCAGAAGTCATTCAAAATGCATAGCACTGAAAACTGAAGTTTGGAACAGTCATTGCTGACTTTCTGACCAATTAATAATGGAGAACTTGAATCACTTAAAAGAAGCCCAACCCATAGAGGTCAGGCTTAACACAAAACCAGAAAAAAATCTTTTATTCCAGCCAAGCTTATTTTTTTTTTTTAAAGTACTTACTTTGTCCTAGGTAAAGACCTCAAATATCTCTGTAGAAAATCCCATGTCATTTATTCTAGTGAATCAGTTACAAACAGCTCATATTACAAACAAAGTGTTACTGGAAAGGGGTCCAGACCCAGACCCCAAAAGAGGGTTTTGTATCTCACGCAAGAAAGAATTTGAGGTGAATCCATAAAATGAAAGCAAGTTTATTAGAGAAGTAAAGAAACAAAAGAATGACTCCTCCATATGCAGAGGAGCCCAGAGGGCTGCTGGCTGGCCACTTTTATAGTCATTTCCTGATTATATGCTAAATGAGGGGTGGATTATCCATGAGTTTTCCAGAAAAGGGGTGGGCAATTCCAGGAACTGAGGATTCCTCCCATTTTTAGGCCATATAGTGTAACTTCCTGACATTGCCATGGCATTTGTAAACTGTAATGGTGCTGGTGAGAGTGTCTTTTAGAGTGCTAAGGCATTATAATTAGCATATAGTGAGCAGTGAGGATAATCAGGTCATTTCCATTACCATCTTGGTTTCGGTGGGATTTGCCTGGCTTCCTTACCACATGCTATTTTATCAGCAAGGTCTTTGTGACCTATATCTTGTGCTGACCTCCTACTCATCCTGTGACTTAGAATTCCTAACCACCTGGGAATGCAGCCCAGTAGGTCTCAGACTCATTTTACCCAGCCATATTCAAGATGGAGTCACTCTGATTCAAATGCCTCTGACATATTTTTCCCCTCCTTTTTATAAGAGAACATTTAATCCTAAGGTTTGTAGAGGGACGAAGATCCATCTTCTGTAACTTTTTCAGGCTGAATAGGAGTGATGATATTCCTGCCTAATTATTAGGGTCTCCTGTAGTTGGGGTAGAGAGGAGCTCAGTCAGAAAGTGTCAGTATGGTGAGGGCCATTTATAACTCTGACACAAGGTGATATCTGGAATATTAAAAAGTGTTTCATTTAAAGAAAACATTTAGTAAGCTTATCCTGTATTCCTACAAAAGGGTACAACAGCAATATATTCCACAACAGTAAAGCAAAATAAGTAATACTATCCCAAGTAAACTAAATAAGAAGGTTTTCCATGAACTGGGCAACTGTTGGAACCAAGCTGATATGGGGTTGCCAACTGATTCCAATGTGCCCAGAATTAGAATATACATCCAGATTTTTGACTACCCATCCCTCTTGTTTCTTCTGTGCAGTGGTCAGAGATTACCGATTGGTTCACAGGAATAAGTAGGGTTAGTCTAAATTGCAGGAAAAAAACTCAAAAACAACAAATGAGACTGGAATCTAATAACAGGTGTACCATAGTTCTTGAAACATAATTGTTCTCTCTCCAGTTTCCCATTTTTACTAAAGACAAATTATAATAGGACCAATTCATTTGCAAAATTAAGCCTTAGTCTTATAATTGACTTGAATATTTGTATAAAGTGCAGCAAGAATAATTTTTTTCATATAGTAGGCATTTTAAATTGGCTTTGATGAAACTCTGTTTCATAAGGAATCTCAGATATGATTTTTTTTAAGCTGAGCCCAGCCATGGGTTTGTACCCTCAAATACCAATGAGTTGAGTAAATTTCTCTCCTCTTGAAGTCCCAAGATAACTTGAACCTGCTGAGCCTATCAGAAAGTGACATTCTTTACTTACCACAGGTTAGAAATCCTCAACAAGGACTTTGCAGAAAAGGCATGAGGCCAATTTTCCCAAGGGGCTTTTATTGGATCTACAAGTTAAGTTTGATTCCTTAAAAAGAAGCATGCCATTCTAGCCAAAGCCTTGGTAAAACAAGATTCTCCAATTGTGTCCTGCTGCAAAAGAAAACATTCCTATTGCACTTATGCAAATAACTATATTTCCATAAATTAAGAATACTCACAAATAGTTTCCAAATTCTAGAGAAATTAGGTAGAGAGAAACAAATATGCTCCAAATTTTGTTCACAGGAGTATATTTTATTCAATTGTTAAAAGCTGTAAAGGGCTCAAAAAAACTTTCCTTGACTCTGAAAAAACAGTCAGCAACATTTTAAGCAAAAAGTTTAAAAAGATTACTTCAGACTTTTAGTTTAGTCCATGCAGTTAACTCCTGTTCTGCTTGATATTTATGAACATTTCACCTCTCTATGAGAGTCTTGAAAGTTTTTTCAAGGTTACCATAACTTATGATAACCTGGGATTCTATTTTATTATTTAGCCAAATTGACAACTTAAAAATTTTAAAAAGGGAAAAACCTTTACTCATGAAGAGGGAAGACTTAGCTTTCCAAACAACCTGTCTCTTTTCTTTCCCTTCTTTTTCCTGCAGTTTATTCAAAAGGCAAACAAAAATTTTTATTATCCTTTAATATTATATAAAAATCTTCTTCAAGAGAGAAATCCAAATTTCACCTTTTGCATTAGTGTACTATTAATGTAAACCCCAATTTTTAATAAAACCTGATAGACAAATCTACCCAATTTTAATGTTTGACCATAAGGTTAAGATTTTCATTAACCTTTTACAACCCTTTACAAATTTTTGTTAAAAAAAAGATCAGTGCTCTAAGAAAAACATGTTATACTTTTATTCCAATCTTCACTTTATGGAAGATCTGAACAATTCCCCTTTAATTTTAGCCAATATGTTCACACACAATTTCTTTCACAAAATTAATTTTTCACAAACCTTCCACAACTTGCTGAAACCTTCAGCTTTATCCTAACTTAAAATAATCCTTTAACCCTTTAAGCAGAAAAATCTACATTCCCATGCCTTTTTATAATCTTTTACCAAAACCATATTTCACTATCCTTACACACCTTGCATGTAAAATGTTTTATTTCCCAACAATTACTAAAGTCATGTAAACTAAAGGCATAACGGTTTTTATTTTTCTGATAAAATATTTAAGCTCTTTTTTAAAAAACCAATTAGTCAATGCTCTTTCACATTACACACACATCACATATAAATACACAGACACACAGAAGATTCAATAGTTGTAAGGGTTTTCATTTTCCCACTTCTTAATTAGATTACTACCTTCCGGGTGGAGCCCTTGGAGGAACAGGGCCAGGAAAGCATTACAGTTTCTACAGCCTAATAAGCGGGCACAGCTGGAAGGCAAAAACAAATCCCAAAAATTAAGGGTCCCATTTTTATACTGGATCCCCAAAAGAGAAATGCTACAGAAAAAGACAATGCAATGATTTTATCATGTATTTTTTTGCAAAGCAATCCAAAGCCAATTAGCCTATTCTTTGATTAGCCCATCCCCCATGGGAGGTTTATCTCTCAGTGAGCAGGGGAACATCTCCATACCTTCTGGGTGGCCAAGAGCATACTACTTTGATCCAAACGTGCAAGGAGCTGAGTATCCCCCCATAACTTTCATTAGCTATCTCCAAAACTATATTTCCTACCTAGTTATTACACACCAAAGCTCTCTCATAATGTAAAGTAACTTCTGATACCCCCAAAAGTAAAAAATGTCAGATAATGCAATGCAGAATAGAACAGAGCCTTAGATTTTGAGAGGGATTATTTGCTTTTAATTCCTGGGGTTGCATGATGAAAACAGAGGATTTTCCCAAAACGGGGACTGTGGCACCTCCTCTGTTTTCCCAAGGAGTCCCAGGCTATTAGAACTTGAATAAGCAGACTTTTATATATAGCACTTTAAAAAAATGTTTTAAAAATTTCTTATTACCCAACTTTTGCCAGGCCAAGCAGCCAATATTTCTGGCTTTTAAACTTTACCAAAGGCAACCTCCCAGGTGCTGAGAGAAAGGAAAATTCAAAATGGTCCATGGAGGGGAAGATAATCAACAAATGATAAAGGTTACACAGATATCAAATGAGAAAGGACTCATTCCTTAAGCCAGGATTGAATCCTGAACCCAGGCCACCATTGTGAACAGACAAAGCCTTAGTTACTAAGCTACAGCATTGGGCAGTTTCCATTGCTCTTCCCAGAAGGAGCCTAGAGCAGCCAGTTTTGAGCTTGCAATGGTTGTTAACTGCTCAAGATAATTTTTATAGCTAGTTATGACAGGCACCCCAAAATTTCTGTCTGCTGGATGGCAAAGACCAAGAGAAAGTACCACCATGTGGCTACAAGGTGAGGCTCCCAAGGACATAAAACAAGACTAAAAGGAAACTTCATCCAGTTTTTCCCCAACAAGGACCCGCAGCAAAGTTGATAACTGATCAGTTTGCTGGACTGTCTTGAACAGCAGGCTTATGGAGGCCTAAGCCTGTGTTCTACCCTAAGGTATTCCTCTTTATGACAGAGTAATACAGAGAGACAAATTCACAGCACAAAATACACAAGACTCGCTACAACAGCCACTCTGCTTAGCACCCAATGTCGAACTGGCAAAGCTCAAACTTGCCCCCGGATTGGCCCTGTCATCTTTAATTCAACAAACAACCAGAAGTTAACATATGGTCTTTGGGCAAGATGGTCACCCTGAGTAACAGAAAATATAGGAAAGGGAAAGAAGAGAAAGAGACAGAGAAAAAAGCATTGCCTGTGGCAGAGTGGGGAAGGTGAAAAGAGCTCAGGGAGGCCAGAGAAAGTCCTACCCATTGCAGCGACATGCAATCAAAAGTTCAGGCAGCCACTTGTCAGTGGCAAAGGGATCTTTTCCAGCAGTCCCATCAGCTCTCAAGTTTCCCCTTTTGGGGAGATAAAAACTGCCCATGTCCCAAGATCCTGTACATACCTAACCCTGTCACCCATAGCCATTAGCAAAGAGTGCAAGACAGATTAATCCAAAGAGAATAGTGGTTAACATTCCATAATGCCAAATCCATTTTTAGTTGAGAGGGACTTTCCTGAGGAGGATCTCTAACCCCCTAAATCTTAGGAAGGACTAATCTTCATAAGTTGGTCTCGAACACAAGTTGGTTTAAGCATGCTTGCCTTTTTCCTAAGAGGGTCCTTTAACCCATCCATCTTAGGAGAAAGTCTAACTTCCCTAAATTGGGCCTCTAACCCAATCCCACCCTTTACCCAGGTAAAATGCAGCCCACTTACCCAAAGTCACCAATTGGTGTTGCAGTTTATTTCCTTTGGGTCGGGGTCTCCTCAGTATCATCCTTTCATGGTTACCAGGAAGATGTTACTGAAAAGGGTCCCCAGTCCAGACCGCAGGAGAGGGGTCTTGGATCTCACACAAATAAAAATTCAAAGCGAATCCATAAAGTGAAAGCAAGTTTATTAGAGCAGTAAAGAAACAAAAGAATGGCTACTCCATAGGCAGAGCACACCCAAGAGCTGCTGACTGGCCACTTTTATGGTCATTTCCTGATTACGTGCTAAACAAGGGGTGAATTATTCATGAGCTTTCCAGGAAAGGAGTGGGCAATTCCCAGGACTGAGGATTCCTCCCCTTGTTAAGCCATATAAGGTAACTTCCTGGTGTTGACATAGCATTTATAACCTGTCAAGGCACTGGTGGGAGTGTCTTTTAGCAGGCTAATCATTATAATTAGCATATAATGAGAATGACCAGGTCACTTTCATTGCCATCTTAGTTTTGGTGGAATTTGGCCAGCTTCTTTACCACATGCTGTTTTGTAAGGTCTCTGTGACCTGTATCTTGTGCTGATGTCCTACTCATCCTGTGACTTAGAATGCCAACCACCTGGGAATGCAGCCCAGTAGGTCTCAGTCTCCTTTTACTCAGCCCCTATCCAAGATGGAGTCGCTCTGGTTCAAATGCCTCTGACAAAAGGACAACTGATACCTTTCTAGATTTAAGAAAGGCATAAAAGAGGAAACTTCTGTACAAGAATCTTATTTAAGTAAAGGTTACTGAGGAAATTCAAGGCATGAATGTCTAAAAGGAAACTTTAATTTATAGATACAAATAAAAATATATGTATAATGTCTTATACAGGAATGTGCAAATATATTGGCGTGCATTTTCTTTGTTATAAGCAATATTTTTCAAATCTAATATTCTCACTATGTGCAGTGATATTGAACAATTAGTTTCTCTTTTAATATTACAATATTCATTTTTGGACAGCAGCAAAATATGTCAGTGTTTAGACTTCCAAATCTAGAGGGGTAAAATAATTGTGACAACAAAAAGTACATTTTAAGCAAACATTTTGAAAGAAAGAATCTGAATATTTATGGTTTTGAAAAAAAATCTTCTCATAAACTTTAACTGAAGTACTCATATCAATTTTTCACATTAGCACAGTCTCAGACCCTGACAATGTTGGCAAACTCCAAAATAAATCTGGATATAAAATATAAGAAGGTCAATGAAAATAAAACACAATTCACTACACAGGCAAAGCAAAAGTTTTGTTATTGGAACACTAAAGAATGTAGTAATAATTAGTCAAAAATTATGATTAGGTTATACTTACCAATCCACTGTCATGCTATACATAAATTACCCTGGACAATTAGAAAACACGTATTAGAATAATGTGGTTCAGACAAACCCAATACAAATGCAAATCTGAAGTTACCTCTGAATCACAAAAAGTCTGTGTGTGTGTGGCAGGGCTACCACATTCTGAATATTGAAGGTCCTGTAAAATATAAAAGATCAAAGGGGAATACTGGGGAAATGAGGCAAGATGAGCTAGGAAACACTAACATTTTTAACCCACTTTCCACTTAATTGTCATTTCCCCTAAACTTTGAGGCCTTCTATTTTCTACTTACGTATTTTCAATCTATAAAAATTATGGTTTTGTTGAGGGTAAAATTAATTTACCTCTTCTATGTCTACCTTATTAGCTGAATAATAACCAAGAGACAACTTCCGACATGCATTTCTACCATTGCCTCACTCTGATTATCTTAACAGAACCACCTGGAGCACTTATTACTGAACATTATTTTGAAATACTTTCATTTGTCATGAACTTATAAGGTTTCTACTCTTTATTCACCTGTAAGTTTTGGACAACCTCAGTTCAGCCAAAGTAATCAGAAACCAGTTTGCATCTATGTGGCTATTTACCAGGGGTGTAGACACTACAGTCCCAGTTTCTAAATTGAAAACTGTATATATTACGGAATCTCTCTCGTGCTGCACAATCTAGATTTTAAGTCTACTTCTTCATAATAATTCTCACTACCATAAGCTAACACCTTTGTTAACACTGTTAACAAGAAAGAAAGGGAAGATAGTAGAAAAGGAGAGAAAGGCAGAGTGCCTGAACTCATTTGAGGTTGCCCAAAACATTATTTTGGTCATGCATCCCTTTCGGAATCTGAAAAAAGCTACAGACACTCTCCACATAAAAATACAAGCATATGCAGGCACACAGACACACACGCACATGTGCACACATAATTTTACAATTTCAGAGTGTTTTAAATGACTCAGAAATTACATAACTTACTTAACTTAGTTGAGAATTCCTACCTTAAATTGTGCCCCATTTTTATAGAATCATCAAATCAAATAAGTGCAGTCGAATGTGACCCTGTGCTACATGATGAAACTGGGCTACAAGTTACCAATTAATGCAAATTCTATTACTGAGTTTATTATATTTTCATAATTTGTTATTTCCACAATCTTCCACTCCATTATCTGAGGCTTGGAGCAGTTAGATGAGCAGCAGTATGGCCGTTGCTAAGGATATCAGAGGGATGGGCTATGTACACAACAGGTACTATATAAAGTCCTCTCTTCAGACAACAAAGGACCAGATGTTTTTCATCACATTAAAGGAGCCTTAAGATGATAGATGTTGGCATATTTAGCTCATGACAGTGTTATTTTTAGTAACATTGCCATTGGTTTTTAAATGTCAGAAATGGGTTTTCAAAGAAAATTTTATATTATAAGCATTATGTTCATTTTTACTCTGAAACCCTCTGTTATTTATTGGATCTTGGAAGGTGCATGCTGAAAGTTTTAATAGCTCTTTTAATTGTGTGTTAATTAATACTACATGGCAGTGGCTCTCAAAAGTGGGGACCCTAAAGAACCACCCAAAAGCAGTATAAGAAACAACCTCTGTACCTCATACAGTGCCAGAAACAGTTCATTTTACCCTCCACCAGAGGGTTAAAAACCTGGTAATACATGGACAATGGGCTAGAAAATTCACAAGGGTTTTATATAGTGAGTAGTAGGGAAATTTTATGCCTAAGCTAAAGAGTGTTCTAAACCTGCCCAGAAAAGCTTAGAAACAAATCTTATAAGGATCAAATTGTTCACAAGTAACTTCACTACATCTCAGAACAAAACTCAATATTAATTATAACAAACATATCTAGCACTCAATGTGATAAATTTCACACTATCTGACATACAATAAAAAATTACCAGCATTCGAAGGAGCAGTAAAATACAACCAATGAAGAAGAGAAAAGTCAATCAGTAAAATCAGACCCAGAAGTAATAGGGACAATGGAATTTGTAGAAAAGGTAAAGAAAAAGTATTAAAACAGTTATTATATCAATATTCCATATTTCCATATGTTAAAAAAGGTAGAAGAAGATATAAATATGTTAAGGAGGAACATGAAGGATTAAAAAAATGACAGAGGTGAAAAAACATGTCAGATGGTATTAACAGATGATTAGACACTGCAGAAAATAGTTTAGTGCTTCATCACATAGCAAGTTTAAATAGTTTAGAAACTACCTAAAATTAAACGGAAAAAAAGACAAACAGAACCGATAATCAGTGAGCTGTGGCACATCCTCAAGCTGTTTAATATAAGTGTAATTGTAGTCCTCAAGAAAAGGGGGCAGAAAAATATTTTGAAGAAATAATGGCCAAAGGAGATTAGTTCTAGAATGGTGGTGTAAGGAACTCCACAGATACTCTGCCCAGCAAAAGCATCATAACTGGTAAAACAATATTTTTAAAATAAATGTTTTAAGTCTCTGAAAATTGTCTTAAGAGCACATAGCAAATGAAACAATGATTCAAGAAAATCTATCAAATCTCACTATGAACAGTGAGACTCTAGCACTTGAAACACAGCCTGCTCCCTCCATTTTCCCTCCACTCCACCAGCTCAGCCTGATCCAAGCTCTACTCCAAGTGGGTGCAGCCAAAAACACAGATTCCTTCTCCCTACTTCTTACCAGTGAAGACTTCAGTATCTGCTCTGGAGTGGCAGGCCACCAACATTTTTGACCCCTCTCTAGTTCCACATGACAGAAGCTCTATCCTGGGCAGGAGCGACTTACAACTTTGAGATTCTTCATTCACCAGCACACAACCATAGGGGAGAGTTCTACCCAAGGCAAGACAGGCTAAGAATACCAGTGCCCCAACAACTTTCATGATAACACTCAAAACATTAGGAATAGAAGGAAACTTCCTAAACATAAAGTACATTTATGAAAAACTCACAACTAACCTCATACTTTTTTTTATTATTATTATACTTTAGGTTTTAGGGTACATGTGCACAATGTGCAGGTTTGTTACGTATGTATCCATGTGCCATGTTGACATTAGACAGATCAACAAGACAGAAAGTTAACAAGGATATCCAGGAATTGAACTCAGCTCTGCACAAAGTGGACCTAATAGACATCTACAGAACTCTCCACCCCAAATCAACAGAATATACATTTTTTTCAGCACCACACCATACCTATTCTAAAATTGATCACATAGTTGGAAGTAAAGCTCTCCTCAGCAAATGTAAAAGAACAGAAATTATAACAAACTGTCTCTCAGACCACAGTGCAATCAAACTAGAGCTCAGGATTAACAAACTCACTCAAAACCGCTCAACTACATGGAAACTGAACAACCTGCTCCTGAATGACTATTGGGTACATAATGAAATGAAGGCAGAAATAAAGATGTTCTTTGAAACCAACGAGAACAAAGACACAACATACCAGAATCTCTGGGACACGTTCAAAGCAGTGTGTAGAGGGAAATTTATAGCACTAAATGCCCACAAGAGAAAGCAGGAAAGATCCAAAATTGACACCCTAACATCACAATTAAAAGAACTAGAAAAGCAAGAGCAAACACATTCAAAAGCTAGCAGAAGGCTAGAAATAACTAAAATCAGAGCAGAACTGAAGGAAATAGAGACACAAAAAACCCTTCAAAAAATTAATGAATCCAGGAGCTGGTTTTTTGAAAAGATCAACAAAATTGATAGACCGCTAGCAAGACTAATAAAGAAGAAAAGAGAGAAGAATCAAATAGATGCAATAAAAAATGAAAAAGGGGATATCACCACCGATGCCACAGAAATACAATCTACCATCAGAGAATACTACAAACACCTCTATGCAAATAAACTAGAAAATCTAGAAGAAATGGATAAATTCCTCGACAAATACACCCTCCCAAGACTAAACCAGGAAGAAGTTGAATCTCTGAATAGACCAAAAACAGGTTCTGAAATTGTGGCAATAATCAATAGCTTACCAACCAAAAAGAGTCCAGGTGGATTCACAGCCGAATTCTAACCTCATACTTAATGAAAGACTGACAGTTTTTCCCATAAGATTAGGCACAGGATTCCCGATTTCACCACTGCTATTCAACACTATACTGGAAATTCTAGCCATAGAAATTAGACAAAAAAGAAATAAAAGTCATCCAAATTACAAAGGAAGAAGCGATACTATCACAGATAGTGAAGTGAAACTATTCACAGATGATACGTTCCTATATAAAGAAAATCCGAAGGATTCCACAAGAAAGCAACTAGAGCCAGAAGTGTTGGCTCATGCCTGTAATCCCAGCACGTTGGGAGGCCAAGGCAGAAAGATCATTTGAGGCCAATTCAAGACCAGCTAGGGAAACATAGCAAGACCCCATCTCTACAAAAAAAGAAAATTTTTTTTTAATTAGCTGGGCATGGCAGTGTGTGGCTAAAGTCCCAGCTACTTGGGAGGCTTAGGCAGGAGCATCATATAAACACCCAGGAGTTCAAGGCTGTGATCATACCACTGCACTCCAGCCTGGGTGACAGAGTGAGACTATGTCTCAAAAAATAAAAATGAAAAAGAAGGAAATAATAGCTAATAAATAAATTTAGCAAAGCTATAGGGTATAAGATAAATACACAGGAAATTAAGAAAGCAATTTTATTTACAATAAAGAATACTTAGAAATAAATTTAACTAATGAAGTAAAAGACTTACACACTGAAAACTACAAAACCTTGTTAAAAGAAATTAAAGAAAACCTAAATAAACAGAGATATCTGGTGCTCATGGATGGAAATATTTAATATTGTTAGGATGTCAATATTACCCAAAGTGATTTACAGATTCAACACGATTTCAATACTCCAATAGCATTTTTGCATTTATGAAAAAAGCTGATCTTCAAATTCATATGAAACTGCAAGGGGCCCTAAATAGCCAAAATAATCTTGAAGAAGCAGAACAAATTAAGATTCACATTTCTCAGTATCAAACCCTGCTACTAAACTACAGTGGTTAAAACAGTGTGCTACTAGCATAAGGACAGACACACAGACAACACAACAGAAATAAGAAGCCTGAAATAAACACATATATCTATGGCCAAATAATTTTTTACTAGGGTGCCATTTTCAACCAATGGGAAAAAAGTCTCTTCAATAGATGGTGCTGGTACAACTGGATCTCCACATACAAAAGAATGAACTTGAACCCCTACTTTACACCATATAATGGGGAACTTCAAATAATTCATGGAAAATGCATATTATAATAAAACTATCCACAGCATTCAAAAATTTTTTACACCAAAATAAACCCATACTGTTATAACATGTCTGAACAGGATTTAGCTTGAGGCACTCAGAATGATAAGTCCCTATCACAGCAACATGAAGTCTGCTAAATTTGAAACGACAACAAATATCAGTATTATAGTGGAGCTTGAGTGGAAGAATAGTGAAATCTCTGATGCTTTATGAAAAGATTACGGGACAATGGCACCAAAAAAATAGATATTTGCAAATAAATAACTCATTTTAAGAAGGGACGATACAACATTGAAGATGAAGCCCATGGCAGCAGACCATCCATATCAATTTGTGAAGAAAAAATTCATCTTGTTCATGCTCTAGTTGGAGAGGAGCAGAAACAATAGCCAACACCGCAGACATCTCAATTCTTTCAGCATACATATTTCTGACTAAAAATTAAAGTTTAGCAAACTTTACACTTGATGAGTGCCATAACCATTGCAGCAAGATCAGCTGCAGACAAGAGCAGAGTTTTCAATGGAAATTTTTAAAAAGTGGGATCAACATCCTAAAGCATTTCTTCAAAGACTTGTAACAGGAGACAAAATGAGGCTTTATCAGAACTATCCTGAAGACAAACACAATGAAAACAAGGCAACAAAGAGGTCGAAGTGGCCCAGTCAAAGAAAAAGTGGACCAGTCAAGAGCAAAGGTCATGGACACGGTTTTTTGGGTTGCTCAAGGAATTTTGCTTCTTGACTTTATGGAGGGCCAAAGCACAATAATATCTGTTTATTATTAGAGTATTTAGGGTTAGCCAGATCTTTAGCAGAAAAATGCCCAGGAAATCATCACCAGAAAATCCTTCTTCACCACAACAATGCTCCCACTCATTCTTACCAAACAAGGGGAATTTTGTGAGAGTTTCAATGGGAAATCATTAGGCATCCACCTTACAGTCGTGACTTGGCTCTTTCTGACTTCTTTTATTTCAGAATCTTAAAAAATCTGTAAGGGCACCAATTTTTCTTCAGGTAATAATGAAATAAAAGACTGCATTAACATGTTGAAACCCCCAGGACCCTCAGTTCTTTAGGAATGGACTAAATTATATCACAATTCCCGAGTTCTTTCAACTATCTGGAGAGCCTTCTGAAGAGGGACAGGTGCAAACAAAGCCAGACTGCAAAGACTAAAATAAATATCTAACTCTTCACTACCAAGACACAGGCAAACAACTACAAGTATCAAGACAATCGAGGAAAACATGACTACACTGAATTAACTAAATAACCAGGGAGCAATCCTGAAAAAATAGAGATATATGACCTGTCAGACAGAGAATTCAAAATACCTGTTTTGAGGAAACTCAAAGATATTCAAGAGAACACAAAGAAAGAAATCAGACTTCTGTCAAATAAATTTAACAAAGAGATTGAAATAATTAAAATGAATCAAGTAGAAATTATGGATGTGAAAAATGCAATTGGAATACTGAAGAATGCATCAAAGTCTTTCAATAGCAAAACTGATAAAGCAGTAGAAAGAATTAATGAGCTTGAAGACAGGCTATTTGAAAATACAGTCAGGGCCAGGAATGGTGGCTCACATCTGTAATCCCAGCACTTTGGGCGGCCGAGGTGAGAGGATCACTTGAAGTCAGAAGTTTAAGACCAGCCTGGCCAACACAGTGAAGCCCTGTCTCTACTAAAAATATTTTTTAAAAAAATTAGCCAGGCATGGTGGCAGGCACTTGTAATCCCAGCTACTCAGGGGGCTGAGGCAGGAGAATCACTTGAACCAAGGAGGTGGGGGTTGCAGGGAGCCAAGATCACACCACTGCACTCCAGCCTGCGTGACAGAGTGAGACTCCATAAAAAAAAAGAAAGAGAGGGAAAAAAGAAAACACAGTCAGAAATGACCAAAAAAAAAAAAAAGGATAAAAAATAATTAAGCACACCTACAGGATGTAGAAAATACTCTAAAAAGGCCAAATCTAAGCATTATTGGCCTTAAAGAGGAAGGTGGGGGGGTATTGAAAGTTTATTCAAATAAATAATAAAAGAGAACGTTCCTAACCTAGAGAAATATATCAATATTAAAGTATAAGAAGGTTATAGAAGACCAAACATATTTACCTCAAAGGAGACTACCTCAAGGCATTTAATAAACTCCCAAAGATCAGGGACAAAGAAAGGATACTAAAAGCAGCATGAGAAAAGAAACCAATAACATACAAAGCAGGAGCAGACCTTTAAGTGGAAACCTTACAGGCCAGAAGAGAGTGGCATGACATATTTAAAGTGCTGAAGCATAAAAAAGCTTTTACCCAAGGACAATATATCTGGTGAAAATATCCTTCAAACATGACTGAGAAAAAAGTTTCCCAGACAAACAAAAGCTTAGCGATTTCTTTTTATATTTATTTTTATTTATTTTAATTATTCTATTTTATTTTTTCATAATTCTAAGTACATTCTGAAGCAAAGGGATTTCATTATCACCAGATGTGTCCTACAAAAAATGCTGAAGGGAGTACTTCAATAAGAAAATAGAACATTTATGAGCATAAGTAATTACCTCAAGGTGCAAAACTCACTGGTAATAGTAAGTACACACAGAAAAACACAAAATATTATAACACTGTAACTGTCATGTGTAAACTATTATCCTAAGTAGTAAGACTAAATTATGAACTAATCAAAACTAATACCTACAACAACTTTTCAAGACACATGCAGTAAAATAAAATCAAAATAACAAAAGCTTAAAAATTAGGAGGACGAAGTTAAGGCATAGAGATTTTATTAGACTTCTTTTTGCTTCTTTATTTATGCAAACAGTATTAAATTGCTATCCACTTAAAATAATCCCATGTAAGATGGTATTTGCAAGCCTCCTAATGACTTCAAAAAAAAACAAAAAAAAAACCATAACAGATACAATAAAAAATTAAAAGCAAGAAAATAAATCATATTACCAGAGAAGACCACCTTCACTAAATAAAAGACAAGACAAGACAAGAAAACAACAAAACAACCAGAAAACAAATAACAAAATGGCAGGAGAAAATCCTTACTTATCAATAATAACATTGAATGTAAATGGACTGAACTCTCCAATCAAAAGACAGAGATAGGGCTGGGCATGGTGGCTCACACCTGTAATCCTAACACTGGGAGGCTGAGGCAGGTGGATCACCTGAGCTCAGGAGTTTGAGACCAGCCTAGCCAAAATGGTGAAACTCCGTCACCCCTAAAAATACAAAAATTAGCCAAATGTGGTGATGCATCTCTATAGTCCCAACTACTCAGGAGGCTGACGCAGGAGAATCACTAGAACCAGGGAGGCAGAGGTTGCAGTGAGCCAAGATTTCACCACTGCACTCCAGACTGAGTGACAGAGCAAGACTCAATCTCAAAAAGCAAAAAAGACAGAGGCTGAACGGATTAAAAATACAGACACATTGATCTGTGATCTGTTGCCTGCAAGAAACATGCTTCACCTATAAAGACACACATAGACTGAAAATAAAGGGAGGGAAAAGGACATTTTATGCCTATGGTAACAAAAAAAAAGAGAGAAAAGAGCAGGAGTCACTATGCTTTTATCAAACCAACTAGATTTCAAGACAACAACTACAACAAAGAAGGTCAATATATAATGATAAAGGGGTCAATTCAGCAAAAGAATATAACAATTGTAAATATATAAGCCCAACACTGGAGCACTCAGATATATGAAGCAAACATTATTACAACTAAGGAGAGAGATAGACTCCAATAAAAAGAAAATAACTGGACCTTTCAGTTATTTTCAACACATCACTTTCAGCATTGAACAGGTCTTCCAGAAAGAAAATCAACAAAGAAAGATCAGACTTCATCTGCACTATAGACCAAATGGTTCTAATAGATATTTACAAAACACTTCATCCAATGGCTACAAAATACACATCTTTTCCTTAGCACATTAATCATTCTCAACAATAGACGATATATTAAATCACAAAACATGTCTTAAAATATTCAAAAACATTGAAATAATATCAAGGATCTTTTCTGAAGACACTGGAAGAAAATTAGAAATCAATAACAAGAGGAATTTTGGAAACTACACAAATAGATGGAAATTAAACAATATGCTCTTGAATGACAAGTGGATCAATAAAAGCTACAGAAAGGTGGTCAGACTGTTAAAAGAAAAACTAATCCAAAGATTAGCAACCTCAAAGACTGAAGGTAGATAATCCCACAAAGATGAAAAGAAAAAAAACAGTATAAGAACACTGAAAACAGAAACCCAGCGTACCCTCCTTCCTCCAAATTACCACATCACCTCTCCAGGAAGGGTTTGTAACGGGGCTGAGCCTGAGATGGCTTTAATGACAGAAGTAGATTTCAGACGATCGATAGGAATGAAGTCTACTGGCAAAAGGAGCATATTGTAACCCAATGAAAAGAAACTAAAAATCTCTTCGATAAATGATAAACACTGCAGGAGTTGACAGACGAAATAGCCAGTATAGAGAACAACAACAAAAAAAAAACCGCCCTGGTATAGCTGAAAAACACTACAAGAATTTCATAATGTACTCACAAGTATTCATAGCACAACAGACCAATAGAAGGAAGGAATCTCAGAGCTTGAAGACTGCCTTTCTGAAATAAACACTCCCCAGCAAATGCAAAAGAACAGAACTCATAACAGTCTGTCAGACCACAGTGCAATCAAATTAGAACTCAGGATTAAGAAATTCACTCAAAGCCGCACAACTACATGGAAACTGAACAAACTGCTCCAGAATGACTACTGAGTACATAACAAAATTAAGACAGAAATAAATAAGTTCTTTGAAACCAATGAGAACAAAGACACAACGTACCAGAATCTCTGGGACACAGCTAAAGCAGGGCTTAGAGGGAAACATATACCACTAAATGCCCAGAGGAGAAAGCAAAAAAGATCTAAAATTGACACCCAAACATCACAATTAAAAGAACTAGAGAGGGAAGAGAAAACAAATTCAAAAGATTGCAGAAGACAAGAAATAACTTAGAGCAGAACTGAAGGAGATAGAGACATGAAAACCCCTTCAAAAAATCATTTAGTCCAGGAGCTGATTTTTTGAAAAGGTTAACAAAATAGATAGACCGCTAGACAGACTAATACAGAAGAAAAGAGAGATGAATAAAATAGACAAAAAACGGATAAACAGGATATCACCACTGATCCCACAGAAATACAAACTACCATCAGAGAATACTATAAACCCCTCTACACAAATAAACTAGAAAATCTAGAAGAAATGGAAAAATTCCTGGACACATACACCCTCCCAAGACTAAACCAGGAAGAAGTTGAATCCCTGAATATACCAATAATAAGTTCTGAAATTGAGGCAGTAATTAAGAACCTACCAACCAAAAAAAGCCCAGGACCAGATGGATTCACAGCCGAATTCTACCAAAGGTACAAAGAGGAGCTGGAACTATTCCTTCTGAAACTATTCCAAACAATAGAAAAAGACAGACTCCTCCCTAACTCATTCTATGAGGCCAGCATCATCCTGATACCAAAACCAGGCAGAGACACAACAAAAAAAGAAAATTACAGGCCAATATCCCTGAAGAACATTGATGCAAAAATCCTCAATAAAATACTGGCAAACAGAATCCAGCAGCACATCAAAAAGCTTATTCACCACGATCAAGTTGGCATAACCCTTGGGATGCAAGGCTGGTTCAACATACGCAAATCAATAAATGTAATCCAGCATATAAACAGAACCAATGACAAAAACCACATGATTATCTCAATAGATGCAGAAAAGGCCTTTGATAAAATTCAACACCCCTTCATGCTAAAAACTCTCAATAAAGTAGGTATTGATGAAACTTATCTCAAAATAATAAGAGCTACTTATGGTAAACCTACAGCCAATATCAGAGTGACTGGACAAAAGCTGGGAGCATTCACTTTGAAAAGCAGTACTAGCCAAGGATGCCCTCTCTCACCACTCCTATTCAACATAGTATTGGAAGTTCTGGCCAGGGCAATCAGGCAAGAGAAAGAAATAAAGGGTATTCAAATAGGAAAAGAGAAAGTCAAATTTTCTCTCCTTGCAGATGACATGATTGTATATTTAGAAAGCCCCATCATCTCAACCCAAAATCTCCTTAAGCTGATAAGCAAATTCAGGAAAGTCTCAGAATACAAAATCAGTGTGCAAAAATCACAAGCATTTCTATACACCAGTAACAGACAGACAAATCAGAGTGAACTCCCATTGACAATTGATACAAAGAGAATAAAATACCTAGAAATACAACTTACAAGGGATGTGAAGATCTCTTCAAGGAGAACTACAAACCATTACTCAAGGAAATAAGAGATGACACAAACAAATGGAAAAACATTCCATGCTCATGGATAGGAAGAAACAATATCGTGAAAATGGTCATATTGCCCAAAGTAATTTACAGATTCAATGTTATCCCCATCATGCTACAATTGACTTTCTTTACAGAATTAGAAATAACTACTTTAAATTTCATATGGAACCAAAAAAGAGCCCATATAGCCAAGACAATCCTAAGAAAAAGAACAAAGCTGGAGGCATCACACTACCTGACTTCGAACTATACCACAAGTCTATGGTAACCAAAACAGCATGGTACTGGTATCAAAACAGATATATAGACCAATAGAACAGAACAGGGACTTCAGAAATAACACCACACATCTACAACCATCAGATCTTTGACAAACCTGACAAAAACAAGAAATGGGGAAAGGACTCCCTATTTAACAAATGGTGTTGGGGATACTGGCTAGCCATATGCAGAAAACTGAAACTGAACCCCTTCCTTACACCTTATACAAAAGTTAACTCAAGATGGATTAAAGACTCAACCATAAGACCTAAAACCATATGAATCCTAGAAGAAAACCTAGGAAATACCATTCAGGACATAGGCATGGGCAAAGCTTTCATGACTAAAACACCAAAAGGAATTGCAACAAAAGCCAAAACTGACAAATGGGATGTAATTAAACTAAAGCACTTCTGCACAGGAAAAGAAACTATCATCAGAGTGAACAGGCAACCTACGGAATGGGAGAAAATTTTTGCAATCTATCCATCTGACAAAGGGCCAATATCCAGAATCTACAAAGAACTAAAACGAATTTACAAGAAAAAAACAACCCCATCAAAAAGTAGGTGAAGGATATGAACAGACACTTCTCAAAAGAAGACATTTATGGAGCCACCAAACATACGGAAAGGAGCTCATCATCACTGGTCACTAGAGAAATGCAAATCAAAACCACAATGCGATACTGTCTCACACCAGTTAGAATGGCAATCGTTAAAAAGTCAGGAAACAACAGATACTGGAGAGGATGTGGAGAAGTAGGAAAGCTATTACACTGTTGGTGGGAGTGTAAATTAGTTCAACCATTGTGGAAGACAGTGTGGTGATTCCTCAAGGATCTAGAACCAGAAATACCATTTGACCTAGCAATCCCATTACTGGGTATATACCCAAAGGATTACAAATCATTCTACTATAAAGACACATACACACATATGTTTATTGCAGCACTGTTCACAATAGCAAAGACTTGGAACCAACCCAAATACCCATCAATCATACACTGGATAAAGAAAATGTGGCATATATACACCATGGAATACTATGCAGCCATCAGAAAGGATGAGTTCATGTCCTTTGCAGGGACATAGATGAAGCTGGAAACCATAATTCTCAGCAAACTAACACAGGAACAAAAAACCAAACACCACATGTTCTCACTCATAATTGGGGGTTGAACAATGAGAACACATTGACACAGGAAGGGGAACATCACACACGAGGGCCTGTCGGGTGGTGGGAGGCCAGGAGAGGGATAGCATTAGGAGAAATACTTAATGTAGATGATGGGTTAATGGGTGCAGCAAACCACCATGGCACGTGTATACCTATGTAACAAACCTGCACGTTCTGCACATGTATCCCAGAACTTAAAGTATCATTTAAAAAAAGAGAGAGAGAATTATGGGAGCTACAAGATGAGATTTGGGTGGGGACACAGAACCAAACCATATCATTCTGCCCCTGGCCCCTCCCAAATCTCATGTCTTCAGATTCCAAAACCAATCTTGCCTTCCTGACAGTCCCCCAAAGTCTTAAGTCATTTCAGCATTAACACATGTGTCCACAAAGTCTCATCTGAGAAAAGGTATGTCCCTTCTGCCCATGAGCCTGTAAAGTCAAAAGCAAGTTAGTTACTCCCTAGATACAATAGGGGTACAGCCATTTGGTAAATACAGCCACTCCAAATTGGAGAAATTGTCCAAAACAAAGGGGCTACAAGCCCCATGCAAGTCCAAAATCCACTGTGGTGGTCAAATCTTAAAGCTCCAAAATGATATCCTTTGACTCAGTGTCTCGCATCTGGGTTACATTGATGCAAAAGGTGGGTTCCCGTTGTCTTAGGCAGCTCTGCCCCTGTGGCTTTCAGGGTATAGCTGCCCTCCTTGCTGCTTTCACAGGCCAGCATTGAGTGTCTGTGGCTTTTCCAGGTTCAAGGTGCAAGCTATTGGTGGATCTGCCATTCTGGGGTCTGGAGGAAGGTGCCCTCTTCTCACAGCTCCACTATGTTAGTGCCCCAGTAGGGACTCTGCATGGGGGCTCCAACCCCACATTTCTTTCTGCACTGCCCTAGCAGAGATTCTCCATGAGGGCCCCTCCTCTGCAGCAAACTTCTATCTGGGCATCCAGGCATTTTCATACATCCTCTGAAATATAGACAAAGGTTCCCAAACCTCAGTTTTTGACTTCTGTGTACCTGCAATCTCAACACCACGTGGAAGCTGCCAAGGCTTGGGGCTTCCACCCTCTGAAGCAACAGCCCAAACTGTACCTTGGCCCCTTTTAGTCACAGCTGGAGTGGCTAGGATTCAGGGCATCAAGTCCCTATATTGCATACAGCAGAGGGACCCTGGGCCTGGCCCATGAAACCAATTTTTCCTCCTAAACCTCCAGGCCAGTGATGGAAGGGGCTACTGCAAAGATCTCTGACATGCCCTGGAGACACTGTCCCCATTGTCTTGGAGATTAACGTTTGGCTCCTCGTTACTTATGCAAATTTCTGAAGCCAGCCTGAATTTCTCCACAGAAACTGGGATTTTCTTTTCTATCACATTGTCAGGCTGCAAATTTTCTGAACTGTTATGTTCTGTTTCCTATTTAAAAGTGAATGCCTATAACAGCACGAAGGTCACCTCTTGAATGCTTTTCTGCTTAGAAATTTCTTCCATCAGATACCCTAAATCATCTCTTTCAAGTTCAAAGCTCCACAAATCTCTAGGGCAGGGGCAAAATGCTGCCAGTCTCTTTGCTAAAACATAACAAGAGTCACCTTTGCTCCAGTTCCCAACAAGTTCTTCATCTCCATCTGAGACCACCTCAGCTGGGATTTCATTGTCCATATCATTATCAGCATTTTGTCACAGCCATTCAACTAGTCTCTAGTGAGTTCAAAACTTTCCCACATTTTCCTGTCTTCTTCTGAGCCCTCCAAACTGTTCCAACCTCTGTGTCTTATCCACTTCCAAAGTCACTTCCACATTTTTGGGTATCTTCAGCAATGCCCCACTCTACTAGTACCAATTTACTGTATCAGTCTGTTTTCATGCTGCTGATAAAGACATACCTGAGACTAGGAAGAAAAAGAGGTTTAATGGACTTACAGTTCCACATGGCTGCAGAGGCCTCACGATCATGGTGGAAGGCAAGGAGGAGCAAGTCATGTCTTACATGAATGATGGCAGGCAAAAAAATAAATTGTGCAGGGAAACTTCTGTTTATAAAACCATCAGATCTCATGAGACTTATTCACTATCATGAGAACAACATGAGAAAGACCCACATGGTTCAATTATCTCCCACTGGGTCGCTCCCACAATATGTGGGAATTATGGGAACTACAAGATAAGATTTGTGTGGGGACACAGTGCCAAACCATACCAAACTCCCACACAGTAATAGTGGCAGACTTTAACAACCCACTGAAAATATTAGACAGATCATTGGGAAAGAAAATTAACAAAGATATTCAGGACCTGAACTCAGCACTGCATCGAAAGGACCTGATTGATATATACATATATATGTGTGTATATATATATATATATATATACACACACATGCATATATATATACACACACACACACACATTTATATAGATATATAAATAATATTTATATATAAATTTATATATATATTTGACTGGAGCATTCTGTGTATGTGTATGTGTATATGTATATATACACATACACACACACATACACAGAATGCTCCAGCCAAAAACAACAGAATATACATTTGTGTCAGTGCCACATGTCACTTACTCTAAAACTGATCACATTATCAGAAGCAAAACACTCCCCAGCAAATGCAAAAGATGTGAAATATGTGTGGAATCTCAAACCACAGAGCAATCAAATTTTATATTGAGACTAATAAATTCACTCAAAACCATGCAATTACATGGAAATTAAATAGGCTGTTCCTGAGTGACTTTTAGGTAAATAGTGAAATTAAGGCAAAAATCAAGAAGTTCTCTGAAATTAATAAGAACAAAGATACTACATACCCAAAACTTTTCAACACAGATAAGGGAGTGTTAAGAGGGAAATGTACAGCACTAAATGCCTACATCAAAAATCTAGAAAGATGTTAAATTAACAACCTAATTCACAACTGAACTACTGAAGCAAGAACAAATCAACCCTGAAGCTAGCAGAAGATAAAAAATAACCAAAATCAGAGCTGGAATGAAGGAGAGACATGAAAAACCATTCAAAAGATCAACAATGCCAGGAGTTGCTTTTCTGAAAAAAATAATAAAATAGATAGACATTGAGCTAGACTAATAAAAAAGAAAAGAGAAGATTCAAATAAACACAATCAGAAATGAAAAGGGGAATGTTACCACTGAACCCACAGAAATACAAACAACCATCAGAAAACATTATTAATACTTCTATGCACACAAACTAGCAAACCTAGAAGAGACAAATAAATTTCTGGACACATACACCCTCTCGAGATAGAACCAACAAAAAATTAAATCCCTGATCAGACCAATATCAAATTCCAAAATTGAGGCAGTAGTAGCATACCAACCGAAAAAAAAAAAAAAAGGCCAGAACCAGATACATTCACAGCTGAATTCTACCAGATGTACAAAGAAGAGCTGGTACCATTCCTACTGAAACTATACCAAAGAATTCAGGAGGATGGACTCCTCCCTATGTCGTTCTATAAGGTCAGCATCATCCTGAAAACAAAACCTGGCAGACAAAAAAAAAAAAAAAAAAAAAAAGACTTCAGGCCAACATACTAGAACACTGACGCAAAAATCCTCAATAAAATATTGGCAAACCAAATCCAGCAGCACATCAAAAAGCTTATCCATCACAATCAAGTAGGCTTCATCCCTGGGATGCAAGTTTGGCTCAACATACACAAATCAATAAATGTAATTCATCTCATAAAGAGCACTAATGACAAAAACCACATTATTATCTTAATAGATGCAGAAAAGGCCTTCAGTAAAATTCAACACCCCTTCATGTTAAAAATTCAATAAACTAGGTATTGATGGAACATACCTCAAAATAATAAGAGCCACATATGACAAACCCAGAGCCAATATCATACTAAATGGGTAAAAGCTGGAAGCATTCCCCTTGAAAACAGGCAAAAGACAAAAATGCCCTTTCTCTGCTTTTACACCGTTGGTGGGAATGTAAATAAATTCAACCATTGTGCAAGACAGTGTGGTGATTCCTCAAAGATCTAGAACCAGAAATACCATTTGACCCAGCAATCCCATTACTGAGTATATACCCAAAGGATTGTAAATCATTCTACTACAAAGACACACGCACATGTACGTTTACTGCAGCACTATTTACAATAGCAAAGACTTGGAACCAAAACAAATGCCCATCAATGACAGACTGGATAAAGAAAATGTGGAACATATACACCATGGAATACAATGCAGCCATAAAAAAAGAATGAGCTCATGTCCTTTGCAGGGACATGGATGAAGCAGGAAGCCATCATTCTCAGTAAACTATCGCAAGGACAAAAAACCAAACATCGCATGTTCTCACTGATAGGTGGGAACTGAACGATGAGAACACATGGACACAGGAAGGGGAACATCAGACTCCGGGGACTGTTGTGGGGTGGGGGGAGGGGGGAGGGACAGCATTAGGAGATATACCTAATGTTAAATGACCAGTTAATGGGTGCAGCACACCAACATGGCACATGTATACATATGTAACAAACCTGCACATTGTGCACATGTACCCTAAAACTTAAAGTATAATAATAATAAAATAAAAAAATAAAAAAAATAAAAAATAAAAAAAAACCCAGAAAACAACTTAGGCAATACCATTCAGGACATATGCTCAGGCGAAGATTTCATGATGAAAATGCCAAAAGCAATTGCAACAAAAGCGAAGATAGAAAAATGAAATCTAATTAAACTAAAGAGCTTCTGCACAGCAAAAGAAACTATCAACAGAGTAAACAGACAACCTACAGAATGGGAGAAAAAATTTTGAAACTATGCATTTGACAAAAGCCTAATATCCAGCGTCTATAAGAACTTAAACAAATTTGCAACGAAAAAACCAAACAACCCCATTAAAAAGTGGGCAAAGGACATGAACAGACACTTTTCAAAAGAAGACATACGTCCAACCAACAATCATATGAAAAAAGCAGCCAGGCGCAGTGGCTCAAGCCTGTAATCCCAGCACTTTGGGAGGCCAAGGCGGGTGGATCACAATGTCAGGAGATCAACACCATCCTGGCTAACATGGTGAAACCCTGTCTCTACTAAAAATACAAAAAGTTAGCTTGGCGAGGTGGCAGGTGCCTGTAGTCCCAGCTACTCGGGAGGCTGAGGCAGGAGAATGGTGTGAACCCGGGGAGTGGAGCCTGCAGTGAGCAGAGATCACGCCACTGCACTCCAGCCTGGGCGATAGCAAGACTCTGTCTCAAAAGAAAAGAAAAAAAAGAAAAAAAGCTCAACATCACTGATCATTAGAGAAATGCAAAGCAAGACCACAATGAGAAACCATCTCATACCAGTCAGAATGGCTGTTATTAAAATATCAGAATATAACAGATGCTGGCAAGGTTGTGGCATAAAAGGAATGCTTACACACCGTTCGTGGGAATGTAAATTATTTCAGTCATTGGGGAAGACAGTGTGGTGATTCCTCAAAGACCTAAAGACAAAAATACCATTCAATGTAGCAATCGCATTACTGGGTATACACCCAAAGGAATATAAATCATTTTATTATAAAGACACATGCACGTGTATGTTCATTGCAGCACTATTCACAATAGCAGAGATATGGAATCAACCTAACTGCCCATCAATAACAGAATAAAGAAAATGTGGTACATATGTACCATGGAATACTATGTAGCCATAAGAAATAATGAGATCATATCCTTTGCAGAGATGTGGATGGAACTAAAGGCCATTATCCTTAGCAAACTAACACAGGAAAAGAAAACCAAATACCACATGTTCTCACTTGTAAGTGGGAGCTAAATGATGAGAACACATGGACACGTACAGGGGAACAACAAACACTGGGGCCTTTCAGAAGTTGGAGGGTGGGAAGAAGGAGAGGATTAGGATAAATACCTAATGGGTACTAGGCTTCATAGCTGGGTGATGAAATAATCTGTACAACAAATTCCTATGACATAAATTTACCTATGTAACAAACCTACAGTTGTAAACCTGAACTTAAAATAAAAGTTAAGTACATATACAAAATGAACTATTATTAAGCCATGAAAATGAATGACATCTAGAAGATGGCCGAATAGGAACAGCTCCGGTCTACTGCTCCCAGCGTGAGCGACGCAGAAGATGGGTGATTTCTGCATTTCCATCTGAGGCACCGGGTTCATCTCAATAGGGAGTGCCAAACAGTGGGTGCAGGACAGTGGGTGCAGTGCACCGTGCGTGAGCTGAAGCAGGGCGACGCATTGCCTCACTTGGGAAGCCCAAGGGGTCAGGGAGTTCCCTTTCCTAGTCAAAGAAAGGGGTGACAGACAGCACCCGGAAAATCGGGTCACTCCCACCCTGATACAGCGTTTTTCCAATGGGCTTAAAAAACGGCACACCAGGAGATTATATACCGCACCTGGCTCAGAGGGTCCTATGCCGACGGAGTCTTGCTGATTGCTAGCACAGCAGTCTGAGATTAAACTGCAAGGCGGCAGCGAGGCTGGGGGAGGGACGCCTGCAATTGCCCAGGCTTGCTTAGGTAAACAAAGCACCCAGGAAGCTCGAACTGGGTGGAGCCCACCACAGCTCTAGGAGGCCTGCCTGCCTCTGTAGGCTCTACCTCTGGGGGCAGTGCACAGACAAACAAAAAGTCAGCAGGAACCTCCGTAGACTTAAATGTCCCTGTCTGACACCTTTGAAGAGAGTAGTGGTTGTCCCAGCATGCAGCTGGAGATCTGAGAACCAGAAGACTGCCTCCTAAAGTGGGACCCTGACCCCTGAGCAGCCTAACTGGGAGGCACCCCTCAATAGGGATAGACTGACACATCACTCGGCCGGGTACTCCTCTGAGACAAAACTTCCAGAGGAATGATCAGACAGCTGAAGTTGCGGTTCACAAAAATCCGCTGTTCTACAGTCACCACTGCTGACGCCTAGCCAAACAGGGTCTGGAGTGGACCTCTAGCAAACTCCAACAGACCTGCAGCTGAGGGTCCTGTCTGGTAGAAGGAAAACTAACAAACAAAAAGGACACCCACACCAAAAACCCATCTGTACATCACCATCATCAAAACCGAAGGTAGAGAAAACTACAAAGATGGGGAGAAAACAGCAGAAAAACTGGAAACTCTAAAAACCAGAGCACCTCTCCTCCTCCAGAGGAACACAGCTCCTCAACAGCAACGGAACAAAGCTGGACAGAGAATGACTTTGACGAATTGAGAGAAGAAGGCTTCAGACGATCAAACTACTCCAAGCTACAGGAGGAAATTCAAACCAATGGCAAAGAAGTTTAAAACTATGAAAACAAAATTAGATGAATGTTTAACTAAAATAACCAATGCACAGAAGTGCTTAAAGGAGCTGATGGAGCTGAAAGCCAAGTATCGAGAACCACATGAAGACTGCAGAAGCCTCAGTAGCCGATGCAATCAACTGGAAGAAAGGGTATCAGTGATGGAAGATGAAATGAATGAAATGAAGCAAGAAGGGAAGTTCAGAGAAAAAAGAATAAAAAGAAACGAACAAAGCATCCAAGAAATATGGGACTATGTGAAAAAACCAAACGTACACCTGAAAGTGATGGGGACAATGGAACCAAGTTGGAAAACACTCTGCAAGATATTATCCAGGAGAACTTCCCCAATATAGCAAGGCAGGCCAACATTCAGATTCAGAAAATATAGAGAATGCCACAAAGATATTCCTCAAGAAGAGCAACTCCAGAAAACATAATTCTCAGATTCACCAAAGTTGAAATGAAGGAAAAAATGTTAAGGGCAGCCAGAGACAAAGGACGGGTTACCCACCATGGGAAGCCCATCAGACTAACAGCTGCTCTCTCGGCAGAAACTCTACAAACCAGAAGAGAGTGGGGGCCGATATTCAAAATTCTAAAAGAAAAGAATTTTTACACCAGAATTTCATATCGAGCCAAACTAAGCTTCATAAGTGAAGGAGAAATAACATACTTTACAGACAAGCAAATGCTGACTGATTTTGTCACCACCAGGCCTGCCCTAAAAGAGCTCCTGAAGGAAGCACTAAACATGGAAAGGAACAACCGGTACCAGCCACTGCAAAAACATGCCAAATTGTAAAGACCATCAAGGCTAGGAAGAAACTGCATCAACTAATGAGCAAAATAACCAGCTAACATCATAATGACAGGATCAAATTCACACATAACAATATTAATGTTAAATGTAAGTGGGCTAAATGCTCCAATTAAAAGACACAGACTGGCAAATTGGATAAGGAGTCAAGACCTTTCAGTGTGCTGTATTCAGGAAACCCATCTCACGTGCAGAGACACACATAGACTCAAAATAAAGGGATGGAGGAAGATCTATCAAGCAAATGGAAAACAAAAAAAAGCAGGGGTTGCAATCCTAGTCTCTGATAAAATAGACTTTAAACCAACAAAGATCAAACGAGACAAAGAAGGCCGTTACATAATGGTAAAGGGATCAATTCAATTAGAAGAGCTAATGATCCTAAATATATATGCACCCAATACAGGAGCACCCAGATTCATAAAGCAAGTCCTGAGTGACCTACAAAGAGGTCTTAGATTCCAATACAATAAGAATGGGAGATTTTAACATCCCACTGTCAACATTACACAGATCAACAAGAGAGAAAGTTAACAAGGATACCCAGGAATTCAACTCAGCTCCACACCAAGCGGACCTAATAGACATCTACAGAACTCTCTACCCCAAATCAACAGAATATACATTTCTTCAGCACCACACCAAACCTACTCCAAAATTGACCACATGGTTGGAAGTAAAGCTCTCCTCAGCAAATGTAAAAGAACAGAAATTATAACAAACTGTCTCTCAGAACACAGTGCAATCAAACTAGAACTCAGGATTAACAAACTCACTCAAAACCACTCAACTACATGGAAATTGAACAACCTGCTCCTGAATGACTACTGGGTACATAATTAAATGAAGGCAGAAATAAAGATGTTCTTTGAAACCAACAAGAACAAAGACACAACATACCAGAATCTCTGGGACACATTCAAAGCAGTGTGTAGAGGGAAATGTATAGCACTAAATGCCCACAAGAGAAAGCAGGAAAGATCCAAAATTGACACCCTAACATCACAATTAAAAGAACTAGAAAAGCAAGAGCAAACACATTCAAAAGCTAGCAGAAGGCAAGAAATAACTAACATCAGAGCAGAACTGAAGAAAATACAGACACAAAAAACCCTTCAAAAAATTAATGAATCCAGGAGCTGGTTTTTTGAAAAGATCAACAAAATTCATAGACTGCTAGCAAGACTAATAAAGAAGAAAAGAGAGAAGAAACAAATAGATGCAATAAAAAATGACAAAGGGGATATCGCCACCGATCCCACAGAAATACAATTTACATCAGAGAATACTACAAACACCTCTATGCAAATAAATTAGAAAATCTAGAAGAAATGGATAAATTCCTCAACAAATACACCCTCCCAAGACTAAACCAGGAAAAAGTTGAATCTCTGAATAGAACAATAACAGGTTCTGAAATTGTGGCAATCATCAATAGCTTACCAACCAAAAAGAGTCCAGGACCTGATGGATTCACAGCTGAATTCTACCAGAGGTACAAGGAGGAACTGGTACCCTTCCTTCTGAAACTATTCCAATCAATAGAAAAAGAGGGAGTCCTCCCTAACACATTTTATGAGGCCAGCATCGTCTTGATACCAAAGCCTGGCAGAGACACAACCAAAAAAGAGAATTTCAGACCAATATCCTTGATGAACATTGATGCAAAAATCCTCAATAAAATACTGGCAAACCGAATCCAGCAGCACATCAAAAAGCTTATCCACCATGATCAAGTGGGCTTCATCCCTGGGATGCAAGGCTGGTTCAACACATGCAAATCAATAAGTGTAATCCAGCATATAAACAGAACCAAAAACAAAAACCACATGATTATCTCAATAGATGCAGAAAAGGCCTTTGACAAAATTCAACAACTCTTCATGCTAAAAGCTCTCAATAAATTAGGTATCCATGGGATGTATCTCAAAATAATAAGAGCTATATATGACAAACCCACAGCCAATATCATACTGAATGGGCAAAAACTGGAAGCATTCCCTTTGAAAGCTGGCACAAGACAGGGATGCCCTCTCTCACCACTCCTATTCAACATAGTGTTGTAAGTTCTAGCCAGGGCAATCAGGCAGGAGAAGGAAATAAAGGGTATTCAATTAGGAAAAGAGGAAGTCAAGTTCTCCCTGTTTGCAGATGACATGATTGTATATCTAGAAAAACCCATTGTCTCAGCCCAAAATCTCCTCAAGCTGATAAGCAACTTCAGCAAAGTCTCAGGATACAAAATCAATGTACAAAAATCACAAGCATTCTTGTATACCAATAACAGCCAAACAGACAGCCAAATCATGAGTGAACTCCCATTGACAATTGCTTCAAAGAGAATAAAATACCTAGGAATCCAACTTACAAGGGATGTGAAGGACCTCTTCAAGGAGAACTACAAACCACTGCTCAATGAAATAAAAGAGGATACAAACAAATACAACAACATTCCATGCTCATGGGATGGAATAATCAATATCATGAAAATGGCCATACTTCCCAAGGTAATTGATAGATTCAATGCCATCCCCATCAAGTTACCAATGACTTTCTTCACAAAATTGGAAAAAAATACTTTAAAGTTCATATGGAACCAAAAAAGAGCCCACATCGCCAAGTCAATCCTAACCCAAAAGAACAAAGCTGGAGGCATGACGCTACCTCACTGCAAACTATACTACAAGGCTACAGTAACCAAAACAGCATGGTACTGGTACCAAAACAGAGACATAGATCAGTGGAACAGAACAGAGCCCTCAGAAATAATGCCACATATCTACAACTATCTGATCTTTGACAAACCTGAGAAAAACAAGAAATGGGGAAAGGATTCCCTATTTAATAAATGGTGCTGGGAAAACTGGCTAGCCATATGTAGAAAGCTAAAACTGGATCCCTTCCTTACACCTTATACAAAAATTAATTCAAGATGGATTAAAGACTTACATGTTAGACCTAAAACCATAAAACCCCTAGGAGAAAACCTAGGCAATACTATTCAGGACATAGGTATGGGCAAGGACTTCATATCTAAAACATCAAAAGCAACGGCAACAAAAGCAAAAATTGACAAATGGTATCTAATTCAACTAAAGAGCTTCTGCACAGCAAAAGAAACTACCATCAGAGTGCACAGGCCACCTACAAAATGGGAGAAAATTTTTGCAACCTACTCATCTGACAAAGGGCTAATATCCAAAATCTACAATGAACTGAAACCAATTTACAAGAAAAAAAACAAACAACCCCATCAAAAGGTGGGCGAAGGACATGTACAGACACTTCTCAAAAGAAGACATTTATGCAGCCAAAAAACACATGAAAAAATGCTCATCATCACTGGCCATCAGAGAAATGCAAATCAAAACCACAATGAGATACCATCTCACACCAGTTAGAAAGGCAATCATTAAAAAGTCAGGAAACAACAGGTGCTGGAGAGGATGTGGAGAAATAGGAACAATTTTACACTGTTGGTGAGACTGTAAACTAGTTCAACCATTGTGGAAGTCAGTGTGGCAATTCCTCAGGGATCTAGAACTAGAAATACCATTTGACCCAGCCATCCCATTACTGGGTATATACCCCAAGGACTATAAATCATTCTGCTATAAAGACACATGCACACGTATGTTTATTGCGGCACTATTCACAATAGCAAAGACTTGGAACCAACCCAAATGTCCAACAGCAATAGACCGGATTAAGAAAATGTGGCACATATACACCATAGAATACTATGCAGCCATAAAAAATGATGAGTTCATGTCCTTTGTAGGGACATGGATGAAACTGGAAACCATCATTCTCAGTAAACTATCACAAGGACAAAAAACCAAACACCACATGTTCTCAGTCATACGTTGGAATTCAACAATGAGAACACATGGACACAGGAAGGGGAACATCACACTCCGAGGACTGTTGTGGGGTGGGGGAGGGGAGAGGGACAGCATTAGGAGATATACCTAATGTTAAATGATGAGTTAATGGGTGCAGCATGCCAACGTGGCACTTGGATACATATATAGCAAACCTGCACATTGTGCACATGTACCCTAAAACTTAAAGTATAATAATAATAATAATAATAATAATAAAAGAAAATGAATGAGATCTAGTCATTTGCAACAACATGGATGGAACTGGAGGTCATTATGTTAAGTTAAATGAGCCAGGCACAGAAAGACCAACTTCGTATGCTCTCACTTATTTGTGGGATCTAAAATCAATGGAGTTGTACGGTGGAGATGGGGAGTAAAAGGTTATTTAGCAGAGGCTAGGAAAGGCAGTGGTTCTGGTGAGGGGATTTGATGATGTTTAATGGGTGTAAAATTATAGTCTGAAAGAATGAATAAGACCTACTATTTGGTAGCACGACAGGGTGACTATAATCAATAATTACTTTAGTGTACATTTTTAAATATGTAAAAGAGTATAATTGGATTGTTTGTAACACAAAAGACAAATGGTTAAGAGGTTGAATACCCCATTCTCCATGATGTGATTATTATGCATCACACCTATATCAAAACATTTCATGTACCCCATAAATGTATATACCTACTATGTACCCACAAAAATTACAAATTAAAATTTTGTATAAAAAATATGATATAGCTGGTTGGTCATAAACACAGGTAAAACCACTTTGGTATTCCACTGGCATGTGAAGTAAGAGGCAGTCTTGTGAGACTGAGCACTTAACCTGTGATATCTGACATTATCTCCAGGTTGACAGTGTTAGAATTGAATTGAATTGATGTGTGTGCCGGTGTCTGCTGGACAACTGATTGCTTGGTGTGTGGAGAGAAATTCCTACACATCTGGTATCATAAATGTGTGTTAAGTGTGTGAGAGTAGAAAAAACCCTGGCTTTTCCTATTTCTAATAGAATATTTAGCAGATTCTGCTAAGTTGAGATGTATAGGGAGAGTCTAAAGTAATCAGTAAGAAACTAACAAAAAATGTAGTAAAAAATAGAATAAATTGTAACATTATAAAATATGCACTTAATGCAAAAGAAAGTAGACAAAAGGGAACAGAGGAACAAGAAAGGCACAACATATGCAGAAAAGAAAAAGTAAAATTGCAGACACAAATCCAACTATATTAATAATAATATTAAATGTGAATGGATTAAGCAATCCAATCAAAAGTTAGAGATTGCAAGAATGGATGAAATAATATCCAACTGTGTCTTATCTAAGGAGAGATACTTTAGGTTCAAAGATAAAAGTGGATAGAAAGTAAAATGATGGAAAAATGTGTATTATACAAAGATAAACCATAAGAAAACTGGAGAGACTATACTATTATCAGCCAAAGTAGGCTTTAAACAAAACATGTTAATAGAGATGAAGAGGTACATTTTATAATGATACTCAATGGTGAGAGTCTGAATTGTTTTCTCTAAGACCTGTAACAGTACAAGCCTGTTTGCTTTCACCAATTTTATTAAACATTGTAATGGGAGTTCTAACTACAGCAATTAGAAAAGAAATAGAAAGCATCCAAATTGGAAAGGAAGAAGTAAAACTATCTCTATATGCTAATGACATGATCTTATATGTGGAAAATCCTAAAGAATACACACACCTAAAAAAAAATAGTTAAAGCTAATAAATGAATTCAGCAAAATTGCAGGATACAAAATGAACACACGAAACCACACTACATCTATACCAGCAATAACAAAATGAAATGAAGAAAACAATTCCATTTACAATAGCATCAAAAAGAAGAAAATATTTAGGAATAAATTTAACAAAAGAGGTGCAAGGCTTGTACACTGAAAACAATAAAACATTATTGAAATAAATTAAAGACCTAAATAAAAAGGCATTCCATGTTTATAGACTGAAAGACTTACTATTAAGATGTCAATACTACCCAAAATGACTTAGAGATTCAATGCAATCCCCATCAAAATCAAATGACCCATTTTGTAGAAGTTGAAACGTTAATCCTAAAATTAATAATGAATTTCAAGGCCCAAATAGCCAAAACAATCCTGATAAAGAAAAACTAAGTAGGAGGACTCACAGCCCCTGATTTAAAAACTTACTACAAAACTACAGCAATCAAAACTGGCATAACAATAGACACATAGAGCAATAAAATAGAATTGAGAATCCAGCAAGAAACCCTTACATTTGTGGACAACTGATTCTTGACAAGGGTGCCAAGACAACTTAATGGATAATGAATGGTCTTTTCAACAACTGGTGCTGGGACAACTAAATAACCAAAGGCAAAAGAGTAAAGTCACCTTCTTTCCTTATATCATACATGAAAATTAACTGAAATAGATCAAATATTACATGATTCCATTTATACCAAATGTTCAGAATAGCCAAATCCATAAAGACAGCAAATTAGTAGGTTAAGAGTAATTTACATTGGTATACTCTGCCTGCCCTCACTCCAAGAATGGTTCAAAATAAGTTGTACCCTGCAGTGCAGTTCACAGAAATAGGAACCATTGTGTACACTCAGACTTACCATGAGAAAGAGATGGTACATAACAGTATACAATGGAACATTTCAGTAAAATCATGACAATATGACTAGTTTTGTCTTCATATGTTAATGGGCTGAATTGTGTCCCTGCCCAAAATTCCTATGTTGAAGTCCTAACTCCCAGTACTTCAGAATGTGACTATATTTGGTATATTTGGAAATAGGGCCTTTAAAGAGGCAATTTAGTAAAAATGAGGCCTTTTAGGACGGGCCCTAATCCAATCTGACTGGTGTCCTTATATGAAGAGAAAATTTGGATATACAAAGAAAAACCAGAGTCACATACACAGAGGAAAGATACTGTAAGGACAAGCAAGAAGGTGGGTACCTGCAAGCCAAAGAGAGATATCAGAAGACACTAAGCTTGTCAACACCTTAATATTGGACTTCTAGCCTCCAGAACTATGAGAAAATAAATTTCTGTTGTTAAAGCCACCCAGTCTGTGTTAAAGCCATCAGTTACCATCTTACTTGGAACCTGGAAATAAAGGAATCCTGGTCCCTTGTGATGACACCTGTCCCTAAGAACATCTGCTAAGTGGTCAAGAGCCAATTATGTTGGGTAAGGTATAATAACTCTTACTGACTTGTAGAATGAAACAGAACTGTACTACTACCATTGCACGATATAGTATAACATTAGCATTGCTGGTAAGGTTCCATTACCTTATGTTAGTAAGTCATATAATACAGATAATGGTAATTATATGTATTGTGAAATTTAATTAAAGCCTCCTCAGGATCTGATATCAGTGAAAAATTATTGGCTTGAAGAAGAACTAGATCTAGTTAACCACCACCTAATTAATATGCTAAATAACTAGGTAAGTTTATCATAAAGCACAAATATCATTAGACCAAGGGAAGAAACAATCAAATTACTACAAAAATATGAAGAAAATATGAAGATTATACAATGGCTTTATTGGTGAATTAATTGCTTCTTCAAGTCTATATCTTGCACCAGCTCCTCCAAATGTTGGACATTCTCATGCTAACATTATTATCTATTATAAAATACGATAATTTTCCTCTAAGAGAGCCTGAGCCTAGGGCCAGGAAGGCAGACTGTACAGGAAACAGTTGACTCAGCAGGTCTGAGTTGCTCAAATTTGTACATTTTCAGAAGGGTCTATTGTCATGAATGGTCCTTGTCCAGCCGCTGGGAATTGAGGTCTTGGAATGTTCTAACCAATAAGATTGTTTTGCATACTTGGAACTTTTACCCACAGTGTACCAATTTGTCTACATAGTCTGAGGGCCACTGCTTGCCCAGCATGTGGAAGACAGAGCACAGACCAGCCTGATGTAGCCCACACCTGCTTTTCCCCTCCACCAGCTTAACACAAAACGCAGAAACTTTTGGGAGCTCTATGGTCCCACCATTGCCTGTGACACCAAAGTACTTTCCCTGGGTAATGTAAAGCAAGCACAAATCCCACCACTACCACCACAGCTGGTGCTCTCTTGCAATCGCCATCTCTTGGCTGGAGGCCAACCAATATAGTCCACTGCAGCATCTCCAGGTAGAATAACAGTGTCTAGAAAGGAAAAAACTTGTGTGTGACCTCAGCTATCACCACTGCCTGCAGCACCCTGGCTAACCAGGAGGTCCTGAGTCTGTCCACATGACCAGATCATTACTACTGTAACTGGCATTACATAAAGCCATCATACTAAGGCTATTTATAACTGAGGAATCTCAAAGAGTTGACATCACTCCCCTGTCACCCCCATCAGTGCTGGTGTTGGTACCCACTGCTAGGAGACTTGAAGACAGGCCATATCACTGGATCCCCTGCAGACATTCTCCAGCATCAGCCTGGAATGTGCCAGCTCCACTGGGCAGCTAGACCCAGAGAAGCAGCAGCATTCACAGTAGTCTGGCTCTCAGGGACTCCTACTCCTAGGGGAAGTGGCAGCGTACCACATCGAAGTAGCACCCTTGTAGGACAAAAAAAAAAAAAAAAAATCCAGATGGAAGGCCTTGCATTCCAGAAATTTCTACTTGTGGAAAGTTTCCTTCAGCAGAGGCAGAGGTAAGGTGCTGGGCTCAGCAGGGAAAGTCTGTGGCTCTACCTTAACAGGCAGGCAGCCCTGGTGCTTGTGAAGGGTCTTGGAGAAGGAGACTTCTTTTCCCACTCGTCCACCATTGAAGACAAAGCTTGGACTTCCACCATGGGAGCTCAGCATGGGTGCATCTGTAGACAGCTTTTCTGGAACACTTTAAGGTGACTGTATCCCCACAGAAGTAGTGCCCTCCAGGTTCAGGCTTACATGAGGAGTAGAGTCACAATACTTCTCTACTGGGACTATCAATATTCTTTCAGATAAAAAGAGGTACCTGTCTGATCTGAATAGCTGAAACACTGAGTCAGGAGTGTGACTGGCAATGGGACTGCTTTCTGGCTAGCCTGACAGGGGAGCTGACATGGCTCCCACCCTTCCCCCTGATAAGACCTTAGTGCATTACACTGAGAGCTCCTCCAGCCACTGTTTTCAAGGCTGGGACCTCTTCCCACCATGGGGTATTCTATTTATCCACCTGTTTTAGCCACAGCCAGTTTCTATCTGGGGACACCCCTCTACTGAACTGAAGCGTAAACTATTCAACCCAATAAATAAAATACAGAAGAAAAATAAATACATAAAAAAGTGCAGACTACAGGAGAAAGAGATAAGTTTCAAAAGATACCTCTGCCACTCCAACCCCACAGGAAACAGTGAACTTACTCATATACTAAGCACACTGCTACTAAAACAAGCATCTGGGGAAGTTAACATACAAAGACTCTCTATAACCAAGGAACTCATACAGAGTCTTCAGCCTTGGAAGCACCAAGAACTGAATAGGCTACAATAAACTGTAAACATTAAACTCAAATCCTTAAGGGGGGAAAGAAATGTTTAAAACACAGTTTAATAAAAAATCAATTCAAGAATAATTAGAAAAAATAGTCTAGCCAAATGAGAAGGAACCAAAAAGTAATTTTGGCAATGTGGCAAAATAGAGTTCTATAACACCCTCAAAAATTCACACTAACTCTCCAAGAATGGATCCAAACCAAGAAGAAATCATTGAAAAACCAGATAAAAAATTCAAAAGGTTGATTGTTAAGCTACTTAAGGAGATACAAAAGAAATATAAAAACCAATATGAAGAAATGTTAAAAAAATTCAGAATATGATGAAAAATTTTCTAAAAGATGGACATTTTAAAGAAAAAACAATCAGAACTTTTGAAAATGAATTACACATTTAGGGAATTACAAAATGTAGTGGAAAGTTTTAAGAATACACAAGACCTGGTAGAAGAATGAATTTCACAGTTCAAAGACAAGGCTTTTGAATTAACTCAATCAGACAATTTTTTTAAATATCAAAATAAATGAACAAAGTCTCCAAAAAACATGGGATTGTGTAAAAGGGCCAAACCTAAAAAGGAATGGTGTTCCTGAGGGAGAAGAGAAAGCAAAAAGTTTGGAAAACTTATTTTAGGGAATAATTGAGGAAAAGCTCCCGGACCTTCATAGAGATTTAGATATCCAAATACAAGAAGCCTGAGAGAAATCCTGAGAGATTCATTGCTAAAAGGATATCACCAAAGCAAATACTCATTAGGATTTCTAAACTCAAAGAGAAGTGAGATAAAAGCATCAGGTAACCTAAGAAGGAAAACCTATCAGACTAACAGCAGGCTTCTAAGCAGAAACTTTACAAGCCAGAAGGGAATGGGGTCCTATCTTTAGCCTCCTTAAACAGAATGACTGTCAGTCAAGAATTTTGTATCCAGCAAAACTAAGTTTCATAAATGGAAGATGTCTTTTTCTGACAAATGCTGAGAGAATTTATCACTACCAGACCAGCTCTACAAGAAATGCTAAAATTAGTTATAAATCTTGAAACAAAAGGTCAATATCCAACAGAATAGAACCTCTTGAAAGCATAAAACTCACAGGGCCTATGAAACAATAACACAATGAAGAAAACAAAGTATAGGTATCAACTAATATGATGAACAGAACAGCACCTCACACTCCAACATTAACCTTGAATATAAATGGCTTAAATGCTCCACTTAAAAGATACAGATTGGCAGAATAGAGTTTAAAAATCACAAACCAAATGTATGCTATCTTCGAGAGACTTGCCTAATATGTAAGGACTCATATAGACTCAAGGTACAAGGGATAGAATATATACTAAATGCAAAAGGAAACCAAAAGAGAGCAGGAGTATCTACTCTTGTATCAGATTAAAAAAACTTTAAAGCAACAACAATAAAAAAATACAAAGAAAGTCATGATGGAAATGATAAAGGGATCGATCCCACAAAAAAAATCACAATCCTAAATATACATGCACCTAACTCTGGAGCTCCTAGATTCATAAAACAATTACTACTAGCCTAAGAAAAGACATAGACAGCAACACAATAATAGTGGGGAACTTCAGCACTCCACTGACAGCACTGGACAGATCCCCAAGGCAGAAAGTCAACAAAGAAACACTGAATTTAAGCTGCACTCCAGAACAAATGGACCTAACAGATATTTACAGAACTTCTACCCAAGAACAATAGAATATACTTTCTTTTCATCAGCACATAAAACATTGTCCAAAATAGAGCATATAATAGGCCAAAAGTCTCAAAACATTTTAATAAATTGAAATGATACCCAGTAACTTTTCAGACCACAGTGGAATAAAACTAGCAATCCACTCTGAAAGGAACCCTCAAAACTACACAAATACATGAAAATTAAACAATCTGCTCCTGACTGACTTTTGGGTTAACAATGGAATCAAGATGGAAATTTAAACATTATTCAAAATGATTAATAATAATGACAAAAGTTATCAAAATCCCTGAGTTACAGCAAAAGCAGTGCTAAGAGGAAAGTCTACAGTACTAAATGCCTACATTAAAAAGTCTAAAACATCACAAATTGACAACCTAAGGTCACACCTCAAGGAACTAGAAAAACAAGAACAAACCAAACTAAAATCTAGCAGAAGAAAAGAAATAACAAAGATCAGAACACAACTAAATGACACTGAAACAAAAATAAAATGAAATCAAAAAGATCAATGAAACAAAAACTTGATTATTTGGAAAGATTAAAAAAAATTGACAGTGCATTAGGTAGACTAACCAAGAAAAGAAGAGAGAAGATTCAAATAAGCTCAATTAGAAATGAAAATGGAGACATTAAAACTGACACCAAAGAAATACAAAAGATAATTTGAAACTACTGTGAAAACCTCTATGCACACAAACTAGAAAATCTAGAGGAAATGAATAAATTCCTTGAAACATATGGCCTTCCTAGATTAAATCAGGAAGAAATATATACCCTGAACAGACCATTAACAAGCAGTGAGACTGAATCAGTAAGTTAAAAATTGCCAAAAATAAAGCCCAGTTCCAGATGATTCACAGCTGAATTATACCAGACATTCAAAGAAGAATTGGTACCAATCCTACTGAAACTATTACAAAAGATTAACAGGGAAACTTCCCTAACTCATTTGATGAAACCAGTATCACCCTGATACAAAAACCAGTAAAGGACATAAAAACAACAAAAAAAATGACAGACCAATATCCCTGATGAACACAGATGCAAACAACCTCACAAAAATACTAGCAAACCGAATCCAACAGCACCTCAAAAAAGATAATACACTATGATAAAGTGGGTTTCATCCTAGGGATACAGGAATGGTTTAACACAAGTCAGTCAATAAATGTGATACATCACATAAACAGAATTAAAACAAAAACCATGTGATCATCTTAATAGATTCAGAGAAAGCATTCAATAAAACTCAGCATAGCTTTAAGATAAAAATCCTTAACAAACTAAGTATAGAAGGGACATACCTCAAAATAATAAAAGCCATATATGACAAACCCACAGACTTTATCATAGTAAATCAGGAAAAGTTGAAAGCATTCCTACTGAGAACTGCAACAAGTCAAAGATGGCCATTTTCACTACTTCTATTTAACATAGTACTGGAAGTCATAGCCAGAGCAATCAGGCAAGAGAAAGAAATAAAGGGTATTCAAATTGGAAAAGAAGGAGTGAAAGTATTGCTGTTTGCCAGTGATAGGATTTTAAACGTAGAAACCCCTGAAGACTCCTCCAAAAGAGAACTATATTTGATAAACGAACTCAGTAAAGTCTCAAGTTACAAAATCAGTATACACAAATCAGTAGCCCTGCTATAACCAATGACCAAGCTGAGAAGGAAATCAGGGACTCAATCCCTGTTACAATAGCTACAAAAAAAAAAAAAAAAAAACCTAGGAATATACTTAACCAATGAAGTAAAAGATCTCTACAATGACAACTACAAAAGTACTAAAAGAAATCGTAGATGACACAAATGAAAACACATCCCATGCTCGTGGATTGAAAGAATCAATATAGTGGAAATGAGAATACAGCTCAAAGCAATATACAGATTCAATGTAATTCCTATCAAAATACCAACTTTTTTTTAGAGACTTAAAAAGTTAATCCTAAAATTCATAGGGAACCACAAAAGAGTACAAATAGCCAAAGCAATCCTAAGCAAAAATAGCCAATCTGGAGCCATAACATTACCTGACTTCAAATTATACTACAAGACTACAGTTACCAAAACATCACAGTACTGGCATAAAAGTAGATACACAAATGGAATAGAATAGAGAACCCAGAAATAAAGCCAAACACCTACAACCTACTGATCTCCAACAAAGCATACAAAAACATAAATTGAGAAAAAGACACTCTATTTAATAAATCATGCTGGGTAAACCGGATATCCACATGTAGAAGAATGACACTGGATCCCTGTATCTCACCTTTTATAAAAGTCAACTCAAGATGGATCAAATACTTAAATCTAAGGCATGAAAACATTAAAATTCTAGTAGAAAACCTACGAAAAGTTCTTCTGGACATTGGCCCAGGCAAATAATTTATGAATATGTGCCAAGACCAGCTCAGTCGGGGAGACCCTAACCCAGCAGCGCTACAGGAATTAAAGACACACACACAGAAATATAGATTGTGGAGTGGGAAATCAGGGGTCTCACAGCCTTCAGAGCTGAGAGCCTTGAACAGAGATTTACCCACATATTTATTGACAGCAAGCCAGTGATAGGCATTGTTTCTATAGATTATAAATTAACTAAAAGTATTCCTTATGGGAAATAAAGGGATGGGCCGAGGTAAAGGGATGGGCTCTGGCTAGTTATCTGCAGCATGAACATGTCCTTAAGGCACAGATTGCTCATGCTATTGTTTGTGGTTTAAGAACGCCTTAAGTGGTTTTCCACCCTGGGTGGGCCAGGTGTTCCTTGCCCTCATTCCGGTAAACCTACAGCCTTCCAGCGTGGGTGTCAGGCCATCACAAGCACGTCACAGTGCTGCAGAGATTTTGTTTATGGCCAGTTTTGGGGCCAGTTTATGGCCAGATTTTGGGGCCTGTTCCCAACTTGTCCCCCTTCTTTGTTTTGCAATGCAATAAAAGCAAAGGCAGCTTTGTCACGGTGAGCTACTTCTCACAGGAGTCAGGATCCGCATCTGCAGACTATATAAAGACAAACAACACAGATTAAAAGCACAGTCATCATTGAAATCACAGAGCTTCTAAGTGTTTTTATCCATTTTAATGGGTTACTAGCTGCTAATCTGTCTGCAGCTCCTTCGAGCACTCCAGTTCTGGCATTAAGGTCAGGTGTGCCTGGGATGCTTTAAATATTTTTTTCTTTTTTTGCAATATCCAAAGACAAGTTTGCAGAGTGTCCTTCTAGATGCTTTTTTATTCTTTCCCAAATTTTGATCTTATTAAGAGCTATTAATAGTTTCCACAAATCCTTATGTTTAGCTCCTACAATGGGCCATATCATTTGAGGTTGAGATGCCACTATACTGCCATGGTTCCAGATAATAGGAACTCTTGCCATATGTCTTACCATTTGTACCATCTGACCATTTTGTTCAGACCAGTTGAACAGTGTGGCTGTGACATGCAGACTGAGAGGTGCAATTCAAGCTAAACATCCCCGTAGGGGACCAATCAATAGTGATTCCGTAGGAATCATTGTGCAGCACCTCTGCCTGTTCTGCAATGCAATCTTCCTAAAAAAGTACGTTCATATTTTCTGGCCAGTTTCAATTTTGTTTACAAATAGATTTTTGAGGGCGGTATGCCTCAATTATAGGAGCAGATTTATTATGGTAAATATTGAGACCAGAAAGCATGTGTAACTGTGTCATAAAGTGATTATATCCAGGCATTATTGCCAGCCAAGATTTACAAATATGCCCAATAAGTATAATTGATCTCTGTGTCAGCCCTTGTTGAAGGAATACTCACGGCAATGGTGATCACTGCTATCATAGCTACCATTAAATTACTCATTGTGACTGGTTGTCCCGCTTTCCTCAGGTTTTCTTCCACCATCTGTGACAGCTTCTTGATCTGTCCCCAGGTGGATGGCTGTGTTCGATGGGTGTTGCTCATGACAGTTGGGGTCCTCCTCAGCATCAGTCTTGACACGACTGCAACTGGGGGGTCCTCAGGATCCTCCCAGAGTCTCTTCCTCAGCATCTGGCTCATGATACGGTTTCAGGTGTCTTGATGGTATCCAAATCGGTGTTGATTTTGGCCAGGAGAAACACAAGCATAATCTCTACCCCAAGTTATTATTTTACCTATTTCTCAACTTTTTGGTATTGGATATCTCCACCAAACCAGTTGTTCTGCTTCTGTCTTTGCAGCTGGTTTCTGTAGATGCTGTTCAGCTGCTGATAACATCTGGTCTTTAGGCAGTCTCGAAAAATTTAAAGCTGGGCCCCGAGCCCACAGGGTTGTGCGGATGGTAGGGATGCCGACCCTACGGAGGAGCAGATGGCAGAAACAGAGAGAAACGATGAGGAGCTGTTCGAGTGCCAGGAACTGCTCAAGTGCCCGGTGCAGGTGGGGGCCCCCGAGAAGGAGGAGGAGGATGCAGGCCTGGTGGCTAAAGCCGAGGCCGTGGCTGCTGGCTGGATGCTCGATTTCCTCTGCTTCTCTCTTTGCGGAGCTTTCCGCGACAGCCACCCCAAGGACTTCTGCCGGACCCGCAACAGCACAGAGGCTATTATTCATGGACTATGCAGTCTAACAGCTTACCAGTTGAGAATGATACACATATGTCAGTTTTCGACAAGAATTGCAGCAGGAGAAACCCTTGATGCACAGTTTGAAAATTATGAACGAATTACATCCTTGGAATCAGCCCTGATGTTGTCGGGTTCAATTGAAAAGGAACACGACAAACTTCACGAAGAAATACAGAATTTAATTAAAATTCAGGCTACAGCTGTTTGTATGGAAAATGGCAACTTTACAGAAGCAGAAGAAGTCTTTGAAAGAATATTTGGTGATCCAAATTCTTATATGCCTCTCAAAAGCAAATTGCTTATGATAATCTCTCAGAAAGATACATTTCATTCCTTTTTTCAACACTTCAGCTATAACCACATGATGGAGAAAATTAAGACTTATGTGAATTATGTACTAAATGACAAATCATCAACCTTTCGAATGAAGGCAGCAGCAAAAGTAGTAGAAAGTAAAAGAACAAGAACAATAACTTCTCAAGATAAACCTAATGACAATGATGTTGAAACGGAAACTGAAGCTAATTTAGATACAAGAAAAAGGTCTCACAAGAATCTTTTCTTATCTAAGTTGCAACATGGAATCCAGCAACAACACCTTAATAAGAAAGAAAGAAGAGTAGGAACTCTTCAAAGTACAAAAAGAAAAAAGAAAGCAGAAGAGCCACTGAAAACAGAATACCTGTTTCAAAGAGTCAACCAGTAACTCCTGAAACACATCGAGCTAGAAAAAGACAGGCATGGCTTTGGGAAGAAGACAAGAATTTGAGATCTGGCGTGAGGAAACATGGAGAGGGAAACTGGTCTAAAATACTATTGCATTATAAATTCAACAACCGGACAAGTGTCATGTTAAAAGACAGATGGAGGACCACGAAGAAACTAAAACTGATTTGCTCAGACAGCAAAGACTGATTGTTTGTAAAAGCTTGATGAAAGGACAGTTAAGTATTTTGATCACTGCATTTTGTTTGAAACTTGTGTCATCGATGTATTTTAAAACTTTTGTTTAAAGCATTACAGTATTTTTCTGTGACCATCAATTAATATGAGGGTTTGTGCCATAAGAGTTAAAGCATATGCTATCATTGTATCCTTTAAGAAACTTATTTTGATAAAATGTAAATTTGTTGAACCTTGCCACATTTAGTATCCCCACCCCAAATCCTGTTCCAATGAAAAAATTAAAACCTGATACAAAAAAAAAAATTCAGTTAACCTATTTTGTGTCTGCAGGCTGACCTCAACCCTATAACATAACCCTTTAAAATGAATTTTTTTTTAAGACAGAGTTTCTCTCTGTCACCCAGGCTGGAGTGCAATGGCGCAATTTCAGCTCACTGCAACCTCTGCCTCCCGGGTTCAAGAGATTCTCCTGCCTCAGCCTCCTGAGTAGCTGGGATTACAGGCAAACACCACCACGCCCAGCTAATTTTTGTATTTTTAGTAGAGGCGGGGTTTCACCATGCTGGTCAGGATGGTCTCAAACTCCTGACTTCATGATCCACCCACCTCGGCCTCCCAAAGTGCTGAGATTACAGACGTGAGCCACTGCGTCCTGCCTAAAATGAATTTTCTAGATGATTGAATAACAGTAGTCCTTTGATAGGAGATAATGACTTGGTTTATGGCCTTAATATACTACATAATTACTTAAGATGTTTATTAATGGAATGATAAATGTACAGAGTAACCTATAAGCATGACATACTTTTGTTTTCAGTAGTTTCATGTAAAGAAAAAAACTTGAAAATAGTAATACCTGGGGACCCATGGGAATAATAGACACTGGGGAGGTAGGGTGGGAAGCAGGAGCAAGAGCTGAAAAAGTACCTACTGGGGACTCTGCTCACTCCCTGGGTGACAGGCTCATCCATACCCCAAACCTCAACATCACACAGTATACCCAGCTAACAGACCTGCCCATGTGTTCCCTGAATCTAAAATAAAAATCGAAATAATTTTTTTTAAAAGACAATAGTATTACCCATGGGACAAAATTTGTACTGTTAGCAAAAATCATTTTGTGTCTCATTTAGAAACAATTTGACTTTTGTTCCAGTGTTTAAACTTTGATAAAAATGGTTTTGAATAGATCTTTATAACCTGCTGCCATAAATACAAGATTCTCTGATACCTTCATTTAACATATCAATATTGGGCCTAAAACAGTATTCTGTAAAACTTAAATTGGTATTAACTATGATCATCTTCATGTCTATGATAGATAATAAACAAGGTCATACATACCTTACTAAACAATTTTGGTTTTTCACCAACATTTTATTCTTTAAAAGATTTAGACTAACAGAATTATTTAGCATTTCGAGTTGTGTGCTTTATTTAGCAAGTGAGTAAAAATATGGGAATATTGAAGTATTTGCATAAAAAATCAAATGGTAGTGTTTTGTAATCTCTATTGTATTTCCTATTAAGATTTCATATATTACTTTCCCATTGTTCCTGAATTTGCTGTCCTGTATATAAACAGAAACATGGATGAGTTAAAAAAAAAAAAAATTAAAGCTAATAATATTAGATTCAATTATATATGGGCTGTACTGTAATCCCTGTTTCTCCCTCTTTTTTGTTTTTGTCATCAGTTGTTCATCTGCATGAAATCATAACTGAGCATTGTAATAAATCTCTTCCCCATAAATTTATAGGTACAGAAGTTATAATTGGTTGAATAGTCCCAGGTTGTTCGTCGGGCCCTTCACAAGGCAAAATATAACTACTTGGATATACTTCAGGGGCTTTACCAACTCCAACTATGTTAAATTGAGCGGGTTGAACTGGCCAAGTGGATGGCCAGTGCTGTAGAGAAATAATTGAAATGTCTGCTCCTGTATCTACCAAACCTTTAAATTTCTTTCCCTTAATAGTTATTTCACATGTAGGATGTTTATCAGTAATTTGATTCACCCAGTAAGCTGCTTTGCCTTATTTATTTGTGCTTCCAAATCCTCCTGTTAGTTTAATTTCACTTTTCCCCATTCCCACATATGGCACAATCAGGAGCTGTGCTATGTGCTCTGCTGGCTCTGCTTTCCAGGGAACAGAAGTAGATATAACAATTTGAATTTCCCCATTGTAATCTGAATCAATGACTTCTGTTTGTATTTGTACCCCTTTTAAATTTAAACTAGACCTTCCTAGAAGTAATCCTGTCGTGCCCGCCAGCAAGGGTCCACAGACCCCTGTTGGAACTTTTTGTGGGAGTTCCCCAGGCAGAAGGCTCACAGCTTTTGTGCAGCATAAATCTACTGCAGCACTACTGGCTGTGGTGGGGGACAGACATTGTACAGAGGGGAGGGAATGGCATGAGCTGGAAATGCCTCGGTTTGGAATGGGGCCAGGGACAGGCCCCTCAAGGGTTTCCCGAATTTAAAAGGAAAAGGCTCAAATGTAGCTATAATATTTATCTGTTGATCTGGGGGGTGTATTCTAACAGGGAACTGCCAAGCCTCTAAATCACCCTCTCATCCAGCTTGCTGAATTCCTGCCTGAATAGAACTGAGAGCAGTCGCTCAAAGTGCTGCTCGAACAGTCACTGGGGCAACTACTTTTCACCCAGTATCCTCTGGAAAAGAAAGATCTGGAGGGCCAAGCCACTCTTTTTCTTCAAAATAAGGAGGGGGTGCAGAAGGGTAGGGATGAACCTCTCCCTCCTTTGCCGCTATAGCTTTAGCTGGCAAACAAACCTACTCTGTCACCTCTTCTGTTACTCGTTACACTTTCCTTCCTCCTCGTCATTAGTGTGAAAAAGTTCCAAGGTGGAACAAACCAGAGCCCACACTTGTCCCATTGTTACCCTGATGCTTCCAAGCTCCCCTTCTTACTCATCATGGGGATTGCTTTAAGAGTACTCGGGTGTCCTCCAGCTTAGTTCCACATTCTTCAACCGTTGATCCGGCAACCCTTCAACCTGGGTTCAAGCCCCATGTATGGGCACCACTTGCCGAGACCAGCTCAGTTGGGGAGACCCTAACCTAGCAGCGCTAAAGGAATTAAAGACACACACACAGAAATACAGATTGTGGAGTGGGAAATCAGGGGTCTCACAGCCTTCAGAGCTGAGAGCCTTGAACAGAGATTTACTCACATATTTACTGACAGCAAGCCAGTGATAAGCATTGTTTCTATAGATTATAAATTAACTAAAAGTATTCCTTATGGGAAATAAAGGGATGGGCCGAGGTAAAGGGATGGGCTCTGGCTAGTTATCTGCAGCATGAACATGTCCTTAAGGCACAGATTGCTCATGCTATTGTTTGTGGTTTAAGAACGCCTTAGGTGGTTTCCCGCCCTGGGTGGGCCAGGTGTTCCTTGCCCTCATTCTGGTAAACCGACAACCTTCCAGCGTGGGTGTCAAGGTCATCATGAGCATGTCACAGTGCTGCAGAGATTTTGTTTATGGCCAGTTTTGACGCCACATTATGGCCAGATTTTGGGGCCTGTTCCCAAAAAATATGACCTCAAAAGCAAGTGCAACAAAAACAAAAACAAATAAATGGGACCTAATTAAACTAAAAAGTTTCTGCACAGCAAAAGTAATAATCAGAGTAAACAGACAATAATAGAATGAAAGAAAATATTTGCAAACTATGCATCCAACAAAGGTCCAATATCCAGAATATACAAGGAACTCAAACAAATCAGCAAAAAAAAAAAAAACTCCCATCAAAAAGTGGGCAAATGACATGAATAGACATTTCTCAAAAGAAGATATACAAATGGCCAAAAAACATGAAAAAATACTCAACATCACTAATCATCAGGAAAATGCAAGTTAAAACCACAATCTGATACCACCTTATCCCTACAAGAAAGGCCATTATTAAAAAGTCAAAAAATAAGAGATGTTGATGTGGATGTGGTGAAGAGGGAATGCTTAACACTGCTGGTGACAATGTAAATTAGTACAACCTCTATGGAAAATAGTATGGAGAATTCTTAAAGAACTAAAAGTAGTAGATCTACCATTCAATGAAGTGATCCCACTACTGCATATCTACCCAAAGAAAAAGAAGTAATTATATTAAAAATACACTTGTATGCATATGTTTATTGTAGTACAATTCACAATTGCAAAACTATGGAACCAACCTAAATGTTTATCCACTAATGAGTGGATCAAGAAAATGTAGTAGGCTAGGTGCAGTGGCTCATGTCTGTAATCTCAGCACTTTTGAAGGCCAAGGTGGGAGGATCACTTGAGTCCAGGAGTTCAAGACTAGCCTAGGCAACATAGTGAGACCTCATCTCTACTAAAATTCCAAAAAAAAAAAATTATCCAGGTGTGAGGTGCATGCTACTCCAGGGACTGAGATGATCACTTTGTGGGGGATAGCGACTACAGTGAGGCCTGATCATGCCACTGCACTCCAGCCTGCGCAACAGAGTGAGACCCTGTCTCAAAAAAAAAATGTGGTACATATACAACACCATGGAATACTACTCAGCCATAAAAAAGAATGAATAATGTTGGTTGCAGCAACTTGAACGGAGCCAGAGGCCATTATTCTAAGTGAAATAACTCAGGAATAGAAAACCAAAACTATATGTTCTCAGTTATAAGTGGGAGCTAAGCTATGGGTATGCAAAGGCATACACACTGGAATAATGGACTTTGGAGACTGAGAAGGGGGAGGGTGGAAGGGGAGTAAGGGATTAAAAAACTACATATTGAGTACAATGCACACTACTCGAATGACGGGTTTACTAAAATCTCAGACTTCAACACTATACAATCTATCTATGTAACCAACAATGACTTGTACACCAAAATATATTTTAAAAAAAATTAAAAAAAAAAAACATAGTCTGTGAAATAATGTGACTTATGGGGAACACCTGCTTTCTTTCTGGTGGTCTGTTTTAGTAACTGCAATCAACCATGCAGGCACTGTGTGCGTATGTGACCAAACCCCACTAAAAAAACTTGAATCTTAGGCTCAAATGAACTCTCATGTAGACCACACTTCACATGTGTTCCTATAAATTGTAGATAAAGGAATTAAGTGAATCCTGTACAATTCTACTGGAAAAAGACTCTTGGAAGCTTGCACCTGCCTGGTTTCCTCCAGACTGTGCCACATGTGCCTATTCCCTGTGCTGATATTGCCTTGCATCTTTTTGCTGTAATAAGCTATAACCATGAATATAATGACTTCTGGGTACTATGAGTCCTAGAGTTGGTCTTGGGGATCACCAAAACAGGTACAACAGAAAGTAATCTAAATAACATAAAAGAAGGCAGTAATAGAAATAAAAGACATATAGAAAACAGCAAAATGGCAGATGTAAATCCTACCTAGGCAGTAATTATATTAAATATAAATGGAAGAATAACAGCAGATTTATCATCAAAGAAATCCAACAAAGACAGTGAAGAAACATTTTTAAAGTACTGAAAGAAAAAATGCTGCCAACCTAGGATTCTATAACAGTGAAATGTCTCTCAAAAGTATAGGTGAACTTTTGCAACTTTTCAGACACACAAAAGCTGAAATAATTCATTACTGGGAGATGTGCACTACAAGAAATAGGAAGTCCTTCAGGTATAAGAAAAATAATACCTAACGGAAATCTAAATCTACACAAACAGAAAACACCAAAAGTGGTAAATATGTAGGTAAATAAAAAAGACATTTTGAGATCTAGCAAGATGGCTGAATAGGAACAGTTTTGGTCTGCAGCTCCCAGCCAGTCCAACACAGAAGGTGGGTGATTTCTGCATTTCCAACTGAGGTATCCAGTTCATCTCATTGGGACTGTTCAGACAGTGGGTACAGCCCATGGGGGGCAAGCAGAAGCAGGGTGGAGTGCTGCCTCACCCAGGAAGTGCAAGGGGCCAGGGACCTTCCCTCAAGGGAAGCCGTGAGGGATTGTGCTATCTGGCCCAGATACTACACTTTTCCCACAGTTTTTGCAACCCGCAAACAAGGAGATTCCCTCGTGTGCCCACACCACCAGGGGTTTCAAGCACAAAACTGGACAGCTGTTTGGGCAGACACCGAGCTAGCTGCAGGAGTTTTCTTTTATACCCCAGTGGAACCTGGAACCCCAGTGAGACAGAACCATTCACTCCCCTGGAAAGGGGGCTGAAGCCAGGGAGCCAAGTGGTCTTGCTCAGTGGGTCCCACCCCCATGGAGCGCAGCAAGCTAAAACCCACAGACTTGAAATTCTCACTGCCAGGGCAGCAATCTGAACTCAACCTGGAATGCTTCAGCTTGGTGAGGGGAGGGGCGTTTATCATTACTGAGGCTTGAATGGGCTGTTTTCTCTCACAGTGTAAACGAAGCTGCCAGGAAGTTCAGAATGGGTGGAAGCCACCACAGCACTGCAAACCCACTGCGGCCAGACTGCCTCTCTAGATTCCTCCTCACTGGGCACAGCATGTCTACAAGAAAGGCAGCAGCCCCAGTCAGGGGCTTATAGATAAAATTCCCATCTCCCTGGGACAGAACACCTGGCGGAAGGAGTGGCTGTTGGCACAGGTTCGGCAGACTAAATGTTCCTGCTTGCCAGTTCTGAAGAGAACCGTGGATCTCCCAGCACAGCACTCAAGCTCTGCTAAGGAATAGACTGCCCCTCAAGTGGGCCCCGGACCCCCATGCCTCCTGACTGGGAGATAACTCCCAGCAGGAGTCTAGAGACACCTCACACAGGAGCACTCTGACTGGCATCTGGCAGATGCCCCACTGGGATAAAGCTTCCAGAAAAAAAAAGCAGGCAACAATCTTTGCTGTTCTGCAGCCTCTGCTGGCGACACACAGGAAAACAGGGTATGGAGTGGACCTCCAGCAAAATGCAGCAGACCTGCAGAAGAGGGACCTGACTGTTAGAAGGAAAACTAACAAACAGAAAGGGACAGCATCAAAATCAACAAAAAGGACACCCATGCAAAAACCTCATCTAAAGGTCATCAGTATCAAAGATCAAAGGTACACAAATCCAACAAGATGAGAATAAAACAGTGCAGGGGGGTGGAGCCAAGATGGCCAAATAGGAACCGCTCCAGTCTAGAGCTCCCAGCATAAGCGACGCAGAAGACGGGTGATTTCTGCATTTCCAACTGAGGTACCGGGCTCATCTCACAGGGGAGTGTCGGAAAGTGGGTGCAGGACACTGGGAGCAGTGCAAGCAGCATGAGGTGAAGCAGGGCAAGGCATCGCCTCACCCGGGAAGCGCAAGGGGTCAGTAAATTTCCTTTCCTAGTCAAAGAAAGGGGTGACAGACGGCACCTGGAAAATCGGGTCACTCCCACCCTAATACTGTACTTTTCCAACAGTCTTAGCAAATGGCACACCAGGAAATTATATCCCACGCCTGACTCGGAGGGTCCTATGCCCACAGAGCCTCCTTCATTGCTAGCACAGCAGTCTGAGATCAAACAGCAAGGCAGCAGGGAGGCTGGGGGAGGGGTGCCCGCCATTGCAGAGGCTTGAGTGGGTAAACAAAGCGGCCGGGAAGCTCGAACTTGGTGAAGCCCACCACAGCTCAAGGAGGCCTGCGTGCCTCTGTAGACTCCACCTCTGGGGGCAGGGAACAGCCAAACAAAAGGCAGCAGAATCCTCTGCAGACTTAAATGTCCCTGTCTGACAGCTTTGAAGAGAGTAGTGGTTCTCCCAGCATGCAGCTGGAGATCTGAGAACAGGCAGACTGCCTCTTCAAGTGGGTCCCTGACCCCCAAGTAGCCTAACTGGGAGGCATCCCCCAGTAGGGGCAGACTGACACCTCACAGGGCCAGGTACTCCTCTGAGACAAAACTTCCAGAGGAACAATCAGGCAGCAACATTTCCTGCTCACCAGTATCTGCTGTTCTGCAGCCTCCACTCTTGATACCCAGGAAAACAGGGTCTCGAGTGGACTTCCAGCAAACTCCAACAGACCTGCAGCTAAGGGTCCTGACTGTTAGAAGGAAAACTAACAGAAAGGACGTCTACACCAAAACCCCATCTGTACATGACCATCATCAAAGACCAAAAGTAGATAAAGCCACAAAGATGGGGGAAAAACAGAGCAGACAAACTGGAAACTCTAAACGTCAGAGCGCCTCTCTAGCTCCAAAGCAACACAGCTCCTCACCAGCAACAGAACAAAGCTGGACGGAGAACGACTTTGATGAGTTGAGAGAAGAAGGCTTCAGACAATCAAACTACCCCAATCTAAAGAAGGAAGTTAGAACCCATGGCAAAGAAGTTAAAAAATTTGAAAAAAAAATTAGACAAATGGCAAACTAGAATAACCAATGCAGAGAAGTCCTTAAAGGACCTGATGGAGCTGAAAACCAAGGCAAGAGAACTACATGACGAATAGACAAGCCTCAGTAGCCGATTCGATAAACTGGAAGAAAGGGTATCAGTCATGGAAGACCAAATGAATGAAATGAAGGGAGAAGAGAAGTTTAGAAAAAAAAGAATAAAAAGAAATGAACAAAGCCTCCAAGAAATATGGGACTATGGAAGGTGGAGTCAAGATGGCCGAATGGGAACAGCTCCGGTCTACGGCTCCCAGCATTAGCGACACAGAAGACGGGTGATTTCCCCATTTCCATTTGAGGTACTGGGTTCATCTCACTATGGAGTGCCAAACAGTGGGTGCAGGACAGTCGGTGCACTGCACTGTGTGTGAGCTGAGGCAAGGCGAGGCATTGCATCACTCGGGAAGAGCAAGGGGTCAGGGAGTTCCCTTTCCTAGTCAAAGAAAGGGGTAACAGATGGCACCTGGAAAATCGGGTCAGTCCCACCCTAATACTGCGCTTTTCCAATGGGCTCGGAAAACGGCACACCAGGAGATTGTGTCCTGCACCTGCCTCAGAGGGTCCTATGCCCATGGAGTCTCCCTAATTGCTAGCACAGCAGTCTGAGATCAAACTGCAAGGTGGCAGCGAGGCTGGGGGAGGGGCGCCCACCATTACTCAGGCTTGCTTAGGTAAACAAAGCAGCCAAGAAGCTCAAACTGGGTGGAGCCCACCACAATTCAAGGAGGCCTGCCTGCCTCTGTAGGCTCCACCTCTGGGGGCAGGGCACAGACAAACAAAAAGTCAGCAGGAACCTCTGCAGACTTAAATATCCCTGTCTGACAGCTTTGAAGAGAGTAGTGGTTCTCCCAGCACGAAGCTGGAGATCTGAGAACGGGCAAACTGCCTCCTAAAGTGGGTCACTCACCCCCGAGCAGCCTAACTGGGAGGCACCCCCCAGCAGGGACAGACTGACACCTCACTCGGCCAGGCACTCCTCTGAGACAAAACTTTCAGAGGAACTATCAGACAGCTGAATTTGTGGTCTCACGAAAATCCGCTGTTCTGCAGCCACCGCTGCTGACACCCAGCCAAACAGGATCTGGAGTGGACCTCTAGCAAACTCCAACAGACCTGCAGCTGAGGGTCCTGTCTGGTAGAAGGAAAACTAACAAACAGAAAGGACATCCACACCAAAAACCCATCCACACCAAAAACCCATCTGTACATCACCATCATCAAAGACCAAAAGTAGATAAAACCACAAAGATGGTGAAGAAACAGAGCAGAAAAACTGGAAACTCTAAAAAGCAGAGCACCTCTCCTCCTCCAAAGGAACGCAGTTCCTCACCAGCAACGGAACAAAGCTGGATGGAGGATGACTTTGACGAGTTGAGAGAAGAAGGCGTCAGATGATCAAACTACTCTGAGCTACGGGAGGAAATTCAAAACAATAGCAAAGAAGTTAAAAACTTTGAAAAAAAATTAGACGAATGGATAACTACAATAACCAATGCAGAGAAGGGCTTAAAGTAGCTGATGGAGCTGAAAGCTAAGTTTCGAGAACTATGTGAAGATTGCAGAAGCCTCGGTAGCCGATGCGATCAACTGCAAGAAAGTGTATCAGTGATGGAAGATGAAATGAATGAAATGAAGCGAGAAGGGAAGTTTAGAGAAAAAAGAATAAAAAGAAATGAACAAAGCCTCCAAGAAATTCGGGACTATGTGAAAAGACCAACCCTACGTCTGATTGGTGTACCTGAAAGTGACGGGGAGAATGGAACCAAGTTGGAAAACACTCTGCAGGATATTATCCAGGAGAACTTCCTCAATCTAGCAAGGCAGGCCAACATTCAGATTCAGGAAATACAGAGAATGCCACAGAGATACTCCTCGAGAAGAGCAACTCCAAGACACATAATTGCCAGATTCACCAAAGTTGAAATGAAGGAAAAAATGTTAAGGGCGGCCAGAGAGAATGGACGGGTTACCCACAAAGGGAAGCCCATCAGACTAACAGCTGATCTCTCCGCAGAAGCTCTACAAGCCAGAAGAGAGTGGGGGCCGATATTCAACATTTTTAAAGAAAAGAATTTTCAACCCAGAATTTCATGTCCAGCCAAACTAAGCTTCATAAGTGAAGGAGAAATAAAATACTTTACAGACAAGCAAATGTTCAGTGATTTTGTCACCACCAGGCCTGCCCTAAAAGAGCTCCTGAAGGAAGCACTAAACATGGAAAGGAACAACCAGTACCAGCCACTGCAAAATCATGCCAAATTGTAAAGACCATCAAGGCTAGGAAGAAACTGCATCAACTAACGAGCAAAATAAGCAGCTAACATCATAATGACAGGATCAAATTCACACATAACAATATTAACCTTAAATGTAAATGGACTAAATGCTCCAAGTAAAAGACACAGACTGGCAAATTTGATAAAGAGTCCAGAGCCATCAGTGTGCTGTATTCAGGAAACCCATCTCACGTGCAGACACACACACAAACATAGACTCAAAATAAAGGGATGGAGGAAGATCTACCAAGCAAATGGAAAACAAAAAAAGGCAGAGGTTGCAATTCTAGTATCTGATAAAACAGACTTTAAACCAACAAAGATCAAAAGAGACAAAGAAGGCCATTACATAATGGTAAAGGGATCAATTCAACAAGGAGAGCTTACTACTCTAAATATATATGCACCCAATACAGGAGCACTCAAATTCATAATGCAAGTCCTTAGAGACCTACAAAGAGACTTAGACTCCCACACAATAATAGTGGGAGACTTTAACACCCCACCGTCAACATTAGACAAATCAATGAGACAGAAGGTTAACAAGGATACCCAGCAATTGAACTCAGCTCTGCATCAAGCGGACCTAATAGACATCTACAGAACTCTCCACCCCAAAACCAACACAATATGCATTCTTTTCAGGACCACACCACACCTACTCCAAAACTGACCACATAGTCGAAAGTAAAGCACTCCTCAGCAAATGTAAAAGAACAGAAATTATAACAAACTGTCTCTCAGACCACAGTGCAATCAAACTAGAACTCAGGATTAACAAACTCACTCAAAACCGCTCAACTACATGGAAACTGAACAACCTGCTCCTGAATGACTACTGGGTACATAATGAAATGAAGGCAGAAATGAACATGTTCTTTGAAACCAACGAGAACAAAGACACAACATACCAGCATCTCTGGGACACGTTCAAAGCAGTGTGTAGAGGGAAATTTATAGCACTAAATGCTCACAAGAGAAAGCAGGAAAGATCTAAAATTGACAACTTAACATCGCAATTAAAAGAACTAGACAAGCAAGAGCAAACACATTCAAAAGCTAGTAGAAGGCAAGAAATAACTAAGATCAGAGCAGAACTGAAGGAAACAGAGACCAAAAAAACCCTTCAAAAAATTAATGAATCCAGGAGCTGGTTTTTTGAAAAGATCAATAAAATTGACAGACCACTAGCAAGACTAATAAAGAAGAAAAGAGAGAAGAATCAAATAGATGCAATAAAAAATGATAAAGGGGATATTACCACTGATCCAACAGAAATGCAAACTACCATCAGAGAATACTAGAAAAATATCTATGCAAATAAACTAGAAAACCTAGAAGAAATGGATAAATTCCTCGACACATACATCCACTCAAGACTCAACCAGGAAGAAGTTGAATCTCTGAATAGACCAATAACAGGCTCTGAAATTGTGGCAATAATGAATAGCTTACCTACCAAAAAACGTCCAGTACCAGAAGGATTCACAGCCGAATTCTACCAGAGGTACAAAGAGGAGCTGGTACCATTCTTTCTGAAACTATTCCAATTAATAGAAAAAGAGGGAATCCTCCCTACCTCATTTTGTGACGCCAGCATCATCCTGATACCAAATGCTGGCAGAGACAAAACAAAAAAAGAGAATTTTAGACCAATATCCTTGATGAACATCAATGCAAAAATCCTCAATAAAATACTGGCAAACCAAATCCAGCAGCACATCAAAAAGCTTATCCACCATGATCAAGTGGGCTTCATCCCTGGGATGCAAGGCTGGTTCAACATACGCAAATCAATAAATGTAATCCAGCATTTAAACAGAACCAAAGACAAAAACCACATGATTATCTCAATAGATGCAGAAAAGGCCTGTGACAAAATTCAACAACGCTTCATGCTAAAAACTCTCAATAAATTGGGTATTAATGGAACATATCTCAAAAGAATAAGTGCTGTCTTTAACAAACCCACAGCCAATATCATACTGAATGGGCAAAAACTGGAAACATTCCCTTCGAAAACTGGCACAAGACAGGGATGCCCTCTCTCACCACTCCTATTCAACATAGTGTTGGAAGTTCTGCCCAGGGCAATCAGGCAGGAGAAGGAAATAAAGGGTATTCAGTTAGGAAAAAAGGAAGTCAAATTGTCCCTGTTTGCAGATGACATGATTGTATATCTAGAAAACCCCACTGTCTCAGCCCCAAATCTCCTTAATCTAATAAGCAACTACAGCCAAGTCTCAGAATACAAAATCAATGTACAAAAATCACAAGCATTCTTGTACACCAATCACATAAAAACACAGAGCCAAATCATGAGTGAACTCCCATTCACAATTACTTCAAAGAGAATAAAATACCTAGGAATCCAACTTACAAGGGATGTGAAGGACCTCTTCAAGGAGAACTACAAATCACTGCTCAATGAAATAAAAGAGGATACAAACAAATGGAAGAACATTCCATGCTCATGGATAGGAAAAATCAATACTGTGAAAATGGCCATATTGCTCAAGGTAATTTGTAGATTCAATGCCATCCCCATCAAGCTACCAACGACTATCTTCACAGAACTGGAAAAAACTACTTTAAAGTTCATATGGAACCAAAAAAGAGCCCACATTGCCAAGTCAATCCAAAGCCAAAAGAACAAAGCTGGAGGCATCAGGCTACCTGACCTCAAACTATACTACAAGGCTACAGTAACCAAAACAGCATGGTACTGGTACCAAAACAGGGATACAGACCAATGGAACAGAACAGAGCCCACAGTAATAACGCTGCATATCTACAACTATCTGACCTTTGACACACCTGACAAAAACAAGCAATGGAGAAAGAATTCCCTATTTAATAAATGGTGCTGGGAAAACAGGCTAGCCATATGTAGAAAGCTGAAACTGGATCCCTTCCTTACACTTTATACAAAAATTAATTCAAGATGGATTAAAGACTTACATGATAGACCTAAAACCATAAAAACCATAGAAGAAAACCTAGGGAACAGCATTCAGGACATAGGCATGGGCAAAGACTTCATGTCTAAAATACCAAAAGCAATGGCAACAAAAGCCAAAATTGACAAATGGGATCTAATTCAACTAAAGAGCTTCTGCACAGCAAGAGAAACCAGCATCAGGGTGAACAGGCAACCTACACAATGGGAGAAAATTTTTGCAATCTACTCATCTGACAAAGGGCTAATATCCAGAATCTACAATCAACTCAAACAAATTTACAAGAAAAAAACAAACAACCCCATCAAAATGTGGGCAAATGATATGAACAGACACTTCTCAAAAGAAGACATTTATGCAGCCAAAAAACACATGAAAAAATGCTCATCATCACTGGCCATCAGAGAAATGCAAATCAAAACCACAATGAGATACCATCTCACACCAGTTAGAATGGCCATCATTAAAAAGTCAGGAAACAACTGGTGCTGGAGAGGATGTGGAGAAATAGGAACACTTTTACACTGTTGATGGGACTGTAAACTAGTTCAACCATTGTGGAAGTCAGTGTGGCGATTCCTCAGGGATCTAGAACTAGAAATACCATTTGACCCAGCCATCCCATTACTGGGTATATACCCAAAGGATTATAAATCATGCTGCTATAAAGACACATGCACACGTATGTTTATAGAGGCACTTTTCACAATAGCAAAGAGTTGGAAGCAACCCAAATGTCCAACAACGATAGACTGGATTAAGAAAATGTGGCACATATACACCATGGAATACTATGCAGCCATAAAAAAGGATGAGTTCATGTCCTTTGTAGGGACATGGATGAAACGAAATCATCATTCTCAGCAAACTATCACAAGGACAAAAAACCAAACACTGCATGTTCTCACTCATAGGTGGGAATTGAACAATGAGAATACAGGGACACAGGAAGGGGAACATCACACACCGGGGCCTGTTGTGGGGTGGGGGTAGGGGGGAGGTATAGCATTAGGAGATATACCTAATGCTGATTGATGAGTTAATGGGTGCAGCACACCAACATGGCACATGTATACATACGTAACAAACCTGCACATTGTGCACATGTACCCTAAAACTTAAAGTATAATAATAATAAAATTTAAAAAAAGAAGAGAGAAGAATCAAATAGACACAATAAAAAAAGATAAAGGGGATATCACCACTGACACCACAGAAAAACACACTACCATCAGAGAACACTATAAACATCTGTACACAAATAAACTAGAAAATCTAGAAAAAATGGAAAAATTCCTGGACACATACACCCTCCAAAGACTAAACCAAGAAGTCAAATCCCTGAATATACCAATAACAAGTTCTGAAAATGAGGGAGTAATTAATAGCCTACCAACGGAAAAAAAAGCCCAGGACCAGATGGATTCACAGCCAAATTCTACCAGCATTACAAAGAAGAGCTGCTACCATTACTTCTGCAACTATTCCAAACAATAGACAAAGAGGGACTCCTCCCTAACTCATTTTATGAGGCCAGCATCATCCTGATACCAAAGCCTGGCAGAGACACACACACAAAAAAGAAAATTTCAGGCGAATATCCCTGAAGAACACCGATGCAAAAATCCTCAATAAAATACTGACAAACCAAATCCAGTATCACATCAAAAAGCTTACCCACCACGATCAAGTTGGCATCATCCCTGGGATGCAAGGCTGGTTCAACACACACCAATCAATAAACATAATCCATCCAGTAAACAAAACCAACGACAAAAACCACATGATTATCTCAATAGATGCAGAAAAGGACTTCAATAAAATTCAACACACCTTCATGTTGAAAACACTCAATAAACTAGGTATTGATAGAACATATCTCAAAATAATAGGAGCTATTTATGACAAACCCACAGCCAATATCATACTGAATGGGCAAAAGCTGGAAGCATTCTCTTTGAAAACTGGCACAAGACGAGGATGCTCTATCTCACCATTCCTATTCAACATAGTATTGGAAGTTCCGGCCAGGGCAATCAGGCAAGAGAAAGAAAGAAAGAGTATTCAAATAGGAACAGAGGAAGTCAAATTCTTTGTTTGCAGATGACATGACTGTATATTTAGAAAATCCCATTGTCTCAGCCCAAAATCTCCTTAAGCTGATAAGCAACTTCAGCAAAGTCTCAGGATACAAAATCAATGTGCAAAAATCACAAGCATTCCTATACACCAATAATAGACAGAGAGCCAAATCATGAGTGAACTCCCATTCACAGTTGCTACAAAGAGAATAAAATACCTAGGAATACAACTTAAAGGGACGTAGAGGACTTCCTCAAGGAGACCTACAAACCACTGCTCATGGAAATAAGAGAGGACACAAACAAATGGAAGAACATTCCATGCTCATGGATAGGAGGAACCAATATCATGAAAACGGCCATACTACCCAAAGTAATTTATAGATTCAATGCTATCCCCTTCAAGCTACCAATGACTTTCTTCACAGAATTAGAAAAAACTAAATTTCGTATGGAACCAATAAAGGACCTGTATAGCAAGACAATCCTAACCAAAAAGAACAAAGCTGGAAGCATCACCCTACCTAACTTCAAACTATGTTACAAGGCTACAGTAACCAAAACAGCATGGTACTGGTACCAAAACAGATATATAGACCAATGGAACAGAACAGAGACTTCAGAAACAATACCACACAACTACAACCATCAGATCTTTGACAAACTGACAAAAATAAGCAATGGGGAATGGATTCCCTATTTAATAAATGGTGTTAGGAAAACTGGCTAGCCATATGCAGAAAACTGAAACTGGACCCGTTCCTTACACCTTATACAAAAATTAACTCAAGATGGATCAAAGACTAAAATGTAAGACCTAAAACCATAAAAACCCTAGAAGAAAACCTAGGCAATACCATTCAGGACATACGCATGGGCAAAGACTTCATGACTAAAACCCCAAAAGCAATGGCAACAAAAGCCAAAATTGACAAATGGGATCCAATTAAACTAAAGAGCTTCTGCACAGAAAAAAAAAAAAAAAAAAACTATGATTAGAGTGAACAGGCTATCTTTTGAATGGGCAAAAATTTTTGCAATCTATCTATCTGACAAATGTCTAATATCCAGAATCTACAGGGAACTTAAACAAATTTACTAGAAAAAAACAGTCCCATCAAAAAGTGGGCAAAGGATATGAACAGACACTTCTCAAAAGAAGACATTTATGCAGCCAGCAAACATTGGGAAAAAAGCTCATCATCACTGGTCATTACAGAAATGCAAATCAAAACCACAATGAGATACCATCTCACACCAATTAGAATGGCAATCATTAAAAAGTCAGGAAACAACAGATGTTGGAGAGGATGTGGAGAAATAGGAATGCTTTTACACTGTTGGTGGGACTGTAAACTAGTTCAACCATTGTGGAAGACAGTGTGGCGATTCCTCAAGCATCTAGAATTAGAAATACCATTTGACCCAGCAATCCCATCACTGGGTATATACCCAAAGGATTATAAATCATTCTACTATAAAGACACATGCACACGTATGTTTATTGCAGCACTATTTACAATAGCAAAGACTTGGAACCAACCCAAATGCCCATCAATGATAGACTGGATAAAGAAAATGTGGCACATATACACCATGGAATACTATGCAGCCACAAAAAAGAATGAGTTCATGTCCTTTCCAGGGACATGGATGAAGCCATCATTCTCAGCAAACTAACACAGGAACAGAAAAACAGACACCACATGTTCTCACTCACAAGTGGGAGTTAAACAATGAGAACACATGGACAAAGGGAGAGTAAGATCACACACTGGGCCTGTTGGGGCATGGGGAGCAAGGGGAAGGATAGTATTAGGACAAATACCTAATGCATGCAGGGCTCAAAACCTAGATGACAGGTTGATGGGTGCAGCAATCCACCATGGCACATGTATACCTATGTAACAAACCTGCACGTTCTGCATATGTATCCCAGAACTTAAAGTACATTTAAAAAAATGAAAATACCTTTTTTCTTATTTCTTTTTATATCACTTTAAAAGTACTGAAAACAAACAAAAACCCACAATGTATTATAAGGTTTAACATGTGTGGAAGTAAAACATATGACAAAAATAGGAAACAGACTTGAGTGGGGGAATAGAAGTACATGAAGTTCTCTTTTATATTTTATTTTATTTTATTTTTATTTTATTATTATACTTTAAGCTTTAGGGTACATGTGCACAATGTACAGGTTTGTTACATATGTATACATGTGCCATGTGGGTGTACTGCACCCATTAACTCGTCATTTAGCATTAGGTATATCTCCTAATGCTATCCCTCCCCCCTGCCCCCATACCACAACAGTCCCCAGAGTGTGATGTTCCCCTTCCTGTGTCCATGTGTTCTTATTGTTCGATTCCCACCTATGAGTGAGAACATGTGGTGTTTGTTTTTTGTCCTTGTGATAAGTTTGCTGAGAATGATGATTTCGTTTCATCCATGTCCCTACAGAGGACATGAACTCATCCTTTTTATGGCTGCATAGTATTCCATGGTGTATATGTGCCACATTTTCTTAATCCAGTCTATCATTGTTGGACATTTGGGGTGGTTCCAAGTCTTTGCTATTGTGAATAGTGCCACAATAAACATATGTGTGAATGTGTCTTCATAGCAGCATGATTTATAATCCTTTGGGTATATACCCAGTAATGGGATGGCTGGGTCAAATGGTATTTCTAGTTCTAGGTCCCTGAGGAATTGCCACACTGTCTTCCACAATGGTTAAACTAGTTTACAGTCCCACCAACAGTGTAAAAGTGTTCCTATTTCTCCACATCCTCTCCAGCACCTCTTGTTTCCTGACTTTTTAATGATCACCATTCTAACTGGTGTGAGATGGTATCTCATTGTGGGTTTGATTTGCATTTCTCTGATGGCCAGTGATGATGAGCATTTTTTCATGTGTTTTTTGGCTGCATAAATGTCTTCTTTTGAGAAGTGTCTGTTCATGTCCTTTGCCCAGTTTTTGATGGGGTTGTTTTTTTCTTATAAATTTGTTTGAGTTCATTGTAGATTCTGGATATTAGCCCTTTGTCAGATGAGTAGGTTGAGAAAATTTTCTCCCATTTTGTAGGTTGCCTGTTCACTCTGATGGTAGTTTCTTTTGCTGTGCAGAAGCTCTTTAGTTTAATTAGATCCCATTTGTCAATTTTGGCTTTTGTTGCCATTGCTTTTGGTGTTTTAGACATGAAGTCCTTGCCCATGCCTATGTCCTGAATGGTATTGCCTAGGTTTTCTTCTAGGGTTTTTATGGTTTTAGGTCTAACAGAAGTACATGAAGTTCTTATCTTATGCTTGAAGTGGGCTGTGATAAATTAAAGTTATATACTATAAACCCTAAAGGAACCACTAAAAGAACAAAGTATTGCATCTAATATAATCCAAATAGATAAAAAGGAATAATAAATAATAATGCAAAAGAACATAGAAAAAGAGGAAAAAGTGAATAATGAACAAATAGAAGGCAAATAGCAAGATGGTAGATTTTAAACCAATCATATCAATAATCACATTAAATAAAAATGGTCTAAACATCCTGATTAGAAGGCAGAGACTGTCAAATTGGAAAAATAAAGCAAGACCCAACTCTAGGTTACCTATAAGAAACCCAGATTAAATATAAAAACAATTCAGGTGTCGTGGCACATGCTTGTCGTCCCAGCTACTCAGGAAATAGGAGTTGAAGTCCAACATGGGCAATATTGCAAGACTCTGTCTCTAGAAATAAAATTTTGAAATGTTTAATTAAAAAAATCTATAAAAACACAAATAGGGCTGGGTGTGATGGCTCAAACATGTAATCTCATGGCTTTGAGAGGCTAAGGTGTGAGGATCCCTTGATGCCAAGAGTTCAAGATCAGCCTGGGCAACTTAGCAAGACCCCATCTCTACAAAAAAAATTAAAAATTAGCCAGGTGTAGTGATGCATGCCTGTAGTCCTGCCTACTTGGGAGGCTGGGGCAGGAGGATCACTTTAACCTAGGAGTTCAAGGTTACAGTGAGCTATGATCATGCCATTGCATTCTGGCCGGAGTGATGGAATGAGACCCTGTCTCAAAAAAACCCCCCACACATAAGTTAAAAGTAAAAGGATGAGGCCAGGCATGGTGGCTCACACCTGTAATGCCAGCACTTTGAAAAGTTGAGGCGGGCAGATCACTTGAGGTCAGGAGTTCGAGTACAGCCTGGCCAATGTGGTGAAACCCCATCTCTACTAAGAATACACAAATTAGCCAGGCATAGCGGTATACATCTGTAGTCCCAGCTACTTGGGAGGCTGAGACAGGAGCATCACTTGAACCCAGGAGGCAGAGGTTGCAGTGAGCCAAGATCACGCCATTGCACTCCAGCGTGGGTGACAGAGTGAATGAGACCCCATCTCAAAAAAAAAAATTAAAAGGATGAATAAAGATATGCCATGTTAATATTATTCAAAAGCAAGCCAGCATATTTACATTAACATCAGGCAAAGTAGATTTCAGAAGAATAACAGGGATAAAAGGGAATATTTCATGATAAAGAGTCAGCTTATCAAGAGAACATAACAATCCTAAAAGTTTACACTCCTAACAACAAAGCTTCAAAATACATAAAGCAAAAACTGATAAAACTGAAAGGAGAAACAAACAAATATAAATTTTAGTCAGAGATTTCATCAATCCTCTCCCAACAACTGATAGAATAAGTAGACAGAAATTCAGTAAAGTTGCCTCAGAAGGAGCAGACGAAAAAAGAGAAAATCAGTAAAGTAGAAGACTTGAACAACACTATCAACCAACTTAACCTAATTGACATAGAACGCTCTATCCAAAAACGGCAGGATAAAACATGGTTTTCAAGCACACATGGAAGATTTACCAAAAGAGACTATATTCTGGGCCATAAAACAAGTCTCCATAAATTTAAAAGGATTCAAATAATAATAAGTATATTCTCTCACCACAATGGGATTAAATTAGAAAGCAATAACAGAAAGAAATCTGGAAAATCCCATATTTGGAAATTAAATGACACGTTTCTAAATAACCCTGGGTCAAAGAAGAAATGAAAAATGAGCAATTATTTTAATATAAATGAAAATGAAACATACTATATCAAAATTTGTGAGGCACAGCTAAATCAATATTTATAGGAAAACTTATAACATTAAATGCTTGTATTATAAAAGAAATGTCTTAAATCAAAATGTGGTCTCCAAAACAACGTTAGCATCTCGTGGGAACTTGTTAGGCTGCAGCAATCTGTGGCCCTCTAGGTGATTCTGATGCACATTCAAGTTTTGAGAACCACTGCATATACGATTGGAGTGTTGTTTTTATTGTGCTAGGGTATGTTCTTCAGTAAGGAATATACACAGTTTATACTACTCTGAAGTTCACATTACTTAAAAACAATCTTGTTTTGAATAGTCTGTTAATCTTGTGTTAAATTTAGAATACTTAAAAAATGTCCCATGTTCAAAGAGTCCTGCAAGTGATTAACCCTACAAATAATGCCTCATTTCCTAAAAAGACCCAAACTTCAAAACCCATAGGTATAATTTTCTTGAAATCTAGAGAGGGATAGAAGACAAACATTGGGGGGACTATGACCTCATCGAATACTTCCTACTGTTCATTCTAGGCCCTTCATGTGAGAACCAAATGTAGTCAACTAAATATCAGTTGAGGAACAAAGACATGTTAAATCTAAATGGTTGGTAATACAAAAATAATTTGCTTAAAATATGGTTTTATATCTACACTTTAATATAAATTTGTCTGCTGTTTTGGAAAGTCACCTCAAATGAAATACTGAAGCCCTAACATAAGCACTAATTTAGAAGCATTAACTCCTATAGTGGTAGGCATCATCTTTTCAACTAGTTTGATGCACCAATCTCAAGCATATCTGTTCTCCAGCTAAATTTGCTGGTTCACATCTGTGCTGGGAGAGGGAGATAGAAATTCTGGCTTTAACGGGCTTTAGTTATAACTTCTGCTAGTCAGGAGTAAACAAAATCCACACTGTATCAAGACAGTTAACTGACAAGTATAGACGAGAATTTCAGTAACAACTTGAAAGCAACATTTGCCATGGAAGAACTGTAATATGAGTAATCTATTAATCTCAATTTATTATATGACAGTCTTCAAAAATAAAGGGAAAAATATACTGAAGTTCTTCTAGTATTCTAGTCTCCAAAGGAAAAATATAATCCAATCTGCACCAGGCTTCCTTCCTTTCCCCCAATCTTTGCTGATTTCATCAGCTTTGATTCTTTCAAAGACATTTCCTTCTGCTCTTTTCTGTGCTTTTGAACAGAGGCCCACAACAGCTGCCTGTGGGGCCATGGGAGTATAATTAATCAAGTAATCAGCTAGCCAACACTGTTAAAATGTTTTAATATCAATGTAAAATGAGATCAGTTTTACAAGCAGATTTCAGAACACCATCATTGATTTCCAAAATGGTTTCTCTCCCTTTCAGAAGCCTAAAGAGGAACATATACAAATCTTGGGGGTTTTTATAAAAAGCATGGTTTTTTTTCTATTTTAATACATACACAGTTGACAAACATGCAAAATAACTAATTTCCAAATCAAAGGTCTCTAGCAGAAACATCCAAATTAAAAATGAAGCATTTAAATTTACTTACTGGCCATGAAATCCAGCAAGAAACCACCCTTTCTCCCACACTTCAGAAAAACCACCAATACCTTCCTAGAGAATTGATGGCATTAACAGTACTTGGCTCTCCCTTGTCAGCATCCAGACATCCCCGGTTCAATCTTGTAAATTAATGTTACAGTTCCAATTACTAAAAATGCCCCACTATCTTCTTCACTGCATTACAGCTTAGCAAGGCACCTACCAACAATGCAGTTTGGGAAATGAGCCATGAAGAACATAATGGCCTGAGAGTTAACCATACATCCTAGGTCTGCCAATTGAATGAGGACATTAATGGGAATGTAAAATTCCAGGAGACATTCTTTTATTCTCCTCTCCAAGTTACTAGCATGTCCAGTATCAGAAAGAAAACAGTAGAGGAATGTGGCAATAGCCACATATATGAAACCTTACCAGAGCTAAAACCAAACTAAACAAAATGCAAACTACAGTGGGACAAAGAACTGACTCTCATTTGAGTTTTATTTGTGGCTTCAAGCAACCTCCAAACTAAGAGGCTCATAAATTAGGAAATAATTTTAATGCACTGAGGATTCAGTAATTTGCATTAGAATATTATTAAAATTTATGTTTTGTAAGAATTACATATACTTCATTGTTGAATTCGGTGCCAACAGTAAACAAATAACTAAATGAGATATAACCTCAAATATACCCACTTCCAAAACTAAAAAGCATTTTAACACATTTTTCTCTGCCACCCTCAATTGAATCAGTAAAACAAATAGAAAATTAAAACATGATTGTAATATTACACAAGATAATTATTTTACTTAAATAACTTAGTCTGTTCCAAAGTATTTCTGTCCAAAATGTGTAGGTGCAACAGGATGAACTTCAGTAGTTAAAATTGTGATCTCTGGAAACTCCTGAATGATTGATTTGGCACCTTCAAAAAAAAAAAGTTATTATGGTAGGATATTTTGGTAACACCAGTTGTAATTCAGGAATTTTGTAGTTATTGCCACTAGGTCTAAAATTGACAGAAGAATTGACAGAAAGCAATGATCTTTGGATACCTAATCAGACTTGGTTAATCTCTTCCTTTTTATAAAGTCTGAAAAGCTTTGACAGTAGTCAGACTATGCACCCTCCATCTCACTAATACATTCTTAGAATTATTATTTTATACTCAAGTTGAAAAATATAATTATTCAGTTATAGAAACTTTCCCCCTAAAGAGTATTTTTTATTTTGTTTTATTTTAAAGGTGACTGTAATAGAGTGAATACAGTCCTTTTTAAAATGAGGATCACAGGCCAGGCACAGTGCCTCAAGCCTGTAATCTCAGAGCTTTAGAAGGCTGAGGCAGGAGGATCACTCAAGGCCAGGAGTTTGAGACCAGCCTAGGCCACACAGCAACACCCTATCTCTATTAAAAAAATTAAAGATGATCACACATAAGATGATGGTTTCCCAACTGAAACACCGTGAAACAAGCATAGTGTTTCACAGTGTACTTGCTTTTCACAGAAAAAGCTGGTGTGTCAGAGCACGCCAGCTTTTTAGAAGTTAGGACTCTAGCTTATGGGGAGGGGAATAGGTAGGGAAAGGTAACAAGGACTAGGATATTCATTGTAGAGTGATTTGGCATAAGAAAAAATGTGAAAGTATGTAAATAACTCACAATAAGGAAATGGCTAAATAAATAACATATTCAAAGGATGTAATATATAACTGTTAAATCATATTTTTGGAAAATATTGAATGGCATCAAAAAATGTACATGGTAAATGTAAAAATGTAAAAAATATATAAATAATAGCATTAGAATCACATAAAATGTTATCACCAAGCTTAGAGATGACCAATACAAATTATGACTATTTTAATTACCCTGTCAAACTAAAAATCCATAGCAAAGTTGCCACAGAATAAAATTTTTCAGCTATAAATGTCAAAGAATAGTACACCATTCTCATGTATACTATTAGAACTAAAAAGAGTGCTTTTCTATTCCCAAAGGCAAAAATTTTAATAATTACTGGATTCTCTCAATATTTTCAATGCCACCTGTGTTTTATATATATAAATGATAACTAAGCAAATCACCTTTTGTTACCACCAACATTTGAACTACAAGTAATAGTTGGTTATGAAACAGCAAAGTAATCAAACAGGCCATAACTCCTATCAATAACCTACTGAAACCAGCTTTCCCAACTAGATATACTGTAGCCTCTTCAGAACTGGCTAAGACTTAGAAATTTTGGAAATGAGAAAACACCTGACTAGAGAAGCCATATATTGCCCTTTTTAAAAATTATGAAGCAAATACAAATTCAATGTACAACATTTGAAAAATACCAATTTAAAGCTTAAAAATAAAATGAAAAGCACTTAGAATCCCACCAGCCTAAAATAACCACTATTAATATTGTGTATGCATTTTGAAACCAAAATTGAAACAACATTGTGTGTCTGTCTAGCCTCTCATGCTAAGGAAAGATTTATTAGGTTCCATATTAAATCCAACACTGATTTTTGTAATTAAAATAGTCATAATTGGTACTGGTCATCTCCAAGCTTGGTGATAACACTTTACCCTATTCTAATGCTGTTATTTTTATACTGCTTTTTTACATTTACCATGTACATTTTTGGATGCCATTCAATATTTTCCAAAAACATGATTTAACAGTTACATAATAGTATATCTTTTGAATATATATTATTTAACCATTTCCTTATTGTGAGTCATTTGTATACTTTCACATTTTTTCTTATACCAAATAACTCTACAATAAACATCCTAGAAGCTAAATTTCTACACGCACCTATAATTATTTTCTTAAAATATATTCCCAATTGTTCTATAATGTATGGCAAAAAACACTAGGATATTAAGTTAGGTACACCTCCTTCAGGAAATGGAGAACACACAGTTCTCTCTGCTCTTTGAGCAGAAGTCTAACTTTAAAAACTTCTGCTCTTCACTTCACACTGCAAAGATTACTTCAGTAAGACTACAGGGCTAGCTAGAACCTTATGTTTCTTGCTGTTTGTGAGCAGTTCTCAGCCTCAGGTGGGGAGCCAAGGGAAATAGGAACCTTTGAGTCATTTGCAGGCCAAACCAGGAAAACAATTGCAATTCTTTTAAATGGGGTTAGTTTATACTTCTCTATTTGCATTTGAACATTAGAATGGTATAAAATGTTATCACTAAGCTTAGAGATGACAAACACAAGTTATAATTACCCAAATTAGATTCAGATTTAATATGAAAGCAGATAAACTTTTCCTCAGGATTAGAAGCTAGAAAACGCATACTTACCCACCTCAGGACTATATGGAGCCCTAGTTACTGCCTCATGCTGAACTCACCATGAGGAGTGGAGAACAGACTGAGTAGGATGATAACACTGGGTTGAACTCCATGTTCTATAAGAACCTTTACAGCTTCAATTACAGTATTTCCAGTGCCTGGAATCAAAAGATAACCAAATGGATTAGCAACCTTAACATTCATTTTTAAATGTCTTTTTTCTTTTTTTTTTTTTTTTTGGGACAGGGACTCACTCTGTCACTCAGGCTGGAGTGCAGTGGCATGATCTCGGCCCACTGTAGCCTTGACTTCCCAGGCTCAAGCCATCCTCCCACCTCAGCCTCCCAAGTAGCTGGGACTATAGGCACGTGCCACCACACCCAGCTACTTTTTCGATTTATTTCAGAAATGGGTTCTCCATATGTTGCCCAGGCTGGTCATAAACTCCTGGGCTCAAGCGATCCTTCCACCTCGACCTCCCAAAGTGCTGAGATTACAGGTGTGAGCCACAGCACCCATCCACAAAATGTCTTTGAAGAGCAATATAGCAATCTAACGTAAGAAACCACTGCATATGAAGGTACTTGTTCTTTATCCATGCTATCTTCAATAATGAACATGACACATACACTTTTCAGTTATCAAATACCAAGCCCTAAATTCATTTAGCATATGAGATATCAAATTTAACATATTCCCTCTCACCTCCCTTAAAGACCATGCCAAGTGTGGTCTGAGTAAGCTTAAGAAAGAGAACAGAATAGCAGGAAAAAATATTACCTCCAGAAAGAATAAATTATTGAGGAAAATCACTGCTGTACTCATTAGGCTAAGGAGGAGATATGTTTCAATATATTTTCTGTATTCCATATATTTTGCCTCATTAAATCCTTTGTTTCAATGTGTTCAAGACAGAAGCTTGTTGGGGCTAATAAGGTCTGACTACTGTATATTCTCTTATTATGCGATAAAAACTCTCCAGTGAACTGCCCCGGCCAGTTTTCCCACCTGAGAAAAAAACATTTAGAAACTATTTTTGCCTTTTATGTAAGGGTACCTAGGAGGCAGGCACTAAGTTGAATTTAAACCTAACCAACGGTTACAAATAAATGGAAGCCACTCACTGAGAATTGGATACATCAGAAGGACTTTTCTCCGGTAAATGTCTGGGGGGAATTTGGCATAATATACTTTGGCTCTTTGTGTCTCCTCATCACTCTGAATCAGGATCTTTCCAATTCGTATGGATCGACAGCAGTCTCGTAAACCTTGTTCCATTGCCTCACCTTGAAGAAGAAAAAAGAAAGAAAAAAGATTAGGGGAAAGAGAGAAAGTCCAAGAATAGGCCAAAGTATAGTTTGTCACTGTTATTAATACAAAAAGGAAGGAAGATGAAAATAATTATTCTGAAGCTGACAGCTTTTATTTCTGATATGCTCATATTTCATACTTAGTGGAGGTTAATGAAACCAGGTTAAGGGCTGGTTTATGAAACTAGAATAAGCTAGTTTTACTGCTGGCTTACAAGTTTTAGAGCTGTCATGCTTCCGTGATTATAGGAAATAAAGTGTTTTGTTGAGCAGCTCCCCGAGCTTTTTAAATATCAGGAATATTTTTATCTCTATTATTTTAAAGAAGCCTTTAAACCACCTAAATTTGTGACTTTTGTCTGAGAAAATGCAAAAGATTTATGGAAGAATAAAGGCCATATTCCCTCAGTCTTCAAACTGCCCTGTTCTCCCCAAGATAGCATCATCACATCCTCCTATCCTCCCATCCTCCCCTGAATCTCTTTGAAAGCTGGCTTGCCCATGGGAGCACTCTATTAGGGAATATGCTCTGTAGTTAAAATTAGCCAAACCTAGCCTCACACAGGCCATGACTCCACAGCACCATGAGGCTAGATAACACAGGTGGCAAGATTTAACTAAAGGCAGGCTGCAATTATGACAGACAAGCCAGCCTCTCTTCTGGAAAACAGCAACCATTTCTATGCATACAAAGAGACAAAAATCACACACATGTGAACCTACCGCTTCTCATTATGCTGACCCCACAATTTCCCTTCTCAAATTTCACTCCTTCATACTTGTACCCTGTCAGGAAATAAAACCAAAGAATTTATCTTTCATCACTGGAGTAACCTACTTATTTTATAAAGTGTCTATGGTTTAAAGTAGATGAGCACAAAGCAACCCTTGTTCAGACACACTGTATAATGCCTGAGATTCCCTGTGGAAATAATGACATGAGTCATGATTTTTCAGTTATTTCTTAATTCTTCATAAGAAACCTGTGGGGGCCGGGCGCGGTGGCTCACGCTTGTAATCCCAGCACTTTGGGAGGCCGAGGCGGGCGGATCACAAGGTCAGGAGATCGAGACCACGGTGAAACCGTCTCTACTAAAAAAAATACAAAAAATTAGCCGGGCGTGATGGCGGGCGCCTGTAGTCCTAGCTACTCGGGAGGCTGAGGCAGGAGAATGGCGTGAACCCGGGAGGTGGAGCTTGCAGTGAGCCGAGATCACGCCACTGCACTCCAGCCTGAGTGAGAGAGCGAGACTCCGTCTCAAAAAAAAAAAAAAAAAAAAAAAAAAAAAAAAAAAGAAACCTGTGGGGATAATTGGGAGAGGCAGACTTCATTGAATGGGAATAGGACTTATTATAACATAATATTCACATACACATGCCTCAAACTGAATTCAAAGGAGAATCACTGCACTCTGAGAATGCTATATACCCCATCAATTCAAACTGGGACCCCACTGTGAGCCACAGCAGAAAGCTTCCTCATTCCATTCTTCTTTATGAGCCTCCATTCTTCTTTATGAGCCTCCATTCTGCCTTAAAAGGAGAAGAAAGTGGCTGAAATAGTTATTAAGACATGCTCAACTCGTGGTCTCATCCTGAATTTATGTCAATTATGATGCTACAAACTCAGTCCCAAGTTTCATAAGTCAATCCTTTGAATAGAACAGTTTTACATTATTTACTAAACCAAATCATAATTTCAAATCCCTGAAACAGGGATCTTTGGCTACTTTCTATTAAAGGATAGAACAAAGCACCTTCTCCAATTCTTATCATTTTTAGTTTTCTTTTTTACTGTCTATCCTTTTTTAACATGTAATTTCAGTGCCAAAACAGACTTGCCCATTTGTGCTCACCAGCAGCTTTCCCATAGAGATGAAGATAAGCTGCCAGCAATTCTTAACTATGGTCTCAATGGGCCATCATCAGAGGCAACACCTGCATGCTGAAGAGTATTTTTTTTTTAACCTTTAACTTGAATTGACAAGCAAGCCATTAACAAAAAGTCATCTACACAGATTTATTTCCCAAATGCCTGAGTTTTTTTTAAGATTTTAAAAGAATAGCTCCACCTAGCCTCTTCATTTTCCATTTTTAGTTTACTTAGATTGCTTTACTTACATCTTTCCCCATTCTAGCTCAGAATTTTTATGAGGAAAATTTGAGAATAACAGCCCTAGTTACCTGTTGGAGTGGTCACCATGCATTCTTTATATGGCAGCTGATTCAATCCCTCTTCCACAACAAGTCTGATCTAGAGAGTCAAAGGAAGAAGAAGTTGAGAACCTGCTGGGAATCTCCTATTAGCTGTTAGCTTCAGGAGCTGAACAATAGGCAGAGTCATGAACACACTAGGCAAAGGTTTCACTTATGGAGGCAGTAAGGGGCCCCCTATCATGTGTTAGATACGGGGATAGATCCAAATGCCATGCTACTTGCTGCTAGGTATCCAACCTCAGATAGGCACATGACTGCCACCAAAAGGCTCCAATATGCCTTCTGATTCTCATTCTGTCAGTCCAGACTATGAGGGACACAAAACTCCAGCAAGTGACAACAGTCATGGCAAGCACTCTTGGAAGTAATATACTTCTTCTTATTCTGGAAATAGTGCTCACTGGGAATTTCTCTGCTTTATTCAGTACCTTGGAAATCATTAAGTCAGATTATTTTTAACAAAGTCCCACCATAATGTAAATAAAGCCTGAAACTTCTTTAGAGGAAATAAATGAGTGCACTGGCTGAACCAATTTACTGAGCTTGAAGGAGGATCCAGTAAAATGCACTGGGGCTTCTCATCTAAAGAATAAGGCTCATATCAATCGTAATGTGTAGTACAAAGGAAACCATCACTCAGAACTACTAGAAGAGCCTCCAAAAACAAGATATGGTAATCCCATGAACAACCAAAGCCAACTATGATAAAAGTAATGCTGAGTCTGCAATGCACATTTTATCCAATCAACATTACATTACTGATTGAGAATCTGCAACAGCAGGGAGAAGCACCAGGCCCTATGCTCCGTTATCACAACATACAATAACACCCTGCTGCCATTAAAACAATCAATTCTAAATAAGCCAGGATTTTGTCAGCCTGCAGCATCAGACAGAGGGCCCAGGCACCTCATGAATACTGCATATGCGTGCATACTCACCTCCAGCCACCATCTTTTGTGGAGATTTATTTTTTATGAGCAAATTACAAGGGTAAAAGAGGATTCTTTTCTTTGAAGAGCCTAGATCTTTTCCTCCTAGTAACAGTCCTCTAATGAGTCTTACCTCCTATCCCCATCCCCTCCAACACTGGGACAGAAATTAGTGTGCCCAACTCTTACAGGAGAGCATAAAATCAGAAGAGTGACTAAAACATAAAGAACCCAACGGCCTGCCTGCCTGCCTTCCCTCCCTCCCTCCCTCCCTCACTCCCTCCTTCCTTCCTTCCTTCCTTCCTTTCCCTCGTCGCCCAGACTGCAATCTCCTCGGCTCGCTGCTGCCCGCGCCGCGGACTGCCTGGGACTGCCGCCGTGCGCCACCGCTGCCTGCTTTTTCTCGTTTGGCTGCAGGCGCGCGGTCGCCATGTTGGCCATGCTGCTCACCGGCTCCTGACGCCGAGTGCTCTGCCCGCCTCAGCCTCCCGAGGTGCTGGGACTGCAGACGGAGTCTCGCTCACCCGGTGCTCGGTGTTGCCCGGGCTGGAGTGCGGTGGCGTGGTCTGGGCTCGCGGCAGCCTCCGCCTCCCAGCCGCCTGCCTTGGCCTACCAGGGTGCTGGGATTGCAGCCCCTGCCCGGCCGCCGCCCCGTCTGGGAGGTGGGGAGCGTCTCTGCCTGGCCACCCATCGTCTGGGAGGTGAGGAGCGCCTCTGCCCAGCCACCCATCGTCTGGGAGGTGAGGAGCGCCTCTGCCCGGCCACCCATCGTCTGGGAGGTGAGGAGCGCCTCTGCCCGGCCACCCATCGTCTGGGAAGTGAGGAGCGCCTCTGCCCGGCCGCCCCGTCTGGGAAATGAGGAGCGCCTCTGCCTGGCCGCCCCGTCTGGGAAGAAGTGAGGAGCGCCTCTGCCCGGCCGCCCCGTCTGGGAAGTGAGGAGCGCCTCTGCCCGGCCGCTCCGTCCGGGAAGAAGTGAGGAGCGCCTCTGCCCAGCCGCCCCATCTGGGAAGTGAGGAGCGCCTCTGCCCGGCCGCCCCGTCTGGGAAGAAGTGAGGAGCGCCTCTGCCCGGCCGCCCCGTCTGGGAAGTGAGGAGCGCCTCTGCCCGGCCGCCCCGTCCGGGAAGAAGTGAGGAGCACCTCTGCCCTGCCGCCCCGTCCGGGAAGAAGGGAGGAGCCCCTCTGCCCGGCCGCCCCGTCCGGGAAGAAGTGAGGGGCCCCTCTGCCCAGCCGCCCCATCTGGGAAGTAAGGAGCGCCTCTGCCCAGGCACCCATCGTCTGGGAAGTGAGGAGTGCCTCTGCCCGGCCGCCCCGTCTGGGAAGTGAGGAGCGCCTCTGCCCGGCCACCCCATCTGGGAAGAAGTGAGGAGCGCCTCTGCCCGGCTGCCCCATCTGGGAAGTGAGGAGTGCCTCTGCCCAGGCGCCCCGTCCGGGAAGAAGTGAGGAGCGCCTCTGCCCGGCCGCCCCGTCTGGGAAGAGGTGAGGGGTACCTCTGCCCGGCCGCCCCGTCTGGGAAGTGAGGAGCACCTCTGCCCGGCCACCCATCGTCTGGGAAGTGAGGAGCGCCTCTGCCCGGCCGCCCCGCCTGGGAAGTGAGGAGCGCCTCTGCCCGGCCGCCCATCGTCTGGGAAGTGAGGAGCGCCTCTGCCCGGCCGCCCCGTCTGGGAAGTGAGGAGAGCCTCTGCCCGGCCACCCATTGTCTGGGAAGTGAGGCGCGCCTATGCCCGGCCACCCATCGTCTGGGAAGTAAGGAGCGCCTCTGCCTGGCCACCCATCGTCTGGGAAGTGAGGAGCGCCTCTGCCTGGCCACCCATCGTCTGGGAAGTGAGGAGCGCCTCTGCCCGGCCGCCCCGTCTGGGAAGTGAGGAGCACCTCTGCCCGGCCACCCATTGTCTGGGAAGTGAGGAGCACCTCTGCCTGGCCACCCATCATCTGGGAAGTGAGGAGCGCCTCTGCCTGGCCACCTATCGTCTGGGAGGTGAGGAGCGCCTCTGCCCGGCCGCCCCGTCCGGGAGGAAGTGAGAAGCGCCTCTGCCCGGGCACCCCGTCCGGGAAGAAGTGAGGAGCGCCTCTGCCCGGCCGCCCCGTCTGGGAAGTGAGGAGCGCCTCTGCCCAGCCGCCCCGTCTGGGAAGTGAGGAGCGCCTCTGCCCGGCCGCCCCGTCTGGGAAGTGAGGAGCGCCTCTGCCCGGCCACCCACCGTCTGGGAAGTGAGGAGCGCCTCTGCCCGGCCGCCCCGTCTGGGAAGTGAGGAGGCCTCTGCCCGGCCACCCGTCTGGGAAGTGAGGAGCGCCTCTGCCCGGCCGCCCGTCGGGAAGGAGGAGGCCTCTGCCCGGCCACCCACCGTCTGGGAAGTGAGGAGCGCCTCTGCCCGGCCGCCCCGTCAGGGAAGCGAGGAGCGCCTCTGCCCGGCCACCCACCGTCTGGGAAGTGAGGAGCGCCTCTGCCCGGCCACCCACCGTCTGGGAAGTGAGGAGCGCCTCTGCCCGGCCACCCACCGTCTGGGAAGTGAGGAGCGCCTCTGCCCGGCCACCCACCGTCTGGGAAGTGAGGAGCGCCTCTGCCCGGCCGCCCCGTCGGGAGAAGTGAGGAGCGCCTCTGCCCGGCCGCCCCGTCCGGGAAGAAGTGAGGAGCGCCTCTGCCCGGCCGCCCCGTCCGGGAAGAAGTGAGGAGCGCCTCTGCCCGGCCGCCCCGTCGGGAAGAAGTGAGGAGCGCCTCTGCCCGGCCGCCCCGTCGGGAAGTGAGGAGCGCCTCTGCCCGGCCCCCCGTCTGGGAAGTGAGGAGCGCCTCTGCCCGGCCACCCACCGTCTGGGAAGTGAGGAGCGCCTCTGCCCGGCCCCCCTCTGGAATGAGGAGCGCCTCTGCCCGGCCACCACCGTCTGGGAAGTGAGGAGCGCCTCTGCCCGGCCACCCACCGTCTGGGAAGTGAGGAGCGCCTCTGCCCGGCCGCCCCATCGGGAAGAAGTGAGGAGCGCCTCTGCCCGGCCGCCCCGTCGGGAAGAAGTGAGGAGCCCTCTGCCCGGCCCCCCATCCGGGAAGAAGTGAGGAGCGCCTCTGCCCGGCCGCCCCGTCCGGGAAGAAGTGAGGAGCGCCTCTGCCCGGCCGCCCCGTCGGGAAGAAGTGAGGAGCGCCTCTGCCCGGCCGCCCCGTCCGGGAAGAAGTGAGGAGCCCTCTGCCCGGCGCCCCATCTGGGAAATGAGGAGGCCTCTGCCCGCCCCCCGTCTGGGAAGTGAGGAGCGCCTCTGCCCGGCCGCCCCGTCTGGGAAGTGAGGAGCGCCTCTGCCCGGCCACCCACTGTCTGGGAAGTGAGGAGCGCCTCTGCCCGGCCACCCACCGTCTGGGAAGTGAGGAGCGCCTCTGCCCGGCCACCCCGTCTGGGAAGTGAGGAGCGCCTCTGCCCGGCCACCCACCGTCTGGGAAGTGAGGAGCGCCTCTGCCCGGCCACCCACCGTCTGGGAAGTGAGGAGCGCCTCTCCCGGCCACCCACCGTCTGGGAAGTGAGGAGCGCCTCTCCCGGCCACCCACCGTCTGGGAAGTGAGGAGCGCCTCTGCCCGGCCGCCCCATCTGTGAAATGAGGAGCGCCTCTGCCCGGCCACCTATCGTCTGGGAGGTGAGGAGCGCCTCTGCCCGGCCGCCCCGTCCGGGAAGAAGTGAGGAGCGCCTCTGCCTGGCCGCCCCGTCCGGGAAGAAGTGAGGAGCGCCTCTGCCCGGCCGCCCCGTCTGGGAAGAAGTGAGGAGCGCCTCTGCCCGGCCGCCCCGTCTGGGAAGTGAGGAGCGCCTCTGCCCGGCCGCCGTGTCCGGGAAGAAGTGAGGAGCGCCTCTGCCCGGCCGCCCCATCTGGGAAATGAGGAGAGCCTCTGCCCACCCACCCGTCTGGGAAGTGAGGAGCGCCTCTGCCCGGCCACCCCGTCTGGGAAGTGAGGAGCGCCTCGGCCCGGCCGCCCCGTCTGGGAAGTGAGGAGCGCCTCTGCCCGGCCGCCCCGTCTGGGAAGTGAGGAGCACCTCTGCCCGGCCACCCATCGTCTGGGAAGAAGTGAGGAGCGTCTCTGCCTGGCCGCCCCGTCTGGGAAGTGAGGAGCGCCTCTGCCCAGCCGCCCCGTGTCTGGGAAGAAGTGAGGAGTGCCTCTGCCCGGCCGCTCCGTCTGGGAGGTCTACCATGGAGGCCAGAAGCAATGTGGGGGCTGGACGTGGTGGCTCACGCCTGTGGTCCCGGCACTCTGGGGGGCGAGGCGGGTTGATCACTTCGGGCTAGGAGTTCGAGACCAGTCTGGCCAACTTGGCGAAACATGAAAAATACAACAGACAAACCAACCAACCAACTCAGTGACAACAAAACAGGTCTACCCTGGAGTCATACTCTAATTTTTTCTATTTTCCTCCCTTTCTGATCCCTTGTCCCACTTTCTTTTTCTTCCTCTTCCTTCTCCCTCTTCTTTGTCAAATAGAGGATTGAGTTATTATCACTGATCCACATAAAGTCCCTCTCTACCTTATTTTAACTCCCACCCCCCATTTCTATTCCCCGACTTCCCATGTGTAACCTTCCTAATATGTTTGATACGCATCTTTTTGTTTGTATGTATTTTTAGAAAATGTTTATTGTTTTTGTGTGCAAAAAAAAAATTAAAAAAAAAAAAGAACCCAACGATCTGAGGGCCAAGGAAGCCAACCCTGACAAATTCAGGATAAAATTAATATATAATATATATTAATGACATGTGCTGCAGGAGATAGTGTACTAGAAATCCTCAAGAAGATAAACCTAAATAGCTCCAGTCTCTACCACAACCACAACAGACCCTTTCTCACCCCATATCAGGACCTTCAAAGCCACCTGCAGAGAACAGAGAGAGGTCCAAATCATCATCCCCTCAGGCGAATTATGCCATAGGTCCTTACTATCTCGTTGGGCTAAGATTATGCTTGCCCTTTCAGGGAAGCATCTTACAATAACCATGAACTTAACTCCTACTTTCTATAGAAAAAGAGCATAAGAACAGCAAAAGAAAGAGGAACCATTTTCTACCAGTAAACACCAAAACAGAAGCCATTAAGATACAAGTTCTTCAAGCCTGTTCTTTCGGTTTGATAAAAGCATAAAAGACAGAATGACCTAACTATTGCTCTAGGAATGTCAACCACATTTATCTTGTTACTATCCAAGGGTTATTACTGCCACTGAAAACTCAAATAATTTTAAATAAAATTGGTCTCTGAACCAAGAATATTTATAATGAAAAGCAGAACAGGAGTTGTCTATGCTCTTTTGGAATAAATTCCTCAGGCAAAACCTAAATGAAAAGTTTCATGCCTTTTTTTCACATTCCTTTTAATCATCTACCTTAATCTGATTATAACTTTGGGGCTAAGAAGCCACGTTCATTCCTTTCTTTCCCAAACTAAATTTGTACTTAGTTTGTAAATCTAGTATTTAGATCATAAACACCATGAGATTAGGGACCATGCCTACATTCTTCACTACTGTATCTCATCTCTCTGGACACAGCCTAGCACAATGCCTGATTCACACAAGTTTAGTGAAATACATTCATGAAATATACACTAAACTTCATGAATATACACTAAATATAAATATACATTAAACTATATATAAATATAAATATACACTAAACTTCCCTGAATGTAATGTATTTTCTGCTGTGGATTAAAACTAATAGCCACAGCAGAAAACATGTCAACCTCACTTCAAGCACTGAGCATGCTTAGATATTAACACAAGAAGAAAACACAGTGCTTACCCTGAAGACAAACCAATTTGGACTGAGATCCTCTCAGATCCCACTAGCTAAACAGAACTGGGCTTGGTCAATCCTTAATAGGAAGTGCCTGAGGAAAGCATAGACAGTCAAATGTACTATTTCACATGTGAAGGCTAGTACAGGAAAGAAGAGGCAAAATAAGCCTCCCCCTGCCGCCGCCATAAACTACAAGAAATATATATTTTTGTACATTCGTTGGATACCACAAGTGTAACTATGAGGTCTCCTTACATTTTTGGTTTTCTTTTAATGTACTTCACTGCCCTAAGAGGAGGCACTTAAGAATTGCTGAGACTCAAGTTCCCAAGATCCATTTGAGAGGTAGTGGTATCTCAGAAATACAGGGAATTAGTTCATGGGTAATGCTTTGTGGTGAAAAGTATTGAAGTAGATCTTTAATGCAACAGTGAAACAATATTTCATTAGCCTAGCAAGATGATGGTTACTTAGCACAATCTCTTTCAGCCCCAGAATGCTCTAGAACAAAAATATCCCGTGGTCTACCATGGTTATATCACTAGGCAAAACAATGAAATGAAAATGAAAAGCCCCCACCTACCAAACGATCCGCAGAAAACATGAAGTCACCTCTACTGGCTGTCCTAAAAAAAGATAATACAAGTTTTAGTCTAAATTAGAGCTTTATGTTATTTAATATGTACAGTAACACTGATATTAAGACCTATAACATACTAAAAGCTTAAATGCTTACATGTACAGACTATTACTGAGGCAAGATACTTTTTACTAGGATACAGGCACCTAAATGAGATGACTTGATCAATAATGAAAATGCTTATTTGATACCAACATTAGAGACTGGAACTGAAAAGATCATGCAGTCCCCCCACTGAGCTGCCCAAGTACATATTAGTCAACCGGGAGATGAACAAGTTACCCCTGGAGGGTGAGAGCAAGCTCAGAGCTAAAGTTGAGAGGAAACTTTGCAGTAAGAAAAGCAGTTTCTCCCCATTCTCCCCCTCAATTCACCTTGATCTAAACCCCACATTACCAAGATAAGTAACCCATCTACTTTGTAATCCTTTTTGGAACTAGAATGGTACCAATAAATAAATCCTCTACTTTTGCTACTGCTTTCAAAAACATATAAACTAATTTCTGAGAACTCATTCTCAAATAATTGATAATTTGTTCCTTTTGACTGTTTTTTCAAATGAGTACTTCATTCCCTTTCTGCCATTTTCCTGTCCATTTCCCCTGGTCAATATCCTAAGGGAACCAAGTAATAATAATCCAGGGCTACGTCTACCCACAAGCTGTTAACGAGCCAAAAAGGGAATGTTAAATAACTGATGTTATTTCTGTACATAAAAATGTGGTATTGTTCCTCATCCTTCTTCCACATAAGTTAAATGATCTGACTGAATGGATTGATTTACAGCTTACATACTTAAAAATCTCCATCTGCCTATCTATGGACTACCTAAAGTATTCTCCAAAACAGCCTCAAAATGATATATGCAAACACATATTATCTCAGTATATCATTAATTTCCACTCTTTTGCCTCAAGTTGCATTTGATTTCTCTGAGATGGAAAAAGCAATGAAATAGCCCGGACACAAATGGCATTACGTTTCTTAGAGTAACCACAGTTCTATCATACTACAGATATTAGCTCTCTAAAATATAAACCACAATTGAGCAACAGCAAGAATATAGGTCTGTGTTGTTTATTTACAAAAATTCCTTAAACTCAGAAAACTCTATCCACACATACCTACACACACACAGAGCCCCTTTAAAAGAGGCTCAATTTCATGTACTGTGGTTTTCAAATATAAGACTATACAATTACACCAGCACCTTTCATTTATATAATTAATCTTCACTACAGTGAACTACAAAAAATACTGAAACCTACTGCTCTGTTTACTAGGTCTATACAAACTTACCTAGGCAGCCAGAACATAGTTTTTCCAACAAGAAAGAAGTCTGGATTTGACTTAAAGACATATGCAGTGTTATATATTATAGGAGACACCTAAAATGTCAGTTTTAATTCTGAACAGTTGGATATCACTTTATTACAGAGAAACAGTATATTAGGTTAAGTGATCAGAGTCTCCCAAATCTGTTATTTTACTTTGGAATCAAACATTTTACCACCTTTCACACCCTCCCCCACAAACAAAATCAGCCTCAGCTGATAACTTTTGCATAATAAGCACCTGCTTTCTCTATATTCCAAAAAAGGTACACACTATGAGAACCTAATATGAGCTGTTATCTCTTGACAGCTATTTGACCTCCAATAAAATCATTTACCACTCCAAGTAACTCTACTACAAGCTGTAATTACTTACCTATTTCCTGCTGTATAGACAGACTTCAGATCCATACTACTCATTTTAAATCCATTTAGAAATTAAAGTATATCTAGAATACAATAAGTTGACCTCTTTTTTTTTTAAAAAAATTCCACAATGGCCTTCAATATCATATTTAAATCTTTAACATTGTTAAGACTAGAGCTTCATAAAGCAGATATTTACTTGTTGTATCAATGAAGCTGCATGTATTCTCTGAGGCTCTATTTTAGACAAAACACTAGGCTGAATTATTTGTTAACAGGGATGTTTTAATATGAACCAGACTCCAGATCTTCTTCATTCCACACACTTCATTTTAAATCATAACCGTAATCTCTCCTACTGGAAAAAAAGCTTTGAAAGACACATTAATTATCTTCTATCTGATAATAGTTCCAAATAAAGTCTAATGTAAAATAATCACAATGTAAAAAACACACACACATCCCTGGAATATTTTTAACTATATCTAAACAACCAAATATCAAATATTTAAACAGATAATGATATCCAGGCACTTGTAATCCAAAGTATAGATATCTAATTAATGTTAAGCTGAGCACATTTTAAATTGTACAAATCCCAAGCAGGTTTAGCGATGCAAATTTAACCATATCTGAGAACCCACTTTTCGTCACACCTCCTCACATAAACAAATGTGTCACACACCTGTAGCAATAAGACAAACGCCAAAGGCAGTCATTTTAAAAAGTGATCTTCACACTGAAACAACAAAAGAATGGGATTCATACTGGAAGCCAAATCCTGATTTTTTAATTTACTTTTTTTCAACTTTTATTTTACATTCAGGGGGTACATGTGCAGGTTTTTTACCTGGGTGTATTGCATGATGCTGAGGTTTGGGGTACAAATGATCCTATCACCCAGGTACTTAGTATAGTACACAACAGTTAGTTTCCCAACTCTTGTCCCCCTCCATCCTTCCCACATTTAGTAGTCCCCAGTGTCTACTGTTGCCATCTTCATGTCCATGAGTACCCAGTGTTTAGCTCCCATTTATAAGTGAGAACATGCAGTATTTGATTTTCTGTTGCTGTATTAATTCGCTTAGGATAATGGCCTCCAGCTGCATCCATGTTACTGCAAAGAACATGATTTCATTCTTTTCTATGGCTACATAGGATTCCATCATATATATTTACCACACTTTCTTTATCCAATCCACTGTTGATGGGCACCTACATTGATTCCATGTCGTTGCTATTGTAAATACTGTTGTGATGAACATACAGGTGCATGTGGTTTTTTGGTAGAACAATTTGTTTTCATTGGAATATTTACCCAGTAATGGGATTCTTCGGTCAAATGGTTTCTAATAATTTGAGAAATCTTGAAACAGCTTTCCACACTGGCTGAACTAATTTACATTCTTACCAACAGTGTATAAGCATCTTCTTTTCTACACAGCCTTGCCAAGATCTGTTGTTTTTTGACTTTTTAATAATCACCATTCTAATGGGTGTGAGATGGTATTTCATTGTGATTTTGATTTGCATTTATCTGATGATTAATGATGATAAGCATTTTTTCATATGTTTGTTGGCTGCTTGTATGTCTTCTTTTGAAAAGTGTCTGTTTATGTCTTTTGCACCTTTTTAAGGGGGTTGTTTTTCGCTTGTTCAATGTGTTTAAGTTCCTTACAGATTTCTGGATATTACACCTTTGTCAGATTCAGAGTCTGTGAATATTTTCTCCCATTCTGTAGGTTGTCTGTTTACTCTGTTGATAGCTTCTTTTGCTGTGCAGAAGCTCTTTAGTTTAATTAGGTCTCACTTGTCAATTTTTGTTTTTGCTGCAATTGCTTTTGAGGACTTTGTCATAAATTCCCAAGGCCAATGGTAAGAAGGGTAATTACTAGGTTTTCTTCTATGATTCTTGTAGTTTGAGGTCTTACATGTAAATATTTAATCCATCTTAAGTTTTCTACATGTTGAAAAGTGGGGGTCCAGTTTCATTCTTCTGCATATGGATAGCCAGCTATCCCCAAACCATTTATTGAATAGGTAATCTTTCCCTATTCCTTATTTTTGTTGGCTTTGTCGAAGATTAAATAGCTGTAAGTCTGTGGCTTTATTTCTGGGTTCTCTATTCTGTTCTATCAGTCTGTGTGTCTGTTTTTTCACCAGTACCATGCTGTTTTGGTTACTGTGGCCTTGTAGTATAGTTTGAAGTCAGGTAATGTGATGCCTCCAGCTTTGTTCTTTTTGCTTAGGATTGCTTTGGCTATTCTGGCTCTTTTGGGGCTCCATGTGAATTTTAGAATAGTTTTTTTTTCCAATTCTGAGAAAAATAATGTTGGTAGTTTGAGAGGAATAGCATTGGATCTATAGATTGCTTTGGGCAGTATGTCCATTTTACCAAAATTGATTCTTCCAATCCATGCGCATGAAATGTTTCCTACTGTGTCATCTATGATTTCTTTTAGCTGTGTTTTCTAGATCTCTTTGTAGAGATCTTCATCCCCTTGGTTAGATGTATTCCTAGGTATTTTTTTGCAGCTATTGTAAATGGAACTTTTTTTCATTTATTTACTTTATAGATATGGGGTCTCACTATATTGCCCAGGCTGGTCTTGAACTCCTCAGCTCAAGTGATCCTCCTGCTTTGGCCTCCCCGTGTGCTTGGATTACTGGCATGAGCCACTGTGCCCAGCCCTGTAAATATGATTGTGTTCTTGATTTGGCTCTCAGCTTGAATATCATTGGTGTATATAAATGCTACTGATTTTGGTACATTGATTTTGTATTCTGAAATATTACCGAAGTCATTTATCAGTTCCAGGAGCCTTTTGGTGGAATCTACATGGTTTTCTATGTATAGAATCATATTTTCCATGAAGAGAGATAGTTTGACAACTTCTTTTCCTATTTGGTTGCCTTTTATTTATTTCTCTTGCCTGATAGCTCTTGCTAGCACTTCCAGTACTGTGTTGAATAGGAGTGGTGAAAGTGAGTATCCTCGTCTTGTTCCAGTTTTCAAGGGAAATGCTTCCAGTTTTTGCCCATTCAGTACAGTGTTGGCTGTGGGTTTGTTATAGATATATGGCTCATATTATTTTCAGGTATTTTCCTTTGGTAACTAGGAAATGATTTTTGGAGGGTTTTATGATAAATGGATGGTATACTTTATCAAAAGCTTTCTCTGCAGCTGTTGAGATGATCATATATTTTAAAATTCTTTTTATGTGTTGAATCACATTTAGTGATTTGCATATGTTGAATTTTCCTTGCATCCCAGTAATGGCACCTACTTGATCATAGTGAATTAACTTTTTGATGTGCTGTTGAATTTGTTTCGCTAGTATTTTGTTGAGGACTTTTGCATCTATGTTCATCATAAGTGGCTTGAAGTTTTCTTTTTTCATTGTGTCTTTGCCAGGTTTTGTTATCAGAGCGATGCTGTATTCATTGGATTCACAGAATGAGTTAGGGAGGAGTCCTTCCTCCTTGATTTTTTTGGAATAGTTTCAGTAGAATTGGTATAAGCTCTTGTATGTCTGGTAGAATTCAATTGTGACTCTATCTGGTCCAGGTCTTCTTTAGGTTGGTAGGTTTTTCACTACTTATTCAATTTTGGAACTTAATGTTGGTCTGTTCGGGGTTTCAATTTCTTCCTAATTCGGCTTCCGGTCTTAGCTGGACCCATCTGGGAGGTAGGTTTGTGAGTGTGAGAGATCAATCTGTACCGCGGGCATCCGACATATGCTTATCCAGGTGGGCTGCCTCGAGCCTCAATCCCACCCCTGCGCTGGCCTAGGAGCTCAGTTACCAGGGTCACTTTCTTCCCCAGGGTATACTACAGACCTCCACATGCTGGACAGTAGGATTCAGCAGAGAATGAGTCCCACATCCTCTTTTCATCCATAAGCCACTCTTCCCAACTACTCTTCCGCCTTCCATTGTCCCTATGTCTACTTTACTGCTCAATCTGGATTTTGGGGAACCTCCTCCCAAAAAGGCATTAGAAGGAAATGCCAAGCACCGAAATTCTGTCAAGAAGTGGAGGCTTTTAGAATGGAGAGGCTTTCTGAGTAAAAAGAACCAACCCCCTAGCAAGGCGCCTAAGTTGCACTCTGAATCTCCAAAGAAAGGGGAAACTCCTACGGTGGATGGCACTTGGAAGACCCCTTCCTTCCCAAAAAAGAAGAAGACAGCTGCCTCCAGCAATGGGTCAGGACAGCCCCTGGACAAGAAAGCTGCAGTGTCTTGGTTGACCCCTGCCCCTTCAAAAAAGGCTGATTCTGTTGCTGCTAAAGTAGATTTGCTGGGGGAGTTCCAGAGTGCCCTTCCAAAGATCAATAGCCACCCAACCCACTCTCAGAAGAAGAGCTCCCAGAAGAAATCCTCTAAAAAGAACCGTCCTCAGAAGAATGCCCCACAGAACTCCACCCAAGCTCATTCGGAGAATAAGTGCTCCGGAGCATCCCAGAAGTTGCCACGGAAGATGGTGGCAATTGACTGTGAGATGGTGGGCACAGGACCAAAGGGGCATGTTAGTTCCTTGGCTCGATGTAGCATTGTCAACTACAACGGAGATGTGCTTTATGACGAGTACATTCTTCCCCCCTGCCACATTGTGGACTACCGAACCAGGTGGGGTGGTATCCGGAAGCAGCACATGGTGAATGCCACACCCTTCAAGATTGCTCAAGGCCAGATCTTGAAGATACTTGCAGGGAAGACAGTGGTGGGGCATGCCATCCACAACGACTTCAAAGCCCTTCAGTACTTTCACCCCAAGTCCCTCACCCGTGACACCTCCCATATCCCCCACCTCAACCAGAAGACTGACTGCCCGGAGAATGCCACCATATCTCTGAAGCATCTCACCAAGAAGCTGCTAAACTGGGATATCCAGGTTGGGAAGAGCGGACATTCCTCTGTGGAAGATGCCCAGGCCACCATGGAGCTGTACAAGTTGGTTGAAGTTGAGTGGGAAGAGCACCTAGCCCAGAATCCCCCTACAGACTAGTGGCAGTGGGGACGCTGGTGATATGGGGAGGCAGAGGCAGTGCCCAGAGAAACAGGGCAGTGGACCAATGGACAGCTCCACCAGCTCCACATCTTTGGAAGCTAGATTTGTGGGGAGAGAGAAGCTCTACCCCAGACTTAATACCCATTGAAATTTCACCTCAGGTGTTGTTTCCTGTGTCTGGTTAAGTGTCCCATGGAAGGGGGAAGCCTTCACGTCAGAACCCAGCCCTATACCGTTTACTTCTTAAATGGTGCTAACCACAGGTGTCCCAGGGTGCTCTGTGCCAGTTAAGATTTTTAACTTTCAAGGGGCAAGGCATACTGGGAAACATAGTTTCCCAAACTGCCTTATCACTTGGGTGGACATATGTCTCCTTTTATGCCTTTTGGTCTTGAGTAATTAACAGCATCCTCTTCCATGCTCAGAAGTGTTCTGGTTGGGGCCAGGCATGGTGGCTCACGCCTGTAATCCCAACACTTAGAGAGGCCAAGGCGGGCGGATCACCTGAGATCAGGAGTTCAAGACCAGCCTGGCCAACATGGCAAAATCCCGTTCTCTACTAAAAATACAAAAAATTTGTGGGGTGTGGTGGCGGGCGCCTGTAATCCTAGCTACTCGGGAGGCTGAGGCAGGAGAATCGCTTGAGCCCAGGAGGCGGAGATTGCAGTGAGCCGAGATAGCGTCACTGCCCTCCAGCCTGGGTGACAAGAGTAAGACTCCATCTCCAAAAAAAAAAAAAAAGAAGTGTCCTGGTTGGCTAATAAATTGTGCAGTCCCTGCCGGGCACAGTGGCTCACGCCTGTAATCCCAGCACTTTGGGAGGCCGAGGTGGGCAGATCACGAGGTCAGGAGATTGAGACCATCCTGGCTAACATGGTGAAACCCCGTCTCTACTAAAAATACAAAAAATTAGCCGGGTGTGGTGGCAGGCACCTGTAGTTCCAGCTACTCAGGAGGCTGAGGCAGAAGAATGGCATGAACCCAGGAGGTGGAGCTTGCAGTGAGCCGAGACTGTGCCACTACACTCCAGCCTGGGCCATGGCCACAGAGTGAGACTCCGTCTCAAAAAAAAAAAAAAAAAAAATTATGTGGTCCCTTTCCATGTCACAGACTCTGCTTTTGGCTCAGAGTCTATATCTAGCCTGTGTCAGGATATTGCCTGTTCTTCCCACGTTGACTTCCAGAGCAGCCATCGCTGGTGAGCTTTAGTTCTTCTTAGGGTTCCAAGGCATTAGAAGTAAGAGTGTAGTTTGGAAATCAACTTTTGTGATTTAGGAAAGCTGTCTCTTTCCTAAGGTAATAGGGGGTTTATTTCATTTAGGCCCCAATTGGTAGGTTTTAAAATAATTTATAAAGTGTTTTAATAATTTGGTTGTCTTTTTTACCTTGCTAAAGCAAGTCTCTAAAAACTCAAATTATTCCCTTGATAAATTTTTATAATGGAAAAAAAATTTCTTCCTAATTCAATTTTAGGAGAATGTTTGTTTCCAGGAATGTATCCATTTCCTCTAGATCTTCTAGTTTTTGCATCTAGGGTTGTTCATAATAGTCTCTGAGGATCTTTTGTATTTACATGGGATTATTCATAATGTCACCTTTGCCTTTTCAGGTTGTGCTTATTTGGATCTTCTCTCTTTTTTTCTTTGTTAATTTAGCTAATGGTCTATCGATTTTGTTTATCCTTTCAAAGAAGTAACTTTTGACTTTGTTGATCCTCTGTATGAATTTTTGTGTATCAATTTCATTCACTTCCACTCCGACTTTAATTATGTATTTTCTTCTGCTAGCTTTGGGGTTAGTTTTTTCTTGTTTTTCTAGTTCCTCTAGGTGTGACATTAGATTGTTAATGAGATCTTTTTAACTTTTTGAGGTGTTTAGCACTATAAACTCTTAATGCTGCTTTTGCTGCATCCCAGAGATTTTGGTATGTTGTGTCTCTGTTTTATTTCAAAGAATTTTTTGCAAATCCCCAATTTAATGTGGACTTGTTAAACCTGACTCTTTCCTAAATATTAAGTGAGACTGTCTATAAAGCACTTTAACATTTCCTGGGGCTGTAGCAATTGTATATATTTAAAAATATCTACATCTCATAGTAGACCCAAACCAACATGAAACCTTTTAAGAGTCTCACTGATCTTTCTTTTAATAAACTAATATTTACTTATCTACAAGATATAGAAATATGAAAAAGAGGAATGTTTTTATAATATTAAAATGTTAAGATTGGGAGCTTCTCCCATTTTCTTACTAGGCCTCACTACTACTAGTACTATTACTATTACTACAACTTCCAAATGGAGGGATTCTCCCCTGGGATAATTACAACTTCAATTCTCACAGCAGATATTGACATTTTATCACTCATTCTGTTTCTTCTCTCTATTCAGAATACACTTAACAACCCTCATCTTTTTTTTACAAAAATCAATTTAACAACTACATATACATACATATGTGTGTGTGTGACATATATATATCCTAAATCACAAAGACTTAAGTATATAACTCTTCTATAAAAAGGTCCATAAATTACAGGATGTACCTAATGTTACACACATATTACTACCTTCTTTTCCAGAGGCCACCATTTATTAAAAGCTTCCTTGGTGCCCAGTAGTAACCACTTTTGGTATATTGTCTCATCTAATCCTCATACAATTTAAGAAGTAGATTTTATTATCACTACCACTTTAGCAATGAGAACAGTGAGGCTTCCCAAAGTAAAGTCAGGTTCTTTAAAGCCTGGAGCTCTCCAATTCCAAGTCTCTGAGAAAAGCAATGACTTATATTTTGCCCTAATAAGAGAATGCTTACTACTAAAAGGTAGCCAATTTTTTAGATGTCCTTTTATGATACTTCTCTCCCTGTGAATCAGATTGATATGTATATACAGTGCAAACAACAAAACAATAAAAGAGTCTGGGAGGCAAATAAAACATCATTAAAATATTCCTTCTGAAGAGGGAAAAGTTTTTATAACATGGCTTGTAAAATATGTACTAAGGTTACCACATACAAGAATACACCCTTTCCAACAATGACTAAAGCAAAATCTCATGACTTATCACCTAAAAACAACTTAATTTAAATAAAATGCTAGTAGCACTGAATTAGTTGTCATTTCAAAAGTTTAAATATATCACTCTCTCTGGGAGGATTATATACAAAGTTTGTTTGTAGCATATGGGGCGAGGGGCAGGTTGGGTGTTGTAGTTGGGCATAGGTTTGCCAGATTAAGTAAATCAAAATCAGGACCCACCCCCCCACCCCCAAGTAAATTTGTATTTCAGAAATCCCATGAAATATTTAGGACATACTTAACATAAAAAATTATTCATTGTTTATTTGAATTCAGATTTAACTGAGCATCCTGTACTTTGCCAGGCAATCTAAGTTGAGGAGGAAGAATTAAATGGACTCAAACTCAGCTCTAATGTGCTTTTTTAGGTTTTGTGCAACAAGTTAAAGGAAAGTACAACAAAAAAGCTTTTCTGGCAGGTTTTAACCAAAGGAATGTTTCATTTAAAGTTAATGTTTAGTGAAAACATGAGCTTTACATCCATAACTACTTTATTATTATGTGAGCACTAAAATATAGTCCCAAAGTTGTCATAGTATACAGATGATTTATGAATGGTTTTCCTTCTCCTTCCTTTACCTTCACAAAAATAAATCCCCAATGAAGAATTTGGAGCAAACTTAACCAAAAGCAAAAAGTTTAAAAAAAATATATTATGTTACTATTTTTTTTTTGCCAGGTGCAAGTCATCAAGGCCACAGCACTTTAGCGCCTTCTTAATAAACTCATAGAGTGTCAATAACTATTTACCTGCACCTCAAAGCTGCGTTCAATGTGAACATTCAAAATAGGACAGAGGAGAAGACCCACAGACCCTCTTAAGGAAGCGAATTGCTCCTGCAGGACCTGGGAGACACCCCAAATACTGTGAGTGCCCCAAATGTGGAAGTGGGAAAGGGAGACCCTCCCCTCCCAAACACACACCCCCACTGAAGAATCTGAAGGTCTGTTTGCGGGAGAAATGTATGACCTTACCTGGAGCTGAGTCAATTTAGAGAGCCGAGTGAAATACAGGGGTAGAGGAAGCAGCAGAAAGGCCCTGGAAGCTTGCTGGGTCCCCAAGCAGCCCATTCCTGCCTGACAAAACAGGGATCCATCAGGAGGGAGGCCAGAGGAGCAGGGGGTAAATCTCCACAGGGAGAAGGAAATCTCTAGCTGAACTTTGTAACAATTTCAATGGGGCGAGAATCCTCCTGGCCAGAACTCGGGGGAGGGCACAAATCCAGTGTGCAGACTCCACAGGCAGGGGAAGAAGTTTTTCTTTCTCAACTTGGAGGCGGGTAGCCTGGGCAATTTTTCAAGCCAGTCATGCCCACCACCTGGAAACAGACTTGGGGCTGTTGGAGGGGGCATGGTGGGAGTGAGACCAGCACTTCGGTTTACATGGGAGCTGGGTGAGTCCTGTGACTCCTGGCTTTCCCCCACTTCCCTGACAACCTGCAGAACTCAGCAGAGGCAGCCATAATCCTTCTAGGTACACAACTCCAGTGACCTGGGCATCTCGACCCCATCCCCTATGGCAGCCAAAGCAAGACTGGCCCAAGGAGAGTTTCAGCTCAGACACACCTAGCCCTGCCCCCACCTGATGTTCCTTCCCTACCCACCCTGGTAGCAGAAGACAAAGGGCATATAATCTTAGGATTTCTAGGGCCCCACCCACCACCAGTCACTCTCCATACTACTACAGGTGATGCTCTCTGGAAAGTGCCACCTCCTGGCAGGAGGCCAACCAGCAAAAAAATAGAACATTAAACCACCAAAGCTAAAAACCATAATGGAGTCCACTGCACCCCCTTCCACCTCCACTGGAACAGGCACTGGTATCCCTGGCTGACAGACCCATAGACAGTTCACATCACAGAACTCCACGCAGACAACACCCAGTACCAGCCCAGGGCTGGACAGACTCTCTGGGTAGCTGGATCCAGAGGAGAGACAACAATCACAGCAGTTCAGCTCACAGGAAGCCACATCCATAGGAAACGGAGGAGAGTACTACATCAAGGGAACACCCCGTGGGACAAAAGAATCTGAACAACAGCCTTTGGCCCTAGATCTTCCCTCTGACAGAGCATACCCAAATGAGAAGGAATCAGAAAACAAACCCTGGTAATATGACATAACAAGGCTCTTTAGCAGCCCCCAAAAATCACACTAGTTCACCAGCAATGGATCCAAACCAAGAAGAAATCCCTGATTTACCTGAATAAGAATTCAGGAGGTTAGTTATTAAGCTAATCAGGGAGGCACCAGAGAAAGGCAAAGCCCAATGCAAGGAAATCCAAAAACGATACAAGAAGTGAATGGAGAAATATTCAAGGAAACAGATAGTTCGAAGAAAAAACAATCAAAAATTCAGGAAACTTTGGACACACTTTTAGATATGGGAAATGCTCTGGAAAGTCTCAGCAACTGAATTGAACAAGTAGAAGACAGAAATTGACAGCTTGAAGACAAGGTCTTTGAATTAACACAATCCAACAAAGACAAAGAAAAAAGAATAAGAAAATATGAACAAACCTCCAAGAATTCTAGGATTATGTTAAACAACTAAACCTAAGAATAATCAGTGTTCCTGAGGAAGAAGAGAATTCTAAAAGCTTGGAAAACACATTTGGAGGAATAATTGAGGAAAATTTCCCCAGCCTTGCTAGAGACATAGACATCCAAATACGAGAAGCACAAAGAACGCCTGGAAAATTCATCACAAAAAGGTCATAGCCTAGGCACATTTTCATCAGGCTATCCAAAGTTAAGATGAAGGAAAGAATCTTAAGCGCTGTGAGACAAAAACACCAGGTAACCTATGAAAACCTATCAGATTAACAGCAGATTTGTCAGCAGAAACCCTACAAGCTATGAGCTATCTATCTTCAGCCTCCTCAAACAAACAAACAAAAAATCAGCCAAGAATTTTGTGTGCAGCAAAACTAAGCATCATACATGAAGGAAAGATATAGCCTTTTTCAGACAAAGGCTAAGAGAATTCACCATTATCAAGCCACCACTACAAAAACCGCTAAAAGGAGCTCTAACTCTTGAAACAAATCCTGGAAACACATCAAAACAGAAACTCTTTAAAGCATAAATCATGCAGGGCCTATATAACAAAAATACAAGTAAAAGGCCAAAGCTAAAAACAACAAAAAAAGAAGTACACAGACAACAAAGAGCACGATCAATGAAACAGAACCTCACATTTCAATACTAACATTGAATGTAAATGGCCTAAATGCTCCACTTAAAAGATACAAAACCGCAGAATGGATAAGAACTCACCAACCAATTATCTGCTGCCTTCAGGAGACTCACCTAACACATGAGGACTCACACAAACCTAAGGTAAAGAAGTGGAAACAGACATTTCATGCAAATGGACACCAAAACCGAGCTGGAGTAGCTGTTGTTATATCAGACAAAACAAACATGAAAGCAACAGCAGTTAACAAAGACAAAGAGGGACATTATATAATGGCAAAAAGCCTTGTCCAATGGAAAACTATCACAATCCTAAACATATATGCACCTAACACGGGACCTCCCAAATTTATAAAACAATTACTAACAGACCTAAGAAATGAGTTAGACAACAACACAATAACAGTGGGGGATTTCAATACTCCACTGACAGCACTAGACAGGTCATTAAGACAGAAGGTCAACAAAGAAACAATGGATTTAAACTATACCTTGGAACAAATTGACTTAACAGATACATACAGAACATTTCATCCAACAACTGCAGGATACATATTCTATTCAACAGTGCATGGAACTTTCTCCAAGACAGACCATATGATAGGCCATAAAACAAGCCTGAATAAATTTAAGAAAACTGAAATTATATCAAGCACTCTCTCAGACTGCAGTGGAATAAAACTGGAAATCAACTCCAAAAGTAACCTTCAAAATCATGCAAATACATGAAATTAAATAACCTGCTCCTGAATGATCACTGGGTCAAAAACAAAATCAAGATGGAAATATAAAAATTCTTCAAACTGAATGACACATACCTCCCAAATAATGACACAACCTCCCAAAACCTCTGGTATACAGCAAAGGCAGTGCTAAGAGGGAAGTTCACAGCCCTAAACACCTACATCAAAAAGACTGAAAGAACACAAACTGACATTCTAAGGTAACACCTCAAGGAACTAGAGAAACAAGAACAAACCAAACCCAAATCCAGCAGAAGAAAGGAAATAACCAAGATCAGAGCAGAACTAAGTGAAATTGAAGCAAAATATATATGTATATAAAAGATAAATGAAACAAAAAGCTGGTTCTTTGAAAAGATAAATTAAATTAATAGACCATTAGCAAGATTAACCAAGAAGAGAGAAAATCCAAATGACCTCACTAAGAAATGAAACAGGAGATATTACAACTGACACCAGAGAAATACAAAAGATCACTCAAGGCTATTATGAACACCGTTACACACATAAACTAGAAAACCCAGAAGAGATGGATAAATTCCTGAAAAAAATACAACCCTCCTAGCTTAAATCAGGAAGAATTTGATACCCTGAACAGACCAATAACAACCAGCAAGACTGAAATGGTAATTTAAAAATTACCAACAACAAAAAAAGTCCAGGATCAGATAGATTCACAGCAGACTTCTACGAGACATTCAAAGAAGAATTGATAACATTCCTTTTGACACTATTCCACAAGACAGAGAAAGAGGGAACACTCCCTAACTCATTCTATGAAGCCAGCATCACCCTAATACCAAAACCAGGGAAGGATATGACCAAAAAAGAAAACTACAGACCGATATCCTTGATGAACGTAGATGCTAAAATCCTTAACAAAATACTAGCTAACCAATTCCAACAGCACATCAAAAAGATAATCCACCATGATCAAGTGGGTTTCATACCAGGGATGCAGGGATGGTTTAACGTGTGCAAGTCGATAAATGTGACACACCACATAAACAGAATTAAAAACAAACATCACAGGATCATCTCAATAGATGCAGAAAAAGCATTCAACAAAATGCAGCATACCTCCACGATTAAAACTCTCAGCAAAATCAGCATAGAAAGGACACAACTTAATGTAACAAAAGCCATCTATGACAAACCCACAGACAACATAATACTAAATGGGGAAAAGTTCAAAGCATTCCTTCTAAGAACTGGAACAAGACAAGGATGCTCACCCTAACCATTCCTCTTCAACATAGTACTGGAGGTCCTAGCCAGAGCAATCAGACAAGAGAAAGAAATAAGGGGCACCCAAATTGATAAAGTGGAAGTCAAACTGTCACTATTTGCTGATGATATGATCTTTTACCTTGAAAACCCTAAAGACTCCTCCAGAAAGCCCCTAGAACTGATAAAAGAATTCAGCAGTTTCTGGATACAAGATTAATGTACACAAATCAGTAGCTCTTCTATACACAAACAGTACCCAAGCTGAGAATCAAATCAAGAAGTCAACCCTCTACAATAGCTGCCAAAAAAATAAAATCCTTAGGAAGTTACCTAACTAAGGAGTTGGAAGACCTCTAAAAGTAAAACTTCAAAACACTGCTGAAAGAAACAACAGATGACACAAATGAATGGAAACACATCCCATGCTCATGGATGGGTAGAATCAATATTGTAAAAATGATCCTACTGCCAAAAGCAATCTACAAATTCAATGCAATTCTCATCAAAATACCACCATCATTCTTCACAGAATTAGAAAAAACAATTCTAAAATTCATATGGAACCAAAAAAGACCCCACATAGCCAAAGCAAGACTAAGCAGAAAGAACAAACCTGGAAATGTCACACTATCTGATTTCAAACTATACTATAAGGCCACAGTCATCAAAACAGCATGGCACTGGTATAAAAATAGGCACAAAGACCAATGGAACAGAATAGAGAACCCAGAAATAAACCCAAATACTTATAGCCAACTGATCTTCAACAAAGCAAACAAAAATATGAAGTGGGGAAAGGACACCCTTTTCAACTAATGGTGCTGGGATAATTGGCTAACCACATGCAGGAGAATGAAACTGGATCCTCATCTCTCACCTTATACAAAAATCAACTCAAGATAGATTAAGGACTGAAAGCTAAGACCTGAAACTATAAAAATTCTAGAAGATAACATTGGAAAAACCCTTATAGACATTGGCTTAGCCAAAGATTTCATGACTAGGAACACAAAAGCAAATGCAATAAAAAAAAAAGATAAATAGCTGGGACTTAATTAAACTAAAGAGCTTTTGCACAGCAAAAGGAACAGTCAGAAGAGTAAACAGACAACCCATACAGTGGGAGAAAATCTTCACAATCTATACATCTGACAAAGGACTAATATCCAGAATCTACAAGGAACTCAAACAAATCAGCAAGAAAAAAAAACAAACAATCCCATCAAAAAGTGGGCTAAGGACATGAATAGACAATTCTCAAAAGAAGATATACAAATGGCCAACAAATATATATATATATGATGGAATATATATCAAATATATATATATATATGATGGAATATATATCAAATATATATATATATATATGGTGGAATACTAGTCAGCCATTAAAAAAATGAATTAACAGCATTTGCAGTGACCCGGATGAGATTAGAGACTATTATTCTAAGTGATATAACTCATAAATGGAAAACTAAACATTGTACGTTCTTACTAGTATGTGGCAGCTAAGCTATGAGGATGCAAAGACATAAGAATAATATAATGGACTTTAGCAACTTGGGAGGAAAGGGTGGGAGGGGGTCGAGGGATAAAAGACTACAAATATGATGCAGTGTATACTGCTTGGGTGATGGGTGCACCAAAATCTCACAAATCACAACTGAAGAACTTACTCATGTAATCAAATACCACCTATACCCCAATAACTTATGGAAAAAAATAAATAAAATAAGTGAAACCTGAAAGCTTTAAAAAGATAAAATAAATATTGAAATTATTGCAAAAAAAAATGGGACAGAAAAACAAGAGAAACTATCATTTTATCTGATTACAATTGCTACATTAATTATCCTTTGTGTCAGGGACTGTGCCAGGTCAGACCCCCTTTCTGCCTCCTTGGAGTCCAGTCTAGTTAGGTATACTAGGATATGCCCAGTAAATATTATAACAGAGGTCCGTATAGCTTAGTGGTGACTTCCTCCTTCCTGCTCTAAAAGTCAGAGGAGTCATATGGGAAACACACAAAAACCGAAAATATGTCCATGTTTTAAACAATTTGCACGTCACAGTTTTTTTCTGCAGTGGGCATTTTGGTTTTGTGCAAGTTGGAAGGAAATGTTGGGAGATTCCTCCAGTGTTGATGTAATGCTAGGTCAGGCTCTCTAGCCTAGTTCTGTTTAGTGTGTGGAATCCCCAGATCACCCTATCTATAGCCCAAATCAGGAGGCTAGCAAATCAGCACACAAGGGAGACTGGCCATTCTCCCAGGGGCAATGGCCCAGTCTAAACACAGCACAATTACCTGTGGTCAGGTTGTACTCAAGACTATACAAACAACTGCTAAAAGGATGGGAGTCAGGGACTTGTATTTTTAAAAAAGAGAGAGAGACTCCACAGGCAATTCTGATGCACACAGCTTTGGTTAAGGACAATACATTACTTAGTCACACAACTCAAATCACATTAGATTGCACTCACATTAGGGTTACACAGGATGTTCATTCACCCTAAGGATAATTTTCTCCCCTCCAGGTGACTAAAGAGAGGCACAAGGCTGAATGTGCTCCTTTTTTTGTCCTATGTCACATACTGACATACTCTAACATTGCTAAACTTTTATCCAAGCAGCTTGCTGAGGCCATGCCAAAGCCCCACCTAGGACAAATATGCAGGAAGCATTCAACAGCTCACACAACAGCTTTAATGTTTCAGGAAACAAAAAATAAAAAATAAAAAACTGGACACGGAGGACGATCTTTTAAACACACTGCATTGCCTTAAATATGAGGTCATGAACTATATTCACAGGAAAAGCGCATTACTCAGATTTTGCCGGGTTTAGTATATAAAGCAGAAGAGAAGAATGTGTGGTTTAATCCATTGCAATAACAACAACAAAACGACATAAATGAAGGAATCTTTTCTTATCCCAAGTTCACCAGCAACCCACATACGTATGGCTGAGCAAATAATCTACTCACTCAGTGTTTACTGCACTTTCAAACAGAGAAATTTATTTCCTTGAAATTCAATAATACAACCAATATATTATGTTTCAAATATTGCACACTTCAAAAACTAAAAAGACATTTTAAATCAATACAGACAATGTTATCAATCTTGACTGTTTCACATATATACAACATGCAGTCCTGCTGGCTCAATCCCGATTTCCCCATACCAAAGTCAATTCACAAAGCAATCCCTTCACTATATAGATGCTAAGGACCAGAAACAATAAAAGAAAAAATATGTACTCCAGTGGCTTCTATTATCGGACAGCTCCACAGTGTACATTTATGCTGTCACATCAAAATAGAGAAGAGAATAAGCCCCAAAGAGAACAGGCTATGATAACTGACGGCACCTTCCATAACTAGACCTACGTAAATATAGCTCCTCTTACCACAGGCACCTTAAACCAGCCTCCTAGAGGGGCTAAAATAGGTCTTGTGAGAGAGGATGACAATTTTTTAAAGATAAAGAAAGGGAATATAAAGCCTCTAATTTGGTTAACAAAAACAAAACTAAAAATAATGTCCTCAGCCTAAATAAGCATCAATACATTACTAAAAATTGCGGTGGGTCTTTCCATACTATATCAAAACAAGATAAAAATTATCTACGATATCCCTGTATTCATTTTCAAAATAAAAACGTGAATTCCACATAGAGTTAAATTCATTTTACTGTCTTCTGACAAATCAAGAAGACAGCACTTATGAATGCAATTAGAAGTATGCACAAATCCAAACATGAGGCTTGAAATTCCTTAAATGTGAACAGCTCTTCACAGTTCATAATGAATATTCATGAACAGTATCTTGCTTTAGCCTCCCAGGGGCTCCATGTGATATTTACCAACATCTTCATTTTACAAATGATAAAGGTGAAGCACAGAGATGCTAAACATATTACCTAAATCACTCCTCTGGATCCTGCTGTCTCCTTCCAAACTCAGAGGAAAAAAAGAAAAAGGATTCCACTTACACCCAGGTTTACTACATAACCCAGGTTTTTCTGACTAATGAAGTATAATCAGGTATTATTTTGTCATATGTGAATGCTAAATGCCATTCCCTCTCCAAGCTCTATAGCAAGGGTGCTTAACCTTTACATTATCATGACACTTTGTGAAATCTAAAAAGCTAAGGAATCCTCACCCTCTTAAAAAAAAGGCACATATGTGAATGTTCATAGCAGCATTATTCATAATAGCCAAAGAGTGGTAAACCACTTAAATGTTCATCAACTGATGGAAAAACAAATTGTGGTATATTCATATAATGGAGTATCATTTAACCATGAAAAGGAATGATCCCACACGGATGAACCTTGAAAACATGCTAAATGAAACGAGTCACAAAATGACCACATATTGTATGATATGAAATGTCCAGAATAGACATTTTTTATATGCAATGTGCAGAATGGGCAAACCATTAGAAATATAAAGTAGATTAATGATTGTCTAGGGCTTTGGGTGGGCTGGGTGAAAATGGGGAGTGACCGTTTAATGGGCATGGGGTTTCTTGCTGGGGTGATGACAAATGTTCTAAAACTGTGGTGATAAATGCACAGCTGTGAACATACTTAAAACCACTGAGTTATACACTTTAAATTCTTGAAATGTATGGTCTGTGAATTATATCTCAATAAAGATGTTATTTAAAAACAACTATTAAAAATCCTCATATGAGCAAAATTTCCCAGATAATTTATGAGGGTTTGTTAAAGCCCTAAACCCATCTACTGGTACGAGGGAGTCCAAGACCCAAGCTTAGTAACTTCTGCTCTATAGAAACAAGAATCATCATCTATTTTTCTTTGTTGTACATGTAAGATTTATTTTGGCTGCCCCTACCCTACCACAACTACAGCAAACCTATGCCTCCTATTTTTTAGGATCACTATTTTGTCTATTAGATAACATAACCACAGTAGTTTTCAATATTGATTCATTAAAAAGAGTAAAATAGTATAGTTTCATAAATATAATTTTAAGAGCTACAAAAAACCTCTAGCAATTGAGCATCTATTATTTGCAAGGCATGGCTGGCATTCAAAAATGTAAAAGATTTCTGCCCTCAAGATGTCATAGGCAGGATAAGATCTATACAAAAATAACAATATACGAAATAGAAGGTGAATCTTGCATTAAAAAGACCAGGGAAGATACGCCAGGAATAATGATTAAAGGGAAGCTTCTTGGCAGAGGTGGACAATTATTTAATGCTGTGTTTCATCCTGAAGAATAAGTATCCTGAACGTGCATAAAGGAGACATAGGGAATTCCAGATGATAGCAAACACAGATATGTTTCAGAATTGTTCCTAGGAACTATGAAGAAGGGCCTTCATCCCAAGCTAAGGGGGCCAGGCATGGTGGCTCACACCTGTAATCCCAACACTTTAGGAGGCCGAGGAAGGAGGATTGCTTGAGGCCAGGAGTTCAAGACCATCGTGGACAATATAGCAAGACCATCGTGGACAATATAGCAAGACCTCCATCTCTACAAAAAAATAAAAAATTAGTCGGGGGCAGTGACATGTGCCTGTAGTCCCAGCTACTCAGGATGCTAAGGCAGGAGGATTACTTGAGCCCAGAAGTATGAGGGTACAGTGAGCTATGATCTCACCACTTCACTCCAGCCTGGGTGACAGACAGAGATCCTGTCTCAAAAATATCAATCAAGCTAAGGATCCTGGACTTTATTTGGTAGGCTCTGAGAAGCCAAAGAAGGTTGCTGAGTAGGGCAATTACTGAATCAAAGATGTATGTTATAAAGATTGATTGTACAGTAATGTATGGGTGCATGTGGAAGAGAGGAAAAACTGCAAGCAGGGAAACAGTATTATTACAATAGTGTAACACAAGGTTTCTAGAGTCTGGTTTAGGGAGTGGCATCTGTCATCCAGTAGCCATTTTTAAAAGATCAAGGCATGCCCCCCACCACCCCTGCCACTAAAACAGGGGTGTTTTGACATGCTGCTCATTTAAAGTGCTGCCGATAAAGAAAACAGCTGTAGTTCATCATGGTACATATTTCCCTGGAGAAAACCCATTTACAACGTAGGTTTAGAAATTTCAAAACTACATTTTAACATGAAGTTCTGGCTACATTGGTTTGTGGGATTAGGAGGGGCCAAAGGCTCCTTTAGGCTCCTTTGGATCCATTAACTATGTTCTGTGAGTTTACAGTGAAAAATGATAAGAGCTGGACGATAAGCTTTCATGTGATCAAGTAAACCTGAACTCCAAGACTAAAAGACCTTGTTTGCAGTAGCAAATACTAAAGGGTCAGGGCCTGAATAGAATTTCCTTGAAATTGCTTTATTTCTATTTATAAGCCTGAGGTGATCGGTGGTAGTGCATAACTTTGGATAGTAACCATTTCTGGGTTATAGGTTTACCATGTGGACAAACACTGGGCACATAGTATAGGGGAGTTTACCTGCCTGGAATGGCCAAGGAGTTGTCTTCCCTGGGAGAGACAAATAGCCCAGAGGCTACCTAAAGTCTTCCTCCCCACCCAAAGTGATGTTAAACACCGGAACTTGGAAAGAGAAGGTTGGCGTTCGAGTCACACGACACAAACACACACCCGAAATAAAAGGCCTTACCCAAATCTCCAAAGTTTGCCAAGGCCAAGAACACTGTCTCTTAGCCCTTTTACTTCCAATCCCCGCCCACAGCCTGCAAGACCCTCCACTTCCCTTTCCCCTTCCGCTCTGGGCTTACTTGTCCCGGATGATGGTCTGTAGCTCCCGGATCTGATCATTCATAGGCAGCAGCTTAAGCTGCGCCCCGATCTGCCAGGAGAGTTCGCAGTCCTCTAGGAAGGAGTTGCCAGCTGGTGCGTCATAGCTGCTACTGTCACCACTACCACTGTTGCCCTCTGAGTTGAGGCTGGAGCCGCCGCAGGCCCCAGCGTCCAGCTCGGCCAGCAGGCTAGAATGGGCGTGCCCCGTGAGGAGAATCACCTTGGCCCTGGAGGCTCTGTTTCCCCCTGGGTGGTCCAGGATCTGATCGCCAGGTCGCAGCTGCTCGGGACTTGGGGTTGAGGCAGAGTTTACTTGCTGGTTGTGACAGGGCATGGAGTCAGGACACTGTAACTCCGTGGCCATACACCGGGCCCTGGGCTATCGCTGCTGCTACCGAACACTAAAGATAAAGAGGAACGGGTAGAAAGGACAGATGCTTACGTGCTCTCTCGGTTGCTCCCGCCTCCTCAGAACATCTAACCCTGGCTGTCCTTTCACCCCAAGGCCGCTGTTGGTTTCCTCAAGCACACTTTGGATCACTCCCGCCCACACCAGACGTACTGCCTGCCTAGAGACACTATTGGCTGCACTCCCCGCCACTCTGCGGCGCCACTGCATGTTAACCCTTTGAGTCACCCTTGCTACGTGGGTTCCCACAGGTAGCTAAGCCCCCGCAGCGAGGCCAAGGATGCCAGCTTGAAGGATCTTCCGGGGGCCCCTGGGGCTTCTGCATTCAGAACTTTGGGTGATTGGTAGAGCTAGGAAAAACTGGGGGTGGCAAGTGATGATACACAGTTACACACTTAAGGCCCATGTTTTCAGACTTTGTGACCTAGCAGAGAAATTATATCTCAGTAACCGCATCTTCAGTTAGCTTGTCTGCATGACGGAAGAAAGAAGTAAAAAAATGCCTAGCAGGCTGCTGAAGAGCCTGTCCTCTACTAGACTGTTGTAGAAACTGCAGCTTCCCAAGTATGCTTGACCGCCAAAGCTTTTCTTATCTTTATTGGTTGGACCCTACAGTGTACACGTTCTCATGGGGATTCAGGCGGCATTTCAGATCCACTATCATTTTGAATCTTTTAAGTACTTGGAAAGACGCTTATTTTTAAGTGTGTGGACTCACTATAACGGCCTGAGGTAAGAGTGTCTAGAGCAGTACTTTTCAAACATCAGTATGTACCACAATAATTGTAGAGCTTGTTAAAATGAAGGTTCTTACGGCTCATTTTTGAGATTCTGATTCTGTAGATCCGAGATGGGACACAAGAATCTTTTTTTTTTAACTTTTATTTTAAGTTCAGGAATATATGTGCAGATTTGTTACATAGGTTAACTTCTGTCATGGGGGTTTGTTGTACAGATTATTTCATCGCCGAGGTATTAAGCCTAGTATCCACAAGTTATCTTTCCTGATCCTCTCCCTTCTCACACCATGCACTCTGCAGTAGGCTCCAGTGTGTGTTGTTCCCCACTAGGTGTCCATGTGTTCTCATCATTTAGCTCCCACTTATAAGTGAGAACATGCAGCATTTGGTTTTCTGTTCCTGTGTTAGTTTGCTAAGGATAATAGGCTCCAGCTCCATCCATGTCCCTGCAAAGGACATGATCTCACTGTTTTTATGGTTGCATAGTATTCCATGGTGTATATGTACCACATTTTCTTTATATATATATATATTTTTATTATTATTATACTTTAAGTTTTAGGGTACATGTGCACAATGTGCAGGTTTGTTACATATGTATCCATGTGCCATGTTGGTCTGCTGCACCCATTAACTCGTCATTTAGCATTAGGTATATCACCTAATGCTATTCCTCCCCCCTCCCCCCACCCCACAACAGTCCCCAGAGTGGGATGTTCCCCTTCCTGTGTCCATGAGTTCTCATTGTTCAATTCCCACCTACGAGTGAAAACATGTGGTGTTTGGTTTTTTTGTCCTTGCGATAGTTTACTGAGAATGATGATTTCCAGTTTCATCCATGTCCCTACAAAGGACATGAACTCATCCTTTTTTATGGCTGCATAGTATTCCATGGTGTATATGTGCCACATTTTCTTAATCCAGTCTATCGTTGTTGGACATTTGGGTTGGTTCCAAGTCTGTGCTATTGTGAATAGTGCCGCAATAAACATACGTGTGCATGTGTCTTTATAGCAGAATGATTTATAGTCCTTTGGGTATATACCCAGTAATGGGACGACTGGGTCAAATGGTATTTCTAGTTCTAGATCCCCGAGGAATCGCCACACTGACTTCCACAATGGTTGAACTAGTTTACAGTCCCACCAACAGTGTAAAAGTGTTCCTATTTCTCCACATCCTCTCCAGCACCTGTTGTTTCCTGACTTTTTAATGATTGCCATTCTAACTGGTGTGAGATGGTATCTCATTGTGGTTTTGATTTGCATTTCTCTGATGGCCAGTGATGATGAGCATTTTTTCATGTATTTTTTGGCAGCATAAATGTCTTCTTTTGAGAAGTGTCTGTTCATGTGCTTTGCCCACTTTTTGATGGGGTTGTTCGTTTTTTTTCTTGTAAATTTGTTTGAGTTCATTGTAGATTCTGGATATTAGCCCTTTGTCAGATGAGGAGGTTGTGAAAATTTTCTCCCATTTTGTAGGTTGCCTGTTCATTCTGATGGTAGTTTCTTTTGCTGTGCAGAAGCTCTTTAGTTTAATTACATCCCATTCATCAATTTTGGCTTTTGTTGCCATTGCTTTTGGTGTTTTAGACATGAAGTCCTTGCCCATGCCTATGTCCTGAATTGTAATGCCTAGGTTTTCTTCTAGGGTTTTTATTGTTTTTTGGTCTAACATGTAAGTCTTTAATCCATCTTGAATTAATTTTTGTATAAGGTGTAAGGAAGGGATCCAGTTTCAGCTTTCTACATATGGCTAGTCAGTTTTCCCAGCACCATTTATTAAATAGGGAATCCTTTGCCCATTGCTTGTTTTTGTCAGGTTTGTCAAAGATCAGATAGCTGTAGATATGTGGCATTATTTCTGAAGGCTCTGTTCTGTTCCATTGATCTATATGTCTGTTTTGGTACCAGTACCATGCTGTTTTGGTTACTGTAGCCTTGTAGTATATAGTTTGAAGTCAGGTAGCGTGATGCCTCCACCTTTATTCTTTGACTTGGCGAAGCAGGCTCTTTTTTGGTTCCATATGAACTTTAAAGTAGTTTTTTCCAATTCTGTGAAGAAAGTCATTGGTAGCTTGATGGGGATGGCATTGAATCTATAAATTACCTTGGGCACTATGGCCATTTTCACGATATTGATTCTTCCAACCTATGAGCATGGAATGTTCTTCCATTTGTTTGTATCCTCTTTTATTTCATTGAGCAGTGGTTTGTAGTTCTCCTTGAAGAGGTCCTTCACATCCCTTGTAAGTTGGATTCCTAGGTATTTTATTCTCTTTGAAGCAATTGTGAATGGGAGTTCACTCATGATTTGGCTCTCTGTTTGTCTGTGATTGGTGTACAAGAATGCTTGTGATTTTTGTACATTGATTTTGTATCCTGAGAATTTCCTGAAGTTGCTAATCAGCTTAAGGAGATTTTGCGCTGAGACAATGGGGTTTTCTAGATATAAAATCATGTCATCTGCAAACAGGGACACTTTGACTTCCTCTTTTCCTAATTGAATACCCCTTATTTCCTTCTCCTGCCTGATTGACCTGGCCAGAACTTCCAGCACTATGTTAAATAGGAGTGGTGAGAGAGGGCATCCCTGTCTTATGCCAGTTTTCAAAGGGAATGCTTCCAGTTTTGGCCAATTCAGTATGATATTGGCTGTGGGTTTGTCACAGATAGCTCTTATTATTTTGAGATACGCCCCATCAATACCTAATTTATTGAGAGTTTTTAGCATGAAGGGGTGTTGAATTTTGTCAAAGGCCTTTTCTGCATCTATTGAGATAATCAGGTGGTTTTTGTCTTTGGTTCTGTTTATATTCTGGATTACATTTATTGATTTGCGTATGTTGAACCAGCCTTGCATCCCAGGGATGAAGCCCACTTGATCATGGTGGATAAGCTTTTTGATGTGCTGCTGGATTCGGTTTGCCAGTATTTTATTGAGGATTTTTGCATCAATGTTCATCAAGGATATTGGTCTAAAATTCTCTTTTTTGGTTGTGTCTCTGCCAGGCTTTGGTATCAGGACGATGCTGGCTTCATAAAATGTGTTAGGGAGGATTCCCTCTTTTTCTATCGATTGGAATAGTTTCAGAAGGAACGGTACCAGTTCCTCCTTGTACCTCTGGTAGAATTCGGCTGTGAATCCATCAGGTCCTGGACACTTTTTGGTTGGTAAGCTATTGATTATTGCCACAATTTCAGAACCTGTTATTGGTCTATTCAGAGATTCAACTTCTTCCTGATTTAGTCTTGGGAGGGTGTATTTGTCGAGGAATTTATCCATCTCTTCTAGATTTTCTAGTTTATTTGCATAGAGGTGTTTGTAGTATTCTCTGATGGTAGATAGTATTTCTGTGGGATCTGTGGTGATATCCCCTTTTTCATTTTTTATTGCATCTATTTGATTCTTCTCTCTTTTCTTCTTTATTAGTCTTGCTAGCGGTCTATCAATTTTGTTGATCTTCTCAAAAAACCAGCTCCTGGATTCATTAATTTTTTGAAGGGTTTTTTGTGTCTCTATTTCCTTCAGTTCTGCTCTGATTTTAGTTATTTCTAGCCTTCTGCTAGCTTTTGAATGTGTTTTCTCTTGCTTTTCTAGTTCTTTTAATTGTGATGTTAGGGTGTCAATTTTGTATCTTTCCTGCTTTCTCTTGTGGGCATTTAGTGCTATAAATTTCCCTCTACACACTGCTTTGAATGTGTCCCAGAGATCCTGTTATGTTGTGTCTTTGTTCTCGTTGGTTTCAAAGAACATCTTTATTTCTGCCTTCATTTCATTATGTACCCAATAGTCATTCAGGAGCAGGTTGTTCAGTTTCCATGTAGTTGAGCAGTGTTGAGTGAGTTTTTTCATCCTGAGTTCTAGTTTGATTGCACTGTGGTCTGAGAGACAGTTTGTTATAATTTCTCTTCTTTTAAATTTGCTGAGGAGAGCTTTACTTCCAACTATGTGGTCAATTTTGGAATAGGTGTGGTGTGGTGCTGAAAAAAATGTATATTCTGTTGATTTGGGGTGGAGAGTTCTGTAGATGTCTATTAGGTCTACTTTGTTTAGAGCTGAGTTCAATTCCTGGATATCCTTGTTAACTTTCTGTCTCGATGATCTGTCTAATGTTGACAGTGGGGTGTTAAAATCTCCATTATTATTGTGTGGGAGTTTAAGTCCCTTTGTAGGTCACTCAGGACTTGCTTTATGAATCTGGGTGCTCCTGTGTTGGGTGCATATATATTTAGGATAGTTAGCTCTTCTTGTTGAATTGATCCCTTTACCATTATGTAATGGCCTTCTTTGTCTCTTTTGATCTTTGTTGGTTTAAAGTCTATTTTATCAGAGACTGGGATTGCAACCCCTGCCTTTTTTTGTTTTCCATTTACTTGATAGATCTTCCTCCATCCCTTTATTTTGAGTCTATGTGTGTCTCTGCACGTGAGATGGGTTTCCTGAATACAGCACACTGATGGGTCCTGACTCCTTATCCAGTTTGCCAGTCTGTGTCTTTTAATTGGAGCATTTAGCCCATTTACATTTAACGTTAATATTGTTATGTGTGAATCTGACCCTGTCATTATGATGTTAGTTGGTTATTTTGCTCATTAGTTGATGCAGTTTCCTCCTAGCCTCGATGGTCTTTACAATTTGGCATGTTTTTGCAGTGGCTGGTACCGGTTGTTCCTTTCCATGTTTAGTGCTTCCTTCAGGAGCTCTTTTAGGGCAGGCCTGGTGGTGACAAAATCACTCAGCGTCTGCTTGTCTGTAAAGTATTTTATTTCTCCTTCACTTATGAAGCTTAGTTTGGCTGGATAGGAAATTCTGGGTTGAAAATTCTTTTCTTTAAGAATGTTGAATATCGGCCCCCACTCTCTTCTGGCTTATAGAGTTTCTGCCGAGAGATCAGCTGTTAGTCTGATGGGCTTCCCTTTGTGGGTAACCCGACCTTTCTCTCTGGCTGCCCTTGACATTTTTTCCTTCATTTCAACTTTGGTGAATCTGACAATTATGTGTCTTGGAGTTGCTCTTCTCGAGGAGTATCTTTGTGGCGTTCTCTGTATTTCCTGAATCTGAATGTTGGCCTGCCTTGCTAGATTGGGGAAGTTCTCCTGGATAATAATCTGCAGAGTGTTTTCCAACTTGGTTCCATTCTCCCCGTCATTTTCAGGTACACCAATCAGAGGTAGGTTTGGTCGTTTCACGTAGTCCCAAATTTCTTGGAGGCTTTGTTCATTTCTTTTTATTCTTTTTTCTCTAGACTTCCCTTCTCACTTCATTTCATTCATTTCATCTTCCATCAGCGATACCCTTTCTTCCAGTTGATCGCATCTGCTACTGAGGCTTCTGCAATCTTCACGTAGTTCTCGAAACTTGGCTTTCAGCTCCATCATCTCCTTTAAGCCCTTCTCTCCATTGGTTATTCTAGTTATCCATTCTTCTAATTTTTTTTTCAAAGTTTTTAACTTCTTTGCTATTGTTTTGAATTTCCTCCCGTAGCTCAGAGTAGTTTGATCGTCTGACGCCTTCTTCTCTCAACTCGTCAAAGTCATCCTCCATCCAGCTTTGTTCCGTTGCTGGTGAGGAACTGCGTTCCTTTGGAGGAGGAGAGGTGCTCTGCTTTTTAGAGTTTCCAGTTTTTCTGCTCTGTTTTTTCCCCATCTTTGTGGTTTTATCTACTTTTGGTCTTTGATGATGGTGATGTAAAGATGGGTTTTTGGTGTGGATGTCCTTTCTGTTTGCTAGTTTTCCTTCTACCAGACAGGACCCTCAGCTGCAGGTCTGTTGGAGTTTACTAGAGGTCCACTCCAGACCCTGTTTGGCTGGGTGTCAGCAGTGGTGGCTGCAGAACAGCAGATTTTCGTGAGACCACAAATTCAGCTGTCTGATAGTTCCTCTGGAAGTTTTGTCTCAGAGGAGTACCCGGCCGAGTGAGGTGTCAGTCTGTCCCTACTGGGGGGGTGCCTCCCAGTTAGGCTGCTCAGGGGTGAGGGACCCACTTTAGGAGGCAGTCTGTCCGTTCTCAGATCTCCAGCTGCGTGCTGGGAGAACCACTACTCTCTTCAAAGCTGTCAGTCCGACAGGGACATTTAAGTCTCTGGAATTTCCTGCTGACTTTTTGTTTGTCTGTGCCCTGCCCCCAGAGGTGGCGCCTACAGAGGCAGACAGGCCTCCTTGAGCTGTGGTGGGCTCCACCCAGTTCGAGCTTCCTGGCTGCTTTGTTTACCTAAGCAAGCCTGGGCAATGGCGGGTGCCCCTCCCCCAGCCTCGCTGCCGCCTTGCAGTTTGATCTCAGACTGCTGTGCTAGCAATCAGCGAGACTCCGTGGGCATAGGACCCTCCGAGCCAGATGCGGGACACAATTTCCTAGTGTGCTGTTTTCCAGGCCCGTTGGGAAAGCGCAGTATGAGGGTGGGACTGACCCGATTATCCAGATGCCGTCTGTTACCCCTTTCTTTGACTAGGAAAGGGAACTCCCTGACCCCTTGCGCTTCCCGAGTGAGGCAGTGCCTCGCCCTGCTTCGGCTGGCGCATGGTGCGATTCACGGACTGTCCTGCACCCACTGTTTGGCACTCCCTAGTGAGATGAAACCGGTACCTCAAGCAGAAATGCAGAAATCACCAGTCTTCTGTGTCGCTCGGGCTGGGAGCTGGAGACTGGAGCTGTTCCTATTCGGCCATCTTGGCTCCACCAATATTGTTTTTTTCAATTCCGATAGGGGGTAATTTATAAAGAACACAGATTTATTTTTTACAGTTCTGGAGGCTGGGAAGTCTAAGGTTGAAGGCTCTGCATCTGACAAGGGCCTTCTTTCTGCATCACCCTATGTTGGAAAGCAGAAGGTGAAAGGGCAAGAAAGCATGCGTGTGCATGTTAGAGATCAAACTCACAACCTCAAGCCCTTTATTTATTTATTTATTTATTTAGAGACGGAGACTTGCTCTGTTGCCCAGGCTGGAATGCAGTGGCATGATCTTGGCTCACTACAACTTCTGCCTCCTGAGTTCAAGCGATTCTGCCTCAGCCTCTTGAGGGGCTGGGATTACAAGCATGTGCCACCACGCCCAGCTAATTTTTGTATTTTTAATAGAGATGGGGTTTCACCATGTTGGCCAGGCTGGTCTTGAACTCCTGACCTCAAGTGATCCACTGGCCTAGACCTCCCAAAGTGCTGCAATTACAGGATTGAACCACTGCACCCAGCCCTCAAGTCCTTTAGTAGTCAACGTTAGTTCATTCACGAGAGTGTAGCCCTCATGACCTAAATATCACTCATCAGGCCTCGCCTAATAGGAATTAGGCTGAATTGGGGATTAAGTTTCCAAAACATGCTTTTCAGGGGGCATACTTAAACCATAGCAATTTTATTGTATGGATATACCACGTTTTGTTCATTCAGTCACCAGTTAATGAACATTTAAGTTGTTTCTACTTTTTCGCTATTCTAAACAATGCTGCTATAAACATTCATGTTCAGGTTTTTGTGTAAACATACTTTCATTTACAACTTGATCTTCAACCCCAGTTTTTTGTCATAGGCAGAATTCTAAGATGGCCACTATCATTTCCACCCTCTAGTATATATACCCTACATAATCCCCTCCACTTGAGTGTGGGCAGGACTTGTGAATATGGATGGGATAACACTCCCCTGATTTGATTATGTTACATGGAAAAGATAACGGAATTTGCTGATGTAATTAAGGCACTGAATCAGTTGACTTTAAGTTAATCAAAAAAGAGATTATCTTGGGTGGGTCTTATCTAATCAGGCAGGCCCTTTAAAAGAGGGTCCTGTCCTTTCTTGAAAGAAAGGTTCAAAACCAAAGAGATTCTGTTTCTGGCCTTGGAGAAGCAACCAATCATGTTAATTACCTATAAAAGGGGTCACGTGGCAAGGATCTGAGGATCCTTCTAGAAACAGAATAGTCCTCAGCCAACAGCCAGCAAGAAAACAAGGATTTCAGTCCTACAACTGTAAGGAAGTTTTTGGGCAATCAGTGAGTTTGAGAGAGGGACCCCCATTCTCAGATGAGATTGCAGCCCTGGCTGATATCTTGATTTTTATCTTGGTGAGATCTGGAGCAGAGAATGCAACTCATCTGTATCTAGATTACTGACCCACAGAAATAGTGAGATAATAAATGTATGTTGTTTTTAGCCACAAAGTTTGTGTTAGTTTGTTATGCAGCAACATGAAATCAATACAACATCATACTGATGCTTTTGCCATCATACCATTCAGTACTGCCTCCATGTACCTGAGTTTCCTTCCTTCTCTGTAATTATTAATACTAGCATAATTATTGCAGTTACCTGGGTAACAATAGATCTTTAAAAAAATCTGATTCTGCCAGAGAGGCTCCCTCAAACATAAAGTAAATAATGATTCGATTCGGGTTAGTAAGAAATCACAGAATAATGGGTTTTATAGCCAGAGGTATCTTAGTGATATTACATTAATAGACAGATATGAACCCTCATCAGGATCAGCCTATTAAAAATTGATGTCACACTCAAGCCTATCAACCCCTTTGTAACCCATCTCATTAAAATAATTTTCCAGATAACTCTCTAATTTTTCTCATTCTCATTCTCTCACCCCACTTCAACATCTTTTAGAATATCTTGAGATTGCAACTTGGAGAGTTTAAGATGAAAACTTTGAAGTGAGTCTGAGAGCTTAAAAACATCATACTGAGTTATTAATCTGTAGCTTTATCATGGGTCTACATGCCACACAGATAAAAAGACATGTTTTCGCAGTTCACTGGATCCTTCACACCAGAGTAAAACCATGGAGCTTTAAAACAGCAAGCAAGTTAGATCTTCAAGAGACTTGAAATTAGGGTATACCTGCCGGGCGTGGTGGCTCACGCCTGTAATCCCAGCACTTTGGGAGGCTGAGGCAGGTGGATCACCTGAGGTCAGGAGTTCAAGACCAGCCTGACCAACATGGTAAGACCCCTGTCTCTACTAAAAATACAAAAAAAAAAGAAAGAAGGAAATTATGGTATACCTAGAAATATTTCTAAGGGATACACATGATGACTCTTGGAGCAATAGTATACATAATGTTCAAAAGGAGATGATTCTTATTGTGCCATCTACATGGGGTCCCGCAGTCCTACGAAATTCCCACAAGATTATTCTTTGTCGAGATAAAGCTGGGTCACTGCTTTATAATACATAGGATTGCCCATAATATTACAGTGAAAACAGATTTGGCATGCCCCCTAAATCCTACAGGTGACATTGACACATACAAGAAAAGGCAGCATAGTTTAGGTTGGCAGCATAGACTTTAGTGTCAGGTTTAGGTTTGAGTTTTGACTCCGCTGTTTACTAGGTAAGTAATCTTGGGAAAGTTCTTTAATGTCTGTAAGTCTCAGGTTACATCAGCAGAAAAAAATGGTGATTATAATATTAGCTACCTCATACAATATTTGAGAGGATTATATGATCATGTATGTAAAGCAGTAGCTACTCCGTTACAGATGAAGCACTAGATAATTAATAGCTGTTATTATTATACATGAGGATTAAGATATTATATTGCATGATATGCAAAGAAACCAGCTCATTTACAAATTTGTAAAAGATTTTTTTTCCCCTGGAGGTTAAGCATTAAAGTTTACTAAAATCTCTAAATTTTTATTAAGTTAAAAAATAACTAAAACTTTGCATTCATTTTTAAAATTTAATTTTTATACAAACAACTATTATTACAACCCTCTATGGCATGGTGATAAGGAGTATGGGCTCTGGAATCAGACCTTCTGGATTTGGATATCATCTCTACCACTTCCAAACTACTTGGGCAAGCCCAGAGCTTTCTTTTCCTCATTTGTAAGGTGGAGATTATAACAGAAACCACTCTTTATGTGCATTGAGTGGATTAAATTCGATGATACTACTTATAGCACCCAGTGCAGTGCAGTGCAATGCTTAAAACAGAATAAATGCCCAATAAATATTCCCTTCAAAAAAGGGAAAAAAAAGTGAGAAACATAACTTTAAAATTACTTATTTTGTGCAATGTTCTCTTAAAATCTCAATAGTAATAAACGTGTGTGTTTATATATACATACACATAAATGTATACATATATGTTTGTTTCTTCTTTATTCAACATTATTTCATATACACTTTCCCATATACAGTATCAACACAAGTCCATACATATACTTTTCAAATAATAGCTGTTGAGGTATTTCATTGAACTGCTTTTGGAATATTTGGAATTATTTTCAAAAGTTGCACTGGTCACGGTGGCTCATGCCTGTAAATCCCAGCCATTGGGGAGGCTGAGGCAAGAGGATCACTTGAGGCTTGGAGTTGAGACCAGCCTGGGCAACATAGCGAAACCCCATCTTCAAAAATTTTTTTAAATATATGTCAGGCACGGTCGTACGCACCTTAGTCCCAGCTACTTGGGAGGCTGAAGCGGGAGGATCCCTGTCCAGGAGCTTGAGGCTGCAGTAAGCTGTGATTGCAACACTGCACTCCAGCCTGAGTGACAAGAGCGAGACTCTGTCTCTAAAAAATAAATAAACAAATAAAGTAAAACAACAGAAAAAGTTGCTGTTATTAATAACACTGATATAAACATCTTTATGCAATGCACCTTATTTTGGGGGAAGGGTAATTTTGGGCTGCATTTTTTAAAGCGTAAACCAGGTTAAGAGGTATACAATAGAGACAAGAGGGCTAACTGACAACATGTAAGAGACACTACCCTACAGACTCCAAACACAGACAAGTTGGTTAAAAGTAGCAACAAAAAGCCCCACAGTTTTTAAAAAATGCATAGTTGAGCTTGAAAGCAAACAAAGGAAATGTCTAGAGGTTAGAAAACGAAGAGGAAAATCACAGCCAGCTTGACCTATAATTTTCTTGTATGGTCTTTGTCCATGGATTAAGTTTATACTAGCCTCATAAAATATGTAGGTCATCCAGATAATCATAGTGGATTAATGAAACCTATTTATCGCCTCTTCCTTACAGACTCCACTGAAATAACATGAAAGAATAAAACAGAAATAAATCCACAAGGATAAAGAGACTAGGATTAGAGAAGGGCAATGCCGGGATCTTCAACTAAGTCATTATTTTTAAGATCTAAGGCAGGCCGGGCACAGAGGTTCACGCCTGTAATCCCAGCACTTTGGGAGGCTGAGGCGGGTGGATCACGAGGTCAGGAGATCAAGACAATCCTCGATGAAACCCCGTCTCTACTAAAAATACAAAAAATTAGCCAGGTGTAGTGGCATGCACCTGTAGTCCCAGCTACTCAGGAGGCTGAGGCAGGAGAATCGCTTGAACCCGGGAGGCAAAAGTTGCAGTGAGCCGAGATCGTGCCACTGCACTCCAGCCTGAGCAACAGAGTGAGACTCCATCTCAAAAAAAAAAAAAAAAAAAATTCTAAGACAAGTATCGTAAAATCTTAAGCTATGACTAAGCTGGGTTGTAGGTACATGGTGATTACATTTTTCTTTGTAATTTTCAGTTATGATTCAATATTTCCAAATGTTAAAAGTACATGCAAAATAAAGAAGTTAGTTTCAGAAAGTGATACGTGCTCTAAAAGTGCCTCTCACACTTGAATGTGCATATGAACAACCTGAGGCATTCTAATTAAAATTTGGATTTTGAATCTTTAAGTCTGGCATCGGGCTTGAGATTCTGCATTTCTTTTTTTATTGCTATGTAATAGCTGTACATATTGTTGAAGTACATGTGATATTTTGATACATGATGCATATGATATCATAAACAATGTATACAACAAGGTAATAATCAAATAAAGAAACATTTAGCTTTTCTTTATGTTGGGAACGTTCTCTTTCTTCCAAATGTGGTGTACATACACAATAAAATATTGTTCAGCCATAAAACAATGAAATCCTGTCATTTGCAGCAACATTGATGGAACTGAAGGTCATCATGCTAAGTGAAATAAGCCAGGTACAAAAAGACAAATACCACATGTTCTCACTCATATGTGGGAGCTAAAAAAGTAGATCTCATGAAGGTAGAGGGTAGAATAGTGGTTATCAGAAGGTAAGAAGAGCAGAAGGGAGGGGACGATGAAAAGACGTTGGTTAGTGGGTACAAAAATGTAGTTAGAAGGAATAAGATCTAGTGTTCTATAGTACAGTCGGGCAGGTGACTATAGTTAAAAATAATTTATTGTACAGTTCAAAATAGCTAAAAAATATTCTGCAGTTCTAACAACCTCTCAAGTAATGCCAATGCTAGTGGTCCGTGGATCACATTGGAATAGCAAGATTTTAAAGGAAATAACACAAGGCAATGGTGATACAGAGTGGTGGGGACAGGGGGTGGCCTCTTTAGATAAGATTCTCTTGGAAAGCTTCTCTAAGCAGGTGACATTTGTTTTGAGACCTGAATGATAAGAAAAAGTCATTTAAAAATCTACAGGAAAGATATTCCTGGTACAGGGGAAAGCAAGTGGAAAGGTCCTGAGGTGAGAATAAGTTCTGGTAGTTTTTAGAAACAGAAGACCACTGTGGCCTTCTTAAATTGCTCAAGTGTTTCTTCCAATTTCAGGTGTTATTAAGTGAAAAGAGCACTATGTTTGGAGTCATAAAACCTAGGTTTGGTCTCCATCCCATTAGCTCTGTGGCCTCTGACCTAGTCACAACTTTTCTTAGCCTCAGTTTCCTCATAAATACGGGAATATTAATAAATAATACCTATCTTCCATGGTCGATGTGAGGACTAAATGAAATAAGGTATGACAAAGCAGATTGTAAGTTACAAAATACTATACACACTTAAGTATAATTATTGCATACATAAAGTGTTATCATGTGATCTGTGGTTGTAGCAGCTATTTACAGCAGCTTTTATTGTGTATACGTCTGTCTCTTTAATTTATGTCAAACAGTTATGTGTCAAGTTATTACAGGCTGAGTTGGCCTTTTTGTTGCTGCTCTTCCCCAGCAGTGAGCAACTCTTACTATGCTTCACGTTCTATTTCTGGGTGCCCTGGAAATTTTCTTTGGCTTATTTGGCAAATAAATATTTGCCTCACTTTAGCTCATCATAGAGTAACTACTTGGGTATTCCAATGTTATTCACACTTTTTGATCAAAAGAGTTGGTTTACAATGAGCACTACTTTTGGAAAAAAATAATTTGGCTCCATTCAAAGACTTTACAACTGGGTGGTAAGATTCAGTGGCAATATTCAGCCCTAAGAGAAATCATTAGTAGAGTCTAAAGTTTCTCTAATGAATACTGTAGCTGTCTAACACAGAAAAGATGCTGAATAAATATTTGTTGATGACAATATAGACATTAATATGAGGCCATTACTGATCTACTGTCAACAATACAATAATAAGCTAGAAACATCCAATTAGTCACTAAGTCCTGCCAATTCCATCTCCTAATTGCCCTGCAATCGATCTACTGCCACTGCTACTGCTAGGTTGAGGCCTTTATTTTATGACTGAACTATTGCATTAACTTCATGACTTCAATATGAACTCCGTCCAATCCAACCTTCTCACTTAAGCCAGAGTAGCTTAATGGACATATAAATCTCATCATGTTACTCTCCTGATTAAAACTCTTCACTGGCTATATGATAAAGTATTAACTTCTTAGAATGAAATAGAAGGCCCTTTACCATCAGGTCTCTGTTCACTCAGGTTAATCTCTTACTACTTTCCCAAACTCCATAGACTCCTGAACCTGAAAATATTTTCTTATGCCTTCTTGCTTTTAACATGTCATCTTCTTTACGTGTAATTCCAGTCAACCTCTTCAACTTGAATTCTATTTTTCTTAAAATAACTAGCTCAAGCATCCCCTTGAATGAATCCCAGAACAAAAAAGCTAACTGCATGGGCAACAAATTTCTGTTTTTGTTTATCAGACTTACTAGTCCAAAGTACCTCTTCATAAAAAGTCCATAATTATTTGTCTCTTTTGTGTGAAAAGTGAATATAAAATTGCAACTGCATTATTGCATTATTGTCTCCGGGGTTTCAGGTAACATTTACAACTGGAAATGCAGTTTCCTAGAAAACTGTAAACATATTTTGACATTTTGTTTGATAATAGTGGTGACAAAATAATATAAGCCTGTCTTTAAACATGGACTTCTCTCCATACATTTCACTTTACCACCCTTCGGCCAACCTAAGCGATTTTTCAAGAATTAGGGACGCTGCAAAAACCAAAGCGAAGAGCTAGAAAGAGCGACAAAATTAGTAAAGATGTCTGTAGTCTCTCTCTCTCTGTGTGTGTGTGTGTGACTGTCCCACGAGCAACAGACCAAAGGCAAACTGCCCCAAGGTTTGCGCAACAGAGAACAATCAGCAAAGTAGAAGTCCTTACAGGACGGAGAAGCAGTAAATCTTACAGCTGAAGCCTCCTCCCAGGGGAAATTAACGTCTGTAGTTTAATCTTTCCTTAATTCAGAAGGGAGTGAAGATAAGAATATGCATAGGGAAAATGGAGAGAGGGGAGCGTGACATTGAGTTGGAGGAGGTAAAAGAGTATTATGACAGACAAGATGGGGTTGACAGATTTAGCAGATACAATATTTGGGACACACGTACGAAGAAATGATTCGTTGTTTATGTGAAATTGAAACTTAACTAGGCAGGCATCCTGTATTTCATCTGGCAACTCCAGGAAAAGAGAAAAATACAGTGTTACTCCAATATTCCCAGTTGTGTAAGGAAAACAATCAAAGCTCGGCCCTAAGGAAAAAATAAATAAAAGAGGCTGCGCGAATGCATCCGAATCTTCAAACAATCCATTTCCGGTCTGGGGCCCTGGGAAAACAAGCAGAGACAGTTAAGGTAGCCGAATTCAGTCCGCCAGTGTCCCATAATCCTCTTCTCTCGGTTCCTCTTTCCTCGCTCAAGATGGCGCTGCTCGCGATGCATTCTTGGCGCTGGGCGGCCGCGGCGGCTGCTTTCGAAAAGCGCCGGAACTCCGCGATTCTGATCCGGCCTTTCGTCTCTGTTAGCGGCTCTGGTCCGCAGTGGAGGCCACATCAACTCGGCGCCTTGGGAACCGCTCGAGCCTACCAGGTGAGATGCCATTGACATGGAAGAACAGGGTGAAGGGCAAGGGGACCTGTAGGGAAAAGGTTGCCCTCGTGACCTCGGGGCAGAGAAAGCACCAAGAAGAAAGTCATGGCTAACTCGGAGCAGCAGTAAGTGAAGGAAATTAACGTCAGTAATTTGAGGAAAGGGCGAAGAAGAAAACCTTTGAGTTCAGCAAAGGGAAACGGGGCAGGAGGTTCTGGGCAGAGGACACCTGGAGCGCTGGAGGCTCTCGTAGGAGTCATAGTTTTTCTCTCATATTAAGAGTTGGGGTAGACACCATTCCCAGCCTGCTTGCCTTTCTTAATACGAGGAAGACTGGGTTATTTTCCCCAATTAGTAATGGAATTTGGGACAGTTTATCTGTGGTTCAGATTTTACTCAGTTGGAATTAACAATTCGGAGAGCACTGTAATGACAGCAAGCTATCTATAAACAAGTGGCGCCAGTTAACTCCCTTCCTGACAGGCGTGCTTCTTGATAGGCCAAAACCGTAACTATCTTTCCAAAACATAGACCGCCCTAAATTCTTGTGTAAATATGATTGTCCTAGATCTGAAAAACACAGTGATGTTCTCTGTGCACAGGTCATTTTAGAAGCCATAGGCTACTTATCCTTAACTTATGAATGTAGCTATGGTTGTAATGCCTCCTAATATTTGAGTCCATTATTACCTCTCACTCAGGAACGGTTTTTTAAAAAATTATTTGTACTTAACTGTACTAAAGTATATCTTTTTATTTTCTGTGTATTGACAAGAGGTTTAATTGCCACCACTTATTTATCAGTATCACTTTAAAATATTGTCAGTTTTGTATGAGAAACAACCTCTTAAATTTTGATTCTTCCTCTACAAATATTTAACGTCTACCTTGTACATAGCCCTGTGCTAGATAATAGGGTACTCAGAGAGACATACAGTTATGCCTTCAAGGATTGTACAGTTAAGGAGATTGGATCTATGCATTACAAAAATAACTGAAAAACACAGTGGTGGGTTAATTAGCAAATGAATAATATGTACAATAAAGGCTATAGGCATCCAGAGGAAATAGTGATAATTAAGGACCAGGTTATAAAGAGTATTTCATGCTGGTGATAGAACTGGGGAGAATATTCTGAACAGGGAGAATAGGGAATGACACTAAGCATGTGGAAGGCTGATGGAATGAAATTTATAATTCATTCAGTAATTATTGAACAGCTCTACAGGAGCAAACAAAATAAAATATAAGTCCTGTCTTTAAAAAGCTTAAAATCTAGTGGGAAATATGTAAATTAATCGGCAATTAAAATATAGTAAATATAGTGGAGCTGTGTAATAATGGGAAAGGTACAAGGTATGGGACAGTATATGTGAGGGGTGTTAAGTCTAATCTTAAGGTAGGGAAGATTGCCTTAAGTAACTGATATCTAAGGCAAGAGCTGAAAAATCAGAAGTTAGCCAGTTAAAGAAGGAATCGCATGTGCAAAGGCTCACAAGTCAGAGAGAACATGGACCTTTTCTAGAACTGCACATGGTTTAGACTGTAGTGAGTCATTCAAGATAGGAAATAGCAGATTAGGCTAAAGAAGCAAATCTAGATGATTTTATTAAGGTTTTTAAAGTATTTTATGGTTGAAAGTTTCTGACACATGATCTCTTGGGAATGGTTTTTGTTCTGTAGTTCTCCAATAAGGCAGATGAAGTTAAGATAAAATTTGTAGGACTTTCTTAAGCTGGAAGAATGAGGGGGAAGAGGGAAAAGGAGAAGTTATTAGGAATCTCAGAGGAGGCAATGGCAATACAAATTTACCTTTCTCTCTTTCCATGAACGCTATCTCCACAACTTCCTTCTTCCACTCTGTCCTTTACATCCTACCATTTCCTTTAGTTACCATTTCCTCAGTGTGTAAAACAAGGGAAAGATGTCACCTTTGTTTTCTGTTTCTTAAAGGCACGGAACTCTTGCCATCCTTTTTTTAAAATATGGATTTAACGGTGAGAAAGGAATGATTACAAAGTTTTCAAAGTAGAAGCTGAGGTAACCTGAGGTACCTGCAAATTCGTGACTTGTGATTAAGATTACAAAATAATTATTGAATTCATACTTTTGGGACGATCATTAGTATATAGTGTAATATTTTAGAGCTGAAAGGAACCTTAGAGCAGTGTTATGAAATAATGTTAGTGGGTTGGATTAGCACTTTTTTAGATGAAATTCAGTAGAATATAAAGAAAATAGCAGTGCTTTTTACATCTTAAGTGAAGTATTGTTTCATGAACTTTTATGTGTATATATATACATACACACATATATTTTATATATATATATACACACACACGCACACACACACACACAGTCCCACATGTATGTGATTACTGGAATTCATTGTAAAATGTATTTCTCACCCAGTATATGCCCTAGACCTGGGCTGTGGAATATGGTAGTTCTTTTGGATAGGTACTGTTTTGTTTTCATTTGTTGGTCTGACCTCATGGACAAAGAATGGGAGCTTTAATTTCTCCCAGTAGCAAGTTCCACCTTCCTACTCTTCCACCATTGGCTGCTAAGAGATAGCCGAGTAGATAAAAGTTAAAATACTTTACTCCTGGCTTTCATATTAACTGAAGTGGGAATATAATAACAACACTAGGGAAATAATCCTCCTGTTCTACATTTTAGAGGTTCTAGTTCATATTTAAATTTAACAATATAAGATACCTATGAAGAAACTACAGTGATTACTCAACAGTCCCGAAATGTACTAAAAGAATAAAAAACAGAACTTATCCATCCTGGCTAACATGGTGAAACCTCTTCTGTACTAAAAATACAAAAAAAATTAGCCGGGCGTGGTGGTGGGCTCCTGTAGTCCCAGCTACTCGGGAGGCTGAGGCAGGAGAATGGCGTGAACCCGGGAGGCGGAGCTTGCAGTGAGCCGAGATCGCGCCACTGCACTCCAGCCTGGGCGACAGAGCAAGACTCCGTCTCAAAAACAAACAAACAACAACAACAAAAACAGAACTTACAAGAGAAATAAGGGTGTCTTTCAGTGGATTATAGATCGTGGAACTGAAAAGGGTGAGAGGTGATTCAGTGACACTTAAAGTACCTGAAGTGGCCTGGCGCAGTGGCTCATGCCTGTAATGCCAGCACTTTAGGAGGCCAAGGCAGGTGGATCACCTGAGGTCAAGAGCTCAAGACCAGCCTGACCAATATGGTGAAACCCCGTCCATACTAAAAATACAAAAAGCAGCTGGGCATGGTCACGTGCGCCTGTAGTCCCAGCTACTCAGGAGACTGAGACAGGATAATTGCTTGAACCCTGTAGGCAGAGGTTGCAGTGAGCCGAGATTGCGCCACTGTACTCCAGCCTGGACGACAGAGAGAGACTCCCTCTCAAAAAAGAAAAAAAAAAAGGACCTGAAGGGGTTATTTGTAGTTCAGTGATGCCTAAACTTACCTGTAACATTAGGTTATGATACAAAGATGTGGACTTCATTTGCAGGAAGAGGGATTTAATGTGCATATGAGAAATAATTTCTTAGACTAATAGTCTATCTTAGTCTATTTGGGCTGGTATAACAAAATACCATAAACTACATGACGTATAAGAAGAACATTTCTCACAGTACAAGGTGCTGACAGATTTAGTGTCTGGTGAGGTCTTGAGGTTCATAGGCGGTGCCTTTTAGCTGTGTCCTCACGTGGTAGAAGAGACAAGGCAGCTCTTTGGCCCCTCTTATAAGGGGACTAATCCTATTTATGAGAGCTCTACTCTCCAAGTCCTAATCACCTCCCAATGGCTCCACCTTTTAATACCATCACATTGGTGATTAAGTTTCAATATAGGAATTTTAGGGGGACACAAACGTTAAAAGCATAGTCCTTTTATTAGGAGACCAAGAAAGACTTTTAAAATTATTAAACAATAATTTACTGTCATTAGAAAAATATTAGCTATTAGGAAGCAGCCAGCTTGGTTTTGAAAAGAGCAAGACATACCAAACCAATTCTTCATATGAGTGAGTGACAGTCTATCTTGATTTCAACACAGCTTTTAATTGTCCCCTACATTGTTCTCACGCAGTAAGCTTGGAAGGAATGGTATTGAATACTATTAAGGGGTCTTGAGGTAGGAGTAAGCCTTACTGTAAAGAAAATACAGATGACTTAAAAGATTTTTATTTCAAAATGTTAAAAATAATGAAATAACTGGTGTGCAAAGGGCATAACTTGGTATTGTGGGGTGAACACTGGACCAGGACACTTGACCGCCTGAGCTCTATTTGTACTGTTAATTATCTTGGACAGATAACTTGTTCTTTTGGACATCAGATCCTGTAAACTAGTAATATTTGACTACCAGATCTCTAAGGTTTCTTGCAACTCTCTTGTTTCTTTACTGTAATCTTTTAGGACCAGCCCTTTTTATATAGTACCTCTACTTTGTGATCCTAGTTTACTACTAGTGTAGTATTCAGGAACAACATAGGGTAAGTTTATGTTCACATGAATTTTTAATGGGACAAATTTGTATTGTTCTTGTCATATTTGTATATCTAAGAGTAGGAATAGAAAAATGGAATTTAATTATGAGTTTAGTATTTGGTAGTGTTGGGAAGATGGAAGTAGTGTTGAAGAAAAAGTAAGCTAGATTCTGAAATCATCTAGGATGGTAGAAATAGATTCTAAGGGATGGTGAAGAATAGCAGCAATGCTATAAAAGTTGTAAATAAAGATACACCTTACATGGGCTGTATATGATAAGGAATGGAAAGTGGCACTGGGGCTTGAGAAGAGGAATTCAGGGGATTCTTTATTCAGATATAGTTGAATAAATAACATTCGCTAAGTCATTGACACATTAGTTTTAACTAGTTATTAAGATTATTAGGAAGAGGAAGAAAATTTCATGTTTCTAAACTTTCTTTTAGAACACGAGGCCCTTTGAGAATCTGATCAAAGCCATAGACCTTCTCCCTAGAAAAATATACATATGTATATGCTTCATTTTGCATGCAATTTCAGGGGAATCAGAAACCTATCCCCTCTTCCAGTCAAGAATCCCTGATTAATACAATATTGCTGGCTGGTGGGTTTCTAATGGTGTTCCTGAGTAGCCAGTGGCAAGATAAAGAGCACTTGTCCCTGGGCAGTGGGGTAGAAATAGAATGGAAACTTACATCAAAATTTTGATTAAATGATAAATGCATAATTTATCATTTAATTATTGTTATACAATTGTTATAAAATTAATATCATTTATTGCTGTATTGTTGTCAGTGTTATCTTAAAGATTTTGCTTTTTCAAAAAAAAGTATGTTCTTTCCCATATTGTAAAATAAGGTATATAATAAGAGATAAAATTGCCCATTCTGTATACGATTCTTATGCTTTACATTGTCCCCATTTTAATTATATAAAACCACATCTAATAAAAACATCAAGACAGATATCTGCAATCCCACATGTTAAATAATTTTTCCTTTTTCCTTTGAATCTCTGTTCTTTCATGTACATAATTTTTACATTATTGGGATAATTTTAAATTCTGTTTCTTTTTACTTGTGAGCATTTTTTTTCTTGGTGCTCAGTCTTGACCAAAATTAGGTCTTTTAATTACTTAAGATATTAGTAATGTTAATAGGTATATATAGTTACCTGCAAAATGTGATATTTTTGTTGTTTTGGTTTTCTCCTTCCTTTCCTAAAATCCATCTCCCTGAAGTCCTCATCTGTGCTCTCTTGACTCCCTTGTAGGATTTGCCACTAGTGAGTAAAGATACTTTTCAAGTCTTTATTTAATGTCATTTGGTCTTCACAGTAATCCGGTTAGGTAGGTGAACATTTCTTTGTAGTAGCAATGGCCTCTTCTGTCCTTTTCAGTCCCTTAACTTCTGCCCTAGTTTTAGACCCTTATTACTTTATGCATGGGTTTTGTCCCTGCTTTCAGGGACTTGCCCTTTCAATCCATCCTATACAGCACATCTAGATTATTCTTCCTAAGGCGTGACTTTTATCCCATCACTTCCCTGCATAAACTTCAGTGGGCTTTACATCTTAGCCTTAAAAATTTCCACCTAACTAGATTGCTAGCCATATTGTAAACTGTTCCTCTACAAATACTGTGTCCCTCCAGTCACCCTATATTGTTCCCTGTTCCTTGGACCATGTGCTTTTTTGTGTCTGTTCTTTTTTTTATGCCATACCCTATGTCTGAAATGCCCTCTCTCTTAACTCGTGCCTATTTTTCAAATGTTAGTTCAAAGGTCAGTCTGTTCCCTGAAACCATTCCTTATAAGCTAATAAGACTTTGATTTCTCCCTCCTCTGAACTCCTACAGCACTTTTTCCTACAAGTAGTTATGTATCTTGTGGAGGAGATAAGATTTTATGTGCCTAGAAGTCTAATATATTCCAATCATCTTTTTGTTTTTATCTTCCACAGAGCTAGGCACGGTATGTTACATGTAATAGGCAATCAGAAAATATATGTAAAATGAATGATTAAACTCTATAACCAAACCAAAACAAAAGTCTAACATAATAATTAATAATATTTGCTCCACTGCTACACATTTGGAATTGAAAGCTAACTTTCTTCAGGGCAACCTCATAAGTTTGTCCATTGCATTTCTGTCATTAGGCATATGGTACAGTGGTGGAGTAGCATCACTGATTGTTATCAGTTTTAGTTCAATAACCAAAGCACACTTACTTTTTATCCTAAAATTTTTGAGTTACTTTATTTGTGAGCATCATTTGCTAAGATAGAGTGACTTACAGGATAAAATTCTTTGAGGAATAAGATATAAAAATTTGCTGTTTGTAGAAATTTTAACTGCACACTGTATTTTGGGATGTTCATTAGTCCTCTGATTAAGTTTTCTTTACAATATCTAGAGAGGGATGGATATTAGAGTAGGGAAACTGCATCCTAAGGGTATACCATCAGTTCCTTAGGTGCTGATGTTTTGGGAGAGCAACTTTTAAACTTATGCTTTTCAAAGCATATTAGAAAAAGACAAGGTGAAGCTTCAATTTTGGTTTACTTATCAAATTGTTTTTACTGATCTTGAGTAACTTATACTGTAATATTGTAATATATTCATATTTTTGAGTGCATGAATATTTGCTAAGTATGAACTCTTTCTTCAACTACTCTGACTATAGTGACTTAACAACTGTGCATGTACATGTGTGCTTGCCTGCTACGTTTGCCATAACACCACAGATTGGGTGGCTTATACAACAGAAATGTATTTTCTCACAGTTCTGGAACCCATGAAGTCCAAGATGAAGGTGTCAGTAGAGTTGATTTCTTCTGAGGTCTCTCTCCTTGGCGTGTAGATGGCCATCTTATACCTCTGTCTTCACATTGTCTTTTCGCCTGTGTGTGTCTGCGTCCTGATACCCTCTTCTTAGAAGTGTACTGGTCATATTGGATTAAGGCCCACCCTAATGACCTCATTGAACTTTAATTACCTCTTTAAGGGCCCTGTTTCCAAATATAGTCACATTCTGAAGTATTAGAGGTTAGGACTTTAACATATAAATTTGTGGGGGCAGGGAGTACACAGTTCAGACCATAACATTGTGTGTATGTGTTTGTATGTGTGTGTATGTATATGCAAATGCATAGAAAATTTGAAAGATATACTCCAGTCTGGTAAAAGTAGTTACCTCGGGCGGGGGGCATGGTCTGGGATGCTAAAAGACAAAAAAAAATTAATTTGCTATTATGGATACACAGACATAGTTTGATATACTGTACTTGTTTTTACAATGAGAAAAATATTTCATGTTTAAGCTTTTCAATTGATGAACTGACCTTTTTGAGTAGGTTGTATTATGTTCATTTATTTGAAGTCCAATTTGTTTCGTCTACTAGTAGTAATGCATTTTATCATCTCTGTAACTTTTATTTTATTTATTTTTTATTTTTTATTTTTTTGCGATGGAGTCGTGCTCTGTCACCCAGGTTGGAATGCAGTGGCACAATCTTGGATCACTGCCACCTTTGCCTCCCAGGTTCAAGCGGTTCTCCTGCCTCAGCCTCCCAAGTAGCTGGGATTACAGGGGCACACCACCACACCTGGCTAATTTTTGTATTTTTAGTAGAGACGGTTTCGCCATGTTGGCCAGGCTAGTCTCGAACTCCTGACCTCAGGTGATCCGCCTGCCTCGGCCTTCCAAAGTGCTGGGATTACAGGCCTGAGCCACCACGCCTGGCCTTGTAACTTTTATTTTAAGTTCAGGAGTACATATGCAGGTTTGTTACATAGGTAAACTTATGTCATAGAGGTTTGTTGTACAAATTATTTTATCACCCAGGTGTTAAGCCTAGTACCCCATTAGTTATTTTTTCGGATCCTCTCCCTTCTTCCACCTTCCACCCTCTGATAGGCCCCAGTGTCTGTTGTTCCCTTCTATGTGTCTATGTGTTCTCATCATTTAGCTCCTACTTATAAGTGCGAACATGTAGTACTTAGTTTTCTGTTCCTGTGTTACTTTGCTAAGGATAATGGCCTCCAGCTCCAGCCATGTCACTGCAAAGGACATGATCTTGTTCTTTTTTATGGCTGCATAGTATTCTATGATATATTTGTACCACATTTTCTTTATCCAGTCTGTCATTGATAGGCATTTAGGTTGATTCCATGTCTTTGCTATTGTGAATAGTACTGCAGTGAACATACGCATGCATGTGTCTTTATAATAGAATGATTTATATTCCTTGGGGTACATACTCAGTAATAGGATTGCTGGGTCAAATGGTAATTCTGTTTTTCATTCTTTGAGAAATTGCCACACTGCTCTCCACAGTAGTTGAACTAATTTACACTCCCACCAACAGTGCATATAAGTGTTCCTTTTTCTCCATAACCTCACCAGCATCTGTTATTTTTTGACTTTTTAATACTAGCCATTCTGACTGGTGTTAGGTGGTGTTTCATTGTGGTTTTTATTTGCATTTCTCTAATGATTAGTGATGTTGAGCATTTTTTTTTTTTGTATGCTTGTTGGCTGCATGTATGTCTTCTTTGGAAAAGTGTTTTTTTCATATACTTTTTCCACTTTTTATGTTTTTTTTCTTGTAAATTTGTTTAAGTTCCTTATAGGTGAGGATATTAGAGCTTTGTTGGATGCATAATTTGCAAAAATTTTCTCCCATTCTATAGGTTGTCTGCTTATTCCGTTGACAGTTTCTTTTGCTGTGCAGAAGCTCTTTAGTTTAATTAGATCTCATTTGTCAATTTTTACTTTTGTTGCAGTTGCTTTTGTTGTTTTTGTCATGAAATCTTTTCCTGTGTCTCTGTCCTGAATGGTATTACTTAGGTTGTCTTCCACGGTTTTTATACTTTTGGATTTTACATTTAAGTCTTTAATCCATCTTGGGTTAATTTTTGTATATGGTATAAGGAAGGCTCCAGTTTCAATCTTCGGCATGTGGCTAGCCAGTTATCCCACCACCATTTATTGAATAGGGACTCCTTTCCCCATTGCTTGTTTTTGTCAGGTTTGTCGAAGATGATATGGTTGTAGGTGTTAGGCCTTATTTCTGGAGTCTCTATTCTGTTCCATTGGTCTGTGTGTCTGTTTTTGTACCAGTACCATGCGGTTTTGGTTACTGTAGCCTTGTAGGATGGTTTGAAATCAGGTAATGTGATACCTCCAGCTTCATTCTTTTTGCTTAGGATTGCCTTGGCTATTTGGATTCTTTTTTGTTTCCATTTGAATTTTAAAATAGTTGTCTCTAGTTCTGTGAACAATGTCAATGGTAGTTTAATAGGAATAGCATTGAATTTATAAATTGCTTTGGGCAGTATGACCATTCTGACTATATTGATTCTTCCTATCCGTGAGCGTGAAATGTTTTTCCATTTGTTTGTGTCATTTCTGATTTCTTTGAGTAGTGGTTTGTAGTTCTCCTTGTAGAGATCTTTCACCTCCTTATAGTTAGCTGTATTCCTAGGTGTTTTATTTTCTCTGTGGCAATTGTAAATGGAGTTTTTTCCTCATTGGTGCTTGGCTTGACCGTTGGTGTATAGGAATGCTAGTGATTTTTGTTTTTATTTTTTTATCTTTTTATTTTTATTTTTTTAGAGCCAGCCTTGACTCACTGCTAGTGATTTTCGCACATTGATTTTGTGTCCTGAGACTTTGCTGAAGTTGTTTATCAGATTAAAAAGCTTTTGGGCTGACACTATGGAGTTTTCTAGATATAGGATCATGCCATCTGCCAACAGGGGTAGTTTGACTTCTTCTCTTCCTATTTGGTTGCCCTTTATTTCTTTCTCTTACCTGATTGCCCTGGCCAGAACTTCCAAAACTGTGTTGAATAGGAGTGGTGAGAGAGGGCATCCTTGTCTTGTGCTGGTTGTCAGGGGAATGCTTCCAGCTTTTCCCCATTCAGTATGGTGTTGTGATGTTGGCTGTGGGTTTGTCACATATGGCTCTTCATATTTTGAGGTATGTTCCTTCAATATCTAGTTTATTGAGAGTTTCTAACATGAATAGATGTTGAATTTTATTGAAAGCCTTTTCTGTGTCGAGATAATCATGTGGTTTTTGTCTTTACTTCTGTTTATGTGATGAATCACATTTATTGATTTGGGTGTGTTGAACCAACCTTGAGTCCTGGGGATAAAGCCTACTTGATTGTGGTGGATAAGCTTTTTGATGTGCTGATGGATTTGGTTTGCCAGTATTTTGTTGAGGATTTTTGCGGCAGTGTTCGTTAAGGATATTGGCCTGAAGTTTTTTTTTGGTGTTGTGTCTGCCAAGTTTTGGTGTGAGGATGATGCTGGTCTCAGAATGAGTTAGGGAGGAGTTCCTTCTCCTCAATTTTTTGGAATAGTTTCAGTATGAATGGTACCAGCTCTTTGTACATTTGGTAGAATTCAGCTGTGAATCTGTCTAGTCGTGGGCTTTTTGTGGTTGATAGGCTATTTATTACTGCCTCAAGTAAAGAACTCATTATTGGTCTGTTCAGGGATTCAATTTCTTCCTGGTTCATGGAGATCCTCCCATACTCTGAGCGATCACTCCTGCTTGTGGGACATAGAGAAGGCACCAAGATCTGAGATGGCCAGCACCCCGTCCCAGAATAAAAAAGTCTTTAATGCGTTTATAAAGCATTCTTGGAAGTATTTGCTGCTTTTAAATGTAGCCAGTTTTTGGTTGTTACTTCATTGCGGAATTGGGAGATTCTTTGGAAATTGAGTCCCAGTGTTTCCTATTCATTTCAGTGGTTTCTCCTCTTGCTGTGCATATTTGATTCTGCATATTTGATTCTGCCTAATAAAGAGCTATTTATACTTAGGTTTCTTTTTTTCAAAATCAAGTTTTTATATTAAAAAAATTACAAAAACAGTACAAACCCACTACTGAAAGATTAGAAAATACAGAAAAGCCAAAAAAAAAAAAAAAAGCAGCTATGCTAATAGGTCGGTATAACCTATACTTTTAATAATACCAGCTAATATTTTTATAGTGTTTTAGTTTACAAAATGCTTTAAAATTTTACTTTTTCTTGCTTCTACTTATTTATTTAGTGGTTTTCACTAGGATCAGAAAAAAGGCTCCCTATTGATTAGAGCTTTACTCTCTAATACAGTAGATACTAGCCATATGTAGCTATTTAAATTTCAATTAAAATTAAATTAAAGATTTAGTAACTTAGTCATACTAGACATAATTCAAGTGCTCAATAGCCACATGTGGCTAAGTAGCTATTATATTTCACCACACAGAATATTTCTGTCATCACAGAAGGTTTTCTTGTACATGGCCATTCTAGAAAGTAATTTTAAGTAAGGAGTGACATTATCAAATTTGTTTTAGGACTGTGATTCTGGGCGCAGTTTGAGGGAAAGATTAGAAATAGGCAAGGATTGGAGATAGGGACATTAATTAAGAGAATATTGAAGTAATATAGGAGAGAAGTGATAAGTGCCTGCATCGCCTGTCATGAGGTAGCATTGTCAAGATTTGTCACCAAGTATTCTTGTATCATAGAAATAAGACAGGGCTTTGAAGCAGAAGAGTGTTACCTTATCTTAGTTATTTTATCTCAGTCTCAGTGTTTTTAGACTATAAATGGGTATTTGAATAAAAATTTTCTTACCCATCTGATATGGTTTGGCTGTGTCCCCACCTAAATCTCATCGTGAATTATAACTCCCACAATTCCCACATGTTGTGGTAGGTGATTGAATTATGGGGGCAAGTCTTTTTTTGTGCTGTTCTCATGATAGTGAATAAGTCTTATGAGATCTGATGGTTTTATAAAGGAGAGTATCCCTACACAAGCTCTCTTTGCCTGCCATCATCAATGTGAGACGTGACTTGCTCCTCCTTGCCTTCTGCCATGATTGTGAAGCCTCCTCAACCATATGGAACTGTAAGTCCGTTAAACCTCTTTTTCTTCCCAGTCTCGGGTATGTCTTTATCAGCAGCGTGAAAATGGACTAATACAGTAAATTGGTACTGGTAGAGTGGGGCACTGCTGAAAAGATAACTGAAAATTTGGAAGTGACTTTGGTACTGGGTACCAGGCAGAGGTTGGAACAGTTTGGAGGGCTCAGAACAAGACAGGAAAATGTGGGAAAGTTTGGAACTCCCTAGAGACTTGTTGAATGACTTTGACCAAAATGCTGATAATGATAATGGACAATGAAATGCAGGCTGAGGTGATCTCAGATGGAAATGAGGAACTTGTTGGGGACTGGAGCAGAGATGACTCTTGGTATGTTTTAGCAAAGAGACTGGTGGCATTTTGCCCCTGCCCTAGAGATTCGTGGATCTTTGAACTTGAGAGAGATGATTTATGGTATCTAGCAGAAGAAATTTCTAAGCAGCAAAGCATTCAAGAGGTGATTTGGTGTGCTGCTGGATTCGGTTGGCCAGTATTTTATTGAGGATTTTTGCATCAATGTTCATCAAGGATATTGGTCTGAAATTCTCTTTTTTGGTTGTGTCTCTGCCAGGCTTTGGTATCAGGATGATGCTGGCCTCATAAAATGTGCTAGGGAGGATTCCCTCTTTTTCTATCGATTGGAATAGTTTCAGAAGGAATGGTACCAGTTCCTCCTTGTACCTCTGGTAGAATTCGGCTGTGAATCCATGAGGTCCTGGACTCTTTTTGGTTGGTAAGCTATTGATTATTGCCACAATTTCAGAGCCTGTTATTGGTCTATTCAGAGATTCAACTTCTTCCTGGTTTAGTCTTGGGAGGGTGTATTTGTCGAGAAATTTATCCATTTCTTCTAGATTTTCTAGTTTATTTGTGTAGAGGTTTTTGTAGTATTCTCTGATGGTAGATTGTATTTCTGTGGGATCGGTGGTGATATCCCCTTTATCATTTTTTATTGCATCTATTTGATTCTTCTCTCTTTTCTTCTTTATTAGTCTTGCTAGCAGTCTATGAATTTTGTTGATCTTTTCAAAAAACCAGCTCCTGGATTCATTAATTTTTTGAAGGGCTTTTTGTGTCTCTCTTTCCTTCAGTTCTGCTCTGATCTTAGTTATTTCTTGCCTTCTGCTATCTTTCGAATGTGTTTGCTTTGCTTTTCTAGTTCTTTTAATTGTGATGTTAGGGTGTCAATTTTGGATCTTTCCAGCTTTCTCTTGTGGGCATTTAGTGCTATAAATTTCCCTCTACACACTGCTTTGAATGTGTTCCAGAGATTCTGGCAAAGACTTAGAACCAACCCAAATGTCCAACAGCGATAGACTGGATTAAGAAAATGTGGCACATATACACCATGGAATACTATGCAGCCATAAAATATGATGAGTTCATGTCCTTTGTAGGGACATGGATGAAACTGGAAAACATCATTCTCAGTAAACTATTGCAAAGACAAAAAACCAAACACCGCATGTTCTCACTGATAGGTGGGAATTGAACAATGAGAACACATGGACACAGGAAGGGGAACATCACACTCCGGGGACTGTTGTGGGGTGGGGGGAGGGGGGAGGGACAGCATTAGGAGATATACCTAATGCTAAATGATGAGTTAATGGGTGCAGCACACCAACATGTCACATGGATACATATGTAACAAACCTGCACATTGTGCACAGGTACTCTAAAACTTAAAGTATAGTAATAATAATAAAAAAAAAAGAGAACCTACCAAAAAAAAAAAAAAGAGGTGATTTGGGTGCTGTTAAAAGCATTCAGTTTTAAAAGGGAAACAGAGCCCTTTGTGCTTCCATAATCTGTTGCTTTGATAAATAGAGTAAATCTATTTAAATAAACCTATTGTAAAACTCTTTGAAACAAATTCTTAAATGTTACTAGCTTAGAATATTGTCATATATGTAAAAACAGTAAAATCAAACTATATTCTGTTTCTAGAGTTTATCACCACCTAATACAGCTCTATGTTTACAAAAAGAACATGCTACCAGTCTTTTAACAAACACTTATTGGGCACCTGCCATTTGGCAGACATTCTACTAGGCACTGGGGCTATAGCCATGAATAAGACACAGCCTTGCCCTCCAGGAATTCACAGTTTAAAGGAGAAAACAGGTAAGCAAACCAATACTTTAAGGTGTGGTAAATGCTTTTGTAGAGCGACGTGCAAGATTTTATATGAGCCCAGAGATGGGGAACCACTTTCAGTCCAGGGAGGTCAAGAAAGACTTTACAGGTGAACAATTTATAGATGAATATTGAAGTCTTGTAGGTAGATATTGGACTGGTGGATGAACGGGGAAAGGCTAATTCAAAAACACCTTGGGGGGAGATTCTTTGAAAGTATGCAAACATCATATTTCTTTCTAAACTTTCAGTAGCTAATTTTAGCATGCATCAGTGGATCTTGTCTGCAGTTATTACTGTGGTGTTTGCCTAATTACAGTTGGCCCTCCATATCCATGGGTTCCGCATCTGTGGATTCAATCAACTGCAGATTAAAATATTTGGAGAAAAAATGATAGTAGTATCTACTGAATATTTACAGACTTTTTTCCCTTGTCATTATTTCTAAAACAATACAGTATAACAACTATTTATATAGCATTTACATTGTATTAGGTACTACAAGTAATATAGAGATGACTTAAGGTATACAGGAGGATGTGCATAGGTTATACATAAATACTACACCATTTTATATAAGGGCCTTGAGCATCTGTGGATTTTGGTATCTATAGGGGTTCCTGGAACCAGTCTCCCACAGATACTGTGGGACAACTGTCTGTTTTTCTGTTTCCCTCATTCCTTCTACATTTGTTAATTGGAATTTTTCTGTAAGGAAGAGATGTCCCTTCTCCTTCATTTAATTGTTGATTTATTTATACCAGGATGGACCCACAGATGTTAATTATATTCTATGAGTTAAAATCCATTACATTAATTATATATTTTGTTGCTCTATTTTTCCAGGTTTGGGCTATTGGGAGATCCTTTTAGGTTGGCTCTTGTTTCCTTTGGACATGCCCTCATCTTTTTCCAAGCATTTCTTTACTTTCTGGCATCACACAATGCTCCAGGTTCATCTTATATTTTCCCTGCACTGGCCCTGAAATCAGCCCCCTTTCTGGAGGGCGGTTTGTCAGAATGAATCAAAAACCTTAAAAAAAAATTCACCCTCTTTGACCCAACAATTCTACTTCTAAGAAACTGTCTTAAGGAAACAATCAGGAAAGTGCACAAATGTTTATAAGTTAATATACAGATACTCTTTACTGTGTTATTTGTAGTGCTCGAAGTTGAAAACAGCTTTTGTATCTGACACTAGGACTGGTTAAATAAATTATGGTTCAGCCATCAGTTCACCGATCTTGGAACTGATGTTTTTCAACAATATTTAATGATGGGGAAAATGCATATGATCTAATATTCAGTGTAAAAAGCAGTCTACAAATTCAGTAGGCCAAATGATTATATTAAAAAAAAAAACATATGCAAGAAACAGCGATTTAAAAAGAAGCACACCCAAATATAAAAACACTGTTTATCTCTGGGTGGTAGGATAATGGGTGACTGTTATGTTCTGTCATCTTTAATATATTTTCTAAATTTTCTACAATGAACCCAACTTTCATTTTTGTGATGCTGAAATATGTTACAGTAAATACGTAGTTTGAGCCCAATTATTGTCTCTTCTTTGCTGTGGCCTTTAAGTTTCTCAGCGAAGCAGCTGCCAGAACCTGAGCTGCTTTCTGTCTCCGAAGCTTGGTTTAGAATTAAAAGATGCTGAATTGATATCTTTTTTAGAGAAAAATGGAATTAAAAATGCCAACATATTGACAAGAGGTGACTTTAGCTCATCTCTCATGTGCTCTACTCTCATCCTGAAGACATGAGAGTTAAGGGTTTTTGTCTTTGTTTTTAACCTTATGAGATTATGTCCTGGTGATAGAACTTCTACTTCATTCCACAACTCTCATCGGTAAAGTTAAGAGGAATAGGGAGATTTGGTGGTATAAAAGGATGAGAGAAACATTTGGTCTTGGTTTCTATTCTCTTCTAATTTTATTTTTGACTCTGAGTGTCTTTTCATGTCCTTTTCACATCCTGCCTTTAAATTAAAGAACGTATCAGAACAAGGCCAGAAAGTGAAGGTGGGAGGAAACCTTCACTCCCAATCCTGTCCTAGCCTTTTATCCTGGTTGTCTATAGAAAGGAGAGCAGAGACCTTCCAGATGGAAAATGCATTCTTATCCTGGGAGTAGATAAATGGTCATATCACTTCTTTTCATTGTTTTAAGGTTTAATTTTATCATATTTAATCGTTACCCCATTAATGGTTTATTTTAGTGTGTGGTATTAAGTAAACATCTCTTTTTTCCCATACTGATTTTAATATGAAGAATTTGTCAAACAGTAACTTTATATTTGGGTTTGTTTCGATATTTGGTACTTGATCTCATTAATTTCCCTATCCATATGTCAGTACCACACTGTTTCCTTTATTAGAGACAGGGTTTCACTATATTGCCCACGATGGACTTGAATCCCTGAACTCAAAGTATCCTCCTGCCTCAGCCTCCCCAGTAGCTGAACTACAGGCATGCACCACCACACTCAGCTTCACACACCATTTATTTTACAATATAATGTAATATCTGATAGAATAAGTTTCTCCTTCCCAACACACTTACATTACTCCTCATCTCCAAAATTTTCTTGGCTTGTCTCACTAGTTTATTCTTCCAGAGAAGCTATTAAAATAGTTTTGTCAAGATCTCCTTTAAAAATCCTGTAGAGATTTCTATTGGATTTCATTAAATCTATTAATTTGGGGAGCATCAATATCATTATATTATATAATCTAGTATTTTTCTCCATTTATTTAAATTTTCTTTTATGTACTTTGGTAAAGTTTTGTGGCTTTGGTCATATGTGTCTTAAACATTGTATACAAATTGATTGCTGATATGTGTATGTACAGTTGATATTGTGACAGTCTAACCCATATTATATTTTCTATAAACTAAGGACATCTTCACAGTGCATTAAAATATGCAGAACTTTTGTACTAGCCTGTATGATTATACACTTACAGATTAAAAGCTTATATGTAGAAATCTGCCTAGATAACATCTATGACAATCATTTGAGGAGGAAAGGAATTAAGTTAAATCGGTGTTTATATGAGCATTTCCTCTGAGAAGCATTATGAAGTTTGGCATGGCAGATATAAAGAATCCAAAGACATGTGACCTGCCCTCATTGAGTATATAGAATAATTCAATAAAATGTAATGTGAGTTTAAACCTAAATAAAAATAAAGAAGACTTCAAGAACAGTTCAGAATCATATAAGAGATTACATGATTGACCAGTGAGTTTTGTAAACAGGTACTACTCTCAGATGAGAGAGTTACTTCAGGCTTGGAGAAGAGAGTGATGTGGAAAGGATTTAGGAAGGTGGTAAATTTTGACTGACATCTTGAGAGATGAATTTAGAGAAAGAGAAAGGGAGAAGACATTCTAGGCAAGATAACTGATGTCAGCAAATGTGCAAAGTGTGTTTGAAGGTTAGTGAATACATCAGTTCGAATAAAGTGTTCATGAAATAGAGTTGGGAGAGATGACTGAAAAGGTCAATTGGTGTCAGATCAACATAGAACTTAAATACCATTCCAAGGGTATTGGAATTAGCAGGGAGCTATTAGATAACTTTGAGCAGAGGGAATAAGGGTTTGAAGTGTTTTAGGAAGATTAATCAGTGGTATACAGCAGTGGTTCACAAATGTGAACCTGGGATTAGGTGCTGAGCTAGCTGCATCAGAATTACCTTAAGGTCTTAAAAATAGTTTCAGATCCCTGTATCACTTCCCTGAAGATCCTTTTTTTTTTTTTTTGAGACGGAGTCTTGCTCTGTTGCCCTGCTGAGGTGCAGTGGCTCGATCTTGGCTCACTGCAATCTCTCCACCTCCCGGGTTCAAGTGATTCCCCTGCCTCAGCCTCCCGAGTAGCTGGGAGTACAGGTGCATACCACCACGCCCAGCTAATTTTTTGTATTTTGGAAGAGACAGGGTTTCACCATGTTGGCCAGGATGGTGTTGATCTCCTGACTTCATGATCCACCCACCTCTGTTCCCAAAGTGCTGGGATTACAGGCGTGAGCCACCGCGCCTGGCCTCATATCCCTGAAAATTCTTGTTCAGCAAGTCTGGGATAATGATCAAGAGTATATTTTTTAAAAGCTTCTGGTGGATTCTGATGTATATTCAGGCTTGGGAACTACTATTGTAAAAGATGTATGAAAAAGGAATACCAGTTAAAAAGCTATTCTATATGTCAAGTTACTTGTTAATAGCTGTGAAGTGATATAAAAGGTGTTTCTTCATTCCCTCCAGTATTAGTATCTGGTGTGGGAAAATCTTTATGAAAAGCTTTAATCGAGAGTTAATTAAAAAAAAATTTTTAAAGCAGTCAAAACTAAAACAAAACCCATTAAATACAGATTGAACAATACAATTGCCAGGCTTGATTTTGTGTGTGTGTGTACATATGTATATGTATAAATATGCATGTGTGTATACACAAATATGTACCTAACAGCTTCATAATACATACTTTTTTTTCTTCTGTTGGAACACGTGTGTGTGTGTGTGTGTGTGTGTGTATGAGGGTTGCAATTTCTCCACATCCTTATCAACACTTGTTAACATCTATCTTTTTAAATTTTAGTTATACTGGTGGATGTGAAGTGATGTTTTATTGTGGTTTTGATTTGCATTCTCCTAATGACTAATGGTGTTGAGCATTTTTTTTGTGTGTGTAAGCAAACATTTAGAAGATGTTTTTATTTTTTTCTTTCCAACTTTTCGGTTCAAGGGATACATGAGTAGGTTTGTTACATGGATAAACTGCATGCCATAGGGGATTAGTGTAAAGATAATTTTGTCACCCAGGTAATTAGCATAATACCCAATACATAGTTGTTCCATGCTCTCCCTCCTCCCATTGTCTACCCTCAAATAGGCTCTGGTGTCTATTGTTCCCTTCTGAGTGTCCATGTGTACTCAATGTTTAGCTCTCAGAAATGAGAATATGCAATATTTGGTTTTCTCTTTCTACGTCTGTTAGCTTAGGATAATGGCCTCCAGCTCCATGTTGCTGCAAAGGACATGATCTCTTTGCTGCAAAGGACATGATCTCTTTTTTTTTTATGGCTGTGTGGTATTCCATAGGATGTATGTACCACATTTTCTTTATTCAGTCCACCATTGATGGACATCTAGGTTGATTACATATCTTTGCTATTGTGAATAGTGCTGCCACAAACATATGCAGGCATGTGTCTTTATGGTAGAACGATTTATATTCCTTTGGGTGTATACCCAGTAATGAGATTGCTGGGTCGAATGGTAATTTTATTTTAAGTTCTTTGAGAAATCTCCAGAATGCTTTCCACAATGGCTGAACTAACTTACATTCCCACCTGCTGTATATAAATGGTCCTTTTTCTCCAAAACCTTGCTAACATCTGTCATTTTTTGACTTTTTAGTAATAGCCATCTCGACTGGTATGAGATGGTATCTCACTGTGGGTTTGATTTGCATTTCTCTAATGATAAATGATGTTGAGTATTCCTTAATATGCTTGTTAGCCATGTGTTTGTTTTCATTTAAGAAGTGTCTGTTCATGTCCTTTGCGCATTTTTAATGGGGTTGGTTGGTTTATGCTTGTTGGTTTATGTTCCTTATAGATTCTGGATATTAGACCTTTGTTGGATACATAGTTTGCAAATATTACCCCCCGTTCTGTAGGTTGTCTGTTTACTCAGTTGGTTGTTTATTTTGCTGTACAGAAGCTCTTTAGTGTAATTAGGTCCCATTTGTCAATTTTTGTTTTTGTTAAAATTGCTTTTGGTGTCTTCCTCATGAAGTCTTTGCCAGGTCCCGTGTCCGGATGGTATTTCCTAGGTTGTCTTCCAGAGTTTTTATAGTTTTGGGTTTTACGTTTAACTCTTTAATTGATGTTGAATTTATATTTGTCAGTGGTTAAAGATAGGGGCCTATTTTCATCTTCTGCATGTGGCTGGCCAGTTACCCCAGCAGCATTTATTGAATAGAAAATCCTTTCCCCATTGCTTGTTACTGTCGGCTTTGTTGAACATCAGATGGCTGTTGGTGTGCAGCTTTATTTCTGGGTTCTCTAACTTGTTCCAATGGTCGGTCTGTCTGTTTTTATACCAGTACCACGCTTTTTTAGTTACTATAGCCTTGTAGTATAGTTTGAAGTCAAGTATTGTGATGCCTCCATGCCTCCAGCTTTGTTTTTTGTTGTTGTTGTTGTTGTTTTGTTTTTGTTTTTGTTTTTGCTTAGGATTGCTTTGGCTATTTGAGCTCCTTTTTGGTTCCGAATGAATTTTAGAATGTTTTTTTCAGATTCTTTGAAAAACGTTGGTAGTTTGAATAGGAATAGCATTGAATCTAAATTGCTTTGGGCAGTATGGCCATTTTAACAATTTTGATTCTTCATATCCATGAGCATGGGATATTTTTCCATTTTTTGTGCCATCTCTGATTTCTTTTAGCAGTGTTGAAATCCTCATTGTAGAGACCTTTCACATCCCTAGTTAGCTGTATTCTTAGGCATTATATTCTTTTTGTTGCTATTGTGAATGGGATTCTATTCTTGATTTGACTGTCAGCTTGGACATCATTAGTATGTATAAATGCTGCTGATTTTTGTACATTGATTTTGTATCCTGAAACTTTGCTGAAATTGTTTATCACATATAGAAGTCTTTGAACAAGGACTATGAGGTTTTCTAGGTGATACCTAGATGATATGATAGTATCATATCATCTGTGAAGAGAGATAAATTGATCTCCTCTCTTCCTATTTGGATGCCTTTTATTTTTTTCTCTTGTCTGATTGCTCTGGCTAGAAAATCCAGGACTATGTTGAGTAGGACTGGTGAGAGTGACATCTTCATCTTGTTCTGGTTCTCAAGAGGTATGTTTCCAGGTTTTGCCAACTCAGTATGTTGTTGGCTGTGGGTTTGTCTTAGATGGCTCTCATTACTTTGAGATATTTTCCTTCAATGCCTAGTTTGTTGATGGTTTTTTAACATGAAAGGATGTTGAACTCTGTCAAAATTCTTTGGTGTGTTTATTGAGATGATCATGTGGTTTTTCTTTTTAGTTCTGTTTCTGGTGATGAATCACATGTATTGATTTTTATATGTTGAACCAAACTTACATCTCAGGGATAAAGCCTGCTTGGTCATGGTGGATTAGCTTTTTGTTGTGCTGCTGGATTTGGTTTGCTAGTATTTCATTGATGATTTTTAAATCTATGTTGGTCGGGGATATTGGCCTGAAGTTTTCTTTTTTGTTGTTGTTGTATCTCTGCCAGGTTTTGGTATCAGATTGGTGTTGGCCTCATAGAATATGTTAGGGACCAGTTGCTCCTCTTCTATTTTTTGAATTGTTTGAATGGGATTGGTACCAGCTCTGCTTTATACATCTGGTAGAATTTGGCTGTGAATCTGTCAGTTCCAGGGCTTTTCCTGGTTGGTAGGCTTTTTATTACTGTGTCAGTTTTGGAACTCATTTATCTGTTTAGGGCTTCTATTACTTACTGGTTCAATCTTGGGAGGTTGTATGTTTCTAGGAATTTATCCATGTCTTCTGGTTTTCTAGTTTGCCTGCATAGAGGTGTCTGTAATAGTCTCTGAGGGTTTGTTTTTTTTTTTAATATCTGCGGGGTCGACAGTAATGTCCCCTTTGTCATTTCTGATTGTGTTTATTTGGATCTTCTCCCTTTTTTCTTTATTAGTCTAGACAGTGGTCTGTCAATCTTATTTATTCTTTTGAAGAACCATCTTTTGTTTTTGTTGATCTTTGGTATGGGTTTTCTCATCTCCATTTTATTCAGTTTAGCTCCATTTTGGTTATTTCTCTTCTGCTAGCATTGATGTTAGTTTGCTCTTGTTTTTCTGGTTCCTTTAGATGTGATGTTAGGTTGTTAACTTGAGATATTTCTAACTTTTTGATGTGGGCATTTAGCACTCTTAAGTTTTCATCATAACACTGCTTTAGTTGTGTCTCAGAGATTCTGGTATGTTGTATCTTTATTTGCATTAGTTTAAAATAATTTCCTGATTTCTGCCTTAATTTCATTATTTACCAAGAAGTTATTCAGGAGCAGATTGTTTTATTTCCATGTACTTTTATAGTATTGAGTAATACTATAATACTAATTTAATTTTCTTAGGTTTTTATTTTTATTGTTCTGTGGTCTGAGAGTGTGGTTGGTACAATTTCAGCTTTTTTGAATTTGTTGAGAATTGCTTTATGGTAAAGCATATGGTCTATTTTAGAGTATGTGCCATACGCAGATGAGAAGAATGTATATTCTATTGTTCTTGCATGGAGTGTTCTGTAGATGGCTGTTAGGTCTATTTGATCAAGTGCAAGGTTAAGTCCCAAATATCTTCGTTACTATTCTGCCTCGATAGTCTGCCCAATACTGTCATTAGGGTGTTGAAGCATCCCACTATTATTGCGTGGTTATCTACATCTCTTTGTAAGTCTCTAGGAACTTCTTTTATTAATCTGGGTGCTCTAGTATCAGGTGCATATATATTTAGGATGGTTATATCTTGTTGAATTGAACCCTTTATCATTATGTAATGCCCTTCTTTGTCCTTTTTGATTGTTGTTGGTTTAAAGTCAGTTTTGTCTGAAATAAGAATGGCAAGCCCTGCTCTTTTTGTTTTTTGTTTACTTCATCTTTCTCCATCCATTTACTTTGAGTCTGTGGGTGTCCTCGAATGTGACATGGGTCCATTGAAGATAGCATACAGTTTGGTCTTGTTTCTTTATGCAACTTGCCACTGTTTGCCTTTTAAGTGTAGCATTTAACTCATTTACATTTAAGGTGAATATTAATTAAGGTGCATATTTGATCCTGTCATCGTGTTGTTAGCTGATTTTTATGTAGGCTTGATTGTGTATTTGCTTTATAGTGTTGATGGTCTATGTATTTGAGTGTGTTTTGTGGTTTTTGGTAATGGTCTTTTATTTCCATGTTTAGCACTCCCTTAAGGGCCTCTTGTTAAGGCAGGCCTGGTGGTAATGAATTCCCTTAACATTTGCTTGTCTGAAAAGGATTTTGTTTCTCCTTTGTTTACGAAGCTTAGTTTGGCTGGATATTAAATTATTTGCTAGAATTTCTTTTCTTTAAAGATGCTGAATATAGTTCCACAGTCTCTTCTGGCTTTTAGGGTTTCTGCTGAAACGTCCACTGTTAGCCTAATGGAGTTCCCTTTGTAGATGACTTGCCCCGTCTCTCTAGCTGCTTTAATATGTTTTATTTCATTTCGACCTTGGAGGATCTTATGACTATGTGTCTTGAGGATGGTTGTTTTGTACTGTATCTCACACTGACAGGAATTCTTGCAGAATTTCCTGAATTTGTATGTCAACCTCTCATGAGGTTGGGGAAATTTTTGCATACAGTATCCTCAAATACATTTTCTAAGTGGCTTTCTCTCCCTGTCTTTCAGGGATGTCAATTAGTCATAGATTTGGTCTCTTTACTTAATACCATGTTTCTCCCAGATTTTGTTCATGAAAAAATTATTTCTTATTTTTGTGTAACTGAGTTAATTTGAAGAACCTGTTTTTGAGCTTTGAGATTCTTTCCTCAGCTTGATTCATTCTGCTGTTAATACTCCCCCTTGTGTTATGAAATCTTGTAGAGAATTTTTCAGCTATTTAGCACATTTTGGTTCTTTCTTAACATGGCTATTTTGTCTTTCATCTCTTAAATCGTTTTATTGTATACCTGGGATTTCTCGGAATGGGTTTCAACGTTTTCCTGAATCTAGGTGATCTTCACCGTTGTCCCAATTCTGAATTCTATGTCTGTAATTTCAGCTATTTCCTCCCGGTTACGAACCATTGCTAGGGAGCTAGTGTAGTAGTTAGGAGGTAAGGAGATAACTCTGGCCTTTAGAGTTGCCAGAGTTGTTGTGCTGGTTCTTTCTCATCTGTGTGGGCTGATGTTCCTTTAACTGTGGTGTAATTTGAGTATAGTCAGTTGACTTTGTTTCTGGACGTTTTCAAAGGGCTGAGGCTTGCCTCAGGGTCTTTATTTGTGGCTGAATTCTTGTTCTTGGTTTCATAGCAGAGTATTTTAGCAAAGTATTTTTGGTGTTAAAGTTTGGACTGTAATCCAGATGATACTTAAAGTATAATGGCCGGTAGGTAGGCTTTTGCTCAGCTGTGCAGTTCCTCTGTATTTCCTTGCATTTACAGCCATGCTCCCTCTCAGTGCTTTGAGAATGTGGGCTCCTCTCCCACTGGAGTGCTGGCTGTAGATCTTGGTTTGGCATGCCTGAGCTGTGCTGCACAAGTCTGGGGTGAGCTCAGGCTTTTTGTTCCCTCTTCAGCTGGAGTCAACAGGGTTGGCGACCTTGGCAGTGACAATGGCAGAGGGCCTTTCACTTGTTCCTCAGGGCTCTGCCCCAGACAAATACAGAGCTGCTGTCAGTCAGAAGGATCAGCCTAATGTGGGGTGGCTGTATTGCGGGCCCAAGCCAGAGTGCCCTGCCTGGTGCTGGGCAGAGGAGGTCGGGGCTCGCAGGGAAGTCATACTGGCCTCTTCTTCATAGGAGAGCTGTGGCATGCTGGACGTGTGAGTGAAGCACTCAGGATCTTTGTTCCTTCCCCAGTTCGAGGGCAGCAAGGCCAGTAGTACTGCAGTAGCAGTGGCAGAGGCTGAGGGGCTGTCAGTGGCCACTGATAAACTCCACCCCAGAGAAACACAGAGCCACTGACAATGGGAATGTTCAGCCAAGTGTGGGGAAGCTATGCTGCAGCCCCAAGCCTGGGGCCCTGCCTGGTGAAGAGGAGGGGTGAGGACTCACAGGGAAGAGAAAATGGGCTCGTCTGTATGGTGGCTGCAGTGTCACGGAGGTATCAGTGAAGCGACCAGGCTCTTTTTTCCTTCTCCAGCTCAAAAGCAGTAAGGGTGGTACTGCTGTAGCTGTAATGGCAGAAGGGATATGGGTTAACTCTAGGATTTCTTCCTCAGAGAGATGCAGAGCTGCCCAGGTGGTGTCAGGGTGGTTGTGCTGTGGGCCCAGGTCAGAGGGCCCTACCCAGTGAGGAGTAGTAGTAGGGGCAGGGACCTGTGTGGAGAACAGACTGGCCACTTTTACATAAGGCAGCTATGCTATGCTGGAGGTTCATAATAGTCCTTAAGCTCTTTGCTCTCTCCTGAGCTTGAGGGCATTGGGGTGGGAGCTGTAGCAGCAGCAAAAATGGCAGTCTGTGTGTAGTCTCTCTATGTGTTTGCACTTTGAGATTGAAGGGGATTTGTTTCAGCCTAATTTTGTTGTAAATGTTGTTCACAGGTTCTGTTGTTGGTTATTCTGTTGTTAGTGTGAGAATTTGGGAAGTTAAAAAAATTATACGTCCACTGCCCTGCCATCTCCCCCATCATATGCTTTTTAAACCATTTATTAAAGTATATATGCAGGAAATGCACATTTAAGTATACAGCTTGATGATTTTTTTACAAACCAAACAGACCCATATAAACCTGTGCCAAGAATGCCATCATGTTTGAAACACAATTAAGTTGGATATAAAACTCTAGGCTCAACATTCTTTCCTTTCAATGCTTTGAAAATCCTACTCCATTTTCTTTTTGCATCTAGTATTACTCTTAAGAAGTCTGATGTCCATCTGATTTCTTTTTACTTCATGTTATTTGTAATTTTTAAAATAACTTTTCTATTTTTTCTATGTCCCCATTTGTCTATGTGACTCTTAGTTATTTGTTTTTTTTTGAGATTCACCTAGAATATATTATTTTACTTACATGTTTTTAAATTTTATTGTCAATATGTCCAGGAGGTAGTTTTTTCTTATTCTCTTGGCACTCTGTGGACTATTTCAGTATGAAATATTTTATCTTTAATTTTTGTATAATGAATCTATTTTCGTAAATATTTTTATCTCCATTTTGATTTTTTCTTTTCCTTTGCTTCAGTAAATAGTTGTTAATATATACACTTTTGTGTTGCTTTATTTATATTATTACTTTTCATACCTAATATTTCCATTCTCTTTTCAAGGTACTGATTCTCCCTTGTATCTCTTTTCCCAGGGTCTTTCTTTCTAGGCTAAGTTTAACTCTTTTTGTTGCTTGCCCATCTGTTATCCCTTGACCCAGGCATATGCCTTTATATGCTTTCAACAGAGGACCCTATGGAAAGCCACTTCAGCCCCAAGAGTGTTCTGATAGGTACAAGATAAGCCCCTGAGCCAGTCCTTCAGGGAGCTGCCAGACAAGTCAAAAAGTATAACCATAATTCTTCAAAAACAAGTCCATATTTCCTTCTCTGGTACCAGCAAGCTGTACCAAGAATGCAAGCTGCCATCCCCATTGGGGGATGGAAGGATGGTGTGTGAGTGAGCACAAATGTCATAACACTCTCTTCTGATACTTATTTAGCAACGTCTTTTTTCATTATACACTCCCCTGGTTGTTGTTAGTTTTTCCTTAGTTTCCAGAGTTCTGGAAAAGTTGCTTGAGATCTGACAGTTTTTGCTAGCTAAATTGTTGCCTTAGTGGAGGGATGAATTTTTGTAGCCCCATACTCTGTCATTTTTGGTGATATCACTCTTGTATTTTTAAAATCAGAATTACATTGATTCTTGTACCAAAAAACAAACAAAATCATGTATGCCTTAATAGCAACAGAAAAGTTAACCTAGACATTTCAAGGTTATCAGTCAGTAATATGACAATTAGTAAATTCACTAGATTCAGCGACATTGCTAATATTGTTAGTACTGTAGTGTTAGGAATGGGTTATCTCCATTCTACCACTTATACGCCGTATGAACTTGAACAAATAAGCCTCTCTAAGCCTCAGTTTCTAATCTGTAAAATGGGAAAATAATAATAGTATTAGCTACCTTGTAGGGTTGCAGTGAGAATGAAATGAGATAATGTAGTATTGGGCATTAGAATAGCCAAATAATAAGTGCTCAGTAAGTGGTAGCCACTGTTGTTCATTACTAAAAATGATTATGTGATAGCTGTTACTAATTTGCATTGTTGTATAATGTAAAAATACCTTAGCAAGCCAAAATCAAAACGAAAATATGAAAAGTGGTAAAATACTAACTACCCTGGCCTTCAGCAAACCCTCTATACTGTTCTGGACTAAGCATCTTTAGGGGTAAACTAATAGTGAAAGGGTTTCCTTGTAGGTGGATGATGGTGGGAAGGTAGTTAAAAAAAAATATATATATATATATATTATATATGTATATATATTATATATATATATTTTATTATACTTTAAGTTCTGGGATACATGTGCAGAACGTGCAGGTTTGTTACATAGGTATACATGTGCCATGGTGGTTTGCTGCATCCATCAACCCGTCATCTACATTAGATATTTCTCCTAATGCTATCTCTTCCCTTGCTCCCCAGCCCCCAACGGGCCCTGGTGTGAGATGTTCCTCTCCCTGTGCCCGTATGTTCTCATTGTTCAACTCCCACTTAGGGGTGGGAACATGCGGCGCTTGGTTTTCTGTTCTTGTGTTAGTTTGCTGAGAATGATGGTTTCCAGCTTCATCCATGTCCCTGCAAAGGACATTAACTCATCCCTTTTTTGTGGCTGCATAGTATTCCATGGTGTGTATGTGCTACATTTTGTTTATCCAGTGTATCATTGGTGGGCATTTGGGTTGGTTCCAAGTCTTTGCTATTGTGAATAGTGCTGCAATAAACATACGTGTGCATGTGTCTTTATAGTAGCATGATTTATAATCCTTTGGGTATATACTCAGTAATGGGATTGCTGGGTCAAATGGTATTTCTAGTTCTAGATCCTTGAGGAATTGCCACACTATCTTCCACAATAGTTGAACTAACTTACACTCCCACCAACAGTGTAAAAGCATTCCAGTTTCTCTACATCCTCTCCAGCACCTGTTCTTTCATGACTTTTTAATGATCACCATTCTAACTGGCATGGGATGGTATCTCATTGTGGTTTTGATTTGCATTTTTCTAATGAGCAGTGATGATGAGCTTTTTTTCAGATGTTTGTTGGCTGCATAAGTGTCTTTGTTTGAAAAGTGTCTTTTCATATCCTTCGCCCACTTTTTGATGGGGTTTGTTTTTTTTCTTGTAAATTTGATTAAGTTCCTTGTAGATTCTGGATATTAGCCCTTTGTCAGATGGATAGATTGCAAAAATTTTCTTCTGTTCTGTAGGTTGCCTGTTCACTCTGATAATAGTTTATTTTGCAGTGCAGAAGCTCTTTAGTTTAATTAGATCCCATTTGTCAATTTTGGCTTTTGTTGCCATTGCTTTTGGTGTTTCAGTCATGAAGTCTTTGCCCATGCCTATGTCCTGAATGGGATTGCCTAGATTTTCTTGTAGGGTTTTCATGGTTTCAGGTCTTATGTTTAAGTCTTTAATCCATCTTGAGTTAATTTTTGTATAAGGTGTAAAGAGGTGGTCCAGTTTCAGTTTTCTGCATATGGCTAGCAATTTTTTCCAACACCATTTATTAAATAGGGAATCCTTTCCCTATTGCTTGTCTTTGTCAGATTTGTCAAAGGTCAGATGGCTGTAGATGTGTGGTGTTATTTCTGAGGCCCCTGTTCTGTTCCATTGGTCTATGTATCTGTTTTGGTACCAGTACCATGCTGTTTTGGTTACTGTAGCCTTGTAGTATAGTTTGAAGTCAGGTGGTGTGATGCCTCCAGCTTTGTTCTTTTTCTTTAGGATTCTCTTGGCTATACGGGCTCTTTTTTGGTTCCATATGAAATTTAAAGTAGTTCTTTTGAATTCTGTGAAGAAAGTCAGTGGTAGCTTGATGGGAATAGCATTGAATCTGTCAATTACTTTGGGCAGTATAGCGATTTTCACGATATTATTCTTCCTATCCATAAGCATGGAATATTTCTCCATTTGTTTGTGTCCTCTCTTATTTCCTTGAGCAGTGGTTTATAGTTCTTCTTGAAGAGGTCCTTCACATTCCTTGTAAGTTGTATTCCTAGGTATTTTATTCTCTTTGTAGCAATTGTGAATGGGAGTTCACTCATGGTTTGGCTTTCTGTTTGTCTGTTATTGGTGTATAAGAATGCTTGTACACCAATAACAGACAAACAGAGAGCCAAACCATGAGTGAACTCCCATTCACAATTGCTACAAAGAGAATAAAATACCTAGGAATACAACTCTTTGTACCTCGGGTAGAATTCAGCTGTGAATCCATCTGGTCCTGGATTGTTTTGGTTGGTAGGCTATTAATTCCTGCCTCAATTTCAGAACTTGTTATTGTCTATTCAGGGATGCAACTTCTTCCTGGTTTAGTCTTTGGAGGGTGCATGTGTCCAGGATTTTATCCATTTCTTCTAGATTTTCTAGTTTATTTGCATAGAGTTGTTTATAGTATTCTCTGATGGTAGGTTGTGTTTCTGTGGGATCAGTGGTGATATCCCCTTTATCATTTTTATTGTGTCTATTTAATTCTTCTCTCTTTTCTTCTTTATTAGTGTGGCTAGTCATCTGTCTATTTTGTTAATCTTTTAAAAATCCAGCTCCTGGATTCACTGATTTTTTTTTTTTGAAGAGTTTTTCCTGTCTCTGTCTCCTTCAGTTCTGCTCTGATCTTAATTATTTCTTGTCTTCTGCTAGCTTTTGAATTTGTTTGCTCGTGCTTCTTTAGTTCTTTTAATTGTCATGTTAGGGTGTTGATTTTAGATCTTTCCCGCTTTCTCATGTGGGCATTTAGTGCTATAAATTTCACTCTAAACACTGCATTAGCTGTGTCCCAGCGATTCTGGTACATTGTGTCATTGTTCTCATTGGTTTCAAAGAACTTATTTATTTCAAGCAGCCAAAACTTATGCCTGCCTCTGTCAGTTTTAGTGTGTAAGCTATAGCATAAGGATCTTGTATTTAAAATTTCATTGTGTACAACGTGGAAGATACAATCCTTTTTGTATGGTAGCAGTGAGTGCATTTTGAAAAGGTTGGTGGGATAATTTAAAGTTTATTTACTCTTGAAATGTTCTAGAGTGACTTGAAGGATCTAGGTGCTTCTTTTCAAGCCAGCCAGCTTTAAAAAAAAGTTAGCTCTTAAAATGCTTCTAGTAGAGCTGTCAGTTTTCTTTGTGGCATTTTATGAAAACAAGTATTCTAGCTATTGTATGAATTTTAGTCACCTCATGGAATTTTTTAAGTGTAGTTGAAAAGAAAAGTGGGTACTTTTAGAAAAAAAACTGACAGGTTTTCAGGGCTCATATAGACCTGAAGAAAAATGAGAGGGAGCAAAATTAAGGCATTTTTTGTGTGTGTATTTTTTTTGGGGTGGTGGAGTAGAGTGGCTTTACCATATTTTTTGAAAAAGTCCCTTTTTTTTCATTTGAGGAGCTAATTCAGTTGGTTTGGGCAAGAGCAGCATTATCAGAAATACACAGTTGGATTCTGTATCATGCCTCTGTTTAGTAAGACCATGGGGGAGGTAATGGAATAGGAATTAGAAACCTCAGGCTTGAGTGCCCATAGCAGTATTAAACTGAGAATTTAAAAATAGGCAGAACAAAAAGAAATCAGTGAACACCTGAAAAGGGAGACACAAAAATGGAGTAGCAAGGAGATAAAGAGAAGACATCCATGCTGAGGGGAGCAGTAGATTGCTATCAGAAATTGTCCCAAACGCCTGTGTTTCCCTACCTCTGAAGTAGAAATTAGCTTTTAGCATGCTAGAAAGAGACTAGATATATATAGGCCAAAAGGAATTTAAAATTTATGAAGCCAAATACCTTTTTCAAAGTACCTTTTCTATCTAGTTTGTTAAGCAGGAATTCATTAGGTATCATTTGTCAGCCCTAGAGTTGGGTTTGTGTTTAAATCACTGTTCTCTTAGCCTACACTTTCTGTTACAAGCAGATTATGTCTGATATATCCTACTTATGGATGGCCTGTATTAGACTTTGCTGGAATGCTTATAAAGAAAACCAAGGAGTTTGGGATGTGACCTGCATAGTGAGCCATACAGAATGATTCAAGTAAATGAAAATGCTACCTTATATTAGTTTCAAATAATTTTCGAGGTAATTTAATCACCAGTGGCAATCTGACACATGCATAAAAAGTAACAAACATAAAGGAGCATTATAGAAAAACATAATGAAATTGTCCAGCTGTGGAATCGAGAATTAAGAAATGTGCTTGAGGGTTCTCTTCCAAGTCCACATTAGTAAATATAAGAGCAAGCAATTTCGGTATTAAATTACTGAAAGTTGAAACTGTAAAGAAGCAGAAAATATTCCAATTCTACTTTCTCAACTTCTTTTATTACATTATCTCAGCATTCCAGCTGTTGTGTGGAATGTGTGATAATTTCTCCATTCTGTCCACAAACACAATAGGGTTAGGAATATTAGAAGTACTCAGAGATTCGTACTAATTTTCTAAAGATCTTGGGTTCTAATAAGCCAACTCAATGAAATTATTGTGTCTAAAATGTGTCCTTGGTATATTCACTCTTAATATGATAAAGAAATTTCTCTTTATACATTCGTCCCCAAATTTCATGATTTAAAAGGAGTTGGTTCTGGAGTTTTTTCTTAACTTTTAATATTCAGCCATTGGTTTTAATTGCTCTGATTTTGGCAAATGCTTTGCAATTCTTTGTTACTCTTATTAGCAAGCAGCTTGGAATCTCACATCACTTAGCTAAAACTTATGAAGCAGTGTGCAAGTTTCATGATGACAAAAATGTTATGATAAATGAACCTGTGTGAATGGGAACAATGAAACTTCATAGAAGTTGCTTAAACAAACATAAAAAAACTTTTATCAAGACCTTTTCTTCTGTCTTTTAAATACGCCTTGCTGTTGGTGTTATGTACCCAGAGATGTGAACATTTGGTAGATAAAGGAAAAACTATTTGAGGAAGAGGGGAATCCCATACATACTTTTTGTTTGTGTGTTGCTTTTTTGTGGTGGTGCTGGTGGAGATTTTTTGGTCGTTGTACTTTCTTTTGTTTTGCTGTGTCATTCTCAAAATCCTTGGAGGTTGAGGGGTGTTAGAAATTACTTAGAACAGGGGTCAGCAATCAATGGCTCTTGGGCCAAATCCAGCATGCCACCTGTTTTTGCAAGGCTCCTGCGCTAAGAATACTTGAAAACATTTTTAATGGTTGGAAAAACAATCAAGAAGAATATTTTGTGATAGATGACAATTACATGAAATTCAAATTTCATTGTTCATACATAAAGTTTTATTGGAGCACAGCCACACTTGTTCACTTGCTTATCATGTATGGTTGCTTTCATGCTACAATGACAGAGTTGAATTGTTGTGACAGAAACGATATGCCTGTAAACCCTAAAGTATTTACTGTCTGGAAAAGGGAACTCAAGAAAACAATCCGATTTACCATAGCATCAAAAAGAATAAAATACTTAGGAATAAATTTAACCAAGGAGGTGAAAGATCTATGTACTCAAAACTATGAAACACTGATGAAAGAAATTGAAGAAGACACAAATACATGGAAAGATTTTAATATCTTTGGATTTATGGAAAGATATTTTAATATTATAAAAATGTCCACACTACCCAACACAATCCCTATAAAAAGTTCAACGGCATTTTTCACAGCAATAGAAAAAAGTCATAGCATTAACATGGAACAATCGACCCCAAATAGCCAAAGCAATCTTGAGAGAGAGGAACAAAGTTGGAGGCATCACAGTTCCTAATTTCAAATTACAAAGCTGTATTAATCAAAACAGTATGGTACTGGCATAAAAACAGACATATAGACCAATGGAACAGAATATAGAGCCCAGAAATAAACCCATGCATATACATTCAACTAATCTTCTACAAGGGTGCCAAGAGTACAAAATGTGGAAAAGATAGTCTTTTCAATAAATCATGTTGGGAAAACAGGATATCCACATGCAAAAGAATGAAATTGGACCATTATCTTATTCATACAAAAAAAACCCTCAAAATGGATAAAAGGCTTACACATAAGCCTTAAAACCTTAAAACTCCTAGAAGAAAACATAGGGAAAGGCTCCTTGACATTACCCTTGGCAATGATTTTTTGGATATGACACCAAAAGCTCAGTCAGTGGAGGCAAAATAAACAAGTAGGTCTAAATCAAACTAAAAAGCTTTTGTACAGCAAAGGAAACAGTCAACAAAACTATAAAGCAGCCCATGGAATGGGAGAAAATATTTGCAAATCACATATCTGATAAGGGGTTAATATCCAAAATACAGAGGGAACTCACACAACTTACACACACACACACACACACCCCAATTTTAAAATGGGCAAAGAACTTGAATAGACACTTTTCAAAGAAGACATACAAATTGTCAATAGGTATGAAAAGGTGGTCAACATCACTAATGACCAGGGAAATGCAAATCAAAATCACAATGAAATATCACTTCATAACTGTTAGGATAGCTATTGCCAAAAAGATAAGAGATAACAAGTGTTGGTGAGGACGTGGTGAAAAGGAAACCCTTGTACACTGTTGGTGGGACTCTACATTGAGAAAACCATTTTGGAAAAGTGTAGAGATTCTTCAAAATATTAAAAATAGAAATATTACATGATCCAGAAATTCCTCTTCTATTTATAGGCACAAGGGAAATGAAATCAGCATATCAAAGAGATATCTGCATGCTCATGTTCATTGCAGCATTACTCACAACAGCCAAGATATGGAAACAACTGAAGTGTCTGTGGATGGATGAATGGATAAAGAAATATATGTATATGTATAATGGAATATTATTTGGCCTTAAGAAAGAAGGAACTCCTGCTATTTGTGACAACATGATTGAACCTGGAGGATATTATGCTGAGTGAAATGAGCCAGACATAGAAGGACAAATACCACATTATCTCACTCTTGTGGAATCTAGAAAACTTGAATACATAGAAACAGAGAGTAGAACAGTAGATACCAGGGGGTAGGGAGTTGGGGGACATGGGGAGATGCTGGCCAAAAGTTACAAAGTTGCAGTTATATGGAATGAATAAATCTAGAGAGCTAATGTACAGCATGATGACTATAGTTAATAATACTGTATTGTAATCCTGGAAATTTGCCAAGATAGTAGATTTCAGGTGCTCTCACAATACACAAAAAAGTAACTGTGCAGAGATAGATATATTAATTTGCATGATTGCAGTCATCATTTTACTATGTGTACATATATGAAAACATGTTGTACACCTTAATATATACAATAAAAAATACAGTCATGCATCACTTAGCAACAGGGATACATTTCGGGAAATGCATCATTTAGGCGATTTTGTTACTGTGCGAACATCATAGAGTGTACTTACACAGACTTAGATGGTGTAGCCTATTACACACCAATAGTATGCATAGTAATGCCTATTGCTCCTAGGTTACAAACCTGTACAGAATTTGACTGTATTGAATACTGTAGGCAGGTAAAACACATTACTAAATATTTGTGTATCTAAACATAGAAAACATACAATAAAAGTATGGTATTATAATCTTATGGGACCATTGTCATATATGTATGTGGTCCATTGTTGACAGAAACGTAATTTTATGGCACATGACTGTAAATAGAAAGTATGTCGTGGTAAGTACTATTAGCAGGAATAATGCAGGGTACTGGGGATAGAGTATGTGAGATAATTTCTATTTTTATATGTTATACTTTTATGTAATCTTAAAGCTAGCTTTACCTTTGTTAATAAGTATACTTCTAAAAGATAAAAAAATTTTACTATCTGGCCCTTTACTGAGAAGTTTAACAACCTCTGTTGTAGAGTAATCTAATTTTATAGTGACAGAGATCAGCCTGATGATTTTATGGCCTGTTGAATGAAGACTCAGGTGAAATAAGCTGTCCAGAATCCTTATGCTATGCTGCCATTTGTTCATTCATTCAATAAGCATTTATTGAATACCTAACACAGTAAAGAAAATCCTTTATCCCTCGACTTTCAGCTGAGAGCTGTAATTACAGAATCTTGGAGACAGCCTACCGTTTCCTTTCCCTTTGCTCCTCGCTTTCCCTCTCCCTTCTCCTGTCCTCCTTCCCCTACCCCCTAGTTTCTAGTCAGTTGGGAAGAAAACCAAGTTTTAAGTCAGACTTACACGTTCAAAGTAGGTTAAATGTAGTTTTAAGTCACAGCAGTTTCTCTTCAAAAATGTATTGGGAACTTAATTTGAAATATTTTAAATTTCAATCACAGATGATTAATGATCAGATGATAACAATATTCACACATGACTGTTTGATACTGTTAAGCATTACCTGTGTCGTGGATATGTAGTTGTAAACTGCTTAATTTCTGAAGCTTCGGGAATCCAGAGTATATAATTGACTCCAAAATCCCTGATGGGTTGACAAGTTATACGTTGTTTTTAGTCTTTTTATTTTCAGGTAATTCTTCCAGTATCATTAACACTGAGTATAACTTGAATTATTAAAATTAACTTTCATTTAAAAAAGGATACAATCATTAGAAATTACTAAATATATTTATCAATAGGATTATTTTTTGATAAAGATTGAATTTTTACCATAAAGAAAGAATGCAATTGTAATGTGAATAGGTTTCAGTTTTATTAGCCTCTTAGTCTTGGCCTCATTTACATGGAAGCAGTTCTGTCTGCTAGATTGATGGTTTTAGTGTTGATATTTTATAATTATTTATTGAATGTTTACACAGTCAAAGCATTATGTCCATGCAACTGTCTATTGAGGATTAATATGTTTAACGATTAGTGGATGAATAGTGGTGATCTAATGAGAGCATACATTTTTATTCTTGGAGGTCACAGATTCCTTAACTTTTAGATTCTTCCAGAATTTCTTTCTTTTTTTTTTTTTTTAGGTAAAATAAACATGACCCTACAGTGTAAACATTTTGACTTACCTGCCATGTAAAATGGACTGGCAGATTGTCATTTTTGGTATACTGCATTTTTTTGGTATCTGTGTACATTAGTTATGTCTGTTATCTTCAGTAATATATGGTTTATTGTTGTGTATGTCTTTGGATAGATGGTGTTATAAATAAATTCAAATGCTAGATTTGTTGAAGAAATAAATTATCTACTTAGCTAAGTTTTTTAAAATTCAATTAATGACAGCTCCCTTTTCATTTCATTCCATAAAAATCGTGGAATTTCAGAGTTGGAATGGACCTTAGAGGGTATCTAATCCAACCCTCTAATTTTCAAATCAAGTTTCACAGAATTAATTTTGTTTTCTTCTGTTGCCTACCTCAGTGTATAAGTGGAAGATATTTTGCTATAAACCCTTCCCTTGAGGTTTTAAAAGTAGAGTCTCTAATTTACAAATAAATTGTGTTTCAGAAATGGTTGTAAGTCTGTTGTTTAGAACTCAGAGCATTTTTCTGTAGGAAGGGTATTATGAATAACAGTAGGGTTTCAGGACTAGCCCCCAAAAGGTGTGATCTCATTATGTGATGGGGATTTTTACCTTTGCAGTGAAAGATGTTTTAAATAATCAGTGCTGCTTATCTCTGGGGAACAGGAAGGAGATGACATTATAGAGGAATATGTGGAGGACTCTCTTTTTACCATTACATCTTAGGCTGGGTAGTGAGTACATATGTGTTTACTATATTGTTTTTTGATCCTTTTATATACCTGAAATATTTAATAATTTTAACAATGCTTTTTTAGTACCAGAAGTTCAGTTTGAATGTGAATATTAAAAAATTGTTTACCTTGATCTAGGACATTGCTGGACCCTTGGGAAAAAATAAAGATAAATTTAAACAAATATTTACTTTGAATACCCATGCTTAAGGGAAAAACATGATTTGATTAGAGATGGATAAAGAGGTAGCTGGAAATTCTGAAGGGGTTTCATGGGTACTTTTAAGGGCTTAAATTTGATGTAAGTTGTCTTTATTTTGCACAATATGATTTCAGAATATATGATTTTGCTGTTAATTTAAGGGTATTACCAAGATTTATCTTTTACCTAGCAGCCATATATGGGCATGGTTTTGAGAGTGAAGAAAGAAAATAGTCATTTACTTGAGATAACTAGGCAAGTTGTGAAAGGCAAAGAAGGTTAAATTGCATTTGCATGTGCAAACATGGGCAAGATCTTGCTTTGATGTGCAGTTACTTGAACTAGGGGCTGGTGAAAAACATGAAAATGGGGGAGTAAATCTTGTTAGAACTTCCGAATATGGAGAAAGGCAGTGAGGACAATGTAGTGGAGTTAAGTCCTGGAAGGACATCATTGACAGTGCATGGCTTGGTTACCGTGTTGAAGAGATTTGAGAATCCGTGGTATGGGGTGAAAGATTGGGTTCAGCAAGACAGTATGCAAATAGCCATTGGTATTTTTGAAATGGTCATAGCTAATATATAAGGTGTATAGAAATGACTTTTATATTTATAAACATATATAAGCAGAGGCCGGGCGCAGTGGCTCACACCTGTAATCCCAGCACTTTGGGAGGCCAAGGCAGGCAGATCACGAGGTCAGGAGATCGAGACCATCCTGGCTAACACGGTGAAACCCCGTCTCTACTAAAAATACAAAAAAATTAGCCGGGCATGGTGGCATGTGCCTGTAGTCCCAGCTACTCAGGACTCTGAGGCAGGAGAATTGCTTGAACCCAGGAGGCGGAGGTTGCTGTGAGCTGAGATCGTGCCACTGCACTCCAGCCTGGGAGACAGAGTGAGACTCTGTCTCAAAAAAACAAAACAAAACAAAAACATATGTAAGCAGAAATCAGCTACTGTTTATTGCATTTTAAAAAACAATTGAGCCGATTTTATCAATAATTTGGTTACTTTTTTGTGTATAGGGATTGGTTTTGGGTTGATTTGGTTTTTGGTATTTTGCAGTATACAACGTTGATTTTTTTTTTTTTTTGTAGGTTGACACATTATTCCAGCTGTACAACCCACTTATGGCTTAGGGAAAGCTTAAGTATTACTTATCCTTTTGTTACTGGAAAGGGGTCCTGATCCAGACCCCAAGTGAGGGTTCTTGGATCTCACGCAAGAAAGAATTTGGGGTGAGTCCTTAGAGAAAAGGGAAAGCAAGTTTATTAAGAAAGTAAAGGATTTTTTGTCCTTGCGATAGTTTGCTGAGAATGATGGTTTCCAGCTTCATCCATGTCCCTACAAAGGACATGAACTCATCATTTTTATTATGCTGAGCACATGTACCCTAAAACTTAAAGTATAAAAAAAGAAAGAAAGTAAAGGAATAAAAGAATGGCTATTCCATAGGCGGGGCAGCAGCATGAGCTGCTGCTCGCCCATTTTTATGGTTATTTCTTGATTATATGCTAAACAAGAGATGGATTATTCACACCTCCCCTTTTTAGACCATACAGGGTAACTTCCTGATGTTGGATGGCATTTGTAAACTGTCATGGCGCTGGTGGGTGTGTAGCAGTGAGGGTGACCAGAGGTTACTCTTGTCGCCATCTTGGTTTTGGTGGATTTTAGCTGGCTTCTTTACTGCAACCTGTTTTATCATCTATGTCTTTATGACCTGTATCTTGTGCTGACCTCTTATCTCATCCTGTGACTTAGAATACCTTAACTGTCTGGGAATTTAGCCCAGCAGGTCTCTGCCTTATTTTACCAAGCCCTTACTCAAGATGGAGTTGCTCTGGTTCAAATGCCTCTGACATTTCCCCCCTCCCTTTTATAAGAGAACCCTTAATCCTAAGGATTGCAGAAGGATGAAGATCCATCTGATGCAATTTCTTCAGGCTGAATAGGGATGATGATCTTCCTGCCTGTGAGGGTCTCTTGTATTCAGGGTAGAGAGGAGCTCAGTCAGAAAGCATCAGTATGTTGAGGGCCATTCATTACTCTTGAGTTCTGACAAAAGACGATATCTGGAAGATTAATAAGTGTTTAATTTCAGATTGAGTAAACTTATTCTGCATTCCTGCACAAAGAGTACAACAACAATATATTCCACAACAGTAAAGCAAAATAAGCAAAATTATCCCAAGTTAAGTAAATTAGAAGGCTTTCAATGAACTGTGCAACTCTTGGAACCAAGCTGATGTGGGGTTGCTAGCTGATTCCAGTGTGTCCAGAATAGAATACTGATCTTGATTTTTGTATTACCCGTCCCTCTTGTTTCTTCTGAGCAGCACCCAGAGATCACTGGTTGGCTCACAGGAACAAGCAGTCAGTCTAAATTGCAGAAAACACTCTAAAACAACTGTTGAGGCTAGAATATAACAAGTGTACCATAGTTCTTGAAACATAATTTTTTCTCTCTCCAGTCTCCGATTTTTACTAAAGATAAATCACGGTAAGACTGATTTGCTTTATTATACTTGGCCTGATTATTTGTATAATGTCCAACAAGAAATTTTTTTTACATAGACTTTTTTTTTTTTTGAGACAGAGTCTTGCTCTGTCGCCTAGGCTGCAGTGCAGTGGCATGATCTTGGCTCATTGCAACCTCTGCCTCCTGGGTTCAAGTGATTCTCCTGCCTCAGCCACCAGAGTAGCTGGGATTACAGGCACATGCCACCATACCTGGCTAATTTTTGTATTTTTATTAGAGACGGAGTTTTGCTGTGTTGGCCAGTCTGGTCTCAAACTCCTGACCTCAAGTGATCCGCCCGCCTCAGCCTCTCAAAGTGCTGGGATTACAGGTGTGAGCCACCATGCCCAGCCTACATAGGCTTTTTAAATTGGCTTTGATGGAACTCTGCTTCATAAAGAATCTTAGAGAAGACTTTTTTAAAGCTGAACCCAGTCATGGGTTTGTACCCTCAAATGCCTATCAGTTGATTAAATTCCTTTTCTCTTGAGGTCCCAAGATAATCTGGGGCCCCTGGGCCTGTCAGAAAGCGACATTCTTTACTTACCATAGGTTAGGAACCCTGCACAGGAACTGTGTAGACAAGGTATGAGGCCAGTTTTCCCAGGGGGCTTTTATTGACTCTGTAAGTCAAGTTAGATTTCTTAAAGGAAAGCACGCCATTCCAGTCAAAGCCTTGGTAAAATAACCAGTTTCTCCGATTGTGTCCTGTTGCAAAATAAAACAGTTTATTTATTTATTTATTTATTTATTTATTTTTGAGATGGAGTCTCACTCTGTCGCCCAGGCTGGAGTGCAGTGGCGTGATCTCGGCAACCTCCACCTCCCAGGTTCAAGTGATTCTCCTGCCTCAGCCTCCCAAGTAGCTCGGATTACAGGCACCCAGCACCACACCCGGCTAATTATTGCATTTTTAGTAGAGACAGGGTTTCACCATTAGCCAGGCTGGTCTTGAACTCCTGACCTCAAGTGATCCGCCTGCCTTGGCCCCCCAAAGTGCTGGGATTACAGGCGTGAGCCACCATGCCCAGCCAAGAAAACAGTTTCTTATTGCACTTATTCAAATTACTATATTTCCATAAATTAAGAGTACTCACAAGTAGTTTCCAAATTTTGGAAAAATCAGGTAGAGAGAAACATATATGCTCCAAATTTTGTTTACAGGAGTATATTTTACTCAATTGCTACAAGCTAGAAATAGCTTGAAAGTTTTCTGGACTCTGAAAAATAAAGGATCAGCAACATTTTAAGCAAAGTAAAAAAGATTACTTCAGGCTTGTATTAGTTCAATACATTCAGTCAACTCCTATTCTGTTTGATATTCGTAAACATTTTAGCTTTCCATGAGAGTCCTAAAAGTTTTTTTCTCTATTCTAATTTCATAATCTCCAAAGTTATCAGACACCTGCATTTAAGAACACCTGTCAAAGTCCTATAGCTGACTATAAACCACCTTTTTAAGAGGATCAGAACAAGACAACAATTGTCTGTGGATATTAAAAAGTCTTAGGACAGCCACTATTCAAGGAAATTTTGGTTATTTCTGTGGCGTACAATTGTACATGATAATTATAACTATTAATAACATACACGAAGTTACATCAGGATTATAGGAGTTTTACATAATTTTGGAGCAGATATCAGTAGCATATTTATATAAATACAGCCCAAAGAAAGTCAAATACTATTTCATATTTGACAATGCTTCCTGTATGATTTTTATACTAAATGAGCCAAATTTCACCATTGCATTTGTGCATTATTGATGTCAAACCCAATTCCTAACAAAACCTTATAGACATATCTACCCAATTTTAATGTTTGACCATAAGGTAAGATTCTCATAAACCTTTTATAACCCTTTACAAAAATTTTTGTTAAACAGTAGATAAGTACTCTAAGAAAAACCTGTTGTACTTTTATTCCAGTGTTCAATTTACGGAAAAACCGAATAATACCCCCTTTAACTTTAGCCAGTATGTCACACATACAATTTTTTTTACAGGATTAATTTTTCACAAACCTTCCACAACTTGCTCAGACTTTCAGCTTTATCGTAACTTAAAACAATCCTTTAACCCTTTAATCTAGGCAGAAAAATCCTTATTTCCACGCCTTCTTGTAATCTTTTACCAAAAACTCATTTCACTTTCTTTGCACACCTTGCATGTAACTGTTTCTATTTCCCAAAGATTACTTAAGTCATGTGAACTAAAAGTCATTACACTTTTTACTTTTCTGATAAAATGTTTGATCTAAACTCTTGTTATTATTAAACCAATTAATCAAAGCTCTTTTAGATATAAGCATCATACACACAACAAACATAAATACACAGACAGAAGATCCTGTAGCTGTAAGGTTCTTCATTCGCCAGTTTTTAAGTTTCTCTTTAAAGCCTGAAGTTTCTAGGGCCTAATAAGCAGGCACAGCTGGAAGGCAAAACAGATCTCCAGAAATTAAGGGTCCCATTTTTATAGCAGATCCTGGATCCCAAAAAGAGGGAATCAGCTCATCCCCATGGGAGTGTTATCTCTCAGTGGGGGATGGGGACATCTTGATACTTCCTAGGTGGCTAAGAGCATGCTTCTCTGATCCAAACCTGCAGAGCTATTTCCCCATAACTGCCATTAGCTGTCCCCAAAAGTATATTTCCTATTTAGTTATTACACACCAAAGTTCTCTCATAATGCAAATTAATTTCTGTCACAACCCCCAAAAGTAAAAAATATCAGATAATGGAATGCAAAATACAACAGAGCTTTAGATTTTGAGAGGAATCTATCTACCTTTTATTCCTGAAGTTTCATGAGGAAAACAGGTTTATTCTAAAACGGGATCTGTGGCACTTCTTCTTTTTTCCTAAGGAGTCCCAGGCTGTTAGAACTTGAATATCTGCTTTTAATTAAGCTGACTTTTAATCATAGTGCTCTTTAAAAAGAAAAGGCCTTTTAAATTTCTTATTATCAGACTTTAGCCGGCTGATATTTCTGGCTTTTAAACTTTACCGAAAGTAACTCCACAGGTGCTCAGAGAAAGGAAAAATTCAAGAAAGGCACACAGTTAACAAACCAGAAAGTGGTCATTCCCAAAGCCAGGAATTGAATCCTGCACCCAGGCTGCCATTGTGATGGCAGAGACCAAAAGAAAGCACTGCCACGTGGTTACAAGGTCAAGCTCCCAAGGACGTGACTGACCAGTTTGCTGGGCTGTCTTGAACAATAGGCTTATGGGATCCTAAGCCCATGTTCTATCTTAAGGTACTCCTCTTTATGACAGAATGATACAGAAAGACAAATTCATAGCACAAAGTATAACAGATTCACTACAGCTTAAGACTAGCTTCACAAATCCTTTTTCCAATTAATCAGAATTTTACAGAGGAGCGAAACAGTGATTTTTACCATTCATTCAACCAGTTCGCACAGAGAGAGAAAGGAAAGGAAAGGGAGAAAAGTGTTGCCTCCATTGGGAGGGGAAGGCAAAGAGCTCAGGGAGGCCGGAGAAAGACCCACCCATTGCAGCGACACTGAAGAGTTCAGGTGGCCACTTGCCAGTAGCGAAGGGATTTTTTCCAGCAGTCCCATCAGCTCTCAAGTTTCCCCTTTTGGGGAGGAAAAAAGTCCCCATATCCCATGGTCCTGTACATGCCTAATCCTGTCATCCATAGCCATCAGCAAAAAGTGCAAGACAGATTAATCCAAAGAGAGTAGCAGTTAACATCCCATAGTGCCAAACCTGTTCTCAGCTGAGAGAGACTTTACTGAGAGGG